>NW_025999798.1:8115941-9326801 GCF_019419815.1 Pyrus x bretschneideri
GCTAAAAATATGAAGTGATAAAAAGTCGATTCATAAAGAGTTTCACTTTTGAGAGTTTTTTTTACCATTTCTTTTGAAAATAATATCTAAGGAGGATGGAAGTTTGGGATCAGTTAACGAAGAATCAAGCTGTTGACATTAAATAACATTAAACAACATTAAATAATATTAAACAATATTAAACAACATTAAATTATACAACATAAAAATAAATAAATAAATAAAACATTTAACAACATGAAACATAAACAACATTTTGAAAAACATTTAACAACATAAAACTTAAACTCATACTCCATGCTATTTTTGGCCCAAAGATGTGCAACAAGATCTTGTTCTAGGTACTTATTTGTGGCACGGGAATGTATAATTCTATAGCGCCTCATGTACTCGTTTATAGAGATATTACCAGTTCTTGGATTAAAAGGCAAATTAGGCCCATCATATATTTTTGCACGAATCCTTCTTGACTTATTTGGATTCTCTTGGTCGTCATCGGACTCTTCATCAATATACCCATCTCGCTCATCCTTCACAATCATATTGTGTAATATGATGCAAGACATCATGATGGAGTCCAAATTTTCTCAACTTTACCCTCTTTGCCGGTTCGCTGATGATCTTCCACCGTGCTTGTAGAATACCGAAAGCTCTCTCAACATCTTTCCAGTTTGTCTCTCGGTGTAAGGTAAACAACTTTTCAACGTCATTCCTAAGGTTTGGAATTGCTTGGACAAGTGTCGCCCACTTTGGGTAGATGTCATCTGCCAAGTAATACCTGATATTGTACCGACGACTGTTGATGTAATAGTCAAGTTAAGGTGCTTTACCTTCCGTTAGGGTATTGAAGAGAGGTGAACGTCCAAAAACTGTAATGTCATTTTGGGATCCAGGGACTCCAAAGAAAGCATGCCAAATCCATGTGTCATACGAGGCAACTGTCTCTAACACAACAGTTGGCTTTCTCGACGTTCCGCAGAAGCCTGATTGCCATTTGGTGGGACACTTCTTTCAATCCCAATGCATGCAGTCTAATGACCCTATCATGCCTGGAAACCCGCAGTCTTCAGCTTTGCGAATGAGCCGATCGAGATATTTTTGATTTGGCACGCGAAGGTACTCGTCTTTGTAAACCTAAACAATTGTGACATAAAATTGTTGAAGAGTTTCAAGGCATGTAGACTCAGACATACCATGGGTTTCATCCATCGAATCAGTTGGGAGCCATAGGCCATCATTCGGAGTGCAACAGTAACCTTCTGATGAGGTGAGAAACCAGGACAGCCTGCTCTGTCCCGTTTCTGTCGAAAGTATGAATTGACCTGCTGAACATCACGAAGTACACGCTCGAAGACGTGACACCTCATCTGGAAGCTACGTCTGAAATCCTCTTCCGTGTACACCGAGTTGGGGTTGAAGTAGTTCATCAGATTGGCATGCATCATCGCTTTGTTTCGTGGTTTGTAAGAACAACCAGCAACAGAGCCACTGTCACATCCCGGCTCAGGGCGGATCACTTCTCGGGCCCGCTCCACCACCGTAGCACGATATTGTCCGCTTTGGGCTTACCATTCCCTCACGGTTTTGTTTTTGGGAACTCACAAGCAACTTCGCAGTGGGTCACCCATCATGGGATTGCTCTAGCCCCCTTCTCGTTTAACTTCGGAGTTCCTACGGAACCCGAAGCCAGTGAGCTCCCAAAAGGCCTCGCGCTAGGTAGAGATGAGAATATACATTTAAGGATCACTCCCCTGGGCGATGTGGGATGTCACAATCCACCCCCCTTAGGGGCCCGACGTCCTCGTCGGCACACCACGGTCAAGGTTATGCTCTGATACCAAATGTCACATCCCGGCCGCCATTCAGGTTGTTGCGCAGTTGGCTGACACACCATAGCAGCAACTATGGCTGTTGTTATGTTTTGTGTGTTGTGTCATGCTTCATCTTCTTCATCACACTCCTCATCTTCTCGTCTCATCTGCGCCTATTTTTCTTCCAATTTGGAATTGGATGAGGACCCCCACTTGGAATTCAAAGAAGATCCAAAGTTGGAATTCATTGCAAACTTGAATTGAAAGATATTAAATTGAAATAGATTGAATTCAAAGTTGTGTGAATTATAACCCAATATCCACCCTATTTATAGCCCAAAAAAAATTCAAATCCAACGGCTAGCTGACGTCACTTAGCCGTTGGATTTGAATTTAAGTTGTAGTTTTTAAATAATAAATTATGTTTGGCCGTATGGCCCTTTGGCCCTTGGTTGGAGACGGTTTTTTATGATAGGGCTAAAACGAGCCCTATGGCCCTTTGACCCTCAGTTGGAGATAGAGACAAATATGCCCCTGTAATGTTTATTAAAATATTAATATCTTAGAGGGCCAGAGGGCTCAAGCCCTCGGTTAAAGATGGCCTAATTGTACGATTCCATTCACAATTTCAGGCATGCGAATTCACAATTTCGGATCTTTAAAATACTATAGAAAATAAAATTATGGAAAATACTTTAGAACCCAAACAAAATTTGAGGTCATGTGGACCGGGATTCATCCTATATTTCAATGTGAGAAAATTGAGAACCAAATTAAATTATATGGCATTATTTTTGTTTTGATAAAGAATATGATATTTTACACTAAATTCATCTAATTTTATGAAAAATACTAAGAACCTGTTTGGTACGCTACTTGAATTCAGCTTTTAAAACTCAAAAACAATTTTCAAATTTTAGGCCTTAAAAACTTGTTTGGTAAGAATATTTTAAAAAATTGAACTCAAAACTAACTTAAAAATATAGTCTATTCTCTAAAAACACAAAAAGTTTTTAGAGTTTTTATATTTAAACTCACTCTTTTCTTTTCTCTCCCTCATTCCCTCTCACACCAAATCTCTCTTTTCTTCTTTCTCTCTTCCCCCTTATCTTTTTTCTCTTACCTTTTTCATCTCTCATTTGTTCTTGTCTCTTCATTATTTCTGTTTTTTCTCACTCCTCTCCCCTATCATCTCACTTCTTTCTCTTTCCTCCAATCTCATTTGATCCTGTCTCTTCATTATTTCTGTTTTTTCTCACTCCTCTCCCTTATCATCTCACTTCTTTCTCTTTCCTCCAATCATCTTTTACTTTTTTTCCTGTTCTCTCCTATTTCTCTCTCGGTTCCTTCTGTTTGGATCTTTTTGTCTAATTTAAGTTGTAAGATTTAAAATTTTTAAATCGCATACCAAACAACTTTTTGAGTCTTAAAAAAAAAATTGTTTTCAAGAAAAATTCTTAAAAAATGTTTTGAGAAATTAAAAAAAAATTCAAATAGGATACCAAACAAGCCCTAAAATTTTAAGAGAAAACGAAAACTCTAACCAACTTAACTAAATCATTGTCGATAAATGTATGACATCATCCTTATCTAATACTTGATTGATGTATTGAAAATTGAACATTATTTTGATAAGAAGATACCGAAAAGTAAGATGTGGGTACCATAACGAAAAGATCTTTTCGTTTGCTCCTCTCTAGTGAAAGTGATAAGATTCTTCTATGAAAAAAAATATGATAATATTCTCTGTCTTTTTTTTTTTCCTCTTTCCTTCCTTCACCTTTTATTTGAACAATAAGTTGAGATAATATTTTATATTAATTTTTTTATAAAGAGAAAAAGACAAAATTATGAGTGTGGTAGGACAGGAAGTTGGATGGGAGGGACAAAGACACTTTGATGAGGGGTAGGGATGAAGCCAAATATTTGTATGGAGGAAGGCATCTCAAACAATAAAGTCACAATATAAAAAAGTTTAAGAATTTACTAAACAAATGACTTAGAGATTAATTGGTAACATTTTTAATTATAATATTTCTCGATGTGTTTTCATGTTTTAATAGTTTTGCATATCAACTTCATTACTAGTACCATCAAATATCTCTCATAACAATAATAATTATGTTATCATTCATCTATTGAACTCCCATCCGATTTATCGATCGATTCTTTAGAAATTTCATAGACGAAAATACTTTTTCAACATTGACAATAGTAACTAGAAGAGTTAATAATAATGTCACATGCAAGTAAAGTAATGATACATCTTACAAAAATCACAGGCATATACATTTTTTCTCCCAACAGAAAAACTGAGGGGCCATCCGCCCTCTAGACCCAAGGTGGCTGCGTGCTTAATGACTGATGCAAGGAGTTTCAAAATTACAAGAAGACACGAGGAAGCTGTTTTATGTGGGGCACTGTATTTGTATGTTAGGCCCTCTCCAACCAAATGGTCCAGAATGCCAGATGACTGAAAATAGCCTGAAAACCGTCTCCAAACGAGGGCTAGGCCAGGGACTTGTGGAATCTGAGAAGGCCCTACAGAATCTGAAAGGGCCAAACGGATGGCTGCATGAATACATATATATTATTTAATATAAATGTATTCCTGTCGGTTATAACCGACAGGAATGCTTAAGCTAAAATTCAAATACAACAGCCAGACGTTGCATTTGAATTTTTTTTTTTTTTTTTTTTACAGTTTTATTATTATTTTTTATTTACAAAATTTTTCCTATAACTTTTATTTTACAAAATTTGTTTCATATTTTTTTTTTAAATTATATATTTTTTCCTATAATTTCTATTTCACAAGATTTGTTGCATATTTTTTTTTTCCTATAACTTCGTAAGCCATTATACAACATTAAATTAAATTAAGTAACATGAAACAACATGAAACAACATTAAACATATATGAAATAATATTAAATAACATTAACCAACATACAAATTATACAACATAAAAAAAACATTTAACAACATGAAACTTAAACAACATTTTTAAAAACATTTAACAACATAAAACTTAAAACGCCTACTCTGTGCTTCTTTTGGCCCAAAGATGTGCAACAAGATCCTGTTGTAGGTACTTATTTGTGGCACAAAAACGTATCATTCTATAGCACCTCATGTACTCATTTATAGAGATATTACCAGTTCTTGGATTGAAAGGCAAATTAGGCCCATCATATATATTTTTGCACGAGCCCTTCTTGACCTATTTAGATCTTCTTGATCGTCATCGGACTCTCCATCAATATACTCATTTCGCTCATCCTCCACTATCATATTGTGTAATATGATGCAAGACATCATGATGGAGTCCTAATTTTCTCGACTCCACCCTTTTGCCGGTTCGCTGATGATCTTACACCGTGCTTGTAAAATACCGAAAGCTCTCTCAACATCTTTCCGGTATGCCTCTTGGTGTAAGGTAAACAACTTTTCTGCATCATTCCTAGGGTTTGGAATTGCTTGGACAAGTGTCACCCACTTTGGGTAGATGCCATCTGCCAAGTAATACCCCATATTATATTGACGTTTGTTGATGTAGTAGTCAAGTTGAGGTGCTTGACCTTTCGTCAAGTTATTGAAAAAGGGTGAACGCCCAATAACTGCAATGTCATTTTGGGATCCAGGGATTCCAAAGAAAGCATGTCAGATCCATGTGCCATATGAGGCAACTGCCTCTAACACAAAAGTTGGCTTTCTCGACCTTCCGCTAAAGCCTCATTTCCATCCGGTGGGATAGTTCTTCCAATTCCAATGCATGCAGTCTAATGACCCTATCATGCTCAGAAACCCATGGTCTTCAACTTTGCGAAGAAGCTGATTCAGATTTTCTTGATTTGGCTCGCGGAGGTACTCATCTATGTAAACCTAAACAATTGTGTCATAGATTTGTTCAAGAGTATAAAGGCATGTGGACTCAGACATACCATGGATTTCATCCATCGAATCAGCTGGGGAGCCATAGGCCATCTTTCGGAGTGCAACATTAACCTTCTAAAGAGGTGAGAAACCAGGACGGCTTGCTCTATCTCACTTCTGTCATAAGTATGGATTGACCTGCTGGACATCATGAAGTAAACGCTCGAAGACATGACGTCTTATCTGGAAGCAACATCTGAAATCATCTTCTGTGTACATCGAGTTGGAGTTGAAGTAGTTGTTCATCAGATTGGCATGCGCCATCGCTCTGTTTTATGGTTTGTAAGAGCGACTAGCAATAGAGCCACCCTATTGAGGTTGTTCTTCAATTGGCTAACACACCATGGTCGCAACCATAACTGCTGCTCAGTTCTGTTTGTTGCGTCGTACGTGAAATTCTTCATCAGACTCCTCATCTTCTCGTCTCATTTGTGCCCATTTTGCTTCCAATTTGGAATTGGATGAGGACCCTCAGTTGGAATATGAAGAGGATCCAAAGTTGGAATTCATTGCAAACTTGAATTGAAAAAGATTGAATTGAAATAGATTGAATTCAAAGTTGTGTGAAATATAGCCCACTATCCACCCTATTTATAGCAAAAAAAAAAAAATTCAAATCCAACAGCTAGCTGACGTCAGCATGATGTTAGCTACAAACGGCTAGCTGACGTCATCCTGACGTCACTTAGCCTTTGGATTTGAATTTAAGTTGTAGCTTTTAAATAATAAATTATGTTTGGCCCTATGGCCATTTGGCCCTCGGTTGGAGACAGAGGCAAATATGACCATGTACTATTCATTAAAATATTAATATCTTGGAGGGTCAGAGAGCTAAAACGAGCCATCTGACCAGCCCTCGGTTAGAGATGACTTTATTGAATCATACAAACCAGAAAAGAAGAAGAAGATTAATACGTAGGTAGACCGGACCCATTATGTACATGTAATTTTAACCCATATACCCATGGGTTTAGATTTCTTTAACACAGTACAAGGACACCTCTCCAGTTTGAAAAGAAATTTCACCGTGATGTTATTTCCAACTAATTATATATGTTTAGCCACTTAGTATTACGGTTTAATGGAATTCTTCTTCACTTATAAGTAAAAAATTTTAGATTCTATTCTTACTAAAGACGAATTTGAAATAGTTATATTCTTCTATTTTTGAATTACATGGACTAGTCACTAGTAGTATATTGGAAAAAGAGTCAGAATTTAAGGTTACTCCACCTTTGCTTTACATGATCTGGATTCAGGATCAAGCCTCAAGGTTTATTGCTTGTAAATCCCCTCCTCGATTAACTTTCTTCATTATACTAGATCAATTTATTCACGTATTGAGCCCAAAGGCTCACTTGCTCCAACATCGCCAAATAATAATATTGTACACATGTAATGTTTAAATCACGATACACAAAAACAAGTTTAATTTTTGAGGTTTAACAACTATATGTTACTAAATGTTGCAATTCCTAGTATTAAATTGGACTAAAATGGCCCTTGTGGTTTAACCAAAGTTCTACTTTGTGACAAAATTAAGTTACTAAGTTAGAACCCCTTATTATAATCCAATTGCACCTAGTAAACTACATATGACCCCTTATTATGAGCAAAGTTATTTTCGAAGATATTTTTCAATGTACCAAAAGCACGGCTCACCAAATGTCATAATATACACTCGAAAAATCTCTCATTCTTTTGTTAATAGTTGCTCCTAAGACAAAGTTCCACGTTTTGTTTTTGTGTTTGTTTAATCTAGTACTACTAATGACTTTAGTACAAATCGAATATGCGATTACGATAACAAAACATGATTATTATGATTATTAGTAGGCTAAAAACACCACCACCACTGTCACTCTGAGCTTAACGCTAAACAACTTACATAATCTGGATTAATTAAACATAATCCTCAAATAGCAAGGCTCTTTCTTCGAAGGTAACTAGTCAGTAGTCACTTTGCTTTGTGGTTCAACAGCAACTCTCGAAGCTCAACCGGGTCGGTCTCGTCCGCACGATTGGCGGGCCTATAGTTTCCAGTTCTCGGATCCGGGGCCCACGCAGATGAAGGAGCTCCGAGTCCAGACTGCTCCTTCATCGCTTTCGCAACCCGCTCCTCCACCATAGCATTCCTGGACCCTCCCCTACCGAATCCAGCTGCCACCGAACCATGTGATGCTGCAGCGTAACCCCGCCTTCTCCACCACCAACAATAAATCAACATTTCCATCATAACTAAAAAAATTAAATAACTTAATACAAAAAAACAAATGGTTAACGTAAAGATCAAAACTGACCGTTGGATCGCGAGGAGGAGGGGCTTAGTTTTGGAGAGGAAGGAAGCAGCCATTGGATAAGAAGTTTTAGAGAGAGAGAGAGAGAGAGAGAGAGAGAGAGAGAGAGAGAGAGCAGCGAGTCAGAGAACAGGAGAAAAGAAAGTACTTCCTTTCCCTTGTTCGCTTCTTCGGCTCTCTTTGTGGTGGCGGTGGCGAAGGGGAGGAGGAGGTTTAGGGTTTCTGTTAAGTTATATAGGGAGGGTAAAATCTATGTGACTCAATGGGGGCATTCAGCCATCAACACGTGTGTGCTGACCTGTTACCCTTTTTTAATTTTTAATCTTATTTTTTATTGTGTGAGTAGGATATGATCCAACCTAAATTTCATATCTTTGATACCAAGGATACGAAGGTGAATCGGTGATGGCCATGTGTGAATATAGTTGTATCCAAGTTCCGACGCACCTTTTCATGGAAAATGCCGTCACGTTTTGATACAGGAAAACGGACAGCAATTTTCATATAAAAGATTCAACGCTATATAGTGTATTGGTCTTATACTTCAACACTATATTTGATAGTTTATATTTAACTTTATGAATAGAAACGTTACGATAACAATAAATTCGTTCCATGGTCATTCTTAGAAGGCCAACCAACTTGAATTTCTTGGATCATGATTAACCTGCTTTGTATATGGAAGGGGGTCTAGCGGAATCTGGTGAGCCCGACTTTGTCCTATTCAAGGGCACAGGCACAACCCCAGCATCAAGGGACCTGCAGAGCCCCTTCACTAAAGGGTTTTTAAGAACCACTTATGCTTATTAGCGATTTTAGAACCACATTGAAATTCAATTACTTTCTAAAATTGTCGTTGAAGTGCTTCTTGAAGAAAAAAATCATGTTGTATATATGCTTTTTATAAAATAAAATAAAAAACACTTTCAATTAATTTTTTCTAAAAAAAACATTATCTAAAGCATTATTAGTGATCTAGAAACGCTTTTAGTTATTTAAATCACTTTCAAATTAACAAGCTTGTGTACACTTGAAATCCCAAGTTCGATTTTGTCCACCCCCGTCATCAATTGAATACAAAAGGTCACAACACAACCCAGCCAAGTTCAGGCGGTGGCGTTTGATTCTCTTGGCGATCCAGTGGAGACGGATTGTGAAGCTAGCTAGGAGTACCTTTTAGTTAAATGATATACCCATGATTCTCATGATTCTCACTTCATTAGGCCTATTCATAAGATGTCTTGTAACATCTTCTATAAGTCCTAAGAAAAATATTCAAACAGAAGACCTGAAACCCCGAGAAAATATGTACGTATCAGGCTGCGTCTCTAGTGAAAGGATAATGTCGGAGAAAGTCACTTATAGTCATCAACTGAGATACTCAAAACCGATCACATTGTTAACTTACTCTAATACATGTAAATAGACATTAAGAATGAGTTGGCACACACCCGTCTTGTAAACTAGACATGTTTGTCTTTGTGTGTGTGTGTGTAGAATTTGGAAAATTTGCTTCCTCTGGAGAGCAACAATTTCTGCTCCTTTTGCATGTGCCATGCATAAACTGTGGACAGTATATTGTCGAAAACAAGTATTAAGACATGGCCTTTATTAATTACTTGGCAGAATACTACTTCTAAGCAGTAGCTCACCAGGATACATAACAAAAACAAATACTTGGAAGACAAACTAAGGGGGTACAATTCAAACGTTACATCTTATTTTGACCTTATCGATCGATTTATCTATATATAAAAGAAGCACTACTGCATATGCAACGACCATATCCGTGCATATCATTCCCTTAATTATTTATGAGGTTGAAGCCGACTGGAATGATGTTGACGATGCTGAGGAGGCCAGCGATGGTGTTTCCGATAAACTGCAACGGCGATGAGAGAAGGCCAGTCAACCCGGACAGACTTGAGTTGCAGGCGGACAGCGGTGTCTTAACCAGCAGCTTGCAATCCGACAATAGTGAATTGAGAAGAAACTGGAGAGGGTCCAATAAGATTGAAAAGATTCCGCTACCATTAGTTGTCACAGTTGAAATCACATTCCCCGCAGTTCCACACAACAGTTGAACAGTAGCATCTACAACAAATAAACATAACAAATTATGTATGGTGATATTAGAAATGTTTTCTTATCAGACTTTATATTCTCGTCATACTACATATTAGCCCATACACCCATACATTATGGTGAGGATCTATCCTGCGATTCTTATTCTGAAAACATAACCATCCAGACATGCAAAGAGAGCACTATTGTGGTGATGAAACTTATAAGAGTAAACCCATTAATGCTAATCTTACAACACATTCGTACTATGATGCGACGTGTGATGTATTAAATCAACATCAATAAAAACGTGGTATAAATTATGGTATGCTTAGCATTAGAAAATCTAAATATGATTGGTTAATTGGACTTGAGCGAGCTAAATAATTTACTTACTTGAGAATACTGGGGTAGCTGTAGCGCCACCGGTACCCACGTTACCGTTGGGAGTGCAGAATAGAGTTCCTTGTATGCGAATGAGACCAAGGAGGCCGCTGATGAGCCCAAGTTGAGCTTCTGCCATTGGAACTAGTACTATCGCCACTGCAGCAACCAAGAGGAACACAAAGAGGGTTGCTTTGAAAGCCATTGCTCCAAAGTGCACCAATTCAAGTATATATTCTTGCTAAGTTGCAAATGATGAACTGGCTTGCAGAACTGCCGTGCAGGGTTACCAATTTATAGGCTAAGCTCTGTAGCTGCAAGAGGGACAAGTTGCTGCAGATTTTTCTGACTAAATCGTCGGACATTCGGAATGCTCCTTGTGTATTTTTGGATGATCCGGAAAATCATGTGAAGAAAAAAGATAGCATTCTTGTCGTAAGTTATTTCCGTCAAAATCTAAGGTTGTTGTCATGGAGCTCATCCGTCATGCACGCGGCCTCAGAGGGTGGACATCACCCTACTATTTAAGCCAAGTTTCTTCCATTCAATCTCACTGAGGTAGCTAGTATGCCCTAATTAGTTTGTCAATAATATGAGACCTTGGTTGCTTTGTGACAAATTGCATTAATTGGCGAGTCCGTATGGCATGGACAACCAAGATGTAAAAGGTTAGTTCGAACTTTTTACCCACCCAGAATACGTGGTCTTCAATTTACTTCAGAAAGTTATAAGTAGCTAGGTCCATACTCTGTATATATATACACTTGTATGGCCCTAAACCTAAACGTTATTAATTTGACCGATTTGTTTCGACTTAAATGTAATGACCCCATGATCCGGGCAGCTACAAAATCAAGTTGCTTCTGGCTGCGGGCATCCACTAAGAAAGATGGAATATACTGCATACGCATTAGATCTTCGTCGACTCTTTGACAATGAAGTAAGGTGATACATAGATAAAAGAGCACGCAGTCTTGCACATGCCATATATTAGCCAACAGGATCCTCTCCGGATCCTTTTGGTGAGGATCCTAGACATCTGTGTATCGTGTCCGTTTATCGTACATCGTGCGGTTAGTTTTTGTCAAGTACTGTTTATGTTTATTTTTAAATAAAATATTTAAAATAATTTTTGACCACATGATGTACAATGAACGGACATGATTAACGGATTCTCGAGATCCTCATAAAAAGAATCTGGCAAGGATCCGGACTCATATATTAGGGGTTGTTCGAACTTTTCAACTCTCTTGCTCTGGCCCACGAAAGCCTATTTGACGGGCTAGGGCCGGGTTTTGAATTTCATTGTAGCTCGGCTCAACATGGCCTGCTAATATCACTTAACATTGACTAAGCCAGGCCCGGCTCAGGCCCATATAAACTGAGCTGAGCTAGTCTAGCCCGGCCCATTGATGACCCCATCTTCTAATTGATTCGACGTGTTTCTTTTTAACAGGAGTGCTCATGTTGTGATCTTCTGTACCATTTCTTTGTTCCTGTGATGTACAAAACTTACAAGAAACCAAACTGCATTACTTTGAGGTGGTTTTGCTTGAGTGTAGAGAGTGGGACGCTAAAAATGCTTGTTTATGACCTCTAATGAGTTGTATTTGTCACCCCTTGGAACTCCATAATGCCCATAACATTCACGAGCACAACATAAAAGTATGATTAGGCCAATTTTAAATTAATCAAGTAGAGCTGGGCCGACACGTTATGTACTTATTTGTATATTCCCTTATCAAATTCATAAGTGAAATAGTTATTTGATAAGTTGTATTTGTTATCTTTCGGAGACTTAGGCTTCATATGGAACATGCTAAAAAAAATTTCATAAACATGACATAAAGTATGATTGGACTTATTTATATAAGTCAGGTTGAGCTGGTCGACATGCTATATACTTATCTGTATATTATACTATTAATTTCATACTTCTTTCAGAGTAAATATTCATTGAATCATGTCAATACTCATGAGTATGAAGTTGTACTTAATTACTTCAAAATTAAAGTTAATATATATTTGTTGGTACTTTTTCTATTAATTAATCTCTTATCCGAAAATGTTAAAGATCATGTTTTTAGATCATATTTTATAGACTGTGATGTGACGATTGATGGTTGGAAACCTTCTTTAATGATTTATAGAAATCCAATAATAACTAACACATAATTTAGGGCTCGTTTGAAAGCGCTATTAAAATGACTAAAAACATTTTTTGAAAAAAAAAAAAAGAATTGGATTCTAAAAGCACTTGAAATGCTTCATGCTTTTGAAGCATTTTAAGTGTTTTTTCAGTATTCATTTGCATTTCTACTAAAGATTGATTCTAAAAACATTTTCACCAAAATCACTTTTAACTATTTTAAAAGCACTTCCAAACGAGTCTGTTGGCTACAAAATATGGTTGAAGTAATTAGTCTCTCTAGCATTACCCATCTCTTAGCATTTGCTTTCTATAAATATAGCGTTTCCACTTTGAGTGATTTTTCTTTTGAGATAATTTTGAGTGAAAGACCTAAAAACTGACTGTTCGAATTAGTAAGTAGAATACAAAATTCTTGAACTGAACGTGGTTATATATCACGTTAAACATTTTTTATAATATATCACATTAAACATGACCACACAAACCATGACATTAACAAGGAGTTGATGATAACAGAAATATTTGGAAATCAAAGGTGTTACACCCTTAATTGACCTTATTCATACATGAAAAATGTAATTAAGAAACAGCCGCATGGATGCCACGTTATTCTTTAAACTAATTAAGGCCCGTGGTCTTAGTTAATTAATATGGAGGACGAACCCAACTGGAGCGACATTGACGACGGTGTTTCCGACGAACTGCAAAGCTGATGTGAGAATTCCGGTCGGAGACAAGTTAACGTTGCAGCTGGCGAGTGGGGTGGTAACCACAAGCCTGCAGGTAGATAAAAGTGAAGAGAGAAGATAGTTTATGGAGTCCAGCAAGATTGAAAGGACTCCTGAACCAGTAGTTGTTACAGTTGAAACAACGTTGTTCCCAGAATCACACTGAAGCTGGACGGTAGCATCTACAAGAAAACATAAAAAAACTATGTCAAGGAAACTATTCTCTTGCCAAATTGTCTGGTTTCGACTTTCGACTATTGATCAAGTTAAACATTTGTCTATAGTGTAACATGAGAATATGGTATAATATTTGAAGATGTGTAATGTGATTCAAATTAAAAACAAGATGGTTATTAAACGACCCGTACGTGGTGAAAGTTAAACAAGTGAACAAACTAACTTACTTGCGAAAACTGGGGTAGCGTTGGGGCCACCGGGACCGACATTGCCATTGACAGTGCAATACAGAATCCCGTCAATGCGGATTACACTAAGAAGGGCAGGGATGATTTGGGATTGAGCTAGTGGAATTACCACAGCAGCAACCAAGAGGGGACACAAACAGAATGCTTTTGAAGGCCATTGCTCAATTGGATTACATAGCAATCTATATGTTAAACGACTACTTCTCCTTCTTGCTTTGATAAGTTGCAGACTTTTTCTTGCGCACAATTGCTGTGGAGGGCAACCGATTATTTATAGGCCATTGCAATCTGCAGGAGGGCAAGTTGCTGTATTTGTTTTTCTTTTCATATCTGGCAAACATGCATGCAATAACTGAATTCTGCTCTCTTCGGAAGTTTGTGTTAGAAGTTTAACAGATTCACTTTTCGGTGATCCGGAAAATCGTAAGTTATGGCCATAATAACAAAATTGTAGTTCCCATGCAGCTCGTTGTACGTCACCATGCATGCAGGCCGCCTTATCGGATGAAGCTTCACCCTACAAGTCAACAATTTGATCTCATCGTTGAGCTCTTTGATAGGGCATATATATTTTAATAAATAGTGTTATTTAGACACACAAAACTAATTACAATAATTGATATATGTGGAGTACTATGCTACTATACTATACTGAGGAACCCATTTTTATTTGAGAAAATATCAATAAGGCGATCAGTCTTGTGTGCTTAAATAACATTACTCAAATATTTTTTTTACCACAAGTGATATTCTACACTAGCTTATACTAAGGTTAGGAGTATAATTTAAACCAGAACACAATGAGTAAAATAAAAGTCCTAATCACCAAGACAACCCACTACTTACAAATAACATCTCTTATATAGTATTCTTTTAATTGTCGCAAACATGAAGCTAAATAAATAATTAGCACACTATAGTATGTGATGTAATAAAAACTAGAAGGTAATGTTATTTAGACACAAAAATTGATACAATCAACGGCACACACTTTAATATAAGTGAAATTTACCTACAATAAGCAATAACAAAACTTAAAAGCACCCTTGATGTAGAACACACCTTCCGTAAATCCATGAACAAACCTTAGCTATGCGTTCAGTTGAAAGACCAAATTAATCACTAAGTAGAGGCTTTGCACCTGAAATCATATTCACGGAAGAGATTTTTTCTATGGTGTTTCGGAGAATATGATACCTTGGAGCATCATTGAATTTTTGTTCACGAATATAGCCCATCAAAGTCAAATACCTGAATGGCCAAAATTCAGCCACTCGCATGTTGCCACGCGAGCACTAAAGAAAGAAAAATCAACTAAGCACAAAAGCGAAAAGGAACTCCACCCATTTAGAAGATCTTCATCATATCTTTTGCAAGCCTTGTACGTTTTACACCTTTGAGTAAATACCTAACTTTAGTTTGCTGGTACCGCTTTCAACTTTCCAAGTGAAGGTTGATCCTGTATTTTTTATATCAAAGGGCAAGATGATCATTCTCGTGCCTGTGTATTACAGGACATAGTACCAATTTCGGAGCATTTTCGCAATGGGGTTCGATACTCGGCCAAAAGGTACGGAGCGGAAGGAGGAGGAAGATTCACGTACTGGATTTTAAGAAAACTTTTTGAGCATTTCTGCAAAGATGCTGGAGGGAGAGCAGTTATACAAGGAATAGAGAAAAACCTTGAGCAGATACGGAAACAAAAGTTTCTTCGATACCGTGCATATCCCAGGGAGGTTCCAAACTAGAGAGTATGCAGCCTTAAGTGTTTAAGGATCAAGGGACCATACCTAACATGTATAACGTAATGCAAGGAGCTAATAATGCAGATGAAAGTATAATTTTATCAAAAATCAAAGAAACAAAACAAAAACGACAATGATCCGCCAAACAATGTTTTTCCTTCCATTTGACAAAAATGGTTCCCAATAACTTGCTGACTTTCCACATCTTGCCTACTCTTTAGCTGTCTTACTAGTTTTCTTGCTTTCTCCTGTCTTACCAAATTCAACTCAAATTGGGCACGGTGGGATATCAAGGGTAGTTCCAGCTTGAATCTGACCCCACCCAATAAGACGCCAGTGCTTCTCAACTCGTCGACTGAGCGCAATTTTCTCTCCTTTGCTGGTGCAAACTGGAGACGTGAGTTGCAACTTTGCCAAATCGTTCCTTACAGCAAGAACCCTAGCCCCTGTAGACATGGATCCTATATTCAACATGAGGATCTCCCCCTTGACCAGCTTTGAAACCTTTCCCTGCTTCTCGGACCCCTTTGTCCTGACCCCCAGAAGCCTTCTCAACAAGAAGAAGTTGACCTGCAAATTATACCACAATCTTCATCAACACCAAGGATTTATGCTTGACAACCGCTTCTGATAAACAAGATTTGTCTAGTTTGGGATGAGAAAACAAGAAACAAAAGACCCCGAAAGAATCAACATGCTAAAAAATCCAATAAAGAATAAACAAGAGAGTACGGTTAGAAAGCCAATATTATACCAAAGTTACACAACAGTCGCATTATCAAATGTAAAACAAAATGCACCGTCAACAAGCTCATGAATGAAGATGCGCACGCACACACAAGTTAGCCATTCTCTTAGAAACATCTCCTCAAGTTTTAACAAAGTATAAAGCATTATTGTAGCAGCAATCCCTTACCTCAAGCTCAACAAATACTTCAGGGAGTGACCCAACTTCACCAAGAACTTGACCCACTAATCTATCAGCACGTGTCAAAGTGGGATCCATGGTTGTCCCAACACCAATAAGACCTCCTGGCACCGCAAATTGCAACTCATTTTGCTCAGCATATAATGAGACAATTCTAGAATATATTGGTGTGCACTTGATGTTTCCACTCTCGTCTTTAACAACAATCCCAGGACGAACCTCGATAAATTGGTTCACTTTCAGAACACCCTACCACAACCACATTGTCAAATATGTTATTCATGAAAGATGTATGGAACTAACTACTTAAGAAACATTCCAAAATTCCGCAAATTATCATCCAATCAAGATATGTGTGCATATTTTCCCGACCCAAAATTCCACTACTAACTTAGAATGAGACCAGAAAAGGAAAAAGGAAACCTCAGATGCCGAGAGCTGACACTCAATGGAAATCATAGAAAACTGTACACTTTTGACAAAATATAACAATAAAAGACATACCCTGAGGATACTTCCACCAGCTACACCACCTCTAATCTCATCAACCTCGTACCCAGGTTTATTGACGTCAAAAGAACGTATAACAATCATATTGGGAGGTGAGATAAAGTTCCTTTCTGGAATGGGGATCTTTTTGACAATGTATTCACACACCACATCAATATTATACTTCAACTGTGCAGAAATTGGCACCACTGGTGCATTATCAGCTACAGTTCCCTGGTACACAATGTTTAATGATTAATGGACTGAGACCAATAAACCAGAAGAAAAAAAAAATGCTCCAAAGGAACTTACCTGAATAAACTTCCTGATTGCCTCATGTTGGTTGATGGCCACATTCTCCTGAATGAGATCAACTTTATTCTGAAGGATAATAATATGTTGAAGACGCATAATTTCAACAGCAGCCAGATGCTCAGAAGTTTGTGGTTGCGGACAGCTTTCGTTAGCAGCAATGAGAAGCAATGCTCCATCCATAATCGCGGCACCGTTAAGCATAGTAGCCATAAGAATATCGTGACCCTATAATAAAGTATGAAATAAATAACTTTTTAAGAAACATAACAAAATCAAACCAAGAAAAACAATGCGAAAGATGACAATCATTTAATAGAGAAAGTCTCTTGCAACTAATAAAATGTAGCAAGATCCCATGGGAAAAACCTTACGTCGATCCTACTAAATAACATGTTATCCATGAGTACAGCAAACAAAAACTAAGATCCACTCAGACAATATATAATTGATCAACACAAAGTATCAAGCTATCAGATCCTCTTATTAAGCAAGGATGACCAGGTACACACCACCATTTATTCACAACAGTTTAGTGTAGTCATAAATATTATGGCACAAAAATTTCACCACAAAGCCTTACCGGGCAATCTACAAAAGATACATGTCTCAACAATTTCATCCTGCAGTTCTCAAATCCAGGAACATCACAGAGAGGAGCGTCTTCCTTTCCACTTCCATATGCCCTAATAAAGAAATGAATAAACGTTAAGAAAATGGTAGAATGTGATCAAAGACAATTACATTAACTGGATGCCTACTTGTAGGCCATAGGTCGAGGGCACCGCTCATCTTCACACATGTATATCTTTGCATTGGCATATCCAAGCTTGATAGTAATGTTGCGCTCCAGCTCATTTTTAAAACGAACAGTCTGCATACCATTAATGTTCGATTTTTAATTTCTTAAAGATATAAACTTGCATTGGCATATCCAAGCTTAAATGCTCACAACACATATAAGCTAGAGAAATATAGCTCAAACTGACAAACCAATTATTGTGGTTAGTGAGATACACT
This sequence comes from Pyrus x bretschneideri, assembly GCF_019419815.1. Taxonomy (NCBI): domain Eukaryota; kingdom Viridiplantae; phylum Streptophyta; class Magnoliopsida; order Rosales; family Rosaceae; genus Pyrus; species Pyrus x bretschneideri. The sequence goes on from NW_025999798.1 coordinate 8,134,233, forward strand.
ACTAGAGCTTTAGCCAATAGCTTAAGGTTTTCGTACATAAAGCAACTTAGCAACAGTGAAATGAAAAAATCAGAGCACTGTTGACATATCTCCAGTAACCAAAGACAATATTGAATTTATTTTGATAGCACCAAACTATCAAACCTGTAGGGTAAGGTTACATTTATCCCTACTATCTCATACTAAACAAATTATCATCCTGGATAACATACTCCATACTATTAGATAGCTTCCATTTTAACGCTCAACTTAAGACATATCTCCACCAAGAATAAAAAGTATATGATCTGTAGCCATCTGAAATGATTAGTCACTTTTCGTAGTGAGATGTAGAAATACAATGATGCTCAACAACCTAAATTCTCTTATCCCGCAAATATAACACATTAGTATCCGAGAGAACATTTTCCTAATATATTTTTCCTTGGCTGTGAGCGTGCATTAGTAGCTCAAAGAGAATAAGCAGCGACAACCAGATACAACTTTTGTACACCTTCACGAGTGGAAACACATGCTTGCTTGTCTTTACAATGTCCAGGCATAAATAAACAGAAAAGACGTAAACAGTATCAAATGCAAAACGGAAACAACTAATCACCTGAACACCAGAAATTGCTTTTACAACTGTTGACTTTCCATGAGCCACATGACCAATAGTACCTGAAAGGCAACTCATATAAATCCAAATAAGTGCAAAATTACGACATGGTACCAACAAACAAATGATGGTCAAATCAATATAACAATGGCCATAATAATCTCAGAGCAGTTTAAACATCTGAGTTAAGATTACCAATATTGATAGTCGCCTGACGAGATATAACTTCAGGCGAGAGTGGATGCAACTTTGTTACATCCAGTTTACTCAGGTCTTGCTCCATCAAACCTTTCCTCGACATTTTGACAGTTACTTGAAGTAATCAGCTAACTGGGTGGTATCAAGGGTGACGAAATCCAAACTGTGAAAGACTGCATAAATCACCCAAATTGTTGATTAACAATAAGACTCAGTTGAAAACGGACACCGCTGCCACAATTCTTTTCAAAGTGAAAACCAGTATGCAATTGTAATAGTATTTGGTACAAAACCCTCCAAGTATTTAGTGCAATACCACATCAAATTTACCATGAACAAGATCATGAATAAAACGGTAACAGTGAAAAGATAACTAAATTTATACTAGAAACATTCATTTCAGAAGAAAATCCCATCTATTTCCAGATGACAAAAACCATTTTGTACAAAATGACCAATAAAATAACAAAGGACAAGATTAAAACCCTAAATTTCAGCGGGATCCATTGACGGCGGCCAACAGTAAAAACCACAGTACGGAACCAAGATGCCAAAACCCTAAATTTTCTATAAAGTATTATCTACAAAAATGCTCCTCTTTTACACCAGAAAAATAACAAACTGATAATAAAATAGCAATAAAATTTCGATTCTGAAAAACTCAAAAAATAACACACCCAAATCAAACAGCTCGAAAATCTCACAATAAAAATATAAAAAAAATTAAAAAAATTAAAAAAACAAAAAAGAAATATCAGTTTCTGTAGAGAGAGAGAGAGATTGGTACGGACCTGGACGATGGAGTTAGGGCAAGACGACGAGAGTGAGCGAGGTTTTCTGTTGAGCTGTATAGAGAGAGAGAGAGAGAGAGAAACACAGCCTGCACAGGTTTAAGGGTTATTCGCTGGCATCTCCACGTTCGCAAAATGTTACTGAGGGTGTTTTCGTTATTTGATAGTTAACCGAGGCACTGGTTTGGTAGTGCATTTCCGTCTGGCTTAGGCCCACTAGACCGGGGATTTTATTTTATTTTATTTTATTTTTTTTTATTTTTTGGGTAAAAACAAAATTGTTATTTTTACCGTCTATTCCCACCATCATTCATATTGTCTCTCTAACAGATGTAACAAATGGGACCCACATATGTTGATGAGTTTTACTTCTGTTAAAGAGATGGTACAAATAAATGGTAAATGAAGTACTACTCAAATGAAAAGAGTTATGTTTGACAAGGGATGGGTTCGGTTTCATTTGGTTCGGATCAATTTTCTTTTGATTTTTTTCGGTTCGGTTTGGTACAGTTTCGATTTTTTTATTTTACAAAACTTGATCATTTTTTGAATATGGAATTTAGAAAATAGGCTTGCATTGGTAGACTAATAATAAGAAAATGGGGAAAGTGGAATAATGGGAAGGTAGTTGTGTACATATACAAGATCATATAAACCAATCTTATGCTATCAACAACCTCAAGTGCAAAGAAAAATGGTCACCGTATCCATTCAAAAAGCAAACAAATAGAGAAGCTATTCCAAGTTCCAAAGCCTTCCAAAACTTTCCTCTATAACCAATGAAATGTCCTCCCTAATTGAACTAAGTATGCTCCTTGGAAAAGCCTAGGCTTAGTTTCAAACTTGGCAACAAAGTTTCACAAAAATGGGCATACATTCACAAAGTGTAAAGGGATTCGGTTCCATCCAAGCTCGATTTTGTCTGAAATGGTTCAGTTCGGTTTCTAAACCTCCAAAACCAAAACCGAACTAACAACGTTCCGTTCGGTTCGATTTTTTCTTTTTCGGTTTTCAATTTTTCTATTTCGATTCAATGTTCGGTCTGTTTTTTTTTCGATTTTTGATTTTTTGAACCCACCCATATGTTTCACCACATTATATTTGACATATTTGTTGTTGAAACCCAAAAGAAAAATAGTAGCTTATTTTCGCTGGGGTTTTTTTGGTTGATAAACAAGGCTAAAAGCAAGAGCCCAAACAAACCTACTCAATAATATACCTTTGATTCTCACGAATAAAACTAACTGAACAAGAAGGAGGAGTATCAAAATAAAAATTACCTAAATCTAAAACAAGACTATATATCGCTAAACTATCTGTCACAAAATTCTTTTCTTTATAGACATGCCAAGGTTCGCACTGCCAAGATCTTGAAAACAAATTCGGATAGGCCAAAACAAGGGGATCTAAATGATGATTATTTTTGTTGGGATTTTCATTTTATACAAAGTTGATGAAAAAGAAGTTTGAGCACTTGACTCGGGAGAAAGAATAACCGCTTTTAACCACTAAGTTATAGCCACTATAATAAAACGCTTTTGTTTTGCTTGAGATGCAAAAGATACAAAGCCAACAACTTCGAAGTGCAATGAGATTTAAAATGAACCACCCAGTTGCGGGAAATGCAAAGCACAAACTCACAAGACGTAGAAATGTGTTTGATATGCTATTGGTGACATATCATTTGGTTTGCAAATTTTATTTAAAATTTTGATCTCTCTAGCGTTATCCTATCAAATATGTCGTTTCCACACTAAAAACGTAATTCAATACTTAAAAAATTATGAATTTGATCGAGTAGGGAAAAGTAGTTGACCTCATTCTCGTTATCATTTATATTTTCTCAAATACATGACTTTCTCAATTCTAGATAGATAAACATGTTGTTAATCTAGTCTCGGTTTGATATAAATCTATATTTCATTAGAGATAAATTAATAAATTTTACTAGCATGTTAGTGCAACGCATAGCGGGTACGAAGATATGAGTACATAATTGAAAGTAAATAAAAACAAAAGTCTAGATTAAAATGATACAAGATTCAAACATGTTACATCTTCCAACAAAATTAAAAAATACAACTAAATCAGCAGGACAAATATTGACAAGTGGCATTTTACCGCAATTGTGGAAAGATGTTGAATCATTGCATGACGACATGGGTTCAAATTCTGTCGATGGCTAATTTAACATCTAGTCTAACAAAATATATCGTTTGACAAAAAAAAAAAATATAAATATCGAAATTGAAACGAACAAAACTCCATAATATATATATATATATATATATATATATATATATATATATTGATCCCTATACAATTCTCACAATAATCTTCCATTGGCATATGCAAGAATGCCAAGTTTTATTCCTATAAAGAGTAATTAACCAAGAAACACTAAATATATAATATATTAGAAACTCAATTTAATTCTAACTTTATTTTCCACATCTATATATCTTTTTCTTTTCTTTTCTTTTTTTCTGAATTCTCCTATATTTTTCCTCGAAATACATAAAAAATCTAATACAAAAACATCACATAGCGGAGCCTGCATCTCTATCCTTAGAGTCACCAAAAATACGCTGCCTGAAGTCTGTAACCATGAGCGGCAACCCCTTGCGGAGGGACACGGTGGGCTCCCACCCTAGAAGCTCCTTAGCCTTGGAAATGTCCGGCTTCCTCTTGTGCGGGTCGTCCTCTGTGTTGGGCCTGAACTCTATCTTCGCATTTGGATCTATTGTGTCTTGCACAACCTGTACATACAAGCAGGAGTAAGGAGCAGGAATTCAAACTCGAGACTTCGAGTTGTGAATTGTTTGTTTAAATAGTTAATGAGTTTGATTAATTTTACCTGGGCAAGTTCTAGCATGGTGAATTCGCCAGGGTTGCCAAGGTTGAAAGGGCCTACATGATTTCCTTCCATCAGCCGCATTAGACCCTCGACCTAGTTCCACATAAGCAATGCACGACACAAATTGTTAAGTACATTTCAGTTTTAATTGTTTGAATCAAGAGGAATTGCTACCATAAGCATTTTCAGTGGTTGCTAGGGTTCGTTTGATGGGCCGGACTTCTCAGATCTGACGGGTTTAGACACGGCCTAAGTAAGTACACTGGAAAACGTCTAGCCAAACCTACACCAATATAAGGACACACACCATTGTCTTCATACTATGTCCGAGAAAATTGCATTCCAACATTAGTCGTGCATAAATTACTATCCGAATATGGTTGTGGCCTCTATCATGAGAAAAAATTAAGTAGAGTGTCTGATCACGTTACTCGTAAAGTATCTTTCACAAAATCATGAGGCATTATGTATTTTGATTTCATTCGACATCACGCTTATCTCACTCAGTGTGAGAGTTGTTCTAATCAGAAAATGTGAACACAATTTTCTCCTGTATCAGATCCCATGACTAAGAGAGGACAATCACCACTTGCCTCTTTGTGGAAAATTCTGCAGAAGGATTAATGATTTAATGTATATGCTGCAGTGACAGAGACTCATATATACAAAGACTCCCATACAACCTTCACTTTAAAACAGTAACAAAATAGTCTATAACCACCTTTGACCTTAATGCTAATTTAGACAGAGACGTGATTAATGTAAAATAGCAATTAGAAATTCATAGTTAATTAGTGCATTAACGGAATAAAGGAGAAGAATTATAGTACCAAGTCAGAAACGTATTGGAAACTTCTGGTTTGCTTGCCATCTCCATAAACTGTCAATGGCTCAGTCCTTAATGCCTGTATATTCCACAGAGACATCAAATTTGTCGGGAAAAAGATGTAACAAGGCCTAAAACAACATTACAAGTATAAAACTGCTCACCTGAGCTACGAAATTGCTAACAACAGGACCATCATCGATGCACATACGCGGTCCATAAGTGTTGAAAATCCGAGCAATCCTCACCTGCACGACATTCTATACATTAGAACCCTAAGTGCAACTATTTTAATATTCGTCTCAAGTTTTGGGTGTGATCTAGAATCATTTGAAACCGAGATACATATAACCAAATGACAAGGAGAGAAATAATATGAGAGAAAATAATGTGACCTCAATGCCAAGGCCTCTGTGGTAGTCCATGGTCAGAGTCTCTGCTGTGCGTTTTCCCTCATCGTAGCAGCTCCGTACACCTGCCAATGCGAACAGAAAGCATCTATGAAATCATTAATTTACCGATCGCGTTGCTGATTATATATTTCACCGTGAATTTTTTGTGAGCAATGCAACCAAGTAAATACAGTACATATTTTACTCGTCTCGCTATTGAAACAAACATCAGTAATGTGATTAGTAAACGTGGTATAGTTTGATATTCTCGTAGAGTTTCATCATATCGGGGTCGAGCGGAGACAGAGAGAGGGAGAGTGACTCACCGATGGGGTTGACATTACCCCAGTAGGACTCGACCTGAGGGTGCTGCAAGGGGTCACCGTAAACCTCACTGGTGCTTGTCAGCAAGAAGCGTGCACCAACCCTTTTTGCCAGTCCAAGCATGTTCAGTGTTCCCACCACATTTGTCTTGTGAAACCCCAGCTCAGACAACAAATTAAGGACCTCAGGCAAATACACATTCACCACAAACAAGAAATTAAAAATTTTACGTGTTAAAGCATGTCATAAGGGTAATGCTTAAATTTGCAAAATTAAATGATGTGTCACCAATAGGAATATGCACGTTTATCAACGTTTAAGTAATAAACCAATCATCAACTTCCATGTCCTTTAGTTTTTAAAATTTTGTCTACAAATTTAGTCTCCCTAGCATTACTCCATGTCATAATATTATAGTTATCACAAAAAAATGCATGTAATAAATACCAACCATGCATACAAGCACAAGAAATAAAAATAGAAACAAGAGAAGACAGGATATAATTGTCTTGACCGGATTGAACTTGTAATGCACAGGGGATGCCGGGCAAGCGAGGTGGTAGATCTGGTCAACCTCCAACAATATCGGCTCGACCACGTCGTGTCGAATCAGCTCGAACTTCGGGTTCCCGAAGTGGTGCGCCAAGTTCTCCTTCCTCCCGGTAAAAAAATTATCCAGCACGATCACGCTGTCCCCTCTCGCGATCAGACGGTCCACGAGGTGGCTCCCCACGAACCCGGCCCCACCCGTCACAACAATCCTCATGTTCTTCTTCCTCATCCCCAGCGGTACCTTCCCTCCCACATTCCGCGTCTCCAACAGCACCCTCCGGATAGGGTTGGCCGGTTGATCAATACCCGGCTTATCAGAACCTAATCCGGATTCGAGACGAGGGTCGTGAACGGATTCCACTAGTGGGTTCGATGCCAGGAAGGTGGTGAAGAAGAAAACAGCGATGGCGACACCAATGAGGACGAAGATAAAACGCTGCTCGCGGAGCATGTATCGAATGGGGTTGGCGGAGGAATGGGGAGGCTTGTGGTTGGTTTGTGGTTCGAGAACGGGTTGTGATTGGTCGTCATTTTGTTGATTATGTTGGGTTCTGTGAACTAATGACAGATTATCGGAGCTGCTGGCCATAATTTTCACTTGGATTTCTGTCTAGTTTTCAGACTTTTGATGGGGAAGTTTTTGGAGAGATGAAGAATGGAAAGGGTGGGCAGAAGAGGAGCATGTGGGGAGGGATAGAGGGAGGGAGGGGTAGTGTGGGTGGGGATGGGGAGAGGAGTTTTTTGGGTGGAAGTGGTGGGTAAATGGGGACTTTCATGCATGAAATTTGGCCGGATAATCGTTCTAAGGCGCGCGATTGGTGGGTGCATCTATGTAGGTTTTGGCTTTTTAGGCAATGAGGTGGGGGATTTACTTGCTTACTTTGTCACTAAACTAGATTGTGTGTTGTTTTACAGAGCTTTTGTAATGTAATAAGTAATGTTAGGTAAGCATATTATTGGCACGTTTTGGATTTCTCTAGAAAGTAGGGTGAGCATATTAAGTACTTCTGCTTATAAACATTAGTGTTACAAGTTTGTAGAAATTTTAACGAAAAAATTCAAATGTTATCTAAAAGACACTTAGAAGTTTTTCAACAAGTGTGTTCACAGAAAACACTTTTTAACCCTTGTAAAAACAATGTCAAACACGCCCCATTCTTTAGATAAAATTTTGATTGATGACAATGTATTATTTGTGGACTCACTTTGGAATTTATTCGTTCACATCAAATAAAAGAACTGGACTTAGCTGCTGCAAATTCAGCAGCAACTGCTGCTTACATCTAATCATGGCTGGACACGTGTTCAAAATTTGATTTTTTCTAATCAAAACTTGGATACATGTCCAACCAAAATTGGGTGTAAGCAGCAGCTGTTGCTTAATTCTTCATGAGTGAAGTTAAATCCCAAATAAAATGTCACCAGCTGTCAATACACTACACCATGGTGTAATACGTTCGTGTCCTATAAGGACAGGCTGTTTTGATGTTTTAATTACCGTGGGATGGTCAAAATTCAGGCAACAATATGGGCATGTCATCAATTCACATAGTACCACGTGGCAGATGACAGAATTGCCAAGTGTTCACTTCGAAACATGACCTAAAGGTTGCTTTTGTGGATTGTGTTATTTATGCACGTCTTTTTACCTTTTACATACCTTTATAAACTTTTGTCGATTGATTTTATTCTATTAATTCGATTCGACGATCAAAAATTTAAAAAAAAAAAAAAAAATGTAAGAAGTAAAAATGGGTAGATGGATAGCACCACCCTAGTAGAAAGGTGGCATCCAAACACTAAATAGAATTCCCCTAAACCTAGCAACAATTTTCTTCCCTTGGAGATGGGAAAGAATGTAGCGTTGCCACATGCACAAGCTCATTGATTATGAAAAAAAGAAAATGTGAAATTAGAGCGAGAATTTTGCAAAAATTAAAATTTAAGTTTTTAAGAAAAAAAAAGTTTGTGTATCAATTGGTTAAATGTATTTAATTTTGCGCCTGAAATTTTGAATTTGACATGTATGACACACACCGCATTGGTTTTGAAAACCAAATGAACATGGCATCGCAAACAAAGGCAAACATGTTGGTTGTCGCTCAACATGTGGTCAGTCTACATATTAAGGATTATCTTCCCACTTCCAAGTTCCAACGCAAATATTCAGTAGTGTTTTTCCAATCGACTAAGTAGCTCTTCGTCTAACCATATTTCTCTTCTCAATATCAGATCTCTGTTACCGTCCCGGTTTATCAAAACAGTAGAATGAATGGACGAGGGTATCGAATTTTTCAAGATTGCAAGAAAAACACAAGAATTATGCACTGCAAACTGCAAGGTTTTCCACTACTTCAAAATAAATTATTTCTGGAACTGGTTCAGGCGCATGGTAGGAACATATTCAACTATGAGTAATATAACACAAAAATTTGTATAGTTTATCTCATAGCAACGAGCAGTGCAACTGTAAGTCTGTAACGACCACTCACTAAAATAATAAAGACAATCACTTGTGAGATAATATTACACCTCGGTGAACAGAGAAACTACGACGGAGGATCAACTCTAAAACCGTCGAATGTCTTTCGGAGGCCTAAAGTTGAGAGGGTGGGTTTCTGGAGTGGCATTTTCATCTTGCCTCCACATCTTGATAGTCTTATCGGCTTCACAACTGACCAGCCTCGTACCCGTGATGTCGTATGAAAGAGCATATATACCAGCTTCACTATCCAGCGAGCCTGTAATAAAAGCACATCTAGGGGTTAGCATCCCTTCTTGCTACAATCAACCGCAAAAGTAGGGCGCCAGCAAAATAAACATACCAGGCTGTACAATTGTTTGGGATTGCTGAAAATTGTGACCGCTCTTCCAATCCCAGAACCACATGCTCCCATTATCGCCTTCAATAAAACAAAGGCGCAAAAGATTAGAATTACCAAGTTTTATGAAACGAACTAAGATCATTCCCTTATTGCCCTTTCATATGTAAAAAATTCATACCTCCAGTGGCCATAACTCCATCCTCGTTGACAGCCATTGCATTGATTATTGTTTTCTGCTGAGAGCTGTCCATACACAAGGAAAATTTTTGGAACGTTGTGATAAAAAAAATATCCCAAAGAGTTCATATAGTTCATATTAATCAGCAATATACTCAATTCACGATACATTCAGTTTGTCAGAAAAAGGTACCCAACTCTAAATACATACAAGACAGATCACATCCATTGCAATTTCAAAGTGCTACACCACTAATACTTTAAAATGCTCTAATAGCATGAGTAGAAAGCAACTATAAGGCTTGGCATGCATTTCTCCAGGCCATGAATCTGAATTATATAACACACTTAAGAACTGATGAGAAAACAATAACACGCACACCCAAGTAGTAACACAAACCACCTCAGCATATGCTTATAACTCAAAATTGTTCAATTGGTGAACCATGTGTAAGTTTTCGGTTTCAATGGATCCATCGCAAGCAAAACAATCCCTATTACGCTCCAGATCAGAGGTTTTGCATTGCATCTTGGCTAACGTTATGGTGCCTGTGCGTTGAGCAGCCTAATTGACTTGCTACAAAGGGAATGTGTGCATAAAAAAGAACAAGAAAAAGGAGCGCAATACCTTATCAAACACAAGGACACATTGGCACAACTATTTATCCATGACAAGTTCATTACCTAGCTAGGCTTAAGCAGAGAAACATACGAACCATCAATCTTAATATCGCTTATCATTCTTCAAATAAAGAATACATCACAGACATATAATAGGAAAGAAGAGCAAATGGTAAATGTATCATTCCAGGAACAACATATATGAAAAGATACGGTTTATTCAAATACTCACAGCATGTTGTGTAAAAACATATATGAAAAGATACCGTTTATTCAAATACTCACAGCATGTTGTGTAAAAATTCGCCTCTTGGGAGGCTGAACTTCTTAATATTATCAGCTGATGCAGATGCAAAACATTGCCTGAAAACCGAACACAATTAGAAAGAGCAAAGCATATAATTTACAAGGGCATAATAACAAACACAACCAGGATTATTCACTACACGTGAAGTACTAAGTACATGAATCAGCACATACTCTTTAGGATGCTGGGCCATTGCACGCACAGACTTTTTATGGTGTGTCAGAGTTGACATTGTTTTTCCTGAGACAAATGAAAATTGATACTTAAAAAAGAAGGAAATACCAAAACTGAAATGAGTTTTAACTTACAGAACATAAATTACCATATCTAAGGTCCCAGAACTTGATGGTTGTGTCATGAGAGCCAGTAACAACTTGTGGATCCTGCAAACAGTAGACAATAAACTATAAGGAATATTGCCTCTCTTAACAATAAAATGAGAAGTGGCCAGAAAACCGTCAAAAGAGTTTCCACATATAGAAATCTAGCTATCAACCTAAAAAAAAACCTCAGAGATGTAATGTTTAACACAAAACTAGAAATTCAAAGTGCCAGTGAATTCAATTCACTGCAGCTTATTAATTAACTTCTATAGAAAAGAAATGAGGACTACGGATTACAGGACTCAAAATATTTAAAAGAATGATGTAACACTGAAGGATATCTAACATAAACATAATACTATTCTCAGGACATGACAATATGAATTGCTAAACATTGAATGTTTTGCCAGATGGGGAGACCAAGAATTAAACAATGAAAAACCATGACCTTGAATCCCAATCTCTAAAGAAGACACCAATAACAATATAAGCTATCATTATGAATTGTTTGGATCTAAAATATTGTCAGCATGCATACTCCACAATATAGTCAGAACATGGTAAAGAAAACAGAAGAGTTTTTCATACTGTTGGTCGAGTAAAAACAGAACAAACTGTGTTGTCATGCCCCGACAACGCATGAACTTGCATCTTGCTTCGAATATCCCAAACCTGAAAGATTTATTGCACCAAAACAAAGGTATTATTAACACAGTACCACTCTGATAAATATTACAACAATCACTTTGCTCAATCCCCAAGAGTGCTTCCTCCATTATAGTATGCAGGATTTGAATTTTAATAGGATAATTACATACCCGGCATACAGAATCACGTCCCCCGGTAAGTAAAACATCAAGAGTGGGATGAAGAGCCAAGCAGTAAACACCACTTAGATGACCATGATATGAACGGATAACCTGCACAACAATTTATCTGTTGTAACAACCAGCATTACTTACAGAACACAACCGCAATAAAGATCTCAAAAATATTAAGTAGAAGTATTAACCTTATTCTGTTCAAGATCCCAGCATTTAACTAGTTTGTCATCTCCAGCAGAGAACATATAGGTATGCCTGCTGCTAACCGCAAGGCCTGCAAAAACCCAAGCACTTATTGTTACCAACAGCATCATTAACCACAGCATGGTTAACCAAAATAAACGAACAGCCAAGAGAAACGAACCTCGTATTTGCTCGATGTGTCCTGTCACTGTCAGTTGTAGAGTTCCAGTTGCAACATCCCAAATCTGATAAACCAAAATCAGAAGACAATCCAAAAGAACATGAAATAAACACTCACACGACAAGAAAAGAGAACACAAACTAATAATAAAAAATGACAAGTGATTTTAACTTTCTGCAGAGGAGGAAATGAGAAAACATAGCAAGAAAAAGGGGAAGGAAAACAACTCAGACGGACCAACTCAGACAAATGAAGCATAAAGTTGCATACCTTGATGGTACGGTCTGCTGAGCCAGTGCAGAACCATTTATTACTTGGATCAAAGGCAATAGCTCGTACCCATCCTAAGTGGCCGCTAATGACCTACATAATCAAATGGAACAATTTAACAATGGCTTGTAAGAAACAGTATGCATAACCTTTTCCTTTCTTCAGATAAGAGACAATAGCATAATGGCAAGTTACAACTCATGTTCAATCATAGAAGGGGTGCAGGTCAATCTTATCAACCCGTTAACCAAGAAAGAGCCAAACAAAGGACAACAAAAATTGAAAGACACACCCATATAACATATATTCCCATGTTGGTTCCTAACATTTCCATCTAATCAGAATCTCCAAGTTACCTAGACGCTATAATCCCAACTACTTTCCCCACTGCTCCTAACTGTCTATCATAAACAACGCATTATACTTACTCTGTAGATTTTCCAAGGAGCATGCCAATCAGGACGTGGCCATCTGCTGGAAATCCTTTCCATCATGGCCGATGTTGAAAACCTATACAAGAGAAAAGTAACAGTTAAAGCAAAAATGGGATATGTTTTCCGTAGTAGTATTATCAGGATTAGAGAAAATGCAACAAGATGGGATACATCATCATGCAGCTTGTAATATTTAGTATATTCAGTTCACCTAAAATATCCCATAAAAAACCTAATAAAAACTTCAATCTAACAACACCATAGAAGCACATCATATGGTACATTAATACGACTTCAACCCCACGTAATACATGCAGATGGTGCAAAATGGTAAGGGCATTCCTAAAACAAAAAGAATTCAACCGTATCAAAGGGATTCAAACCACTGTGAAACTTTACTCTTAAAAAATATCTCTCTCTTTTGAATATTTTAACTGGTCTTTTATATTTCCAAGAACATTTCTAAGAACTTATATGTTTCCCATAACAACCCTGAGACAAAAATTCATAGTAAACTAATTAGATGAAATACTGATAGCTCTCTTATATGGACTACATTCTGAAATAAAAACAAAAACTAAAGCAGGCTGTATTCAGAGAAACTAATTTGACCACAACCCCCTTAAAGCAAATCAGAGGAGGACAAAACTCAAACCTTTCAGATGACCCTGCAGCAGAAACAGCTAAAGTGCCTTTACCCGAAATACCAACAGTATTCCTGAAATAAAGAATATGATTAAACAATTCAGTCCACAATAAAAGGCATCATCATTACAAGAAATCATAATAAACCATTTGCACTCCAGCATCATTAGAACTAAAAAACTGTCAAATTTCACAAATCACTCACATGATTCTCATAAATGGTCCAAATATTTAGCCCAATCACTTTGAAATAAAGAATCTAATAGTTGCAAGCCATAGTCCGAGAGTGTGCAAATATATATGGGAAGAGGGATAAGTTGAAACATGTGCAACATAGAAATACTAAATAAACATGAAAACAGCCATTAATACACCTGCAAGGAAGAAACTACTCACAGTGCCCTTGGTGCAGAAGGACCGACAACCAAAGAGTTTTGAGCTCCTCCCGTCTGCGCATCCTTAGAATCTTCATGACACACATGGTATTAAACCAACAAAATAATTTAGCATGTTACAATTGCAATATAGAATACCCAATTAGGGATAACTTTCCCAAAACAATAAGCTGAACCTTCCCTACTTCTAACTGCTTATTAGAAAGTTCAATTATTAAAAATGATACCTGTAAGGGCAAGGGCATTGGAAGGCCCTTCAGAACCAGTTACTGGTGCACCCGACTCAGCCCGGCGAGGTGGTTTTTGGCTAGGTGTGGGTTGAATTCCTCCATATTCCATGCTTATCTAATAATTCAGATCAAAATTTTAACTCCAATGCAACATTCTTCAAATCAATAACTTCACAAAGCTCATAGTTCACAAAAATGAAAAAATAGAACACAAAAACTAACAATTTCAACTCAGTGATTTCACTAACCTTGTGACTCATGCGAATTCTCTTACTGCAAAGAAAAAAATAAAAAGAGTAAGCAATAATTAACGCACAAATTAAAATTAAAAAAAAACAAAAAAAACCTAAATTCAACTCAATAATTTCACAAACCCTAAAAATTACAGAAATTAAAGGCAACGGCGGTACCTCTCGGGGTCGGGAGGGGGGAGTTCGCCGTGGGCGGGGGAGAAGAGATCGAGGGATCGTTTGAGGGATTTGAGACTGAGCTTCTTCAGCGACTGTGGCTCCACTGGTTCCATCTCCAAGGTGGGCCCGGGCATGATCTTCTTCTTCTATATACTAAGGATATAGCGCGGATTCTTTCTGGCCCCCAAAAGCCCTAGAAGTTGGAGGAAGGGGAAGCGAAGAGAGACCAAGTGCCTGATTAGTTCGATTTACGGTACGGTGTTGTGCTTAGGAGTCCCGCCAAAGACAGCCCTGGGTTCCTGTAGTTCAATATATAACATCAACAACATACAAGCTAATTGCATTTTCGGTGGTAACGATTGATATAAGGAGGAAGAGAGAGTTATAGTTATTTACGGGACAAATAATAATATAATTTAAATTTATTTTTGATAAGAATCGAACTTATAACATTTCACTTATCAGTAAGAAAAAATACATTTAGGCCATTGCAGTAAGTAGCGCATTACTTTGTTTAATGCTATATGATTGTAACGTTATCTAAACTACTTATTGTTAAAATCATGTTTGCCAACCAAAACTTCAAAAAATTATTCATTCAAATTTTCTCACTAAAATTGAACAAAAATAAAAAATATAGACAATCTAGTAAGTACATACAACATAAATTGTACTATTTTTTACATCAACCTCAGAACCATGCAAACATAGCATGCCTTATCTAAAAACTAAACATAAGATAACAAAAAATAAATAAAAATATGCCCACCCATCATTATCCCAT
The DNA here is from genome assembly GCF_019419815.1 of Pyrus x bretschneideri. Classification (NCBI taxonomy): domain Eukaryota; kingdom Viridiplantae; phylum Streptophyta; class Magnoliopsida; order Rosales; family Rosaceae; genus Pyrus; species Pyrus x bretschneideri. The sequence goes on from NW_025999798.1 coordinate 8,149,380, forward strand.
TTGTGATTTTTTTTATAATAATTTAAAAACTAATCACACTCTTTAATAACGAAAAATAAAATAAATTATTCACACATACAGTGTGCGTGAATATATTTTAGTTTGACTTATATTTTGTACGATTACAAATTCAGTTTTGTGTTGAAACAATTTTATTCATTTCCATCATTTGATTCACTAATGTTAACAACGAAAGCTTAAACAATCAAAAAACTTATTTGTGAAAACACTGAATGTCACATCCTGGCCCGAGGTCCACCATATAGTGGCATGATATTGTCCGCTTTGGGCCCTGACCACACCCTCACGATTTTGTTTCTAAGAACTCACACGAGAACTTCCCAGTGGATCACTCATCATGGGAGTGCTCGCGCACTACTCATTTAACTTCGGAGCTCCCATGGAATCCGAAACCAGTGAGCTTCCAAAAGGCCTCGTGCTAGATAGGGATGAGAATATAATATAAGAATCACTCCTCTGAACGATGTGGGATCTTACACTGAAAATATGACCAAAAAGTTATACTAATCATGCTTTTCTACCTTAATTGATAAATGAACCGTTTGCATGATATGCTGTAACAATGGCGCAGCCAGAAATTATTCGGTGGGTGAGCTAATTTAAAATTATTACTACGAAATCCAATTTTTAATCTTATGTTGCCTACATAAAGTTATATAATAGTAAAAACTTGAATGTAGTAATTTGAAGTAAGAATTTTATGCTATGTTTTCTAGGTTTCTAGCCTTCAAAACTTTTAAGTGAATAAAATAAGAAACCATTTGTGGTATGGAAGTTTTAATTTATTACTATTAAATATAATATTGGTTAAAGTAATGAGTTTATTTAACATATATCAGCTCTTATTATTCTTAAAAACAACCTTATTAATAATAAAAATTCATTTGTTAAATGAAATATGACAATTAAAAATCATAAACTAACCCAAAAATTAATATTTTTAAGCTTGAAGAACCAAACTCTCCCTATGCTATAGCCTAGGGGAGCCTTGTACTTGGCTCCGCCCTTGTGCTGGAACAAATAAAGCATTGTACGCTTGTTGGAATTGATATGTTTGAGTACAAAAAGATGTTCGCTATTTGTAGATATTTTGTTAAATTGAAACTTTGATTCATATAAGATATTGGAGTAAACTAGACATGTTTGGCAAAACTTAGAAAATGAGGTATAAACTATTTATTGGAATGAACGGCATATGTTTGGCAAATATGGAAGAGTAGTGTGTGCTCCATAGATCGGACTACAATGTTGCTGGATGTGCTCGTTTCACGAGGATGGAATATCAAAGATTGCATAAATAAATAAAATCATCCCGTGGTCCCCAAATTGAAATTCATGGCGAAACTGTTCAAAATAGATCTTAAGTTTAGTATCAAAACATTAGAAACAACCTCATCGATCATGGAAGTTAATTTCGCCATAGAAGCTTCCAGTGAAGCTACACGAGCATCCATTACAATCGAGTGGTAGTGTTATTGTGGAACCAAAAATAATCACAAGACGATACGTGGATTTTTGGATAGAAGATGACAAAAATGTTCCTGAGGCATACCAGGATTCTTACGCGCGAGCAGCGGGCAATCATCACTCAACCAAGTCAAAAGTGCCCAAAATAGGTAACTATTCAAAATCTATTTCATTCATCCTCATCCAATCTCCTCCACAAGGTAACTCTCAAATCTTCCCTTTTTTATTATGTTGATTAGATAATCAATTAGGTAATTATTCTATTAATTAGTTAAATGATTAGGTAATTATTACATAACTCCCAATTTAACACAAATCAAGAACCTAGCCCACAAAGGGAGCTAGGTGGCTGGTCCTCTCTCACCCAAGGAGGCCGACCACTCTCCTATTTAAACTTCATCATTCTCCTCAAATTTGACTTCGAATTATCTTGCAAAATTCTATAAAATTATCCCACTTTTTCCCCAAAATACTAATTTTGGCATCGGAGGTTCTTCAGCCAAAGCCCCCCCTCCAATTCATTGTGGGCGCGTGAGCCTTTTGGCCTTGACCTAAGGTGTGATTTGTTTTGTAGATGCAATTTTGTCCAAGATCAAGGAGGAAGAAATATGCATCCACAATTATGGCGTGACATAAATAGGAGGGAAATCAAGACCATAGAGAATCCCAATGATAAGAACCAATACCAGACTAAGTCAACCCCAACTCATTACAATTTAACCCCAATTCATTACAAAAGAAATGCAAAATACACTTTAACTAGCAAAATCACAAAAAATACTGAATTGTTGTAGTTCATCTTCTCCGTTCTTCCATCCTTCATTTCTGGAAATCTTGCAACAAGGTTAAGGTTGAATCATAAAAATTACACTTTTTTTGTTGAATAGAGAGTCACAAAATCATAAAAACTAACTCCACAAAAAAAATACAAATTACACTTCAACCCCAATTCATTTCAATTTAACCCCAAAACAATTAATTTGTGACTAAGTCATTCATAAGAACATAACATATTACCCAAGGAGGCCGACCACTCTCCTATTTAAACTTCATCATTCTCCTCAAATTTGACTTCGAATTATCTTGCAAAATTCTATAAAATTATCCCACTTTTTCCTCAAAATACTAATTTTGGCATCGGAGGTTCTTCAGTCAAAGCCCCCCTCCAATTCATTGTGGGCGCGTGAGCCTTTTGGCCTTGACCTAAGGTGTGATTTGTTTTGTAGATGCAATTTTGTCCAAGATCAAGAAGGAAGAAATCTGCATCCACAATTATGGCGTGACATAAATGGGAGGGAAATCAGGACCATAGAGAATCCCAATGATAAGAACCAATACCAGACTAATTCAACCCCAACTCATTACAATTTAACCCCAATTCATTACAAAAGAAATGCAAATTACACTTTAACTAGCAAAATCACAAAAAATACTGAATTGTTGTAGTTCATTTTCTCTGTTCTTCCATCCTTCATTTCTGGAAATCTTGCAACAAGGTTAAGGTTGAATCATAAAAATTACACTTTTTTTGTTGAATAGAGAGTCACAAAATCATAAAAACTAACTCCACAAAAAAAAAAAATACAAATTACACTTCAACCCCAATTCATTTCAATTTAACCCCAAAACAATTAATTTGTGACTAAGTCATTCATAAGAACATAACATATTACACATGCATATATACATTTTTTTTAACAAACAATATTATCTACATTAAAGAGAGGGGTGGATTTAGCTTCACAATGGGCTATCAATAATGTGGTTCACATATTTTTTTTTGTTATTATAAATAAATGCTTATTCCGTAGTAATTTCAAAAATGCGGTAATATACGTGACTTTTTAATCATAAATGTTTAATACCCGTTTTATACAAAAAACAGTATTATAGGACTGAAAAAGTTCTCCAAATAGAAACCCGTCTCTACCGCCTAGAAAACTCACCACCTCTCCCCTCAGACTTGTGCGTGGCAATATGAGATGATACAGTTGTTGTTGGCAAATAATATGAGGTGATACCGTAATCGTTATCGGAAAATAATATGAGGTGATACCAGAGTCATTGTTGGAAACATATTAATTTGCCATTTTCGTATTTTATGGCTGAACTTTTCAAAGTACTAATGAAAAAAAAACTATCGAACTAAACATGTATGTATTGTTCCCTTTATATTAATTATGTATTTTAGTAACTATGGTAATAAGTATTGTGATATTCTTTTTGGGGAGAAGTAGTACTACCTTAACGATCAGGGATCAACGAGAACCGGTAAGATAAGGCAAGCACCACCAACAAGAAGAGCGCCACCAAGTTCACCAACAAGAGCATACAAAAACGATATGGGATGAAAGGAAAACTATGTCAGTCTCAAAATGGGTCTCAACCAAGTGGCAATTGGGCCAGCGACTTCAGGATCCCTTGGTCATTCTTGATTTGTTGTGAGCGTGTCAACTCCCGGCCTGATGGCTGGACGAACAAAGATTGTAGTTGCACGTTGGTTTAACTTCTTTCAAAATGATTGTTGGTCAAGGAAAAAATGTGTTTCGAATGACGGTCATCAGTGCCTTGGGTGCAAGGATTTTAGAATATGCGTTAAGTGAACGTTGAGATGGGTTTTGTCTATATAGATATAATGAGTGAATGGACAGATGGAAGAGAGTTTGGTGATTGATACGGTGAGATGGAATGTATGAAAAGGTGAATTGCATCGACCCAAATGAACTAGTCAAATAGCTCAATTAATAAGTAACTAAATTATAATACTCGCATTTAAATTACAAAATTTCTATTGTACAAATAAATAAAAATTATTCTATGTGTGAAAAATAATTTGTAGAAATTGAAAACTAATTTAAGAATAAAGCTATGTAATGCTAATTTTTAATAGAAAAATAAAATAAAAGCACGCGGAGTGTAGAGAAACTAAAAAGATAAGTTGAATGTGTTCGTCGAAAACCTCTTTCAATAACCTAGAGTTTCCTTTTTTATACTAGGTTAATTAAGGTCTGTTTAGGAAAGGGAGCAAAAAATAAAATAAACTGAAAATGACTTTAACCCCTGAAACTCAAGTTTGTTTACATAAAACCCGACATAGTCTTTTTACCTGAATAAAACCCAATGACTAGGCTCTACATAGGCAAATTCATTAATTATATTTGTCTTTACACATTTTGCATTTTTTAGATGCCTAAAACACCCCGAATTACAGTTTTAATGTATACATTAAATTCTATGCAGATTTGAAGAGAGGGATTAATGAAAAAAAATTGTCACATCCCAGGCTTAACTCCACCGTAGCACGATATTATCCGCTTTGGGCCCCGACCATGCCCTCACGGTTTTGTTTCTGGGAACTCATACGAGAACTCCCATGAGTGTGGATCTTCTAAGTCTTATATGTATATTCTCATCTCTACCTAGCACGAGGCCTTTTGGGAGCTCATTGGCTTTGGGTTCCGCAGAAACTCTGAAGTTAAGCGAGTAGTGCGTGAGAGCAATCCCATGATGGGTGACCCACTGGGAAATTCTTATGTGAGTTCCCAGAAACAAAACCGTGAGGACGTGGTCGGGGAAAGAAATATCATAACAAATTGTATGTTAATGCTTCTGGAAAGAAAAAAAACACTAATGTTATACTTTCCTTAAGATTTCGTAATTGTTTTTCAAATTTGCATAAAATTTGACAATTTTAATTTAATCTTGTCATTTTCTTAGCCAAATGAAAATCTGAAAGGGCAATATAAAATTTGTCCAATAATAATACATGCAAAATAATTTACTTAAAAAATTAAAGAAATGTTATTAGATTCAAAAGAAATTTATCTATATTTTATATAATAATATAGGTGAATCATTGCACAAATATATATTAGGAATAAAATGTGACAATCCGTCCCTAAATTTATGTTTTTATTTATTTTAATTGAGGGAATTGATGGAAATGCCCTAGGGGGCAAAACGTAATTTTTCGAGGACGTATTTGATCCTTGTATATTTTGTCATGTTTGTTGACATATTTGGATAGTGCTTGACCTCACGAACGCGTAGGCGCAAACCGTTCATGAAATGGAGTTATAACGAAGGAGTTATTAACTAGTGAAGTGGAGGGCAAAATAGATAATTTACCATTTAAGTGGAAGGGTCCAGAAAATCTGGAGTAAGTGGAAGGCTCCACATGTGTTGCTGAGATTGAAAAAGGAAGTGAGAAATGGATGGTTGGGATGAGAAGGAGAGAAGAGAAAGGAGGAATGGAACCGGCCAAGGAGGAAGAAAGGAAATGAGGGAAAGGAAGAAGGAGAGAACCGGCCAAACCTGGTTTCTTCATCCGACCCGCCAACTTGACTCGCTCATATCTCCTTCACACGAACTCCATTTTGGGTGATCTTGGTGTCCATGGAAAACCCTTGACAAACCCTACATCTTTGTAGTATTGGATTTCCCAATTTCTTTCCCATTTTCCAATTCAAAGCCACAAAACCCACGACGTTTCCAACGGCTTTAATCTTTTTCCGGTGGCTCCGGCGAGCTTCACCATTGATGACCACTGCCAAAAGACTTCTCTCAACTCTAGGAGCAAGGCCCAAGCCTTGGATGAGGCATCGTAGTTCGTTTTGGTGACGAATCAACAACTACCCAAATCAAGGGTTTTCGGAGGGTTTAAGTCAATTTGGAGAATTTCCCAGCCAAATTAGACTTGGCTACATGTATAAAACTTGCTCTGCTCATTGAGATCTCATTCCTATAAATTTTGGTAATTTTTGGAAATAGTTGGATTTTCCGGCGAGTCGGGGCGACCGACCGCCACGTGCGGCGGTGCGTGGGTTGAGGTATCCCCTGACGTTCCTAGGCTAAATTTGATACCCCAATTCTATATGTGAAGTCCGATTGATGAAATTTCATCGTTTGAACATAGTTATAATAGAGACCGTCACTTGATCCTTATATGAATTGACAATCCAACCGTTGGATCGTCACCAAACTTTAATACGTTATAATACGTAATATTTGAGGACAATAGGAACTAACGGATTAGGAATCTGACCTACGGATCTTCCCGAACTGAATTTGTAAGCTCGTAAAATAAAACGTCAGCCACCACTTAATTCTAGCAATTGGCAGAGATCCAACTGTTGGATCGTAATGAAATTTTAGTATGATGTTCTAGAAGCATAATGTGGATCTTTGGAAGTTACGGATTGGAAATCTGAGTGTGAATCTTCTGGATTGAGTTACGTAGGATTGTGGGCCCTACTGTTGACCTTTGACCGACGGTTGACTTTTGGTCAATTGGTTTCAAATCATTCTAAAATGTCATTGGGGATGTATTTTATGTAAGTTACGTGTTCTATCGATAAGAATTCTGAGACGTTATTTGATAATTGTTCTAGGCAATGATGGTTCATGACGTCTCGATATTCGTGCTAGAAAATTGTAGCGCTGACTTCAGGTTAGTGGGTCTTTTCCTGTTTATAGTATATATATGATTGATAGTTCCACAAATGCTTTTAAATTGATTTATGCATTTTATACCATGTCATATATTTTAAATACTATGATATGGTTGAGTTTTAGATTGCATCATGGCATATCCATATGCATATTACCTGTATATAATTGTTGTGAATGCTTGGAAGTGCTAAGGTGAAAGCGGGACGCGCAAGTAAGTTCAGGGGAATTTATGACGTTATTTGAAATGATTGAGTTATGGCATGACTATATTTATGTTTTATGCAACTCCGACATTGTCGTACATGTTGCAATAATAGGCAAGTCCGACATTGTTGTACATGTTGCAATAATAGGCAACTCCAACACTGTTGTACAGGTTGTAATAATAAGCAACTCCAACACTGTCGTACAGGTTGCCTATGAGTTGTACATGTTGCATTAGGCAACTCCGACTTGTGTGTTATCATAGATTGATTTATGAGTAATATAGGTTGCCTTAGGCAACTTCGACTCGTATGTTAGCATAGATTGATGAGCACCTAATTTTATTATGATGCTGCTGATATGTAGTGATTTGGAATATTTCTGGATTTACTGTTGATTTGCATTTGATTTCATACTTATACGTAGTATGATTTTCTGGAAACTATACAGGTTTTACAGCGAGGGGCTACAACGTTTTCAAAAGGTTTTTATGAAAATTACTTTATTTTCAGGCCCACTTACCCTTATTTTTTTTGCCCTTCCAGGTTTTAATAGCTGAGCTTTCTTATCGAAGAGTATTCGTGGCAAATCTTGGTATTGGAGATTACCTTTGATGGTATGATTCTCAATCCACTCTACTATACTTTACTTATGCTCTGACGTCACGTGTGAAATGGGTTCTTTCCCGCTCACAACACACTCTTGTATTTAGGCACTTTTAGGTTTAAATTCATTCACATTTTCCACATCACTACACTTTATGGCTTCGTCACATTCTAGGTGTCGGCCAACACAACTCTATTCGGAGTCCTAGTGGACAATTTGGGTCGGGATGTGTCATAAAATGTGCAAATAATTCACCTACAATATAATTTACCTACAATATAATTTACCTATTGTTTAATCAAATAAAATATTAATGTATCTATTGTTTCATTTTAATGGCGATCATATGTCATGGTTTAGTTTTTAGAAATAATTTAGGCACTGTTTAACTTGACCAAAATAATGTAATTACTATTTTAATTTACTTACAAAATAAATGCTATTTGATTCAAAATTAATTTACTTATATTTTACATATAAATATAGATAAATTATTTTTAACACGCATATATAATAACAAATAAAAAATGTCTAATGTATGTAATAATCTATGTAAACTAATTTACCTACAAGGCTACAACATAAAGAATATTAATTGGTTTGTTTTTTTATCAAACAATATTAATTGCTAATCATAATTAGGGTGAGTAATAATATTTATTGACATAATTAGGGTTTTGTGGCATAAGTTGTAAATATGTTGTAATAATTGGTTACGTATTTGTCTACATGGTAGTCTATTTGAATTTTGGGTTTTATTTGAATATTTACTATTAGGTGGGTTTTTGTTTGGAAAGTAGGAGTTTCAAGGGCCTTTCTCTAAAACACCCTAAAATAAACTAATTAAATTTAATGTTAAATGATGTGTTACATTTTAACTCATCTAGAATGGTTAAGATATAGCAAAATGCGCGTAAATGCATAACAACTAAATATAGAGACTCGGAATCCGCTATATTCATACCGTGAGACGCATCACAAAATTTGGCATTACCTCTAAGGCTCTAACCATAAAACCACTAGAATTACGGATAATCACCCTGAATGGCATGTTTTGATTGTTTTCCATTGAATCATATTTATCAATTGATGAACATATTCTGGCATTCTATTAGTCGAGATAATTCTATGCACAAACATTCACATATTACATATAGCACACTCAATGACTCAACATTTCTCTTTCTTCGTTAAATGCTGCACACTGCTTAGCTCTTTACATATAACGTAACTAGAAAACAAGGCATAAACATGAAGCATCATCCTTCTTTGCTCTCGCGTACGTGCCTGCTGGTTGATGAATTTGATGCTATAAGGGGATCCAGGCCTGTTTTAGTTTCAAATTATAGCATAATTAGGATGAAAAACCCTTGTAAACCTCAACTTCACACACAGAAAACTGTTTAGTCCTTAACTAATGGATACGCATGATTTATATTACACGGGTTTAATGTGCACACCTTGATTAATCCTGTCTCGGTACCACATAAGATAATGTCGTTTGCTGTGAGTAGGCTGGTGATTCTACTTCCTGCTGAAATTCTTCCCACTTTCTGCTGTGACCCTCTTAACCATATCTGTTTTCGCAAAGCGTTTGTTTCTCAACAAAATTGGACATGCTGAAATTTTCATTTTGGAACATTTTGTGTGCGATAACGGAGTACACTTACCTGAATGCAGTTTGTTGCTGGGCTGCAGTTAAGGTATATGAAGTCTTCCACTATTCCCATTTCCTTTACTCGTTCTCTTTTCCCGGTTTTTAGTGACATTTGAGGTCTGATGTGTCTTCTCCATTCCTGAATATTATACACAGTTTAATCAAGTGAAAGGCTCTCTCTCTCTCTCTCTGTGGGCTTCCAATTGTAATCCTTACCTTCAAATTTGAACCTTCCACGATCGAACTTGCACTGTAAAGCCAATCTTTGTATGTTACAATTGCAGTGATAGGCCTTTTTTGCAGCTTCCAGAACTTCCTTGCTGCTTTGATCTCTTGTGCCCGGTTGTTCATGATGGAAAACTCCTAAACACAGTGAGATGTCACTTAATGTTGTTTTAACGAGAGCACGAGCGCATGATTTAGTATATACAAGACCTTTAAACTGACCTGTATACTTGAGTCCTTGCAACCTGCAAAAATCTTCCCCTGAACCACTGCCATGCACTTCACCCTTTTACTCTTGCAATTATATTTGGCCTTTCTTGATGCATCAAACACCTGGAAAAAGATACGTCGTTCTTAGCTTGACACTTATTCAGTAATAAGTTTCCATGGATTTGTCAGTAATGTGGCATTGTAAGTACCTTAATTCCATGGCCATTGGTAGTTGCAAATATCATTTGACCGTGCGTATTAAGGTGCTGAACTGGTTTCTTTGCTGCTATCACCTCAATGCACTCCAATTTCCTGTGAACCACTTGCCAGACCTGCAGAAAGAAGTTCCATTTTGCAATTTAATTTATTTTTGTATTGCATACCAAGTGAAGAAACGTAAGTGTCGCTGCTGCAAAACTTTACCATACCCTAATGGTTTTGTCCAGTGATCCGCTTATAAGGCTGTCCCCCGGTTCAACAAGCGAAAAACACGTAACTGCCTTTTTGTGCTCTTTCACGTCCCATACAAGGGTGGCTGATTGCCCCTTGATGTTCCATACCTGTTGGATGAACTCACAGACACGTAAATGATCGCGCCATCATATAAAATTATATTCAAAATGTTTGATCGATGTAGATTCTTCACCAAGAAATAAGAATATGCATACATTATATGATTACCGAGTGTCTGAAGCACATAATTTTAAAATATCATACCTTAATAGAACCATCTGAGTATCCACTGCAAAGAAATCCCTTGTAATAGATGAGGGCACATACAGCTCCACTGCAACCGACACCGACCTCAAGGATTTGTGTGTGAACACACGAAATACGCTGCTTTACCGTTATAATGATTCCAACAAAGACAATATATAAATCTGTTAGTAATGCTCACTACTTCAAAAAGGAAAAGAAATCGCTGAAATTGCACCGGATAGACTGATGGCAGACTAATCCGAAAGCTCTCGAGTAATTCTGCAGACAAAGTTTGAGTACTTACTGATAAAAATGGCTGAACATAATCAGCTACTTTATGTAATTCTTCCGCCATCCATGTTACACTCGACAAGCGTCTTAGTGATTCTCGCACTCCTTCCGAGAAATGAACTAATTTTTTCATCCCTACATGATCAAACCATTTGAGTTTGCATAGAATGAACTGTGTTCTTCACTATGTTACCAATCTGAAATTATAAACATGTGCTACTCGTTGAACGTTCACACTTGACAATCTCGTGCTTTTTAGTTACAAATGAGAAGCATTACCTTTACCAGAAGCATAGTTGTATATGCAGAGACATGCTAGAACTCTTTCTTCTAGCTCCATTCCGGGATGCAAAAATTGCTCAACTCCGCTAAGCAAGATCTCACAAGCAGTAAATTTTACGCTCTCTGGACTCTTCACAATTTCAAATCCAAGCCATGCAACAGTTGTTAGACAATCCCTTGAAACACTCCTTATTGTACTCTTTAGGCCCTTTGCTAGCGAATGGAAAACCGGATTCCCAATGTTAATGATGCTTCTGGCAATTTTGCTGCACCATGTGTCTGTTCCAGCATCCTGTAAATTTGTGCAATTTTCTCTATTGGCACATTTTGTATTGATTGATCGTAGTTTATATTATAACACATTCGAGTTCAAGGCTCACCTCTAAGCAATCATCCGACCAACAAATGTTCTTGATCATGTTTCGTTGATACGAGGAAGTCAAGCATGCCTTTTTAACCAACCATCCTATTGTGTATGGTTCTCCTGTCCAAGAATATGTTCCACCGAGATTCGATATAATGAATGCAGATAATTGTTGTGCACCACAGCTTTCTTCAGATGCCACTGACTTGAGAAGAACCTGCACTGCTTCTTCTCTGAATATACTCTTACAAGTGGAGTTATCCTGCACATATTCATTCGCTGTCAATAGGAGTGTGTGTTGTGTTAGATTCCTACATAGCTTGATGATATTTGTTCTACTTACTAGTGTATCTAAATGAAGCAGCAAATTTGCTGCCAAAACTTGGTATTCGGGTTCAAATTGTTTGATACACAGCATGAGTGAGTTCATAATGTTCGTGTTTCCTTCGCGTTGTAGCCTCTTCAGCAAGGTAATCGTTGATGACCTGAAAAATTAGAATTTGATGTTGGACAGCCTCATAATTATTTAAAATTCTACATTTCTTGATTTCATTCACAAACTTTAAATGACTTGAATTGTTGTCATAAAATCTATTGGAATTTGAAGAATATTTTCATACCGTGGCATGCAAAGAGCATGATGGAAAAATTCGAGTGCTATGAACTTGGCATGCTTGTTGTTACTTTCCAGAAGCCGGACAAATGGAGCCACAGGAGCTAATTTCGATATATATCTTCGGCTATCTCCATCATATTGTATGCATTTTACAAGAATAGTTGCCAAGGAGATCAATTCTTCAATGTTGGTGTCTCTTGCAACATCTAGGAGCCCTTCAAGAACATTAGGAGAACTGATCTCAGCCAAGTGCACGTTGTTCGTGGCATGGTCGAATGCAGTTACTAAAATTTCAGTAATCATCAGGCATGCTGTCATTGGAGATGGCAGTGATCCTGACCTACACTTGTAACTATTCGAAGTGCACATGATCCCCGCCAATGTAGGTAAAAGTTCGAAAGTCTTAATTTCTGCAGGAGTTGGATTCATTAAATAAAATAGTACTGCTGCCTCCTGCACATTTCTTTTGAGAGCACTTGCGAGATCAGACAGCTGCAGACCTTTCTTCTTGACATCTTCTATAACCGACTTATTTGCTGCAGCAATGCTGGTTAGTATCGAAATTGATGCCCTTATAACAATGTCCTCTGTCGAACTAGAAATGCCTGCTAGCAATTGATCCAAGATCATGTCTTTCAAGACAGCGCAGTTTTCTCCGTTCTTTTCACCCAATATTTCGTATATTGTTGTCACTTCTACAACATGATCTTCCTCCCATTTTCCTAATCCTTCCGAGTACAATAATTTTGATATTGCCTTTTCGGTCATATGAAATAGTTCACTTTTGGAGTCTTTTGCAGGGTGTGAACTTACTTCGTGACCACGAAAATTATGCTTTCTTCGTGCACCACTCTGTTGGTGATCCATCTGGTTGATCATACAATGCTGCCGAAAGGTCTTTGATTTTTTATCTCTGTGTTCAAACAGGGTTAAGTTTAAACTTTTGATTGAACTGGCGAATCCACTGGCAAGTAACGCAGAGTTATTTACTTCCAGGACTTCTTTACGCACTGACTCCTGCAGCTTCCTGTACAGTCAGGGCTTGTAAATTAGTACAATATATTGAGTTCTATCATTAGATTTTGGGTGGTGACCTTTACACTCGCATTTTCTACTTCTGAAAAAAGAGAAAAACAAAACAAAAAATAGGTAGATTTGAGAGTATGAACTAACCAGTCACAAATTTCTGACCTGGGAAAATCTGCACTACTTCTTGTGGTTGTCAGTGAACATTCACCGTAATCCATGACCTGCGAAACAAAGAAATTATGAAATCTTAAAACGAAAGCTTACTGGTTTATTGTAGTAACTAAATTTTGTTAAGATAGTAATGTCTTTCGAAGAAAACCTCTGACTCAATGTCATAAGCAGAAAAATCGGAGCATGAACCCACTGAAGTTCGCATATCAGATTGCGAGTCATTCAACATATCGTGGAGTCTTTTGATACTGGAGCCCCTTTGAAGCTTCTCGACATTAAAACTAGTCACTTGATCTAAATCCTTTGCAGTTTTCTCATATTCTTCAAATTCCCGGATGTAGATGGAAAAAGTCTTCATTTCATCTCCCATGCCACCGCCAATATCCTCTCGAGGATCAAAAGGGTGCACCTTTACATGGCATCACAGCAAACAAATTAAACATAATATGCAAAAGGGTTTTTCTGATCCAAACTTCTACAGAAAGTGCGTAAGAGAAAATCTTTCGAACTTGTGTCGCGTGTTGAATTTAGACATTGATATTAGGCTTACCTCCCAGTGCTCAATTGTACTCGAAGAAAACGAGCTGGTAGATTTTTCATGCCTGTTACAAGGAGTGATTATTCAGTTTTAGTTATAATTAAGGCCTTTAACATCCAAATATACTCGAGAAGTACTCACATAGAATATTGAGGCTCAGTGTCACATTCCCACCGAGGAGTCTCTCCGTACAACATGACCTGATAATACATCAGCCAATCTCTCCACACCCTCGCCATCCGCCCTATTGCTTCATCTTCCTCCTGTTCCACGTAGGGAAAATTTGACCCCGCGTTCCCCCTCCCCCTTGTTGCTTGCTTCCCACACTTGGCGGTGCGTGATGGGAAGAGCCTTTCGCAGAGTTCGGGTGCGAATTCTGTTTGAACAAGCCCCGGGGACACCAGCACTGCCTGCAGGAAATGCAGCGCAACCTGCCACTCGTCCTCCTGGAGCTTCCTGACCAATGAGAGGTAAAAGTAAGAGCAGCAGACCAAATACCGGTTGTGAATTCCAGCTGTGACACCGTGCTCGTCGAGCAGCGCGGGAACCTGCAGCATTTGCTCTGCCTTCTTCAGCAGAGCTGCTTTCTCATCCAAACACTTTTCTTGAATTGCGGCTTCGATGCTGTCAATGCCCCAGTAAAAATTCGATAACACAGACTGCTCAGAGAACTCAAAGAATTTGTGTTTTCTAGCAGTGGTAAACTTGGTGGCGCATCTCATCCGGATAGAGTTTCTGGTTTTGGCATTTGATATGAGTTTGTGGATGAAGTTGTTGACCGAAACGACAACCCCCCATATGGATTTCAAGTTCAGTCTCTCTTGATCGTGGGATGAAACCGACCCCAAAACCATCGAAGCAGAAGAAGAGCTGGCTTCCATTTCCAAGTCTGATTTCTTAAGAGAAGAAAGAGTATTGCCTTAGAGGATAAGGGCGGGAGAGATGAATGAGACAACAATAGGCTCTAATTATTCTAGAGTACATTACTGCTTGACATACGCTGTAGAGTTTAACGATTTTAGGTGCGCTCAAGAGTTCAAGGAAACTTAACGTCGTTAACGAGTGGATGTGATTCACTTACAAGACAATGTATGTCGTATACTACACATGGATGTACAATCAAAAGATCGTTGATGAGAGAGAGATTGAATGTTTAGTATATAAATAGTAGTGTCAGTTGAGTCTTTTCCTTCGCTGTGGAGGTTGAAATTTGGATCCTTTTTTTTTTTTCCCGTGACTTTGATCCAGGAAGTTCCAGGCTCCAATGGACCCTCAAATTTGTTTGCTTGCTGCAGAAGACAAAAAGTAGACCGTTGCCACCATTGATGGAGGGAAAGATGATAAAAGAAAACATCATTCTTGTGGTCACCTTTCACACGTCCTAAGAAATTTCTTAACCCAAACCCCCCATCCCCTCCCATCTTTGCTTTGCACAAGCAACCTAAACCAAGTTTGATTGTACATAATATTGGTAGTATTCTCTCATCGAACTTATATTGTGTGACGAATATTTGTTTTTCAAACTATGAAACTGTATTGCTCGTTTAAACGAGAACTATATAACCTGGTTGATAGTCCTATTTTAGAACTTAACAATATAAACACGTTACATTGTTACACAACTTACCAAGAAAACTTCTATAGTATTTAATTATTCGAAGGGGGTACTTTGACATGTATCAATTTATAGCACGAGAAATTGTGGAGACCGTACTGTTGATTAATACGAGAGAACTGAGCTTAAACTTTTTTTAACAATGAGAAGATAAGTATTTAGAAACCAGCTTAGAATTTAATAGGAAATTAATAATACAATTGCTAATAGTTTCAGAAGAGTGCAGCAAATTGTACTAATTCTCCGTTGGCGTGAATTGACAATGGTGCACTACGGAATCACAGATAGCATATTGACTTGTCAGAACGGGCCGAACAGGCCATGTCATGTGCGCCAGACCATCTGATTCTGATTAACAAACTTTTACTATCTTTTAGGGTACTGCTAAGAAGATCAATTATTTAAATTATATGTTGTAAATTATATAATGTTGTTATTGATGAATGAATTATTATTAAGTGTTGATTAACATGTTTATTTTCTATTGATAACATATCTAGTGGCGTATCCAAAATTCGAACATTGGAGGGTCCAATGTTAAAGATTTAAGTTTTTTAATAGAAACAGAGCGTGAAGTGCGCAAAAAAATTTCAATTTATTCGTTGAGGAATTTTGTTGATCACTTGGTAGACTTATTGTCGTCAGTCAAACCATGTCGCGCACATATTAACAAATATCGACATATGCTAAAGCGATCTGATGAGTGCTTTCAGGAGAATATTTCGAGTGTCATCGATACAATGCTGCCGAGATATGCCTAACAGATGTTACATCAAACACTTGGTAGACACAAAAGGGAATCGTACCAAACATCCAAAAGGTTCTCAAAAGACCTTTACATGTATATATTTCGAACTCCACGTGAACCCAGGACCACCTTGGTCCAATGTATATCTGCCACTGCATCTGAACACATTACATAATTTACGTCTAAAAAATTAATCTACCTAACATAGCCTATATTTTATTCTTTACTGAATTTCCACTGAGATCGTTTTATTCTGCTGATAGAATGATTAGTTCAGAGACTTGGCCAGGTTAAGCCAGGTTAAGATTCCTTTTACTAGTTTAAGCCCTATGAAATCTTGAGAGTTATAGACCTAACTATAACTTTATAGTTTATACTATCAGTTGAATGTGCCGCAGTGACATCTCTCCAGAGATGCATGTATGCAAGTCCTTTGCCTGAATACGGTAAAATATGCTTGTATTAACATGCGAGTGCACGGCAACCATATTCCAAATTTCAATGTCCGCCTAAAATCTGGGTCCTCAATTTCGTATTTGGTGTGATGAAGGCCTGCATTGTTGAAGCTGTCACGAAAGGGACATGACTCCATGCAGCTGCACAACCCCATCCCCAAGCTACTAGTGAGCGAAATAAGAAACAAATCAAAACAACGAGTACCAGATCCCCAATTTACGTAGATCACGCTATTAATCACATCTTTTATAAAGTTGAGAATTGGTTGTATAAGTCAGTTCTACCTCGAATTATATTCTATGAAGATTTCGTGAATTATTTGTCAAATGTTTGCATATTAAGTTAACCAATTATTATTTAACAAAAAAAAAAATGTCCAATCGATTATTAAGTCCGTGATTTATCATATAATTAGTTTAGTTTATATTGAATTGGTGTCTAAGACTAAAAGAGGTCGCTATAGCACAGATTGGATTTGGACACTTTGTCTGTCACGGGCACAAAACGTAAATGTTAGCTTCAAAAAAAATAGAAGTTGCAATCACAATCACATGCATCTTCCAAATCAACAACTTGGGAAGGATGTGATTTTTCTTTCTTTTATATTTTACAATATTTGCTCAAAATACACTATTGCATTTCTTTCATCAACATTTCATCAGTTTAATCACTTTTCATCTTTCGTTTTCAATCATAGCAAACATAGTGGATCTGTGACTCTTATAAAGTCTTTAAATATGGTAGACCTGAATTTATTCAAGTCAATTGGAGTAGTATGTTCTTCTCTCTGCATTTAAATTGAAATTCGCATTCCTACAATTTAAATAAATTTGACGTAGAATGTTGATTGTACAAAAAAAAGTCCTTAAATATGCAATTGGAGGAATTACATTTCCTAACTATACATATGAAACTCATGTGAGCGCAATCACATTGGTTAAAGTTGATATATATAGTCTTCCCTCATGCACACCCGAGTTCGAATTCCACTACTTTTATGCTATCTATCATTAAAACTTCTATACCCAATGTTTGAACTTCTAAAATGTTTCAAGTTCAAATATCTTTAATCTCATTGATTATGTTCTTGTTTTAGTAAAAGCAATGAGGTTTAAGGTTTTCATTGATAGAAGAAGAGTTACAGTCAGTGATTAATTAAGCCCACATGATAACATGATTAACAATTCCTTCCCAGAAATGATCCCAGAAACACATGAAAATATTAATTAGCATTGATCTGTGAATGGTTTTAATTAGCATTATGGAATGTTAAGGAGACCACTTATATAAATCATATTTTGTAAATCATATGACACGATTATTAATGATTAAAATATTATTTAAGTATTGATTAACGTACTTTTTTTTTTTTTTTTTTTTTTAACACATCACATATTTTATAAATTTAATCTTAAAAAATAACATTACTCCTTTCCAAAATATATGTGGCCAGGCAGGGGTGGGCTCTGACCATTTTCAGTTGGACCTAGACTGGACTAGAATGGTATCAGAAACTTCAGTCTAAAGCCTGGCTCAAATTAAAAGGTCAGTTGGGGCCATACGAAAAATTAGGAGCAAGTAGCTAAGCCAGTGTCATATCAAAGCTCCCGGTTGAAAATGATAAAAGCAATAAATCAAGCTCACTTTATTTAATCTTTTTTTTTAGGTAAATTACATTTTCATTTTTGCAGATTAAGGCATGTAATAATTTGGTCCTCGTCTTTTATTTTTCAAAAGTTTTGTGTTGTAACACTATTGATCATTTTATCTGCCAAACTATCAAGTTAATCTCTATTTTTTTGTTATACGGCATTAGATGAGATTACTTTCTACTTTCATGTTGATGTTATAGGTCGTTATTCATTTCTTTCTTCTTTTTTTTGTCGTTATAGGTCGATATTTATTTCTATCTATATCTAGAAGTTGAGATTTTATAAGAAAATGTTCCTTCGATATGACTTCGTGAAACAAAAAAGGGCCTATTAAGTGCTACATTGAGAAAGTAAAGTTAACCGTAACCGTATACCTTCAAGCCAAAAACCTAACTTTGTGGTTTGCTATTTCATTCGCATTGAGAGTCGGTGCCACCTTTTCACTCGTACGTCTCAAATTTGTGCTTTTGTTCTCTTGTTTTCAGTTGGTGTCCCTTCTTTTAAGCCCCAATTTTTGAACCCCTATATCTCTACTCTTTCTTTTTCTCCTTCTCCACCCACCACCACCGTCTCTTTGTCTCGTCTCCCTTTTTTTCATCTCTCTTGTCCCTCCTCTGTTCTGGCCCCCTCCTTCGCCCGTTGACAAAGGCTGTTGAGAGTATGAGTTTCATAAGGAAATAAGGAACTTTGAATATGCTCATAAGTAATTGGATTGCTTTTTATATTATCAGTTGGTTTTATGATGAAACTCTAACTTTTTTCATCATATCAGAGCATGTTGTCTCATATGTGAAACCCACGACCACACGTGCTCTCGTATTGTCTAAGTACTAGGCTTGAAAATTCGTCACACGTAAAAGAGTTTGTTGAGAAACCTTGCATATACTTATATGTAATTGAACTATTTTACATATTGCCAATTAATTTTATGATATAACTTCAACTTTCTTTTATTTCTCAACCACTACTCTACGCTTCTCGGATCAACGGCTGCCTCCGTCAAGAATCTTGCTCAATGGTGCTTTTTGGTGCCAAGCTGCATTTAAAGTGCAAGTTGCAAGATTTGGTTGGATTATGGAAGCGCTTTTTGCACGGATGGCTAGTTCATTTCCATTTTCTGTTCGTGCCTTTGGCTCTTCCGTTTACAGGGTTCTCTTCGGTGGTTATGGATTTTGGTCGGATGGCTGTGCGGCTGCGATGTACCGGATAGAGGTGCGGCTGCTGTGTTGCTTGCTAGATTTAGGGTTTTCTATTTTGTGTTGTTGTGGGCTGAGGCGAGCTTTACTTTTTCTGTTTATGCTTACTTTTGAGCCTTTGTAATTATCTTCTTGTTTTGGGATGTCTTGTTTGGCTTTTAATGAATGTTTTATTGACAAAAAAAGACGTGGGCAGTGTAATTGGCATTTGATTTTCCAAATATTTGATGATCCCACTGTCATTATGATGTGGTAGCCCATGCTGCTTTGAACAGTATTTTTTTTTAATTTTAATTCAAGATTATTTTTTGTATTTTGAACAAATTAAATTCAAATATATTAATAATAGCTGCATTTCAGCCTTTGTGGTTAGGGTTTATTTCCAAGTAGTGAAAGCCTAACGTTTGATTTACATTCGACTAGGCAAAACTCTAGTTATGTGAAATGTTATCATAGAGGCGAGTTGAAGGTCCAGCTTCAACAACTCCAATTTGGTAATTATCACATACACAATCCGTCAAGTGTAATGTTATCACAAAAGACCTCGATGTTAGTTAGAATGAAATTAGAATATTTAAACTATTACTTCTCTTTTTCTACGGCCGATGTGGAATTCAACAATGTTCGACTCCTCCATCCACAAATATCGCTTGTATAAAAAAAAATTTACGTAAAACTTGCAAATCCCAAAGTTCGATGCTCTTAATTCCCATGTTCACTTCTCAGTTCCCAGCACTTTCGTTTGAATGTGACTCCAACATGGCAAGCTGTGTGCCCAATATTTGTGGTTGTGGCTGCAGCCTGCACTCAGCTGGTACCTTCCTAAGTTCCTAGTCCTTATTCCTTAACGCGTCGATCCTCTTCTATGTATCTTCACAATTCCACAAACGGACTCGGTTTGACAAAAAAGCACACATGTTTTAAACTTTTCACATTTGTCGAACACCATTTATCAGAGTCCGGCGTATAAAATCAAAATAAATCCATTTCTTTTTCCGAGAATTTCTTACCACACAGAAAAATAGTCTAAAACCATGTCCCCTTAACAACTGACCAGAAAAATATGTCCCTTGGCTTTTACGTTATTTTTTCTCTTTGTTTTGGTCAAGTTTCACTTTGATCCATACCGTTTCAAGTTTCGTGATTTTATATTGTAATTTAAGCGCCCAATAACTTAATTTAGTCAAACATCTCGATAAAATTATCGTTGCAAACTAAAACTATAGTGACCAAAATAATAACTCGGTCCTTTTATTTTTCTAACAAACTAAGATTTAAAAATAATTCGTTCCTTTTCTTTCTAACCAAAGTACAAAAAGAAAGTTCCATTTGAATTTCGATTGCTGCCCTCCCTTATCATCGTCATCCACCCAAATAAATAAAAATAAAAAAAATAAAAAAATTCAAATTTAGATCTCCGAATCGGAACCCAAATAGCATTCATATAATAAATAACACATCAACTTTCTCGTTCTCCAAGCACTCCTTTCAAAAGCACTTCCTTCACGCTCCTCACGCAAACGCGTCACAGCCAACCCTATTTTAATCCCTCCAACCCACCAAACCAAAAACACAAAAGTCATAACAGAAAATACAAACACAAAAATGATAGATCAAGAGAGGCCAGCCGGAACTCCCCCCCACGGGATTCTGCTAGCTGTGGTGGTCGTGGCGGTGATCATGGTGCCGTACTTTCTAGGTGACCAAGGAGAGGCCATTACCGAAGGTATCTCCGAGCTTTTGAGCCCGTTGGGTCTTCTCCTTCTCCCCATTATTCTCCTACTCACCATTCAGTTTCTGTCATCGGACAGCGGCTCATTCGTCTCCTCCTTGTTCTCGACCGGGGAGCCCGACACCATCCACAGAGTCAGTGGCTCGCCGGTTGGGGTTGCATTGTTTCTCGTCCTCGTCATATTCCTTCTTTACAATAGGGTTTCGATCTTTGGCGGCGGCGACGACGGGGATGATTAGTTACGGCGTGAATCCGGCCGAGTTTTAATGCTTGTATTTGTGTATTACAGTTAATTATACAGCTTAGAGGGGATGTAAGAGTATTAGTATTGGGGTACGTACTCAAACTTCTTTTCATGTATGAATGAACCTGGCTTGGGGGTGGGGTTGAATTGTAATTAGAGGGAATAACGAGGTGACGAATGGAATTTCAGGGTGATAACATGAGGATATTTTGATCATTTAAAATAGTTGAGGGACAGTGTCGGTGCGAGGAGCGTCTTGCCTGCCATCTTCGCTCCGTACTTTATGGCCTTATTTGTTGAAATGAGTGATTTCTGCACATTCCGTTTTTACTTTATGCACTCTGGTTGAATTTTAGCTTTTGATTTTTATTTAATTTGTTCGATTGCTCAATTAAAAAATCATGTTCAAAAGTGAAAAATGGTGGACAAAAATTACCTCCCTTATTCATTCTTTCACGCGGGCATGTGGACGCTTTTTATTTTTTTAATTTTTTTATTTTTAAGAAACAATAATTTATATTAAGGAAAAGATAAATGAGCTTAATTTCATAATATGCCAGTAATAATGTAATCCATGTTCAAAAGTGAAAAATGGTGGACAAAAATTACCTCCCTTATTCATTCTTTCACGTCGACATGTGGACGCTCTTTATTTATTTATTTTTTTAAATAACAAATAATAATTTATATTAAGGAAGAGAGAAATGGGCTTAACTTTACATTAGGCCAATAATAATGTAATTCAAATTCGTTTTTGTGAGAATTGAATCTAAGACTTCTCATTTACAAATGAAAAAGAATATAACTTGACCGTAGTACTAAGTATTTTGCGAATGCTCCTTTTGATTTGATCTAATTTACTTTTAGATGCATTGGGCTCAAGATTGATAATTTTCTTTTTTAAGTAATAAGTTTCATTAGTCATGTAATTATATTTATATTTAATAAATTATCTTGTAGTTATATTTATGTTTAATAGGTTAAGTAGTGAAGAATTTGGGATGCAATCTTTGTGTATCTATCCTGAAGAAAGTGAAGTGGGAACATGATACAAAATTAAAAAATGGCGGAGAAATAAGCAAACGATCCTTCCTTCTTTGTATTATATTATAATTAAGCATATGCAGATGCAGATGCAGTGGACCAACATGAATATGTGCAGGGTTTGCAGGGGCCAGGTTTGGCAAATTCAACTATTATAACCTTTTTAGGCCAAATTTGAGTGACGGATTTCCAAGAGACAAGAGATTGATATCAAGTTAGTAATGAACGGATCACAAAATTTTAGATGAGAAAGATGAGAAAGTGAGATATAGACATTACAAAGTCATGTGATCAAAATTCAGACCCAAAGACCTTGAATGGAATGAATGGTCGACCGCCCCTGAACCGGCAGCTGCCCACTCTTGCCTTAACGTGCGTACCCCTACTTATAAGGATGACCCGAGCTCATAAAAGAAATCGAGCAGGGAGGTATCTCAATTTCTGACATTGAACATTTGATGAAGTTCTAATGAGCAGTAGCAAGTAGCAACCATGCATTTTCACTCAGGACTAAATTTGTGAAGATATCATGTACTCCCAGACCATCTCCAACCCCTGGGCTAAAAGCTAAATTTTTAGCCCAAAAAATTTAGTTTTTAGCTTAGAAACAGTTTTTCTACGCAAACTCTTCTGACCTAAATTTTTAATTCAAACAACATTCAATAATTTTGACAACGTAATAGACAAAAGACTTTGCACAAGAAAACACTTCAATTTATTACTAGAAAATACCAACATAGTACACTTAAAATTATTACATAAAATAACAACATAGCACATTTAAAATTAACACAAGAACACATTAATACACCAACATCATCAATGTTCACCTTCTTGGCGCCATATATGCTCAACCAAATCTTTGCGAAGTGTGTCATGACCTCGAGGAGCTTGAATTCTATTTAAATGTCTCATATACTCACCCAATGTGATCTTATCCTATTGGGTCTCATATGTGGTTGCAGCGAGATATTCTACATCTCTTGCCATAGCTCTTGTATGTGTTGGTTGGTCATCATCCACATCTTCATCTGAATCTTCTTCAATTTCGATGTACTCATCTTCCACAATCATATTGTGCAAAATTATGCATGTCATCATGATTGAATGAAGGTATTTAGTATGTCACAATCGTGCAACCCCTCTAACAATGGCACATTGAGCTTGTGGGACCCCGAATGCTCTCTCCACATCTTTCCTGTAAGACTCTTGCCTTTGTGAAAATAATTTCTTCTTCGCACTATCAGGATGAGAATAACTTTTGACAAAGGTAGACAAACTAGGATAAATATCACCAGTAGGTAGTAACCTAGCTCGTACATATTACCATTTACCTTGTATTGATATTCTGGTGCCCATCATGAAATTAATTTCGAACCTCTCTTGCTCCTTATTCCCTTTTTCCTTCATGGCCAAACACATTCGGGCCGCTTATTCTTGCTGAAAGCTATGGCTTTCGAACAATCTTGCAAATCCGATAGCAATGTGTCCACTCATCGGTTCTTGGGACTTCCCTTTTCTATTTGCTTTCTTTTGCTTATCTCTTCCCGAGGGCCTTGCAATAGAAGAAGTTGGGGTCATTTCATCGACACCTTCATTGACACCTTCATCTCCATCATTTGTCGGTGCAACTTCACGTTGAAATAATCTTCCCCATTGTTGGTCTGCATCGGTTGCCCACCTTGGACAATCCTTGAGGACGTCCCAAGTGTCACATCTCGGCCCGGGGCGGACCACTTCCCTGGCCCGACTCCATCACCGTAGCACGATATTGTTCGCTTTGGGCTTACCATTCCCTCATGATTTTGTTTTTGGGAACTCACGAGCAACTTCCCAATGGGTCACCCATCATGGGATTGCTCTCATGCGCTACTCGCTTAACTTCGGAGTTCATACGGAACCCGAAGCCAGTAAGCTCCCAAAAGTCCTTGTGCTAGGTAGGGATGGGAATATACATTTAAGGATCACTCTCCTAGGCGATGTGGGATGTCACAATCCACCCCCCTTAGGGGCCCAACATCCTCGTCGGCACACCACAGCCAGGGTTAAGCTCTGATACCAATTGTCACATCTCGGCCCGGGGCAGACCACTTCCCGGGCCCGACTCCACTACCGTAGCACGATATTGTCTGCTTTGGGCTTACCATTCCCTCACGGTTTTGTTTTTGGGAACTCACGAGCAACTTCCCAATGGGTCACCCATCATGGGATTGCTCTCGCGCGCTACTCGCTTAACTTCGGAGTTCCTATGGAACCCGAGGCCAGTAAGCTCCCAAAATGCCTCGTGCTAGGTAGGGATGAGAATATACATTTAAGGATCACTCCCCTGGGCGATGTGGGATGTCA
This sequence comes from Pyrus x bretschneideri, assembly GCF_019419815.1. Classification (NCBI taxonomy): domain Eukaryota; kingdom Viridiplantae; phylum Streptophyta; class Magnoliopsida; order Rosales; family Rosaceae; genus Pyrus; species Pyrus x bretschneideri. The sequence continues at coordinate 8,174,244 of NW_025999798.1, forward strand.
CACCAAGCATGATGCAACGTAAAAGGTTGATTTTTTGCTGTTACTCTTGTCCTGTAAATTACCATTACTTTGTCTCCCTATGCAAAAAATACATAAAAACAATTAATTGCAAAATAATATTATGTACATGACAAATAAAATATCAACAAAAAAACTCACAATTTCTGCGGCCCTCTTTCCACTAGCCATGTCAGTCATGACTCTCTCCAAGCTTCCCTCTCATAAAGTGCATGCTTTGTTGATAGTCTTCCACTGATTGTAAACACCACCACCTTCCGTCCCGCCTTTGCAATTTTCATGGAACTTTTCAATGATTTTATCCCACAAAACATTTTTTATTTTGATTTGTGCCAACTGCACCATCTTCGCTAATAGAAACTCATGCCAAGTATAAAGTAACATCTTCCTCACAGGTCCAATTACGACCTCTAATATGCTCTCTTGTCATCTTGAAAAATTTGGAAATGGTAGAAAGAACAATTGGAAGAATTGTAGGAGAAAAGTGAGTTTTGTGTGAATGTTTGAACAAATACATAGGTATTTATAGAGTTTTTGGGTGAATTTTAAGTTAAATATTTTTTTTTAATTATTTTAGCCATTGAATTTAAATTTGGGCTGTTATATATATATATATATATATATATATCACCATTATATTTGATTATATTCGATCTCAGTCGTTGGATTCAACAAATATATAAATATATATATAAAAAAAAAAAGTTTGAATCTAGGCTGTTGGATCAACCAACAGCCTGTCGATTCCATCCGTCGGATCAATAGAGTCGTTGGAGCGCCTAGGGAACGTGGCCGACAGGCTGATAGCTCACGCATCGCGTGCATTTAGCTAGTGGGTGGGGGGGGTGTGGCGCACAAACGCCCGATTTCAAGTGCACTGGTGGGGCCCACGTTGATTTATGGGCTAAATTTTGGGTGGAATTTGGCTTGGGTTTGGCTTTTATAGGTTGGGTTGGGTTGGGTTGAGTTTTCGGGGGGCGGGGGGAATAAATGTGAAAATTTGGCTTTTAGCCCAGGGTTGGGTTTAGTCTTAGAGATGTTCTTACTCATCCATAGGACACTAGTGCCCTTCTGTTTTGATCCCCTGAACAAGTCCAAGGCAAGCAGACTCTTGCGCTATACATGTCACATGCATACTCGGAGGAGGAGGACTCGTCTATGCGGTACACGGAGCCAGGAGTCCGCGACAGTGAGGATTAAACTGTTCTCTAACAACTCTATGACACTGACATAAGACAATAGTGCTAAATCAAAGCAACATAGTTTCCTCCACACTCAAAAAGACGCAAGAAACGATATAAATTCTTCGAAACAACAAATAACTAACAATAAGGGCAGATGCTTAAGTTGCACGGATCGCTACTTGCATACAGACATGCTTTCTATCTGAACCAAATAAAAGGAAACACTAAACAGCAACTGCATAGTCTGATAAAAAGAATACAAAGAAAACTGTAGGGTTTTAAAGCGGAAATAATCACTATCACAAACCAATTGCTCAACTTTTCATAAACTTTCGTAACTGGTATTGACCTCACAGGTTATTTCAAGAGTTGTGTACACTGTTATTTCTAGCCAAATGATATGCCATTCGGGTGCTGAAAACCCTCGCTACCACTATCCTGGACCACATTCCCGAACAGCTGTGTGGCCAGCTAGTAATATCGGAGAGGATATGCAATCCTTGGTCACTTCCAAAGAAGTCGACAGGAGCATTTACAATATCAACCAGCTGTACTTTGAGTCCACGTTTGACATGGTCCACTTCAGCCGTATAGCCTCTGCTTAATAAAAAGTCAAAATACAGAATGTCGTTAAATGGTTAACTTGAAATATGATACCAAATTACCAACCAACAAAGAAACAAGACACAAGGATTCAAATTAACATTTTTGGCCAGGGTTAGAAACAAGGCTGGGAAGGATCTACGGTTCTACACTAAAACGAAAGCACTCAAAGTACCCAAACACGGAAAACTGATTTTAGTGTTTGGCACTGCAACTTACGTATTGTCCATGAATTATGCTTCAAAGGACTTGAATTTCAAAACTGCACGGTTGCTGAGAAATAAGTAGGGGTCAATAATTTGTGCTGAATATGAATTGTGCTGAAAACACACAGCACGAAAAGGAAAGAGCAACGTTAAACTCCCGTAGAGGATCATGCAATTCACACAATAGGTCCACATGGTAAAGCTGCTTAAAAAAGATGAGGATTCAGCACCCGGCTACAAGGCAACTGTTTAAGTTGATAATTCAACCAGTAGGCTGAATTCAGAAAAAGCTAAGGTTAGGACAGTGGAAGACGTGTTCTAATCAAGCAGACAATGAACAAGCAAAAGTTATAGATCTTTCTTTTTTGAAAAATAAAATATCTAACCTTCATGCTACTCCAAGGTTATTCAATTTGTCGCAGTGAGGAGTAGGTAGATTCTTACTCCAGTGACGCCTTTGAAGCTCAACCCGACAGTAGTGTACAAGCACATTTTTGTAATCCTTGATAACGCTGTTCTCTATGTTATCTCGAGCAACACTTCCAACAGGATAACTCTCATCAAATGCTTGCGATTTAACAAAAAATTCCACTCCATATTTCTCTGTCGTCTTGGGAATCTGGTAGTTGTAATTCTTCTGCAATGAGTAGACAGGCTCCGAGAAGGGCAGATATGCTAACAACACAATTACCAAGAATGGTAATATTTGAACAAGAAGCATGATGTTAGGTCCCCCTCCCTGAGACTCCTCCCTCTGATGGCCAGCTGGTCTACTAGTCCTATAAACACGACCTGTCCGAAACATGTCTGATTGACCAAAGAACGCCCTGAATATCTCATCGGGGTCAAAATCATCGTCAAAAAAGTCATTCCCACCTCTCCTCCTCCTCCTCATATTATTGTGCTGCTGGTTGTACTCAAATTCATCAACCAGTCCAGTCTGATCATACTGCCTCCTCGAATCTCCATCACTCAAACACTTGAAAGCCTTGCTCACTATCTTAAAAGCCTCTTCTGAACCAGGAGCCTTGTTCTTATCAGGATGAACTTTCAGTGACAATTTCCTATAAGCCTTCCTAATGTCCTCACCCGAGCAAGTCTTCTCCACGCCAAGAATTGCGTAATAGTCTTTGTTTCTCTTAATCTTCCTAACCAACTGAATATGCTCTTCTGTATAACTAACCTCCCCATTCAAACCGCGGTCCAACTTTTCCACACCGGCCCCCTTCCTAATCTCACTAGCACTCTTCTCATCAACAGAAGATGCGGAAGACCCCGAATTAATCGCCTCACACTTAACCAAAAGTGCATCAACTTGCAAATTCTGATTAAGCCGTTGTGCTATCTTAATAAATTTCAACGCACGCCCTTTGTTGCCGGAAGCAATTGCTTCTTCGGCAATTCGAACACACCTCAACGCTTCATCCTTATTACCTTCCATTGTCAAAAACCTACTGCTGATTCAACAATTCAAAAAACCCAATGCCCAAAACTCGGTAACAAGAACAAGAGATGCTGGCATGGACGAACCAGTGTTCGAATTGGACAAATCCCAATCTCAATTCGAATCCCCAAATGGGCGTTTTCGGTTCCGATTATCCAATCGGTGAATTCAATTTGTCCTAATTTAAAGGAAATAATGCAGATTAGATTCTGATGCATACACATTGAAACAAAATTAAGGTCCAAATTGTTGAAATAATTACGGAGACAATTACCTGAGAAATGGATCGGAAACTCGAAAGGTGAGTGCTTGAATGCGTGCGAGAGAGAAGGTTTCCGAGTTTTGGACACGAAGGGACCAACAGCAGAGGACTCAAACAGCGAGTCTCCATTTGATCGCCACCATTGAATGGTCATCCGGCCAATTAGACCACGCCACGTCGGTACTTGGTGCAGAAGAATTTTTCCACTTATTACAAATGTTTTTTCGGTCAGATTTATTATTACAGAGGTTCAGTCGATTTCTTTTTTATTTTAATACAGGTGAGTCTTACCAAATCATTTTTAGTACAGTTCACTTTTAACGTTAATGATATTTTTATTTTAAAAAATCATTCATGGTATTATTTACTTACAATACAGTTTTATCATTTTAGTTAAAACTCAGTTTTCAAGCATTTTTTATTAATTTTCCTTTAATACAATTATATTTTACGGTCAAACATTATATATTAATATCAATGTGATGATTATATTATACTTGTAAACATTAATTTAAAATTATTATCAATTTATTATGAGTGATACATTATGTAGTTTTGCCCATATTTCCACTATTTACCGTAAACTAAATATATAATTGTATTTAAAAAAAAAAGGTTTTAATTGCCATAGTTTTTTTATTTTGAACAATATTTCAATCTCATCTAGATTACGAGAGCGAAATTCAAACTGTGTTGCATAGGAGAGTGTATATTGTTCATTGTCAAGGTTTTAAAAAGCATTAGGCGCTAATAGGACGGCAGGTGCGGGTCTTGCACCTAGGCGTTTAGGTGGTGGCCTAGGCCCTTTTTTTTTTTAATTATAATTAAATTTGTTATATAACATATAAATAAAGTATATTTATACTTTAAAAAAATACATAATATTGTATTGGGGTTAATTAAAAAATATAATGACATATAAATTATAGAGTATCAGAGCATATTAAAAACATGGGAAACAAACATATAACAAATGTTCATCCAAATATTTACAAGTCTCTTATAATTTAGTGAAAAAATAAAATACAAAATGAAACTTATTTATTTTTTTATTTTAGTGAGAGTCGCGACCCGCCAGTGCCTATGTAGAGTGCCTAGGCAGTCCTAAGTTCAATTTCTTAATTTTCAAACGTTTAAGAATTAATCAAGATATAACAACTCCTCGTATACAAATAAAATGACATTTTTACTCTCTTAAATGGTGATAAGTCAGTCTTTTGGGCTTGTGGGATAAACAGGCCAAATTCAGGGTCCATGGCGGAAGGGCATGATGTTTAGCCCTCCTTCAATATCGTTTGTATCAAAAAAAAAAAAACAAAAGAATTGCATAAAACAAGCACGAAATAACAATTTACAAGGCATTCCCCCTTCGGACCAAACCCCATTTTATTGGTTTTTGCTTCGGTTGCTTACATAAAACAAGCATGAAATAACAACTTTATAATATATAGAAAGTTTGTGCTTCTCATAGAAACAAACGATGCAGTTGCGGTAGTAAGTATTAGTTATTGAAGGGGTAGCAACAAAGCCATTTTCTGCTCTGGCATCGGCTTACTGATTTACGTCGGGGAAAAAAGAAGTTAAAGAACCGGCATCTTCTGGAAACAGTCGTTGAGGTTGGACCCCGTTTCCTTCCTGGACAAGGTGATGACCGTTGGTTGCTGATGACAGGCTAGAGTTCATGTTCACAGAAAATGGAATGGAGTCTGCAGTCTGTCCAAGTGAAGTTGTATGCCCTGCCCGAAGCCAGTGCATCAAGTCATTTGATCTTCCCATGGAAGCGTGCGCCGCCTGTGAAGGGAAATTGGTTGGCAGCTGCTGCATCATTGGGAAGTTGGGATGAGGGGGATCATTGCTTCCTTGATAAGCGAAACCAAATGGGGATTCGCAACTGGTTTGAGCACGCACGAGACACGGAAAAGGTGCATGTAATTAAGATACAAGACGGTATTTAAGAAAAATGAAGGACAATGAACACAATGCAGTTTTCAATATGACTTGGGAGATTTGAGTATATCGAAAGCTTACCCGCCCTCAACAACTCGAGGAACCAATGGTGCATTTGGCATGCCAATATAATCAATCCCGGAACTCAAGGTTGCCGATGGATATGAAGACCAATTAGCACCGCCAGTATAGTCACCAGTTGAAAACAAATTGGTACAGCTATCACAAATTAAAGGTTCGGGTCCCCAGTCAATCCGGGAAGGATTCGAAGGAAATACGTCGGTGGGTACGGGAAGGCCAGTCCATTGATTGTAGGTATAAGGATTACCAGAAAAGACCGGATATGGGTCAAGCAAATCCGCTTCAAAGGGTGGTTCTGAGCCTGTCGTGAAACTAGTTTTATATCAACTGATAATTTGAACTTAAGGTGAAAGCAAAAGAAGATGAACTTACCGTGACGGGTAGGCGATAACCATCCCGTTTCCCTACAAGGTTTGAAACATACATATATAAGGCAAAGATCCAGAGGCACTAATTATGTTGTGAAGTTCAGTAAACTGCTTGGAGTGTCGAAACAGTGCTTACCATTCACCATGATGGAAACGGCGTAGCATGGTTCCCTGTTGCCCCTGAAACATCCACAAACGTATTTACGAACTAAGAAATATTTGTACAAAGAGCATTAAACATCCAGGTATGGTGTGCAATGGACAATGCTACTCACGAAATGGATGAGATTTACAGTCTAACAATATAAATTGGTTTTATCTATTTACAGATTTATAAACTACGCGCATTAGTTATCGCATCTTGTTCTGCAGGGGTGTGCACATCGTATTGTATCTTGGCTCGTACTCGCGATTCACTCAAATTTTACAACTTCTGTGAAGCTTGTTTGATTTGAAAGAAAAGAAAGAAAAAAAACAACATTGATAAATGCTGTGATTACTTTTACCATGTCAAGGAACTCGATAGGACTGTCCTCATAATCCATCTCGTCCTCAGATAGGTCGAGCTCACGGTCAGGGCTACGAGATACATAGTACCTCCATTCGCCATTCTCAATTTCGCGACAATTAGGGCATTCCATGACACCCTTTACATTGAATGCAGAACCAATGCAATCTGAAGAGAAAAGCCATAAACCAGCATATGAATGGTAAGCATAAACCAGCACACTACATTTAGACCAAAAGCCATTTGAAATAGCTCCAACCAAGTTTAGTGAGAAAACCAACAACTATTAATTAACTCAATTTAAACACCCTTGAGTTCTAAGGTTTACATCAATGCTTTTGAAACAGCCGATTCTCGAACAACTTAGGCACACAGAATCGCAAAGCAAATTTCGGACAACCCGATTTTTCGAAATCCTCCAGTGTTTTCCTGATCCACATTTAAACAACACAGATAGCCTTGGTTTTCATGAACACACATTCAGGACATTGACTATTGAACTCGTAGTGTCGGTAGTTCCAGCATCAACACACATTCAGGAAATAACAAAACAATAATTGTGAACAAATATTAATTCCATACGGAAAAATTAGTATCTGGTCCCTAATTACTAATGTTCATTGATTGATTTGTTCCCTAACATTAACATATTAATTAATTTATATGTCAGTTACATAATTTTTTTGAAATAAAAATTAGTAATTGATTTAGGATCTTAATGCTCACACCCTTGTTAAACTCCTAATTAATTTTCAATTCAAAACATTTCCCCCCCCCCCAAAAAAAAAAAAGGATAAGTTTGTACCCATTAATTTTTTATAAAATGATTTTCAAATTTTTAATCTTAAATGTGCCCATTCTTAAATACACAGACTTATTACATGTAAAATGTATCATTTTTTAATATAAAATGTACGCATTTTTATATAAAATTCATTCATTGATTAAAGAATGTATCCATTCAAGTTTAATGGAAGAAATTTAATAATGTTATTAAGCCTTTATTTATTTATTTTTATTTTTATTTTTATTTTTTTGTGTTTTTGACAAATGTACTCATGTTTTGGTACAATAATTTTTTGGTTAGAGAGTATAATTTATTCTTTAATATTTTTAATCTCATACATTATGAATTTTAATTAAAATCTCATTCATATAAAACAACCACAAATTTCAGTTTTTAATTTTAAAATATAATAATCCAAATAGAAATACATTATTACATTAATGTCAGGGACTTGGATCAAAAATTGAAAACCACCAAAGTTTCAATAAAATAACATTAGTAGTTAGGGATCGCATCTAAAGTCTCCCACTCCATAGTTATATTTACATACACAAGTATATGTGTGTGTATATATATAGCAAATCCCAAAAACTGGAATTTTTAACATGTTGTGATGACCGCTAAAAGAGGAGTGTCAAAATCGATATCCTATAAATATACAAAGGATACACATACACAACATTAGGAAAATTTTTAGTTAAATAAAAAAATATTGTTCAAAAGTAAAGGAAATTAAATTGAAGAAAATGATTTTTTTTTTGGTCACGCTTTTTTCTCATTTGACACATCACGGTTATTTTTGTTCATTGATTCTTCTTCAAACTCAGCTTGATTGAAATGTCAGAAATAAACTGGGTGTGCATGCGAAAAAAATGGTATGAAAATTAGCTCACCGAGGTGAAACAAGTGAGAGCACTGAAGCTTGACGATAGTGCGGCCACAGTTGTCAGAGACTCCCTCCATGCAGATGGAACATTTCACGGCTGTGGCGTCGTCGGATGACAAAACGGACGACGGAGAATCCATTCGCGCTCTTCAAGCACACGAGAAATGGCAGGGAGAAAGAGTGTAAAGAGGAGCAAAGAAGCAGAGATGAGCAAAAAGACAGAGATATTTATACGCCCAGAGTACCAAAGTTGAACAAATTTGGGTTTCTCCCGCGTTTGTATATGGTAACTTGTTTTATCAGAGTGGCAAGTGTATCAATGCAAATTAAAAGAGGGTTTGGTTTCCCTGTGGTCGAGTCTATGAGGGTCGTTGAGGCGGTGGAATAGGCGGCTGACACGTGGAGGGGTTTTTGATATGTCGAATGGTGATTGGCTCGTTGATGTTTGGATTTGTAGGCTTGGTGATGTTTGAACATTTTTAAGTTGTATTGATGATGAGTGGGCCAAGGATAATCTGACGGTCGTGATTCAATCTTCGATGTGCTCTAGAAAATACATTGAATTTTTATTTAAAAAATTATGCCTACATGTGAGCGTTACGGTAGTGTAGTGCGTTCCACGTAATTGTTATCAGAGTCATGATATTAAATGCGGGAGGATATTATTCGCTTAACAATTGACTTCTGTCTGTCAATACGTGAACAACGTATTGGCTTTATTTGCATCCTCGTGAAATTTGTGTGACAATTAAAGTCATATAATGTAATTTCCTTGTTTGCCTTGCGCAATTGAAAAAGGATAAGAAATTTGGTTGTAAAAAATTTAAAATTCTAATCGCGGTCGGTTTTTGTTGTCGATAATCAATTTCAACAAAGGTTCGATTAAATGACTTGAATAACCTCAAAAGGAACAAGGAAGAGCATGTGACGATTTTGACCAAACCCAAAATTACATGCATACATATGGGTGGAAAGTTAAGCAAATCTTAATAATTGAGCAACTGAGTACTTAAGGCTGAATTAACTCTAACAATGAAGTAATTAAGGATAAAAGAAAAATATAAGGACAAACATGATATATTTAGGAAATGGTTGAGAAACCCTGTATATAGATAAATGTGCAAACTATTCCACCAAAAAAAATAAAAAGATTATTGTTCAAATTAGTAGATAACGTCCTTTAACAAAAGAAAAAAAAAAGAAAAAAGAAAAAAAAAAGGTAAATAATGTCCTAATTAAATTTGAATTAATTGGTTTGACAAAAAAAAAAGGGAATTGTAATTGACACTTCAAAAATCTCATTCTACACTCTAAACTTTTTATATCTGGAAAGAAAAATACACTTGTGAGAAGTTTAGAATGAGATTTTTGAAGTGCCTTCCAAAAAAAAATTGAATTAATTGGAACTTAAGGCTGAATTAACTCTAACAATGAAGTAATTAAGGATAAAAGAAAAATATAAGGACAAACATGACATATTTAGGAAATGGTTGAGAAACCCTGTATATAGATAAATGTGCAGACTATTCCACCAAAAAAAAAATAAAAAGATTATTTTTCAAATTAGTAGATAACGTTCTCTAACCAAAAAAAAAAAAAAAAAAAAAGAAAGAAAGAAAGAACAAGTAGATAATGTCCTAATTAAATTTGAATTAATTGTTTTGACAAAAAAAAAAAAAAAAGGGAATTGTTACTGCCACTTCAAAAATCTAATTCTACACTCCAAATTTTCTATATTTGGAAAGAAAAATATACTTGTAAGGAATGTAGAATGAGATTTTTGAAGTAATAATAACATTTTCTAAAAAAAAATTGAATTAATTGGGCCCGGTTTTATTACAATTCAACAGGCCTTTTTACGGCCCAAATTAAAGTCCAGAAACTCCTAACAAAGCTAGAACTAGTCCGACCCAATCATCCAAAAATCCTCCTTCTACTCGGACTTGGAAACGAATATCCCATTCCCCAATGGCTTAGAAGAAATTTTACAGAAAAGCGAGTACATTCCCGTAATTTCACAGTTGCCCACGATCCTGCCATTCCGTGTTCTTCCCAAACCCTCGCCTCGCCTATATATATCGGTTACCAGGGTGTTCTCAAACCCTCTCATTCCTTTGCTGCGCCGCTCTCTGCCCTCCTCTCAAATCCAAATCTTTGTTGTTGGAGCGATCCGAGCCGCAATTATGTTGGTTTACCAAGACCTCCTCACCGGTACAAGTTTTTTCCCTAATCTTGTCCTGCTTATGTTCAAATTAGGGTTTTGGGTTTTGTTTTTCTTTTTTTCGGTTCCAAAATTAGGGTTTCGATTTGTTAGTTCTAATCTGTATGAAAAAAATACGAAGTTGGATCTTTGTTTAATCTCCAAATTTTAGGTTATGGTACGGATCTGGCGCCAAATTGTTGCTTTCCCGCCGTGTAAATTGTTTTACAAATCCTTCGATTTATTGCTGCGCTAATTGTTTTGATTTATTTAGTGGTGATTGTGTGCATGTAATTTGTTTGTGGGTGCTTTTGCATGTTGTTTATAATTTATGAAGCTTCGGTGATTTATGGTTTTCGAACTCTTTCTGTATATATTTTATGTTATTGGGTACTGAGTACGCATGTTAATTATATTGTGCGAAGCTTTTGAATTTTATGTTAGACTTGCTAATTTATAATTTTGATATGTTGTTGGGAGTCATAATTAGAAAATATTGGGATTGGATATATCTTTGGATATGGTGGATATTGTGACGCAATTTTAAAACTTATTGTGTAAACTACTTGAACAGTTGAACTTAGTAAAGTTTATAGATTTGTTTATGATGTCTGCTGGATCTGTTTTTATTTATTTATTTATTTATTTTAATTGTAAATATGATGTTCTTGGTTTCTTTAACTAATTTATTTAGTTGAATTTCTTTTATCAAGTTGTTGACCAAATTCATGCTTCTATTTTAGGCGATGAGCTTCTCTCGGACTCGTTTCCATACAGGGAAATCCACAATGGAGTGCTCTGGGAAGTTGATGGCAAGGTGAGTTGGTTGATTCTTTAGTTTTTTTTATTTTCGTTCCCCACTTGTTGAACTGTCTTTGTAATTTTATTGTAAGTTTAACCACTCGTTAGAAATATTTAGTTTTGTTTGCAATGTAATTTGAAAGTCGAATGTATAAGTTTAAGCTTTTTTCCTGCGGGGTGTAGTCAAGGTGGTTGTTATTGAACTTTGTGGTTTTAGGTTTATTCTGATATGGATCGCTTGTATAAGGTTAACATGTTGATTGTTATGAATTGCGTAGTTGATTAACTGTAAGTTATTTGAATGATTTTTGGTTCGCAGTGGGTTGTTCAAGGAGCTGTTGATGTAGACATTGGTGCAAATCCATCTGCTGAAGGTGGAGGTGAGGATGAGGGTGTTGATGATCAAGCCGTCAAGGTTGTTGACATTGTTGACACATTTAGACTTCAGGTATGTGGTGCTTACTGTACTGTTGCTCTCCAAGGTTCGTTGTGAGTAGAAATTGATTGCTATTGTCTGATGCTTGCAGGAGCAACCTCCATACGACAAGAAGCAGTTTGTCACATGGGTGAAGAGGTATATCAAACTGTTGACACCCAAGTTGGAGGGGGAGAGCCAAGAGGTGTTCAAGAAGAACATTGAGGCAGCAACCAAGTTTCTGCTTGGGAAGCTCAGCGACCTCCAATTGTAAGTTTTGTTGATATTGCGCCCATGGTGATTGATTGTTCCGTAATCATAATCTGATGTCGTGATCCTATCAGTTGGGGGTTCACTCGTTTCTATGTTACTTAAATGATATTAACAATGAATCGGATGTTGTTTGCAGCTTTGTTGGGGAGAGCATGCATGATGATGGCTGTTTGGTCTTTGCCTACTACAAGGAGGGTGCGACCGACCCAACATTTATCTACTTTGCTCATGGTTTGAAGGAGGTCAAGTGCTAAGCAATTGGCAGAGAAAGTTCAGAGTGCATGTTGTAATCCTAGTCTATATTATTGCTTTCTTTACTTTCTATGTTTAAAATTGGGGGATGAAGTCTATTTTTGCTTTGTTTTGTTAGAATATTGCGCGTTTGTTGACTCGGCTTTATGGCTATCTTGGTTTTAATGGTCTTTCGACTTGGATTTCTTATTTGTGTGGTTCTAAATTTTGATTGAGAAATAACATTGTGTTCTACATTTTCTTCACGCTTTTTCCGGAGGTCTGGAGAGAGCTGCAATCAATAGGATTTTCCTAATCCTCCATTCCCGAAAGGAAGAATGTGAAATTCTTTTTTTTTTTTTTTTTTTTTTTTTTTTTTTTTTTTTTTATATTTCCGCAGGAAGGTAAGAGGTTTGCTCGGTTAATAAATGGGTGCTGAGCTTGTTTGTCCTTGTCAAACCTTTTGCGATTTTACTGTGATTTGAATGCCTCCGGTGGTTTGGAATATTCCGAGGATAATCGGTCCTTGTTTACAAATATACGATGACGGTCCTTGTTTACGAATATACCATCTGACTTTGGACAGAGAAACTCTAGCATTACGGTTAATAATATTCATCTCCATCAGGAATTTATAGATTTTATGTTCGATTCTCATGGAAAATTCTCATTATTGTTGCTTAGTGATATTTTTATTTACTTGTGAATAAATAAATCTTAAGTTTGAATGTCGTAAATGATAAGTTCGTAATCAATTTATTCTCTCCATCCTCTTTAAGTGTAAATACTAAATATATTTTGTTTTTAATTTAATTTAGTTTTTTTTTTGCGTAATGTTGTCTCATAGGGATGTGCTTAGATCTATATGTTAAATCCGTTTGAGAACCGTAGTAGCATGAAATTATGAACAATGTGTCATGTTTTGGTCAGTCAATTTTCGATGGTTGGATCACAGAAGTTGATATAGATTGGGAAAGAAAATCGCATGTACAAAATTCAACAGTAGCCAGATAGTTTGGTGCTTGACAGTTTTCTTCACGGCCATCGGGGAGCGGTTTGCATGGTGAGTACAATAGTTGCTTACATTTCTCAGAACCGTCCTGCAAATGCATATTTGAATTCTGTCACATATTAACTAACACATTCTTTATTCAAAATTAGAGGAGTGTTAAGATCAGTCGCGCACACGAATGCAAGTTGATTACGTCCATTTTTGTTTTGTGGACTCTACAAAATATGAATGATCATATTAGCTCACTGACATGTGTATACGATCGATCATAACATTTCCTAGAACCAGCATTAATTAGATTCAATTTGCTAATTAATTATATCCTCGCTAATTAGTTTTGAATAACAAACAACAAGAAGAAGCTTTACTAATTAATGTAGGTTTAGGAGGTGGTGTTTGGGGTTAATTTAGTTGGAGTGCTTGGGGTGGTAACGGCTGGAGAGGATTGTAGCGTGCCGGTGCTTAACGTCGGTCCTATATATGCAAAGCATGCAGCCGAGTCAAGTGGTAAATTATTCATACATTTTTGGCAGTTGCTTGGATGTCGTTTCGTTACGCCCCATCGGACTCGGTATCTATGAATCTCCGGCTTTTGAGATGGTATGAGCCTTTGAGGTCCAATTGAGTGGCTATCGTGGCACATGTGTAGACACTGGCTCTGTTCTAAAAATCTCCGCCTAGACGGTAGGCGGTTGGTCACTATTCTGAATAATTCCTAAGCGTTTGAAAATTAAGAAATAACTCCTAATAGGGTTTGAAAATTAAGAGATAACGCCTAGACCTGCTTTGTCACCCCCTAGCCCACCTAGGCGCGTAGGATTTAAGGTCAAACCCGCTGTCCGACTAGCACTTAGTGTCTTTTAGAACCTTGGACGTTGATTAGCTTTGTCCAACTCCATTTACATGCACACCAACTAAGCCTATACAAAAACTCAAATGAAAGTTTTATAGCTCAAGCGGTTAAAAATATTTATCTATGTAGTTAAAGGTCTTAAGCTCAACTTGCTCCTCCCTATCACCGCTTATACAAAAAGAAATCAAATAAAAATAACAAGAAAATGTATTTTCCTGCTCAGCTTTCTGTAGGTAGCAACTCGAGACTTCAAATCAAAAGTGTTAGCTGAAGTCGATTTCTGAACTTATGGAACACACTCACACATTTAGGATATCTTTCAACCACATTTTATATGTGGGATTCAGCTTTCAAGGTTACAAAATATAGATTGTTTGAGAACATCCGTTCGGATACTGAATTAGATGCTCAATGGGTACGTGTAGTGGTGGATTTAAGATTCGAATCTCAAGGGATCACAATGTTAAAGGTTCAAGTTTTTTAAGATAGAAAAGAATGTGGAGCGCGTAAAAAAAAAAAAAAAAAAAAATCAGTTTATTCACTGAGGAATTTCTTCAAACACTTGATAAGCTTGTTGTTGTTAGCCGAACAAAAAACAATCTTATGAGTATTCTTGAGAGAATTTGAAGAGTGTTGTTGACGCAACATGCGGGAGACATTTCGTCAAACATTTGGTTTGCACAAAAAAAAACTCGTATCATGCATTTAGAGGATCCTTGGAAGACCTTCATATGTATGTTTCTCGGACTCCGACTAGTCTTAAGATGACTTAAGTTCCAATATGCATTTGCCACTGGATACGTGAGACCATCTTCATGTTTGGAAAAACCAGTTGTGGGATTTATGAAACCTGCTACATATCAAAGCCATGAAGGAGGAAGCTCAAACCCCTTGGACACCCTAGATTTTGTGGAAAAATGAGCTTGGGAACGATAAATTGTTGTATTTTCATGTTTGGGAAATTATTTTTTGATGCACGAGAAAATAGAGAAAAAGTGCAATTATCCATCAACTTGATTTTTATTTTGAAAAACTAAAAAAACATTAAAAAGGAAGTGACATTTGCTGATGATGGCTTGCTTTTTATTTACAACACTTAATTCACCTGTAATGTAGTTGAATTATTTATTTATAATATTATATATATATATATATCACCTTCCTTATTGTTATATTAGAGAGGGGTCTACAGGAGCCAATATTACGAAATTTGATTACCAAAATAAAGGACGGTGGGGGAGCTAATTAGCCTAATTTGATGTGGAAATTAATTAATGTTTAATTAAACTTTAATTGAAATGAAAAGACTCCATCTGATCTCAACCTAATCACATGCTTTAAGTTAAAGCAATCGTTGTTTCCCCAAAAAAAAAGTGTACCAGAAGGATGATAGGTTGAGATATATATAAAGGGTGATAGGGATCAGTTTAGAGAAAAATTAGATGAAACTAATTAAATTCAATGTTAAATGATGTGTCATATTTTAGGTTAGATTATTATTATGGTGGTCTAGATGTAGCGAAAATGCGGGTCTATGTATAATCTCTAAATACAGAGATTCGGATCCCATTAGCATGTATGACTGTAGACCCAATTTACCAGGAAAATTAAATTAATTAATTAAATAAAGATCAAAAGTAAAGAATGAGATTTTTTTTTTTTTTTTTTTTGAACAAATGAGATTATTTACATTAAGAAATGGGAGGTGGGCGAGTTAAGTCTTGCAATGTGCTAGTAATAATGTGGTTTAAATCCGTTCTTCACGATAATCGAACTTAAAACCTCTCACTTATAAATAAATTAAAAAAATCATTAAATTATAGTATTAAGTGACCAAAAGTGTGTTACAAGTAAAAATTAGGAATTAGATATCAAATCAATCGATTCATTCCTACGTTAATTAAAGTATATATGGGCTTCCAAAAAAAAATAAAAAATAAAGTATATATGGAGCCAAAAGTGTGTTTGATGATGTATATGTTTCGTGGCCTTTTCGATTCCAAGAGGGCATAATGAGGACGATAAAGTATTTCGATTGTGTTATTGCGTACAGAACAATCTCATGTATTACTCATTAATTAATGGATGTCTTACTCTTCTGATTTATATAGTAATTATATCAAGTTTATATTTATCCGGTCTAGTATATCGTATTCATATTGAAATACATATTTTTACCAATGAGTCTTTAATACAGTAGTAGTTGTCTTTACTTGATTAGAGGAGGTCGCATGTCGAACTTATAAGAATATGAAAAAGATACATATCTAGAGTAAGTTTGATACCTAATTGTTTTGTTCTGACAATGTTTGTGAAGATCTTGAGTGAGTTAACCCCCATCGAAAGATTAAGAAATCTTAAAAGGGTACTTAGAAAACTAGTTTACACCTAGTCAATAAGCTTTAGATTGAAACTTCAACTTTCTTAACAGTATTAGTGACTCGTGTCCCACATCACCCAAATATATCCACATTCTCATTGAAGTTGGTTATTGTATTACCATGCCCGACTCCCGATTCCTTGAAAATGAGAAATTGAATTTCTAATTTGGTGTAGACCTTACTTCTCTTTTGATTCCTCTATAGTTAACGAATACATGAATTATCCATAATCAAGTCCAATTCCTTAACAAGTCATGGATTTTTTTTCATATTAAAAAGAAATTTCTTTATAAATTGTCAAAAATTTACATAAGATAAACATGTCAAGGTAGAGCAAACCAAGAGGCTACACATGCCAAATACAATACAATTACTTAAACACAATGGATCTAAATCCAACCAATAGGAAAGAAATTCACGATAACTACATATTGCAAGTAGGAGAACTATCATAAATGCACCAAAAGGGGAAACCCGCAACATCATATGGTGCAATCGTTGACAAAGAAGCTATATTATGAGTCACCTGCAATCAACGTTGAGTTTTTCCCTCATAATTATTTGCCTAGTGCACAAACCAAAACCGGCGTTACAAAGAACTCACCTTGACAAAACGAGAAAACAACTACAACCATAACCACAAAGACTCCTCAATAAAGTGAGAATGCGACTACAATTACGAATGATTTCCTTAATAGAGTGAGAAAACAATCACTCAATAAAGTAGGAGTGCAACTATAACCACGAATGCTTTCCTTAATAGAGTGAGAAAACGATGACTACTAAACACACAAGAAGGAAAAGCGAAGAGATGATGGATGCTTAGATTTGTGTGGAAAAGTGAACAATTTTCCTCATTAATTTTATGTTGAGTTCATATTGTATATGTCATGGACACCTCCGTAAAATAGCAAAGTAAACATATAAAAACATAAAGTTCGGGGCCATATGATAACCTTTTTTTTTAATTTTTTTTTTTCTTTCGGTTTGCACTTTTTATTTTTTTGAAAATTGAAATTTATTTGATATTTACTTTCAGTTTTCAAAATAATGAAAATTGAAAACAAGACTAATGTGACTTTCAGTTTTTGGTTTTCATTATTTAATTTTTTTTTTTAAACTGAAAATTAACAGAAGACTTAAAGTAGTTACTCAATAAAATCAATTTTCAATTAAAAAAACAAAAATGAAAAACTGAAAACGAGCTGCTTATCAACTGAACACTTAGAAAAGCAAGGTTTTTTTAAGAATTATTAATTTTTATCTCAAAAGGTCCACCTAGAAAGCTACAGGGTTCGTTTTTATGTGTATCTTTGCTGTCATCATCTTTATCACTAGTATGAATGATTATACAAACCCATAATTAATCATACAAATTACGTGGGGCTATCCTTCGTGGGTATCATCGACAAAAACAAAGGTTTGATGAGCGTAAATGCATAAATATGAAATGTTTAATTAGGTAAGCTCTTTTTTTTTTTTTTTTTTTTATTTTTTATTTTTAATGAAAGTTAGGTAAGCTTAACATCTCAAATCTTGAATCATTGAGTGTTTAGCCGGTTGTATTTTGGGTGACACTTGTAATTGCTTTGATCTGCACCAATAGTATCTCAAGATTCAAGCCTCTTTTTTTTTTTTTTTACAATTTATTCTATTCTAAATCACTCTAGTTAAGTGTAAAGCGAATAAACACATTGTACAACCAAAAAGACATGAATAAATTTCTTTCATATTGTTCGTGATCAGCGTCAATGCCTCCATGAGACGAACTTAGGATTAAAAACCATTTTTTTTTGGTCAAACGTACATAGTAGTAGCAACAACAAAATATGAGAGGGAAGTCATGGAGGAGTGATGTGCTAAGGAAATTTTTATTTTTTTTTTGGGTAATTTTTGAGGAATGATTTAAGTAATATTTAGATAATGAAAATCTTTTTTGTAAGGATTCCAGACATCCTTCAATCATATTCATTCATCGTATATCGTGTGGTCAGACATCATGGTAAATTTTTTTGTTTAAAATTAAATATAAACAATACCTGACGAAAACTGACCGTACAATATATGATGAACGAATGTGATTAAAGAATTATCAGAATTCTCACAAAGAGAATTCGGAAAAGATACTCGTTCAATGTAAAATAACATAAAGAAATAACAATGTACAAACTTTCATGTGTTCATCGTTTTCGGTGGAGGTGCAAGTCTCTAATTAAACCGACCCGCACTACGACTTATTGTGTTGCCTGCTGCCAAAGTGCCAAGCCTGCAACTGTGTGTAGATACATGTATTTTAGTATTACCAAATTTAGCACATTGCTTTTTTATACGTGTGATTATTCTATTTCATGAAGCCTCGTGTGTGCATGATTTCAGAGCCAGAACTTGCAGTTCCCACCGTCCTACTTATGAATTTCAGAAAATATTCCAGCCATATTATCTTCACACTAATTTTTATGGGGTCTGGAAGTACGAGATATTTTAGGTTTGTTTAAGCGTCAAATTTTTTATTCGATGTAAAAGATTTAAGAGATAATATTTATGTATTTTGATGCGAAAAAATAATTTATATGAAACAAATTTATCATTATGTGACGTTCTAATTCGATAAATAAATTGTTATATGGGGCAAAACGTATCCATGATACCACATTATTGAACAAGGAACCGCACAAACAGTGCACTTATTAGTGCGAGTTTGACCCCTACCATCCCTCCTCCCTCTTAACATTTAACAATTTAATCCAACAACACTATCGTTTGTCAAAAGATATAATGTGTACAAAACTTGAAACATCTCATACTCTGAAACATCATAATATTTTAAAAGATTTTGACTAGCAATAGATGTTGGGTTAAATTTAGCCCAAGAAAAAGATTGAATTATATTCATCTTTTCGCCAATCATAAGGAAAGTTACAGGTGATCATGATCCCATTTATTTGGACCACACTTCGTCAATTCCGAAATTACCAAGCATCAGTTATCTCTATATTCTTAGGGGCCCTTAGCTACCATCGTGCAGTTCACTAACAGCAGGAATCGAACTTAAAACGTATCGTGTGAAACATAAATCTGAAATTCATTATCAACCTATGAGCCGTCTCATGATAGTTACCCTTCAATGTGCTATAGAGATGGTGCCGGTTGATTCAAAACCTTAGAGATGGCGCTGGTTGATTCACCTACTATATCATCATATTCACCAAAATTCTAAAAATTATTTTAACTCCATATATAGAAGTTCTGTAAAACCCCAGGAAAAGCCAAATGAGAAAAAATGTATTTTCTGTTTAGGAAGGGAAGAGAAAAATGAAAAGAAAATCTTTTCCGTTCAAAAGTTGGTGCATTGATGGGTGTAGAAAGAACGACAACCAAACACGGCCTTAGCCTTCGGGTCCCCCTGTTGGAATTGGTTCCAAACCCAAGGCCCATATAAACTTTTAAAAATCCAGGTTATTTCCGTCAATTACACTATTTATACAAAAAGTCTCTCTTCCAGTTCCGGAACGACGCATTCGAAAATTAAAAAATCCGAGGACAAATTAGTCCTTTCAATGTAATTTCAATTTTGTAAATAGCCGTTTAATAATTTTGAAATTTATATCGACATCGTTGTCCTCTCTCTCTCTCTCTCTGACTTTCTCTCTCTTGTTGTCGCAGAAAGATTATTTTATAATCTAAGCAAGCCGTCCAAATCTCTCTCTCTCTCTCTCTCTCTCTCTCTCTTCCGTGGAGCCTCTTACCATCATCAAACCCATTTCCGAAACCAAATTCCAACAAACCCTCCCTCCCTCCTTACAATCAAAATTAGGGTTTTGCTTTCTCCCAATTCGCTCGCAGATCTGATCGAAATTGCTATTCTTTTCTTTTGATCAATTGATAACCGCAGATCTTGGTTGCGTGGTTTCTTCTATTTCATCCGGTCCGGTTCGTCGGATTGCGAATGCAAGAATTTGATTGATTTTCTGCATTGTTCGGTGTGGAATTTCTGAGATCGGATTCGATCGAACTGCAGATTCTGAGGGTTCGAAATCGCATTTCCGTTGGTTTTACTTTCATGTCCCGCTTCGAATTCGAGTTTTCTCCACCCTGTGAGTATATGTAGTTTCATGCAGGTCATCGTGCTTCTATTCGTTTGAAATTCTTGTGCTTTTTTCGTTTTACATGTTTATATAAACGCATTTTGGTTCTGTGTTTTTGTGGAGTAGTTGTTGGTACTTAGATCCTGAAAATTGGCTCCTCAAAGACGGTCGCAGCGCCACATGGGTGGCCAGATGCAGCAGAGCAATGCCGCCGCGGCAACCGCTCTGTACGATCATGCCACCGGCGCTGCTGCGGGGCCTCTGCACAGTGCAGGGCCGACAGGTGATGCTGGTGATGCGGTCATGGCCCGTTGGCTCCAGTCTGCCGGGTTGCAACATCTGGCCTCACCAGCTTCCACGGGCATTGACAATCGTCTCCTTCCCAATCTCCTCATGCAGGTATTGTTAACTTGTATTTATAACCATTACCAATAAGATTGTGCTATCTTATGATTCTTATCCTCCTTTTACATGTAAGAATACGTGATCACTGATGTCTAAGTGTTTGATATTGTCCAAGGGTTATGGAGCTCAATCTGCCGAAGAGAAGCAGAGGCTTTTCAAATTAATGCGAAACCTCAATTTCAATGGGGAGTCTGGTTCTGAGCCATACACACCTACTGCCCAATCTCTGGGAGGAGCTGCATCGGATGGTTTATATTCTCCGGAATTCAGGGGTGATTTTGGAGCGGGGTTGTTGGATCTTCATGCTATGGATGATACAGAGCTTCTGTCCGAGGTATAGTTCTTAATTAATTAATGAATATTCTGCCTTTAACTCAACTTGAAATGTTCTACATGAATTGATTCTGTAAATTCATAACAACAGAAGCCAGTACATCATTAACTCTCGTGTCTACTAGGTATCAGAGGATGAGGTAGATAACTAATCGGTGACAGAGTCATTTTATTTGAAGTTGCCTTACAACGCTTTATGCTATTATTCAATATCTGCAGAATTCTGACCAGTTGTGCACTTTGGTATATCAAGTTGTGACACCATTATTTTGGTCTGAACTTACGGCCCAGCTCTTATGAGCTAAAATAAATTGAAAATTCAGGGTGGGATGATGGGATTCCCTGGAAATGTCTCACTTGTTTTGATGGGATACCCAAATGCTAAAACTCAGATTTGG
This sequence comes from Pyrus x bretschneideri, assembly GCF_019419815.1. NCBI lineage: Eukaryota > Viridiplantae > Streptophyta > Magnoliopsida > Rosales > Rosaceae > Pyrus > Pyrus x bretschneideri. The sequence goes on from NW_025999798.1 coordinate 8,195,925, forward strand.
GTTTTGACTCTAAATTTGGATTGGTCAAGGAAAAGTTTTATTTTATGTTATTTCTACCCGACCATCTTGGATTTGGCAAAAAACTTATATTTGGGTTTTGAGATTCTGGTGCATTGGAGAAGGAAAAAGTTTTTTATTCAGACCCAAATCTAACATCTATGCTGCAGATGGCCAATATTGGATTCTATGGCTAGCACGGTTTCATTATTGTTTCCTTTATCTATCTGTAATTGGTCTGTGTTTTAGATTTGATATATATTTAGTTATAGCTGCAGAAAAACTGTTTGTACCTTTGTTGGAAACTAGGAAGCAAGAGGAGTTAAATTCTCACTTACTTTGGAAATGTTGTGCATAACGATTACAGCTATCGGGCCATAGGAAGAAAAGAACTACAGTTTCTGTTCTTTCTTGTTCTGTTCCTTTCTTTGTCAATAAAGTGCGGTATTGTTTACATGTGCAGCATGTCATCTCTGAACCCTTTGAGCCATCACCATTTATGCCTGGTGGTAAAGAATTTGAGGATGAGTTGAATTTGACAAGTAATAGGCAGCAAAGAGTGCTACCTGATCCAGATCCATCATTTCCATTAGCCCAGAGTGAAAAGGAGAGCACAAAGGAAAACAATGTGGCTAAGATTAAAGTTGTGGTATGTGTGCTTATATCAAGTTTTTGGTGACTTGGTTCCTTATTTCTGTATGAATGCTTTGTGTCATATATCATTTTTGGCATCTTCTGTTGTGTGATTTGGAGGCATATGATGGAATGTCATGTCTATTACTATTCATGGAAATTTTGAAAGATTTGTGCTCTAATGGTTAATGTTAGGTACGCAAAAGACCTTTGAACAAGAAGGAGCTTTCACGGAAGGAGGAGGATATTGTAACCGTTTATGACAATGCTTATTTGACAGTCCATGAACCCAAACTAAAGGTTTGTTCTCAGCATTCACAAGGCACCAGATGCTACTTGAACTTTTAGCTGAATTTTATTTTTGGGATTGAAGTCTCTTTTCCTCACATATCTTCTTTGGGTTTTACTTTTTGTTCTCATATGATAGGTGGACCTGACTGCATACGTGGAGAAGCATGAATTTTGTTTTGATGCTGTACTGAATGAGCAAGTTTCAAATGATGAGGTAACAGTTTTTCTGTAGAGACTAAAATTTTCCATGTACACAAGTGTCTAAATGTTACCTAATTCCTTTAGTGTTGAGGATAGTGTTGCATATTGGGCACGGTCTGTTCCTCTACGATTGTTTATCAGTTCGACAGAATAAGTTTGATGACTTTAAATGCTTTTTGGAACAGGTATACCGGGCTACTGTAGAACCAATCATTCCCATAATTTTTGAGCGAACAAAGGCTACATGTTTTGCTTATGGTCAAACAGGTAGGTTGTTCATATGATCTTCCCTTTTAATACACTACATGATTATCAGCTTATCCTTGTTGATACTTTATTCTTTTCCATACATGTATTAGACAGTCATCAAAATGCAGTATCTTTTCATTGGTTGAGTTATTAATTGTACTGAGCTTGTGATAAACTGGAGTTTAGATCTGAGACATTATATTAGTGGTTTTACTTAATGCTATGTGATCCTTTTCAACGAAGTTAAATGTCTGCATTGTTGAAGTACTAATGAGGTTTGAACTATAGGTAGTGGTAAGACATTCACAATGCAACCGTTACCTATCAGAGCTGCAGAAGACCTCGTCAGATTGTTACATCAGCCAGTTTACCGTAACCAGAGATTCAAATTGTGGCTTAGCTATTTTGAGATATATGGTGGAAAGCTCTTTGATCTTCTCAGTGATAGGAAGTACATCTCTTTGCTTCATTGATTCTTTTATTTTGACGTTATGAACATATTCAAGTTCATTGTTTAATTTTTTTTTTCTTTTAAATTTTTAAATTTAAATTGCTATTATATTCGAATGGGATTTGAACCCAAGATCTCGTTAGAGGAGGTATAGGCTTGTAGATACTTTGGGGAATAGGCTATGTTAGTGCATTATAATAGTCTGATGAGTAAAAAGGTTGGGTGCAAGTTAGATTCTGTGGAATCATTATGGAATTTGGGTTCTGATTATGTGCAATTCTGGGTTCAACATGCATTGTGCATCATTTTCTTTTATATGCAACACATTTCTTTTCGTGTCATTTAGACATAATGTACATATGTATATGTATATGTGAATTTTGATTCACTTGGCGGTGTACTTCTATAACTGTGTTATGACATGAATGACTTCATTCCTTTACAATAGGAAACTATGTATGAGAGAAGATGGACGACAACAAGTTTGCATTGTTGGACTGCAAGAGTTTGAAGTTTCAGATGTACAAATTGTTAAAGAATTTATTGAGAGGGGGAATGCTTCTAGAAGTACTGGTTCAACTGGTGCTAATGAGGAGTCTTCTCGGTCTCATGCTATTTTACAACTTGTTGTTAAAAAGCACACTGAGGTAAAAGATTCCAGGCGAAACATTGATGTAAATGAATCTAGAAGTGGGAAGGTTGTGGGAAAGATCTCTTTTATTGATCTTGCTGGTAGTGAAAGGGGTGCCGACACCACTGATAATGACCGACAAACAAGGTAATCTTCCAAGTTTATCATTTTTTTGGGATGTACCTCTTCCATCAGGATAATGCTTCTTAGGCTATGAAATAAACCCTTATTGTTTTTCACATTCATTATAATGCAAATGTTCTATTGGCATGATGATTTACTTACTACTGCAGTTTCTTTAATTAAAATGGGTTATTGCAGAATTGAAGGAGCAGAAATTAACAAGAGCCTTTTGGCGCTTAAGGAGTGCATTCGTGCCCTGGACAATGATCAGATCCATATACCTTTCCGTGGAAGCAAACTCACAGAAGTGCTCCGTGACTCCTTTGTTGGAAATTCAAGGACTGTTATGATATCTTGCATTTCTCCAAATGCAGGGTCATGCGAGCATACACTTAATACTTTGAGATATGCAGATCGGTATGCTTTATGCTATTGTCAACTTAAATAACTCTAATGACTTTGCTACTGGCTAATGATTACACTTATGTTTCAAACTAAAAGATTATTTTAAACAAACAGCGTGAAAAGTCTTTCAAAAGGTGGCAATGCTAGAAAGGATCAAACCGTAAATTCATTACCACCAGCGAATAAGGATGTTTCATTAGCATCTTCTACACTGGTTTCTTCTGAGGTAGAGGATGTCCGTGAGCAACATCAAGAAGTTAAAGTAGCTGATACAGGTAGAAGAGCTGTGGAGAAAGAAAGTTTCTCATATATCCCTCCTACTCCAGAGTTTGACAAGCAGCCAGCAAAGTCATCATCAAGTAATCCCATCAATGTTCGGGAAGAAAGTGGGGTGCCTTCTGGTTCAATGGACAGGGAGAGATTTGAAATGAATAATTCATATGGTGATAATTACAGTCAGAAGTTGCCCAATTATTCTAAAAACTCGGTTGATACAGAAGAGAGAGTACAAAAGGTGTCGCCACCTCGTAGGAAAGTAACCAAGGATGAAAAATCAGAAAGGTTGGGGAACTGGCCGAAAAAAGGTGGTTCGGATCTTTCCACTACAAGCTCTAAGCAGCAAAGTACAGGAATTTATAACGCAAGCAATGCTGGATCCAGACAATCTGAGCCTGAAGTTCCTGATGGGAATATCAATGCCATTCTTGAGGTTGGTACTCTGTGGCCTCACTCATTTTAACTGTGTAGTTATTTTTTAAGTTCTCCTGCACCCCCTGCTAATTTTTAGAGTTCTTTCGACTGTTTAGGAGGAAGAGGCCCTTATTGCTGCCCATAGAAAAGAAATTGAGGATACAATGGAAATTGTTCGCGAAGTAAGTGAAAATTTTCATCTTTTGATTTTAAAGATAGTGATTTTCTATTGGCTATTATCAGTCGTGCATAACATGCAAACTCTCCGTTTTAAGTTATTGTTTGGTTTTGTACGTTCATGAACTTTGAATGGCATTTTTTTTTCATCTTTTCACATGGTGCTCATCCGTGTTGTTTGGTTACCAGGAAATGAAACTGTTGGCGGCAGTGGACCAACCGGGAAGCCGCATAGACGACTATGTGACCCAGTTGAATTTTGTTCTTTCCCGCAAGGCAGCCGGTCTGGTTAGCCTTCAAGCCCGCCTTGCAAGATTCCAGCACAGACTAAAGGAACAGGAAATACTAAGTCGGAAAAGAGTACCTCGTTAAGGCAGGCACCTTCTTTCGCTGCACACTGTATCTTGTATTGTAATCTGAACTCTCGTATACATGTTCGTTTTCATTTTTTAAACGGGCCCCTGGTGGAAAGGATTTATAGTAAACTGCATCCTTGTTAATTTCAGCTTATTCTTTCGTGTTATGGTCCCGGTACAGTTGCAAAGCAGGAGGCCTGTGGGGGAGGATTTGAGGCATTGCAGACGCCGGACTTTGTTCACATCCAGACTTCTGGCTTGAAGCACGGGAATGGGGATAGGATTCGTGTCTTTTGCCGGTAATTTGTGTTTTCTTTTGTAATTCTTTAGATAAGTCCGTCGATGTGTTCTTGCCGAGTTCCTCTGGATTTTGGATTTCGGCTGTTGTGTAATGGTGACCGGGGATTTGATTGCACAATGTATTTTCTAGTAAAGGAAAAAAAAAATGAAAATATAAGGTTTATATTTTATTTTGTTTGGTTTTTACTGTTCCTCGAGTACCCATGTCAGAGAGCTTCGTTAAGGGGCTTGCAACTCGAGTGCTAAAAACGCGTTTACTCTTGCATCCGAGGTTTTGAGCCCGTTTCTTTTTACCACAATTTTAACCACTCGAAGGGTTTCAAAAGCACTTGAGCAATGGTTTGAAGGTGCCTTTGAGTGGCTATATTTCTAAATCTTGGAAAACAAAACAGAATATTAGCATAACTGAATTCCCAAATCATTAGCAAGTTGGGCAAAACAAACGAAACCTTTGTTTTATAAATAGATATATTTCTCACTAAACTTATACAATTGTTAAACCAGTTGGATCAAGATACAAGGACCAAAAAGAAACCTGCAGTCTAGGATTTGTTCGGGCTCTCAACATTTATGTCATAAATCAAGGTTCCCACTTGTATTGTATATACAAGTAACTATTTCCGCATCGTGCTCTGATAAGCCTTTAGACTTACAGGACTCACCTCACCAGGACAACTCTCAAATCACTCAAAAAAAATACGAAGCTGGCACGACCGGCAATAACACTATGAATCAAATGTAGACATTGATGGGCACACCTACCTCATGATAACATCTATTGGTCGCTAATCGCTAATTCTTGATTGGTACAACAGCATGTCAAAAGCTTGCTTCGTAGACGCAATCAGTCTGCTCTCAATTTCAGGATCTCCTTCGCTGTTCTCAATCGAAAATATGGCATGTGTTCCTGCAATGACAATAAAAACAGGGTTGAATCATACTAACTGAAAGTTGTTCAGCAGAACGAGGAATGGTTGGTAGTGCGAGTTTTTCATGGAAAACTATCCAAGAGCAGGCCATACATGAGCAGTTCATTCTATTGCATACTACTACAAGAGGAAAGAACAAGAAATAAAAGGAGCCAGTACCGAGATTCTTCCCCCTAGAATATTGGCTATAATTTCCCATTTTAAAGGTTTGAATGCATGTGCAGTCAAATAAATATGAATTAGTAACAGAAGCATCTCTATACGCGTTACCTGTTTGAAACAGAGCCCAATATCCCTGCTATAAAAGTCAGCATATTTAACCATGAAAACACCACAGTCATACCTGTTATAAAGAAATTGATCAGAACAATTAATTATAAAGAGTTCGCAAAAAAAAAATATCAATAATAATTTCCAGCAAGTGTCAAGACATGCAAATGTTAGCCTACCCATTCTCCTGCTCAGGAAGGTTGTCAACATATTCTAATTCCCAAGAACTCAAATCGATATCCTCTCCACTCTTGTCCTTCACTTCATCAACATAGTATTTAGCCTGCAAATATACACAGTGAACGTTAACTGCAACTCAATTGATTGAATGGATTTACTACTTTTCCTACCATTTTCTGAGGGCCTGCCATAAGAATCGAGAAAAGGAAAAAGAAAAAGATGAATAAACTAACAGGTGGGCCTAATATCTTCTGGCCTACACAGAATATACTGTTTTTCTTTTGGCCGTCAAAATGAGGCAAATAAACAATAGTACCGGATGGATCAGCTAAATGAACAAAAGGGAAAATAGTTGATACTTCTAACTATGATGTTAAAATCGAAGTTCTGACAAGCCATTGTTTCCAGAGATGTGATGTCCATATAGACAGTGGTGGAGCCAGAACTTCATATGGGTGGGCAGACAACCTAAATTTAGTAGCCATTTCCTAAAACTGCACAATTCAAAGCCATATACCTTGAGGTGGGAGACAAGACCACTAGCAGTCTTAACATTGAGACGGCCTGGTAGCCATAGTGTTCAAAGGGTTGGTTGGGAAATCATTATGTGCAACTACGTAACAAATGAGAAGTGTATTGTCTGCACTACTTTTCGGCCTTCAAGCTTCTAGACAATTAATTCAAATATCACTTGCCACCAATTAAGATTTTTTACTATGAAGAGTTAATTGATGGTAGATGATTGATGAAATGGTTGCTCAGACATCATGAACACTAAAATGTTTCTGAGTGGAGAATGGCTTTGGATTCAATAATTTGATGTGCAGATTGCATACCACGTTAAGAGTGCAGGGAGGGACATTCTTCCCAAGTTCCACAGGCAAGGCTGACAATATGATTTTATACACTTTTTAAAACCCAGACAGTTCCCACAGATGGTTTAGAAAAGAGTAGCAGGAAATTATAAGGTACTGACAATGGCAAGAATTGTAGTATTATAAAAAAAAAAAATACCAATGTCCCATACCCCTTACCACAAAAAATAAAATAAAACAGGTGTTATCGAGGGTAAGCACCATGCATCAATAAATTATATCAACAGCCAAACAAAAGATGACTACAAAACGTACCAATATTCTCATCACTTGGGTATCCCTTCCCTTGAGTGAATCAAGATACTGTAACTTCTGATCTACCTTGTTAATAACTGCCAAGCACCAATGTATTTCCTTGTGGATGGGGACAAATATCTGAAAAGAAAACCACTTATGAAATAAATGTGATTTTAGTAGAATTGAGTATATGGTGTAAGGAAAAAGGTTTGATTAAAGTTACTTTGTCGCAATCAATGAGGTAGTATCCCAGCTTTCTTTCGGTAGTCCACCTTCTGACAGATTTATAATCATAGCCACCTTTCCCACTTATCAACTGCACATTAAATTTCAGAAAAATAAGAGCATGGAAAATCTTAAATCGGACAGCAAAGATGGTACCCAATCTAGGCAAATTATTACTAGGAGTGTGAATGCACGGGCTGAGTTGACAGGCCTTGCCTGCAGTTAGCCTAATGAGCACATGGCTGAGCTCTCAACCCAGCCCAACTTTAAGGCCTAAAGTTGATCAAAATGTAATATACGTAAACAATGGGACAAACAACTGGGGCATTTCGGGTCAGGCTTATATCAGGCTGATTTATTTTCTAAACTTCAAATCAAATGTTTTAAATCAGCCACAACTTGTCCTAAAGATCGATGAAATTGCAGCACAATGTGACCAATTGAAAATAAACTGGAATTAGAGCTTCATGTATTAACATTTTCAAAACATAAATTGTCTCGACTCTCAAGGAAGTTTCATAAATCAAGGAGTGACTATATAATTCATAATAGTGCGCACTTATCTAGACAAGAAACTAATCATATCAGCAAATATTTGCCAAACTCTTCTGACTGTAAAAAAAAATAAAAAAATAAAAAAATAAAGAAAAGAAAAAAGAGAAAAAGAGAGAAATAAACAGGATATGTATATACAAATATGTGCCGAGAACCATGACTAAAAGATATAAGAAGACTACATGCAAATTACAAACCTTTGTATAGAAAAATGTGTTGAAGAAGTGACATTTTAAGAACTTTTGTGGTTCTCTCTTCTCCCTCTCTTTCAGCAATTCAAGGTACACGTTTATGACCTGAAAGCAAGAAAGTGCACGTTATCAAGAAACTAAATTACCAGTTTGGTAAGCCCGTATAAGTACACATCAACCATTAAAAACAAAATCTAATGAAGAAACTTAATCTTCGTCATTGCTAAAAAAAAAAATGTAAATACGTAACCTAAGAATACCTCATCCTTCAACCACGCGCCTGGTCTAAGGCACTGCAGAAGTTCACCTCTTATCTCTATGTTTGAGTTCTCATGAGTTACCAAGATCCTCTTCCTGTTGAAGGAACCCCAACAATGTTATAGTTTACCATACACCAATTTTAAAATGAACCAATATATATGCATAAATCCATACCGGTTGGAGGAAGAAAATGCTTGCTCAATCTCCGCCACTTCCTCCTTTCTAAGAGGGACAAATGGTTCAACAGGCACAACCTAAAAAGAAATGGGAATAGCTTATTAAGACTCTCAACCACATAATTCGTTACCAATCATTACTTACAGGTTGATACAAGCTTTTTAACTTTAGAATTAGTAACAATTCTTCAAACTACATACCAAGCATATCCCCAGATAACCAAAGAAATGAAAATTATACTTTATCGTTAATAACAGGTAGAAAGTTAATGCAAAATGATAAAACATTCACCTCCACTGGTTTCTTTTGTGGACGCAGCGATTCAAGCATAGACCGTTTCTTCCAATGGAAGTCAATTTGGACATCCAAATATTTCAGTTTCGGAGCCCGCCTCTCTACACTCTCAATCAACAGCTTGTATGCTGCCTTACTTGGCACACCCGCCTCACGATTCAGCGTCAGTGAGTCCAACATCTTCCCTGCACTGTCCTCTTTGAAAGCAGTATTCGTAGTTGTGGTCAAGTCTGAAACCACTGAAGAAGCCGATGGATGAGTAGCCTGAGTTCCATAATCCACCATCTTCGTATCCAATTCCTGCCCATAATCCACCACAGAAGGCCCTTCTTGGTCATCTTCCTCTATAGCCACAACTTCTTCTATGCTTGAATCCTCGGAAACCCGATCATCTTCAACCTCCTTATCCAATTCAATCACCTCCTTGTCCTTGCTCGAATACCGAAAGGCATCGAAGGCGGCGTTCTTTGCCTTGTCCAAACGGTTACTCGGTACATTGCCCATCGACCGCTCTTCAGGAACCCCTCTAGTTTTCGGACTCAAACCACGAAAGGACCCGAATTTTTGTGTTCTGCAAGGGGCGTGAACTCTAGGCAATGGGGGCTTTATATCCGGGTACCGAGAGAGCCTCGAACTGGCGCTTTTAGACGAGACGATGAGTTGGTTCGGGCTCTGATTCACGTGAGACAATCTGGGTCGCTTCGAGCTTTGAAAATTAGGCAAATTCGGAGATGGGTGCGCACAACTGAAGCTCAAACACTCGTCCCCTCGCTTACGGTTGCTGGTTAGCGCTCCCATTGATAGACCCGGAGCTCAAAAACCCTAGAAATTCACATCTCATCTGATGAAAACCATGTTAGGGCAAGCAATCACCTGGCGAAACTTAAAACCCTAAATGTAGCGCAATCGGAATTCAAAATTAGGGTTTTTGGAAAGCAGCGAAGAGGGAAAAGGGGGGAGAGAATGGTTCGATTGGAGCTTGTTGAAATCGGAAATTTGAAGGGAGCAAAAACCCTAGAAACGCACCAGAAAATCTGTGGAGACAAAAGTGTTCCCGCTTCAATGAAGGGGTTGAGTAGAATTTTTTGATTTTGTTTGGTTGGAGAGTAATTTTAATTTTGACGCAGTTTGTGTTGGGATCAGCAATTCCCAATTTTGCTTGTGTGCTTTTTACGAAACTTTTCGGTTTTAAGCCCGCTTATTACTATGTAGTGTATTATTTCTCACTTAAAAATAAGAAATTTTAAATTTGAATCACATAAATAACGAATACGATACCAAATTAGACTGTGTATTATATGGCTTAACCGAACATCCCTTCGTTATAATGTAAAAATATAAATGTATTAAAAAAATTAGAAAAAGCAGCATGTGTTTTAAAACACTTTAAAGGTTTTTTAAAAGAAGCACTGTATATGTGTTTTTTGCATGAAGTTTTTAAAATGTTTTTCAAAAATCTACTTGGATTTTTATTAAAAATTAATTTTAAAAACATTTTTACTAAAAACGTTTTTAATTATTTTATAAACATTTCCAGACAAACTATACATTAAGAAAGAAAAAAAAAAGACTCACCCATAAGTTTTAACAACTTCCGTCTTGACTTTCTTAATGTTTACGAATAATCAGTAGTTCAAATCTTAACAAGTAAATAATAAATTAATTAGGAGAAAAATTAGTTTCGAACTAATTTCTAACTTGGTTGATCATTAATTATATAAACATGCCTACTTGAAGAAATGTGTATGAAAATCGTATACGTTAAAGAGCAAGTGCGAAAGAAATTTTTCATTATATTATGTGATAAACATAATTTTATGGCTCCGTGTTTTCGATTTGGCTAATTTAGTCCTCGTATTTATCTCTGTTAGCCAATTAAGGACATTTTATTTTATCTCTATTAAAAAGTTCATAAAAAAAATTATAAGAGATATAATTACCTTTTCTCCTTACAGAAAAATGATTTGAGAAATAACACATATAAGAGATAAAACTTCCAATATGAAAAAATGATTAAGGTTGTGATATAGAAAAGAGAGGGGGTAATGTTAGGGTCGGGAGTTGGGAGGATAATAAATTTTCTTTTAATTTATTTTATTTCATTTCATTTTAGATATTTTAAATCAAGTAAATTATTTTATAAATAAGTTTATAATAATTTATAAAAAAAATTTTTACAAAAATTAGATAAAAATGTCCTTAATTGGCTAATAGAGATAAATACAAAGACCAAATAAGCCAAGTTGAAAACAGATGGACTAAATTAACCCAATGACTAAAACATAGGGACACAAAATGTTTTTTATTTTTTTTTTTTTTTTTTTTGGTCGAAGCACGAGGCATGTATCTCAATATATGCAGGGAGTCAAAACTATTTAGTACTACAAATATGAACAGTCATGATTGAATTGGAGAAATATTACTTTTGACAAATATTTTTACTTGTCAATCTAATTGATATAAAATCGGACCATCCAGTAGTCCGAAAACCTTGAAATATTGGATGCTTACCAAGTTCCTTCACGTGAAAGAAGACAAGAAAAGTGAGACGAGAAATTTGGTTGAATGTTGCTCAATAGATATAGCCATAGGTTTGAATAGACGTCTAGCAGCCGAACAAGACCGCTACTAAAACAAACATCGAATGCTACAGAACTCACCTGTACCCTTTTGCATCAGTGAACGTAAAGATTGCAAGTCTTCGCTGCTCTCTAAGCGCGAGTATAAGCACGTAACAAAGATCGAAAGATGTATCAAATGCCCACCCGTAATCCAACAGATAAAATACATTACATAGTCCACTTAGGACAACACCACACATACAACGAGATAGGTGAATATTTGACTAGCTAGCATAGCATTTGAGGTGCGAGCTTAACCAAATCCACTGCACACATTGTTTACTCAAACATTCGAAAAATAATACAAAGACAATTTTTCAAGGGAAAGGACTTTAACACACCATTTTTCTCCACATGCACACCCCACGCCTGTTACCGACTGTTTGATCAAACGAATACAGAAAATCAACGAACAAAACCAAACAGAGGATGCAAATGGAGAAAAATGGTGTGTAAACATTTCCCTCTTTCTTTCCCTCAATACAGTATTTCTTCGCAAGAGAATCTTAAATAAACAAAAGACAACTACTTGTCAACACAGCAAAAGGTCCAATTGTCACCTCGTATGTCGAAAGCCAACTTATTCGGTTGTGGCTTTTATCTGAAAAATAAGAAAATATCTGTGTCAGCAAGGAGGATAGTTACCATCATGTTCCAGATAAATTTACCATTGAAACTACCTCTGTATAATTCATTATTCATACAAGCTGTACAACAGCAGCCACTCTTAGGGCCCCGTTTTGGAGAAGATCAGCAAGCTCGTCAAACAGCAGAGCCGATCGCCATCCCCAGCCCTTGGGAGCTTTTGGTAAAAGCGTGCCTGTTTGCTTGAAACTCCCAAACACCATGACTTCCCTCTTTGATGGGCAAATTAACTGCATCATACAGGTATATGAAGCATGGTTTCAATATACAAGGTTCTGGCGTAACATGAAAATGGGCTAAGCTGACAATGTTTGGTCACTTTGGAATGTTACCTGATAGCGGGCAGTAACCTTTTCACGAGAATCAACATACATCTGCACCTGTTTTGGGCATAAACCGTAAAGTATCAATTAACAACTATATGAGTCACAAATGCTGAAAAAGGGTGATCCCTTAAATGTGAAGATAAGAAACATTCTTCTCCATAACTGTGAAGATAAGAAGCATTCTTCTCCATAACTAAAATAACCCAATCATGCTCGAACAATCAAGGGAAGGCTAGCTAACCTTTCTGAATGAATCAGTAATCTCTGCCTTACGTCGGTGAATAAATAATCCTGAAATAACAAATATATGATATGCATTCAGCTTAAGCAACAAATTTAAAATATAATTCAGGAAAGCAAAACAACATGCTTCCAAGGTATATATCATTAAGCCAGGAACAGTACCAAGTGTTCGACGTCCTTGAGGATCTTCATCATTAAAAGCCTGAACGCTAACCTATAAATTGGAACAGAAAACACAATCTGTCTGAGAGCATGGAAATTGGAAATCGGACAAGCATCACCACATATGTAAATCTTATATCGACAAGAACAATAAGTTTGTACTCAAACACCTTCCATAAAGAACCAGCATAAAAGACTTCTGAAGAATGCTTCACTTGGCCATCACTAAGCCTGTGCACATCCTCAAATTGCACCCTGTAAAAAAAGGGCGACTTGTAATTAGTAGGATAGACAATTGAGCATGATGACCAATCATTACATCCACGTTATAATATTGTTAATGACATTCAGACTTGAGCAGATTCAACTCAACCATCCTCACACACACAAAATCCAGTTCCAAGCAGAAAGGAATTGCATAAGTAGATGTGCAAAAGCACTGATATAATTAGGTAATCAATTTGTAAAGGAGACTTTTGAGCTAGTAGATCATAGGACAGCATCCCAAAAAGAATGTATGATTCTTATTTTCCAAAGAGAGTTCAAAATCTAAAGCGCAGGTGGAAAGGAGTAATGGAAAGAGCTCACATACCCAAAGCGGAAAGGAGGGAAGTGACTTAAAGGTGTTTTCATATCCAATGAGATGGAAGAACTGCTTGCATTATCCCACTCAATCCCAAGCGCATGGTCTGACGACTCTACCATCTGAATGGGTACACCACTAGTACTTGGCACTGACATGGACGTTCCAGCCATTCTGCTTTGCATATCCATCTCATAGCCTCTCTCTGTTTGCTCCCCATGAGAATTAGCTACATTGTTCCCTCCTTGGCTTAGCCCAACTAAAGCTGTTAATCCATCTCCAGACAGGTCCCCATTATGGTCAGCTCTAGCCTCTGAATCATCATTAGCAAGAGACTGCTGGCAATTTCTGTTGCCCATGCCAAATGGCACACGGGAAAAGACAAACCGAGTTGGAGGCCAGGCAGTTGCTGGTACAAATGTAGTTCCGCGTCCGATACCAGCAAGCCCATCAATAGGACCCCTGACATGCACACGTACAGGCCTAAAGAGACCATTTCCTTCACCTGCAGCAGACTCAGCAACATATACACCAGGAGAATTATTCTGATTATGCTCTTGCATGTAGTATCCGGTAGTAACTCCTTGTGAGAATGAAAATTGCTGTCTGCAACTGCACGCTATACTTGTAAGACAGCAATTTTTGCACGTATCAGCACCAACTTCTTGGACTCTCTGGCTTAAAAGCATCTACATGATTGCATACCAAACAATTAAGTTAGTAAAAAAATAAACAGATAGGTTTTCTTTGCGACATATTGATATTTAAACACACAAATAAACAAATAAGACATCTCTTCAAAAGCATAACCACGGGCAACAATGTGTGTATGGAAGAAAGAGATGCCTGGCTTTCTCATGGTGAGAGGTGGGCAGAGAGCCCTTGCAGTCAGTCTGCCAGGGCCTGTAAAAATAGTTTCTTCGACTGAATCAATTTATCAGCACTTTGGTTTATAAGATATTTTTCCAAATGGTTAACTATACCAATTAATAGGGATACCATGTAAGAAACTGTAATGATTGCTCTTTCATTTCCCCCACACTTGTATAGCAAAAGAAAGATGGAATTAAAAAGAAAACAGATATAGAAAGAAACCTGCAGCCAAAGACCATCGTTTACAGCTTTGCAGGGGAACCCCAGTTCCTCAAGTTGCTTTCGTACATTCAAAAGTGCCTCAAAAGACATATTGCAGTATAAAAGAGATCCGCCTTCAAATATATTAACAAATGCATCATATTCCTCCCCACCAACCCCAAAGTTCCCTTTAGCATAACCTTTAACCTGTCTTCTCCCTACAACCCTGCCACCCCATGAAAGAGGAGGCATGCCACATCTTCCCCAATCATTTGGCATGAGCTCACTAGTGGAAGAGTTCATTGAAGAGCATTGCCTTGACTGGTCCCTGGCAAACCAACTGTTGTTATTTAAGTGATAGCATGATCCTTCATCAGATGGCCCTTCCATAGCCACTCCATTTGCCCCCAGTCTACTTGCTCCAACACCAACAGGCATTTCAGCATAGCATGAGGTTCTCATGACATCTATTTCCGATAGTGAATTTTTTAATGATGAAGGACCACCCATGCTGCAGTTGTATCCTGGCTCCAAATTGGATTGAGGGTCCGCAACTTGTTGGACTTGCTGTTTGGAATTTGAAACTCTTGTTTGGAAATCAACCACACAGTCTGCAAGCTCTATCAAAAGACTACGAGCAGTATTATGGCCCTCTACATCATCTTTTATAGTTAAGCGCCCGACTTCAGACTCCAACCTTTTGTTAGCGAAGCTATCAATCAGATTCTTTCCCTTTGCGTTAGAAGAATCAGATGGAGTATCCGTTCCTGCCTCAGAACTGGAACTTCCATGATCATAGTCTTCCTGTTTGCTTTGAGCACCTTTTGCAAGGAATGCATAGAATGCCAGCTCAAACCTTTCCACAAAGGAAAAATAAAGAACACATCAAAAGGAACTCAAGCTGTAATTAATAAACCCGAGTTAGAGGCCGTCAATGCTCCTTACCGTTTCTCTTCACTGGGTACCCAGAGCTCATCAGAGGTCAGCAATGCAAGCAGGGTTTGAGCTGAAAGTTTTGGAAGCACCTGTCCATGACCATGTCAGGAAATAGAATATGTAGCAGTAGGTTTGCATTAACAAAACTGAAAAACCTTAAAATATACTTAATCCTTATAAAATCAAATAAACTGAGTCATTGACAATGGACAGATCCAAGAGAGAAGAAAAAATTGAGCTATGCTATCATAATTAAATAAAATAACAGAGCTTAAGCCATATTTTTCTAGACTGGGTAAGGTTAAGTATGCTAATATTACAAAGAAAAACAAATATATTCCTTCGGCATCCACTGTTTTTTCCTTCTCTCTCATCTTTTCTTATGTTGTCATGTTATATGATCTCAAAGGAAAACAGAAGGAAGAAGAAAATGTGAGCAAAACCCACAAGTGATTACTACAAAATAAGCACACCATCTTTTACCTCTTTCAACTCCATGGAACCACTTTGACAAAGGTAGCCCCAGCAAGCATTTCTTACCCGTTCTCCATGTATGCCATAATCTTGGCTCTCCGCGAACACCTAAAAGCACAAGTAGACATTCTCAATTACAAAAGAAAATGGTAGCATGTGGGTCATACATAAACAAAGAAGCGGCACAAGCATTTTCAAACCTGATAGGCTAAGAAGTTTGAAGTCCATAATTCAGATATAATGAAGTCTGTGCATATTGCACATAAATCCTGCATCAAAAGAACATCAAGCCGTAACCTAAATGCACATAAAGGGACGGGACTTCTAGAGTGGAAAAGAAAATAGTCACGCAAAGTAAAAGAAGACATCAAAACGAGAAAATGATACCTGAAGGTCAAGAAAAGAAGCGGCAGCCAAAACACGAAATGCATTGTTATCATTAAGCTTGGGGTGGTGACCGTACAGATATGCCAAAGCCATTGCAATTGCTTCTCCGTTAACATTCTTATCGTCAATATGTAAGGTTAAAACAGGGGCACTGGCTTCTTTCCAAGGTCCATGAAGCATGTTTCTGCCAGACACATTACAGTCCAGCATATGAAGATTGCACAAGGTGATTAGTCACCTAATTGCTACATAATTACGCGTGCATTATCGAAAACAAAAGTAATTTCACCAACTCCCCATTGCCAAGCTCAAGCTTAACAGTCCAAATGCTAATCTAGGTACTCTCCATATTTACATACATCCACATAACTAATCAAATTAACAATAAAACCCCACAATTATCAATTCAACATCATCCAACAACGCCGACGAAGCCGGCGAGGGGGCGAATTCAAGTTGCATTTTGGTAAATTGACAAAAGGGGTTTAGGGAATTTGGGACAACGGACCTGAAGTAGGGGCTGCGGGAGAGAATGAGGCGGTGGAGGTGGTAGGTGGAGCCCATGGCGTGGACGACCATATCGGAGAAGGCACCGGAATTGAAGCCCTCCGTCTGTATGTGGTCGCAGAGGGCGGTGAGGTTGCAATCCAGCGCGCGCAGCTCGCCGCTGGACCGGTCGTTGTCGGAGTGCTGCGAGGGCTGAATCGTCATTTTAATCTGCGGCCCGTACGACCGCGCCGGCTTGGTCGGGTATTGCGGGTCCATGTGAGCCGCAGCACCACTGGATTTTTTCCGATTGCGAAGTCTATGAGAGTGTCGATGGGAGTGAGAGAATGGTGTTAGGCATCAGAGAGACAGTGTTTGTTGATGCGCTGCCGTTGTTACTTGGTGTACACGAGAAACGCGACATGGATGGGCGTGGGTCGGATCCGCTTGACTTGACCCGTTTAGATCGCCCCGAACCATCTTCGTATATTGTGCTTTTTTGGCAATTCCACGCCCACGCACTCTAATTTTAGGACATGCTATTCACACATCCTATTGTACTTCTCACACATCCTTTTATAATTTTTGTTTATTGATCTTCTTCAATTCATCCGATCCGACAGTCAAAAATTAAAAAGGTGTGTGAAAAATAAAATAGGATATGTGGATATCACAATTCCCGATTTTAATGTCACTGTCAATATAGTAATAATGTAATATGGTAATCTGCGTTTGAATTTTGATTAAAATTCACTCATTACACATCACGTGACACGTGGGCCTTTCAAACAATTTTTTCAACATTGATGACCTAAGGTGAAAATCAATCATGTTGAACTAAACTCGTGCGAACATATCTTTTTTCTTTCCCAAAGCTCTAAAACAAAATTTAGATTTCAAAAGCACTTTAAGTATCAGTTACAAGGGTAGAAAAAATTACGTACAAAATTGGTTGTGTTGTAGTCTAGCCCAAATTTGGTGAATAATAAACGGTAGGTATGTTAGACACTACCAATTAGGTTTATATATTCATCGGAATTTTGAATTCGCTTTAGATACAGAGTTAGTGATGACAACTCAGTGAGAAATATGATGATATGTCATATTTCTTATAATACAAAATGTTGTCGTTTAAAGATTTGTCTAGCTTTGCTTTGCTATCCGGTTTATTTTTGTTAGGAAGCTGAAACCAAATGCCTAATAAAAAGGGTAAGGCTTCAATGCTACGTATCATCCAAGGTAAAACCAAAGCAACCCACCATTATAGATGGTGGGTTGTTTCATGGCCATCTTGTGGTCATCCGAGCTATCACCAAAATGCTTATATTTTATTAGCACTCCACATATTGTTGAATAAACCCTTTGAAAATCAAATACAACACCATTGTTCCTTAAGCGGCTCTCTCTCTTTGTTTCTCTCTAGAAACCCAGATCCCCAAGCTCTATCCCCAACTTCAAGCTCAGCCGCTGACCCTTGCTTTTGCTTGGGGTAGGCAATAGCCCGCTACTCTTTCTTCCCTCCTCGTTCCCTTTTTCCCTTCTCTCTCCTCTGCCTTTTCCATATATTTCCTTCGCTCTCATCTCATCTGCTCTATCTCCTTCCCTGCATCCACCTCCTATTTCTCTCCCCTTTCCAGTCTCCTTCCTTCGTTTTTATTCCTAATTTTCACCTGGGTTTATCTTAGTTTCCATTGAGTCGAGTCTCAACTATCCCCTGAGCTTGTCTTAGATTTGGGTTTCATGCCCTTTATTCGACGTTTTTTGCCTACTTTTACGGCTTTCTCTCTTTTAATTTTATTTCCACGTTCCTCATTAGTAGTGATACTCCATCCCCATCCCACCATGTACTCAAATTCGCGGGCTCCGATCCAAAATTGGATTCTAGATCAATTACCCTCCTTCACTTTCCCTCATTCAACCGGCATGTCGGATCCCTATCGAGGCCAAGTGTTAGGTATTTTACATACCCCCTTAGCCTCACTCTCTATCCATATGATATTTTGTTTGTATATATTTGCAGGGGTTTGTGAAGGGCCTTTGGATTTGGTGTCTATTCTCTCAGTTTGAAGTTTGGCTTCCTCCAAGGGTGTGGCGGCAGCGGCGGTTAGGGGTGGAAAAAATTCCCAAAAATCCCGAACCGAACCGAAAAAATCCCAATCCCAAACCAAAAATTTCCCAAACCGAAATTCCCGAAATTTTTGGGATGCTATCCCGAACCGATCCCAAAATTTCGGTATGGAATTCGGGATTGGCTTCTCAATATTTCGGGAATCCCATACCGAACCGAAAATAAATAATGTTAATTATTATATATATATTTATACATATATATATATTATTCTTTTATAATTGATGCTAGTAGTTTCTAATTCATGCTCTGCAACCTGGAATGCTCTACACCTTGCATATTTTTCATGTTCTGTTTGATATTCATGTGGATTTTATTATTGCTGCTGCCATGGTTGATGATTTCAGAAGACTTGATTCTTTTGTCTCTCAACAGATTGCAAAAATGGTTTAATTAATTTGAATTTTGACTATGATAAAAACAGTCAGGCATGCCAGTGTTCAATTAAATGGTAGTGTGAATGAAATGAAATTCCTAGTTCATGAATGTGTTCTTGAATTATATATTTGAAGAACAATTCATAATTTCATATTTCAATTTGGGATTCCCGATTTGTCCCAAAATCCCGAAAATATTTCGGGATTCCCGAAATTTGGGATTCCCGAAAATTTGGTTTGGGATTGGTCTTCAAATTCCCGTCCCAAAAAATTTTGGTTTGGGATTCGGGATACTAGTTTCGGTATGGTATCCCATACCGAACCACCCCTAGCGGCGGTCTGGTTTATGTTGCTCGAGACTAGGGTTTTTTGTTGTTTGTTATTGCAGCCTACGGGCCTAAGTTTGTAAGGGCCTCCCGTTGTATCTTGGGTTGCTACTCTCACTTTACTTGGGCCTTTTAGTTTATCTGTTGTAGTTTATCGGGTTCCTTTTGGGTTTTTTTAGAGAATTGTTATTAGCACTTCAAAAATCTTATTTAGCACTCCAAACTCTTTCTATGATTAGAAAGAAAAATACACTTGTAAGGAAAGTAATGTGATTTTTGGAGTGCTAATAACAATTCCCTTTTTATAAAGGAAACTTTAACGAAAAGCTCTCGATACTGTTCAATTTAATGAAAAATCACATTTTTACACTAAAAAGTCACATCATGGTACTATTCACTTTACCCTTTATTTTATCCTTATCGTTAAAACTCAAAGTTTTCAAGCTATTTTCATTAGTTTCCTTTTTATAAAAGGAAAAATTAGGTTCGCATCCCTCATTTTGCTATTTCATTGATTAAAACCTTATTCCTTTTCAATTTTTGATCAAGGTCATTGGGTATTAATAACATCATTAATTATTTTAATAATGATTTATTTTTATTTTTAAATATATTCCTTTAGTGTTCAAAATGTTATAATTAGTATATTTATATTTATGGCTAAATTTTTTATCATATATTTTTATTTTTAGTTTGGACCTATTTTTAATTTGCAAACCTTTTTAAATTTGTACCAATTTTCTTTTCAGTTTTACTTTGTACCCATATATTAATTTCTTTTTTTGCCCATATTTTTTAAAGTTTTATTTTGACACACCCCGACCGAGATCAGGGCGTGCTGGCCGTCACGCGGAGGTGACGTAGCCATGTGCACGCGCGGAAGCTAAAGAAAGTAATGTAAAAAGTACGAATAATTTAAAAGCTAGCATACAAAGTACTAAGACAAGTGCTAGCATAAGTGAAACGCTAAGTTCAGAGCAAGACTACAGCAGTCCAAAGAAAATGATACGACAATAGTACACCCGAAGGTGACCCTACAATGGTGAGTATCTGTCAGAAATGCCGGGACGCCCTCTGGGAAAACCACCGAACTTGTTAGACCACTAGAACCTGGAGAGGCGCAAAAACAAAGGCGTGAGTGGGCAAAAACAAAGCTCTTTGAAAACCATTTAACAAAATACATTCTAACCCCTCGCCGTAAAACCTGTATACTTCCCAGAAAAATAAACATATATACGTATGTATAAATATGCCAAACATGCTCAAGGGTATACCAATCATGCTCAAGAATGTGCCATGTCAAAGCCTCATAATGATATGCAAGTGCTCAGGTATAAATCACATCAATAACATAACATCTGGCAGCTGGAGTCACCTAACGTGACCTGTACGGCTGCATATAGAGCTCAAATCTCAACACAATAACTGAACAACTGAACCTGCCCACGAGTCGGAACCACCTAAAGTGGTCTGTACGACAGGACTGGGTGTAACGTATATGTACGCTCTAGTGCTACGATCACGTGAAGGCTGTGCGAATAATCGCGAGTCACCTACGAGTCGGAACCACCTAATGTGGTCTGTACGACAAGCCTGTGCACCTAGCTTGGATCCAAGCTGAGCATGGGGTGCAGGAGGTGAACATCACGTGAAGGACTGTGCCCTGCTCAGGGCGGGAGCACTAACACCGGGGGTGCAGGTTATGAGCTCTCTAAGCATCTCGAACTACTGCTGAATGTAAATATGAATAACATTTACCTGGCACTTACCTGTGCGTCCACAGCACCCAATACGCATATATATATGTATGCCACTACTAATGCATGTGATGATGCATAAACGACAATCATATGGTGCATGGCATAAAACAAATAACCCTTTTTATTTAATTTCTGGGAATATAAATGTATATAGGTATATACGGAAAACCAAAAGCCCACTCACTGGTAAGTGGAAGGGTCGTAGCCCCCTGCCTCGAGTGTGCATGCTCGTCCTCGGGATACGAATCACCTATATGCGAAATAGCTATGAAAACGTTAATTTAAAAGCACATAACCAACTTCTCGTAATAACTTCTCATACATTGCTCAAAATGGACAATTGAATACACCAACGTGCTCTACACAACCTCAGGATCACAACCATACTTTTAGAATAATTTTCCTCCGCCGCACGCGCCCCCACGCCGGCCAAGGCACGGCCACACGCGCCGGCCACGCGCAGGCACGTGCGGTGCACACTGACGGCGTCAACTGACGCCGTTAGGAATATTCCGTTAGTTTTGACAGATTCCGTTAACAGCGTCAGGAATATTCCGTCAGATTTGACGGAATATTCCGTCACCTTCTCCGGCGAGACTCCGGCGCCGGAAAACTGGGAAAACTTCAAACTTCATTTTCTCACTCGTTTCTCAACCAATTTTCATGATTTTTGAACCAAAATGAAGCTTAGGACTAGTAGAATCACGATATACCACTTTTAAAAGCTAAAAACCACGCGATCATACCTGTCCACACAATCCAAAACCGGCCAACTTCGAACCAAGCTATCCCGACGTCCAAACTCGTCCAACGAAGCACTCCGAGGCTTCTTGGGACCTCACTAAGACATCTACAAGCTT
Organism: Pyrus x bretschneideri; assembly: GCF_019419815.1. Classification (NCBI taxonomy): domain Eukaryota; kingdom Viridiplantae; phylum Streptophyta; class Magnoliopsida; order Rosales; family Rosaceae; genus Pyrus; species Pyrus x bretschneideri. The sequence goes on from NW_025999798.1 coordinate 8,218,011, forward strand.
CAAAATCCCAAAAACATGCTAGATTAAGTTTGCATGAATAATACTCAAATCGGCCATTGTCGAATCGACGTGAAAACGTAGGATTTCTCACCTGAAAATGGTATGGTTGCACTCGCACGAGCTTCACGAGTTCGAAGGTGTCCTTAGTTTCCTCGTTCAGTGATGGTTTGAGGGGTTTTGGGTTTGTCCGTACAAGTTTGAAGGAAGAAGAAGAAATGGGAGCACGGGAGAGAGAGAGAGAGACAGACAGGGAAAGACAGAGGGAGAGGGAAACACGGGAGAGAAAGACAGGGTGTGTGAGTGTGTGACCCTACGCTCGCCAACACCACACAAAACAACACTAAACGTAAACGAAACGAACTAGGGGTAGAGTCGTAATTTCACACGTACGTTAATATGAATTTTGGGACGGGATGTCACATATTTGCATTTGTGCCCATGTGTTTATTGTCACGTGACATTGTATAATTAATCAATGATAGAAAAATTACATATGGTATATGTTTTATGGCTAAACTTTGTATCATATATTCATATTTTTAGTTTGTACCACTTTTAATTTGCAGCCTTTTTTTAAATTTGTAGTATTTTCTTCTTAGTTTTAATTTGTACCCATGTATTAATTTCTTTTTGAGCCCATATTTTTTAAAATTTCATTTGTACTCATATTTTTTTAATCTTTTATTTGTACCCTAATATATTTATAATGTACCCATTCTTGTACCACTTTGTTATAAGTGAAAAGTACCAATTTTTTTTTAACACTATGTCAATCAAAATGTTTGAATTTTTTTATTGTAGCCGTTTCTAATAGTATTATAATGAGAGATTTTAAATTTATAGGATTATAAATCTCATAAAATATCAAACAATTAATGTCAAAACTATAAAACTATAAATACTAATAGTAATATAATGAGGTATACAAAGTCAAGGGACTTTGATCAAACTTTGAATACCATTTAAGGTTTTAGTCAAAGAGTGTTAGAGATTAGGAACCGCATCCAAAGTATCCTTTTATAAAATGACTATGTAAGCATAATAAGATTTTAAAAGAGAAAATCCGCAAATATTAAGAAAAATGATATTATCACTAGGCAATTCAACCACATCAAATTTAGTAACAATTATTGAATTGTTTTGTTGTAGATGAAACTAAAGGAAGCCAATACGGTGGATGAGAAACCTAATGTTCTTCACCTAATGACACTTATGCAATCATCCTAATTGACTCTCAAACCAACTAAGGGCTTACCAATCATCTTATTTCCAACTAAGGGCTTACCAGGTGATTGAGAAGGATTTGAAAAAATCAAGGTATTATGCAACTGCACTGCAAGAAAGGAAAATGATCCCTAATTGACAAAAACCCCAAAATATATAGAAAACGAAACTTTAAAATCCATAATTGACAAAGAGTATGGGGTGCGAGGGTAATATTAGAAAATAAGTATGGTGTGTTAAGATAAATTTTAATTAAAAAGATAGATATGAGGCGTATAAAGCACGTGGGTTGTGGTCAACAAATTATGGAGTGTATTTACCAAAAAAAAAAAAAGGTTTAATTGGATTAATAGTTTATGTGATAATAAGATAGTTGGAAGATAGCCCTGTGGTAAAAAAAAAAATAGAATTTAAGCTTATATTATAAAGTTTGTTAGGATTTAAGACAAAAAATGAAAATTCCATCAAATTTTTGTTAATTATTAGCACGTGAGCTAGCCCCACATGTTAACAATTAACAGAAGGTCCATTTTAGCCTAATATTTGTATGAAGAGTTGATCAATTTTGAATATAAATCCTAACAAACTTTACCACAAGAGCTTAAATCTCTTTATTTATTTATTTATTATTTTTACCACATCTATCTTCCAACTACCGACTGTCAATCCAAATAGATAACAGAACAATACGCCGCCGTATATGTTCCTGTACCGAAACGCCGTGTTTTAGCACTATTTTCGTGCCATCGTCTTTTGCTCTTCTGATTTCCGTAGCAGATTTTGGGTTTAAACCTTAAACCCTAAACCTCCATTGCCCTGCGCTTCAAGATTGGCCGGTACGTGAATTTACAAGTACATAATATCTGTCAGAATTTGTTCTTCGGTTGATTGCGTGCTATTTTGTACTCTGAAATGTTCGGAATTTCGTGTTTCTGCAATCAAGCTCGGCCCTCACCAATGAATTAATTCCAATTTTCTCATGCTTTCTCATCAAATTTGAAAAATGCATGCAAAATCTCAAATATAGATCATTGGTTCCTAGTTCCTATGCATTCATATGAGTTTGCACATTAAAGTTGTAGGAAGCGTGGGACGTTCTTCCTTAATTCAACATTGTAGCTCAAGTGGTTACGAGCGTTAACCCGTGCAATCGGGGGTTCTGTGTTCGATTCCCCTGGCCCAGTATATAAAAAATATAACTAATATTGAGCTGTGTTCCTCTTGGCAGATGTTTTCATTTGCTTACTGGATTGCGCTTTTGGTGTTTACTATTTATGTCCCAATGTTTACACAACTTAGCTTACACTGTGTGATGTTTAAGTAGCGGTTTTCTGACATGGGTTATGTCTTAAACTTATTGAATTAGATATTTGGAAGGCAAAGAGCATACACGGTGATAGATTGGGCATGCATTTGTGAAGATGCTCCTAAGACAACAAGGTAATCTTGACTCGCATAGATTGTTTATTCTCGATTGAGTGAAGTGTTTTGGACTTTGGTATATTCATTGATCAGATAGATAATATATTCACAAGTCTCTTTGGCTTCAATGATGTTCGTCAGTTATTACTATTTGCTTGATCTTTTTCCTTGTTGCAGTTGCAGGGATACGACATGGCTTTCATTTGAACATTTACACATTTTCGAAAAGGTTTTCATCCTTGTCAAATGAGCCTCCGTCTGAAGAGAAAGTTGTGTCTTCGATTGATGTGAGACAAGTAGTTGATGATGTGTGCCGAGTCTTGGAGCGTGGTCCTTGGGGACCCCCCCTTGAGAATGCTCTATCGGCGCTTGACAAAACGCCTCAATCAGAATCAGTTATTGGAGTTTTAAGGAGGTTGAAAGATGTCAGTTTAGCACTTAATTATTTTCGGTGGTGTGAGAAACAAACTGACCAAGCACACTGTCCCGAAGCATACAATTCACTTCTCATGGTCATGGCCAGGAGTAGAAATCTTAATTATTTGGAACAGGTCCTGGAAGAAATGAGTGTAGCAGGAATTGGCCCATTTAATACCACATGTATTGAGTTAGTTGTGAGCTGTATCAGGTCACAGAAGCTGAAAGATGGTTTCAATCTACTGCAAACAATGAGGAAGTTCAAATTCCGCCCAGCATTTTCAGCCTATACAACTCTTATCGGGGCTTTGTCTACAGTTCCTGAATCTGATCTCATGCTGACTCTCTTTCATCAAATGCAGGAGCTAGGTTATGAAGTTACTGTGCATTTATTTACAACTATTATTCGTGTATTTGCCAAGGAAGGACGAGTTGATGCTGCCCTCTCCTTGTTGGATGAGATGAAGAGCAACTCTTTTAGTGCAGATGTTGTGCTTTATAATGTCTGTATAGATTGCTTTGGCAAGGTCGGTAAGGTGGATATGGCCTGGAAATTCTTTCATGAAATGAGAATGCATGGCTTGGTGCCTGATGATGTGACGTATACTAGCATGATAGGAGTTCTCTGCCAAGCTGCGAGACTAGACGAAGCGGTGGAGCTATTTGAGGAGATGGACAGACATAGGAAAGTGCCTTGTGTGTATGCGTATAACACCATGATCATGGGCTATGGCTCTGCTGGAAGGTTTGAGGAAGCATACAGCTTGTTTGAGAGGCAAAGAAGAAAGGGGTGCATTCCGAGTGTGATTGCATATAATTGTGTTCTCACCTGCCTAGGGAAGAAGAGACGAGCAGTAGAAGCGTTAAGGGTTTTTGATGAGATGAAGAAAGATGCAGCTCCCAATCTTCCAACTTATAACATTCTAATAGACATGCTTTGTAAGGCTGGTAACCTCAAGGATGCTCTGCAGGTTCGGGATGCCATGAAAGAAGCTGGCTTATATCCTAATGTTATGACTGTAAACATAATGATTGATCGACTCTGTAAAGCTCAAAAACTTGATGATGCTAGTTCTATATTTGAAGGAATGGATCACAAAGTCTGCACACCAGATGCAGTTACATTTTGTTCTCTTATAGATGGCTTGGGAAAACAAGGAAGAGTAGATGATGCCTATAGGCTTTATGAAAAGATGCTGGACGCTGATCAGACTCCAAATGCCATTGTATACACATCCCTCATCAGGAACTTCTTCAAATGTGGCAGGAAGGAGGATGGTCACAAAATATACAAAGAAATGCAGCGTAGGGGCTGTTCTCCTGATCTCATGCTTCTTAATACCTATATGGATTGTGTTTTAAAGGCCGGAGAAATTGAAAAGGGTAGATCTTTGTTTGGGGAGATTAAGACTCAAGGATTCATTCCTGATGTGCGAAGTTATTCAATCTTAATTCATGGCCTTGTAAAAGGAGGTTTTGCACATCAAACATATGAATTATACTATGCAATGAAGGATCAAGGCTGTGTATTGGACACCCGTGCTTACAACGCCATCATTGATGGATTCTGCAAAAGTGGAAAGGTGAATAAAGCATACCAGCTTCTGGAGGAAATGAAAACTAAGGGTCACCAACCCACCGTCGTTACTTATGGTTCTGTCATTGATGGTCTTGCCAAGATTGACAGGCTTGATGAAGCATACATGCTTTTTGAAGAAGCAAAGTCAAAAGGAGTAGAACTGAATGTAATCATTTATAGTAGTCTTGTTGATGGGTTTGGGAAGGTAGGTAGAATAGATGAAGCATATCTAGTCATGGAAGAGTTGATGCAGAAAGGTTTGTCACCTAACGTTTACACATATAATTGCTTGCTTGATGGACTTGTGAAAGCTGGTGAAATTGATGAAGCAATTGTCTGCTTTCAATCGATGAAAGATATGAAATGTACACCCAACCATGTAACGTATAGCATTCTCATAAATGGTCTTTGTAGGGTTAGAAAATTCAATAAGGCTTTTGTATACTGGCAAGAGATGAAGAAACAAGGGTTAAACCCTAATACAATCACCTACACTACCATGATCTCTGGACTTGCAAGGGCTGGGAACATAAGGGATGCTAGTGGGCTTTTTGAGAAGTTTAAGGCCAGTGGTGGCATTCCCGATTCTGCTTGTTATAATGCTATGATAGAAGGGTTGAGCAATGCAGAAAGGGCAATGGACGCATATACACTTTTTGAGGAAACTCGGCGGAAAGGTTGTAATATTCATTCCAAGACATGTGTTGTTCTGTTGGATGCCTTGCACAAGGCTGAATGCCTTGAGCAGGCAGGAATTGTTGGTGCTGTTCTTCGAGAAACTGCAAAGTCTCAACATGCGTCAAGATCATGGTAAAGTCGTGTGTCATGCAATTTACTGGAGGGATTTAGATGTGTCGTACTCAGTGAGTGGTGACACACAACTGACACAAGGTGCCTTCTCGTTCATTCACGTTGACAGAGAAAATATTGGGAAACGAGAGATTTTTTTCCTGAAAGGTCTTCGTCTCATCAATTTCTTAACAAGATTGAAGGCACTCTGTGGAGGTAATGAGACTTCAAATGGAGTTACTGAAATTCTATACATGTATCTGCAAAAAGAGTCATGACTTTAGGGAGCATGCCAACATGTTATTCCTCTGATTCACATTTGATAAAATGCTTTGATGAATTGAATGTTCGGGTTGTAACTTTTAAAATATTGGATTCTACTGTGTTGTACACGGTAAGGTAAACAAAAGCTGGGTGAATGACGTGCATGCATGATATGCACAATAGCTGGGTGAAATATGCATTTTTTTTCTGGCAAATATTGGCTTTTTTTCTTTCCCATTTTTCCTGTTGATGTGCTTCTGGCAGATTTTCGATTTCAGTGATTCTGAATTCTCAAAACAAACATTCATGTAATGATCTTGTGCAGCAAGTGTTCTATTTGCAACTCATATGCATCCCTTTTCATAATTTCTCAAGTTCCACAGGTACTTGCATTTGACTAAATACTTGTGGATGCAGGTATAGAGTATCAAATATGCAGGATGTCGAAGAAACCGAGTTATAATTGTAGCATTAACTTCAGTAGCAGTTATTCAGGAGCATGAGTTTAGCTTCGAGAACCATCGATGCTTTAATATAGTGTTTTGCCAATTGTTCAGGTTACCTGGTTCAGTTGAGAATTGCAGATGTGTGTTGGGAGTTGATGACCCTCACTGGTGGACGCCCGCCTCCCCAGCCATGAGAGGACCTTTATCGTTTGTTACAGTAGATGAAATCAAACTTTTGACCTAGAGAGCAAATTTTTGTGCTGTATGGCGAATTGCCTGTGTTGAATATGGTTGTTGGGCGCGCATACTGGTGAATAACCACACATTTTCCCTTCATATGAGTATGGTCTCTTATTTCGCAATTCAAAATGCTTTACAGTTTTTGTTATATAACTATGTAAGGGGCATACATTGCGGATTTGATGATCATCATCATTCTATATGCTGCTGGAAATTGTGAAAGTTGAACCTGCTTCATACATTGATCAGTTTGATTTGGAGGGTTTTTGAAATTTAATTGATTGCTTACCCCGTACCCTTGGGGGATATTGTGTCCCACCTCTCATGTGCGGCCCAAGACACAAGATTTCGGGTGCCTGGCCCTTACATGCGAGAGGGTCTTTTGTTTGAACACAAGACTAAGGGCAAAGACAGGGGTGGGACCAGAGAGTGGGCCATGGTCAGCCTGCAAATCAGAGAAGTACGTAGGAATTGCATAATTTGGATGCCGGATCAAAGAAGAGGGAAATTTTTTGTTTCAAAGTCGGAGGAATATTGTAATTCGATCATCGAACTTCAGAATTTCTCCTTACCCTAGGCCCCCAGACGGCAATTGCCTTTTCTCATGAGGACTTCCATAGTAAAAAACATCAACGTCATGCCACGTATCTTAGGGGGTGGATTTAATTGAGAATTTGAGAGAGTTTAATGGATTTATAAATCCATGGATTTTTATGGAGTTTAATTGATTTGTAGAGATTCTATATAAAATTTTGATTCAATTCTCTCGAAATCTCATATGGAGATGTGAGATTTGTGGATGCTTAAAATACACTACGAAATCTCTTCAATTCCATCTAATTCCTTAACTTTCTCAAAGTCTTTAAAATCAATTTCTAATTGAATACACCTAGAATGTTATAAACTTCTTTAAAATCCTAATTGAATACACCCAGATTTTTAAGGATTTTAATAAACTATCTTAAAATTCTAATTGAATACACTTTGAATTTCAGAGAATCGCTTAAAATCCTGATTGAATACTCCTAAATTCATTAAAAGAATTAAAATCTTATAAAATCTCAATTGAATACATCCGATTTAATACAGCGGACTCACCAGAGTATAATCCGTTTTGTTGAATGTGACCGTTACAAAGGGGAAAGATCCAACGGAGCTTTCTACGGCTTTTCAAAATTTAAAATTTAAAATTAAAAGGTAAACAAACAATTTCTTCACCTACTTTCTTTATCTCTATCACACACACACCAACCCTCATTCATCATCGAAACCCAGAGATTTTCAATCTCAATCTCACATCTCTTTCTCTCTCTCTTCTATCTTCTTTGCTCCATCACCGCGTTCGGTCTCCGATTTCAATGGCAATGGCTCTCAGACCCATCGACAATGCTCTCCCAACCACACCGGAAAGACCCAAAAAGCAAACCAAAGTTGCTGTTCCAATGCAAAAGCAGCAATCCGGCCTCGTAAATGACGAAAATCAGGCTCCGCTTCCTGCAACCGCGGATTCCGCCATCGATTACATCTCCTCTGAGAATCTCAAACCCTTCTCAGACCCGGATCTCAAGATCCAGGTAATTCTCTATCTCATCGGATGTCCCTTGCACGCGAATTCGACTCCCTTCGCCTGTGTATTAAAGTAATTTATTTGAAATTTCAGAGCTTGAGTGAGGGATTGGAATCAAAGGATTGGGTGAAGGTGTGTGAGTCTCTGAACAATGTTAGGCGTTTTGCACTCCACCACTCTGCTCTTCTGGCTCCTACTCTGTGAGTGCTTTTCTTCCTTGTTCCAACATTCGATTCTCTTCTGTAACAAGTCCACTAAAACGACGTCATTTTTGTATGGGCAGAGAGAATGTTGTAGTGGTGCTGGTGAAGGCAATGAAGAATCCGAGAAGTGCCTTAATCAAGACCTCGATTATGGCTTCTTCCGACATCTTCACCGCCTTTGGTGATGGTTTACTTGACTCCGCATCCTCTAATGCATTTGACCAATTGGTGTGTACCCAAACTTTTCTTGTTTTCTTAAATTTAGGGATCGTTTGACAACAATTTCGTTTTCATTTTTTTATGTTCTGATGAACGGCTTGGATTGTTCAATGGGTTCACAGCTGCTGCAATTGTTGCTCAAGGCATCTCAAGACAAACGTTTTGTGTGTGAAGAAGCAGACAGGGCACTGAGCTCGATGGTGCAGTCCTTGACCCCTCTTCCTCTGCTTCAGAAGCTCCGAGCTTACGCTTCCCATGGCAACCCTAGAGTCAGGGCCAAAGCTGCCATTTCCATCGCATCTTGTGTCGCCAAGATGGTATATACTATGAAACCAAAATGTTCTCTTGAGTTTTGACGTTGGACATGCCATTTTTCTTGTTAACCTTGTTACGGAAAATGGGATTTTGGTACCGATTTTCAGGGCCTTGAAGGAATGAAGGATTATGGGCTGGTTTCTCTGGTGCAAATGGCTGCAGATTTGTTGAATGATAGGCTGCCTGAGGCGAGAGAAGCAGCGCGGGGAATCGTAATGTCGGTATACAATGCCTATACAGAGAATGAAGAGGAGAAGCTGCGGGAGAATGAAGAGGAGAAGTTGCGGGAAAATGAAGAGGAGAAACCGGAGAAGCAGCAGATTTGGCTAAACTTTTGCCAGTCTAATTTGTCAACGATTCATGCTCAGTCCATGGTCAAAATTACTTCTTCTCAGTAGAAAGGTTAGAAGAAGACGGTGGATTAGGGTTTGGGTTTTGCTGGTGGTAGAAGCTATAGTGGGAGTGCTCGTTTGGTTTGTGATTCTGCTGGTAACCTTTTAGCTGCAGTTAGAGTTTGAGAGTGCTACGAATTTACATCTTCCAGCTTCGTCTAAAAGCTGTTTTTCCGTTGTTGATGAATTTCTTCGTTTAATAAAATTTTCGTTCTTGATAACATCAGAAATAGCGAAAGAGTTGCAGAACGGTAGTAATTTACCGGCAGTGCAAGTAACCAAACCAAACCCTCTCCGACTCTCTCAAAGAATATCTTTGAGATCTACAGGGAAGCAAGCGGGCGGTTATATACAGGGCGACTCAAAGACTTCGCTGTAAAGAAATTTTCAGCTGTGTTCTGGTGTCTGCGATTAGAACGTGCCACAATGAAAGTCAGCAATTAATTTCACCAAAAATCGAAATCATTTAAGCTCTATTCCCACAATATATTGTCTCTCAGTACGAACAAATACATGGATTCCTACATTTGAACTATTTCCTATTCATTTGAAAGAAGAGAAATATCATAAGACAGAAATACGAAAATCTCTATAACTGCCTTTCACTATATTTTCCTACAACGGGGTCATTCAACGCTTCCCTTGCACGTTACCAAAACCACGAGGAGACCTTCACTTGAGATCAGCAGACCCAAGCCATCGTAATATCAGGAATGTGACAGAACTCTGAAACCAAAAGCAATCCTGATTGGCAGAAGAACTCTGAAAGAGGAAAAAAGTCTAAGCACTTCACTCTTGTTCAACCAGAGAGCGCAACGCTGTCTCAACTTCTTCAAAAGGTTGCCCGGCATACAGCTGAAGCTGCCCTCTCTTCACAAAAATCAGCTTCATGTTATCTGACTTTATGGCTTTGCGAAGTTCCTGCAAAACATAAAGTTGCTTTATCATCTTAACACTGATGACTTGAATGAAGGAAAATGCATGTCTAATGGGAAAAAATTATATTTTGAACACTTTTAAGAGTTGAAACGCCGACTCCGTTGTGCTCATGCAATGTTCAGCAGCTTCAGACTCATAAATATTGAATTTTGTGAAATCAAATTAGAATTATTACTTTGTTTGGTAAAGGAACAATATCAGCCCTGAAATCACCCAGATCTTCGAAAAAAGTTTCCAACAGTATACAGAAGTTATTGGCATCAGTGCGGTGTTCGAAAGCGACAGTATAGGAAAAATCACTCTTGCTTTGGTGCTGAGAACTGAGCTTTAAGGTATAGAGTCCGCCTTGCCCCTCACTACCAGAACCTCTACGGATCATAATAACCTGACATTGGATACATAGCAATTTGATGGTTAGTTGTAGACAAAAAGCTTACCCAAATACCAAAATAAGACACAAAAAGAAGAGCTTATTGATCCGATAAGTAAAACTTGTGAACGTAATTCATAACGGAGCATAAAAGGGAAAATATACAGCTAAAATGGCATAACTATAGAATGAGTGACTGAATCATAAAGCATAAGATAAAGATTGCAAGTATCCATTTTATGATAGCATCAATGAGTCCTTAAAGTTAAATAGTTGGCTAAGATGGTTTGGTCAAATGCAACAAAGTTCAATTGCTAAACAGGCAGCACAACTTATAAAAAATAAAATAAAATAAAATAAGTAAAGATAGAAAATTAAGAAAAGTTTATACCAGAACATAAGCAAGATCCAACCACCACGGATCAATATCATTCTTTGATCGATTGCCACTGACTTTGTTAGCCACTGGTTCCTTTTCAGCTTCTTTGTTTTTTGAACTGCTATTTACACTCAATGCAGCATTATCACCAGATTTTATGGTAGGTTCCTGAATTTCTTTCTTTGAGGGAGATTTTTTCTTCCCCAACGCCCTTGATTTTCTTGACTTTACCCCTTCAGAGGACTTTCCTCGTCTTGTCTTCTGGACGGTACCTACAAAGTTTAACAAATTAACAAAAGAGCCAAACTAACAACAAAGTATGCAGTTTTTGTGCAATTCAAAAGCTTTACCATTTTGTGGCTCAAAAGTTCCAGCTCCTATGTCCTTTCCGCTATCCATACTCCGAGTTCCTTTCTCCAAATGTTTCCCGTCATTTTGCAACAACTTGGGTTCGTCCTCTACGGTCTTGGAAACACCTTGTCCAATATCACTCTTTTGCCGGTTTTCATCATTATCCGAATCCAACAATTCTTTACCATCACTACCAACACTTGCATCTCCCGCCACTGTATCTACACCGCCCGGATCTCTCTTTATCCTCCTAGATTCACCATGCTCATCCAAACCCCCAAACCCCTTGGGATTGCTTTTCGCCTCGGCCTTAAACTTGACCTTTTTCTTAAACAGCAATGTCCCATCCTCCTCTTTAGAATTCCCAGCTTCTACATTCTCATTCTTTTCCATATGACTCACATATGGACCCTGCAACTTCTCCCTTTTAGAATTCAAACTCCTCTGCAACCTAACCAACCGCTCTCCGACCTCTTTTTCGATACCTATTCTATTCCTTGCATCAGAAACATCATCTTCATCACCAATACTTCCCTTCTTCAACTCCCTTTTCTCCGACTTTCGTGCTTCCCTCGCCATTGCTCTAATTTCCTCTATCCTCTCGTCCAATTGTATCTCGTCCAAATAAATCACATTGCCCAATTCAGACTCAACATTCGAATACAAAGCCTTCCCTTTCGATTTGCTTAAAGTTTTCGACTTCCCAGTTTCCTGATCAGGATTATCATTTCCCAGCAACCAAACGGTAAAAAAAGCCTGAAACAAATAAGCCCCAAACAAATACGCCCCAAATTTAAGGACGGACTTGGCAGAAAATTTACCAACAATGCCATTTTGCTCCGGGGTCGCCACAGACACGCTCAGTTCTTCAACTTTATCGCCTTCTGCGGCAACGACGTCGCTTCGGTCAGAGCTAAGTTCGGTGTTGGAGTCGTTCTCGGAAGGAGTTACCGGGGACTCAGTGGGAATTACAGGTTCCGTCGGGGGCAGTTCGGGAAGGAGAGGGGTTTTGGGTGGCGGGTGGGGTCGAGTTAGGGTTTTGAGGATTTTGGGGCGTAAATGGTTTCTCCGTCGGGTGGGTTTTGACGGTACGGAAACGGAGGCTGAGAGGATTGGTTTGACTGGTTTGGCGGTGGAGTGGATTGGGTGTGCGATGACAAGGGAGGTGGCGCAGTGCGCACCCGCCATTGGTGGTTCAAGAAAGGAAAGGAAATGCTGCTTTGGTTTGAATTTCAGCTGGAAAATGTATTTGGAGGGGCTGGTACGAGCCAATTTGCGCCATGTGTGAACGTTTGGGAACTTAGCAGGTGAAAGGTCAAAGATCGACTGAAGGATTGGTGTTGTCATATTGTGGGCCAATCTTTTCTTTTGTTGTGGCCCAATATTTTTGTTTCCTTTCAAGGGCGAGCCCATCTAATTTCTAAACCTAATCGACAGAAGAGCAGAATTCTCTCTTCTTTTAATCTCTCTCTCATTCTCTCTCCCGTATTTAAAGGGTTACGAATAAAACATGTCACATCTTGTGTTGACTTTTTTATAGAGAGAAGGACGAAGATGAAAGTGTGAAAGGAGGGGAGAGAAGGGGATAGAATTAGAAGGGGAGGAGAGGGAATGTGATAGAATTAGAAGGGAAGATAATCTCACTTATCGACAAAAGGACGAAAAAAGAAAAATCAAAGAGAGAATTCACTTTGTCAACTAAAGAGAATTCACTTTGTTAATCAAGTTAATGATGAATTCAATAAGTTTCTTACTGATTATAAGATGAAATTCACACGTCACTTTACGTAGTTGTTATTAGCTCCTTACCCTTGCTTATTCTCTTCAATGTAATGGCTACATAGTAGCTTTCCTTAAAGAGAACATCAAAAGAACATTGTGAAATGTCATGAACTTTATGTAGACCCGCCAAGTTTTATGAAGTTAGTATTAAGTTACAACTTAGTTTGAGATGATTACATGTATAAATGCACATTTACTATCTCTAATAGGAATCTTATATTTGAGGCACCCATTATATATTTCAAGTCAAATGTGAGAGGTTTTATTTAGAGTATAAAAAAAATAGGAAGTGAATAAAACGACAAAGAATTTTGTACCGAATTTGACACTATTTACTTTTGATGCATTAGAATGCGGTTGTGGATGGTGAAGTCCCAAATTATAGTGTAGCAATTAACAACCCAAGAATCGATCATTGGATGAGACCTAGCATCAACTTGGATGATAATAATGTTTTGTCAAGTTTATATGGAGTAAAAGAAATGAATTTTTTTAACAGAGTATATCAATTGCTTTGTAATTCGTCAGAATACATATGTAGAGTAGAAATTATCTTTGTTTAATCATAAACATTTGATCGCTATCCACAAATATATGTATATATAACCCCAATTCTGGCCAAATGTTAGTTCAAGTTCAGAGATGATCCACAAGTAGCAGCTCTCGGGGCAAAACGTTTTGCCTTTAAGAGTTAGAGTCCCACATCAACCGTGGAAGAGAATTGAGCAAGCAAACAGGCCTATAAAATGAACACCCCAACTTTGAACCAATCATACCTTTCTCGGCCTTTTGGCTAAGATCAAGTGTAGTATCTGTTCTTATCAGTTTAATATCTGATACGTGGATCAATGGTTCACACGATATTAAATTAATTTTTTTGGGAGGAAGGTCTACCACGGTAGCTTGCTGCTGGGATCTTTGCGTGTCGTCCGAGCGTTGCACTATTGCTTGGGCAGGCGCACTCCACCAAGTCAAGTTAAAGTTCTAATCACCGTTATTCAAAATTAGAAATTCCGTCTCAGAGGAAAAGTGTAAATTCCGTTTCAAAACCCAAATGAAAAAGAAAGCAGAAAACCCTATACAATTTCTTCTTACAAAAAATAGAGACCGGCAGATAGGATATGATCATATCGTTTGGGACCATACTCATTTGACCCATCTCGTTGAACAATTAGTCATTTGCAGAAACCGACGCCAGATCTGACCAGCGAAAGAGGAGAGATTTCAGTGAAGTCGAGCGCGGTTGTTGCAGAGGGGATGGAGGCCATGGTCCATGGAGATATCGAACAACAAGACTGTTGTCGTTGCCAACGGCGGTGGTGGCCAGGCTGTTGCCACCGGCGGCCACGGTTGCGATGTCGCTACAGCTGAAAGACGAAGAAGCTGAAGATAAAGAATTAGATTGTACTGAAAAAAACGACGGCTTAGCGCCATTGTCGGTGATGGCCGCATGCCTAAGGCGAAGAACGATATTTGGGCGGCTGCGTTCGGGAATTTTTTTAGAAAACTAATGAAAAGATTTGAATTATGATAAAAAGTAAAATAAATGGTAAAATAAATTGATTTTTTTAATATAAAAATATAATGTATAGTTAAAATAAATAGTATCAAAAGTCTTTCGTTAAAGTTGTTAATTTTTTTTTGTTTCCAGTTGGAGGTAAGGGTTCCTCATATGCTTTGGACAGTGTTGTGGCACAATTTGTGACGTGTCGAATCAAATGGGCAATGGAGTGGGCCCCGCGATGGCCATGTAGTCAGTTAATTGAAAAGGAGACGAAAAATGCGATGGATGTATGATATTGAAATGAAATTACGAGTCTGCGTAAAATTGTATGTTTTAATTATGAAATTGTAATGTTTTAAAGCTTAATGTTGTCGACAGATTGATGTGTCCGCTGCAGTCTTAAGCTTTTATGCTGATTGTCCACAAATTCAATGGTTTAGCTATTTAGACTCGGCGCTTTTGTAAGAAATTTTTGCTGTTTACAAGCATTTTAGTCCCACATCGACCAAAAAACAAAGAAAGCCTTTATGCTAAGGTCAAGTGGACCGCCTGATTAGATGATTGGTGACAACTTCTTGTTGAGAAGTTTGGTAGATGATGTAAGTGGGTGATGAGGATGATTGATCGTCAAAATCTGTTGTTGCCAAGTTCAAAACTCATGAGGGCTAAGCTAATTATCTTGACTTGAAGATTAAAGAAATGGAAAAATGAATGATAGTTTTGATCTGGATTAAGAATTGTTACATCTATGTAAAAGCTAGATTGTATATATTTAATTTTGGTTTCTTTACACTAATGACAATTTTTATAATTAGTATTTTTAATAACGCTTAGGCTGTTTCGAAGGCAGGGCGACCATTAAAACGTCTCTATTCAGTGGGAGTAGGCTTGAACTCGTCTAGACGTGGTCGATGCGCGCTTGAAAAGTTGCCTAAATATGGAATTTTATCAGTTGAAATCTGAAAATTTTAGTTGCAAAGCCATTGCACTTTGAAAAAGACGGCCTTATTTAGAGTGATTTCTTTTGCTAAAGTTTCGTTTTCCTTACTATTTTTTGTTTTCTTTAACTTTTTTTTCTCTTTAAACTAACCCACCGATTGTTGTTTCTCACTTGTTCATCATATTGTTTCAATATATTCTCTCATCACATTTCTGTAAAAGCATCTTACATCTTTATATTATTCTTTTCTTAAAAACGTGATTGGCCGACATAAAAAAAAAGCATATTTTTATTTTTATTGTTTTTTTTGTACTGTTAAATATCAAACTCTTTTCTCAAATGTTATATTATCCTTGTTTTCTTACCAAAAAATTTGTTAACACTTAACATACATGCCAGTATCTTACTGAAAGAACAAATTCTACCTGTGAATTTAGATTTTATGGTGTGAATTGAGTTTTAATATCCAATACTTTTTTCTTAAACTTTAAATTTCGTTTGGGAATGCTTAGCAAGCAATTCTGCCTAAAAGCACAATACGATTTCAAATAAAGTGCTCGTTTGAAAGTGCTATTAAAATGACTGAAAATGTTTTTAGTGAAAATATTTTTAGATTCTAAAAGCATTTAAAGTGTTTCTTGCAAGAAGTACATAACTTTGCTTCTTATAGGAAGCATTTAAGTGCTTTTTGAAGATTCACATACATTTTTACTAAAAATTGGCTCCAAAAACATTTCTATCAAAAGTATTTTCAGTTATTTTAAAAACACTTCTAAACAAATTCGAAGTGAAACGCATTTTGTAGTCAAATAGATTTTGAATGAAAACCCTACTATTGAGAAAATAAATAAATAAATGAAACGGGTTGAGCCCCGTTTCTTTGGCGGGTCGGAACCGGAAAAAACAAACGGCTGTAAGGTTTTGGCTGGTTTTATCCGCATTCCGCATGGTGTTTCCCTCTTTCTGCTGACACTTCAGTGGTAGTCACGGTCCCCAGAAATGGCGAAGAAGCTGCTCTTCCGATGAACTTCAAATCCTTCGCCGCCCACTCTTTGGCGCTCCAACCCAGGGAAGCCGCCATGGCTGCTATTCAAACCTCTCCCTATCGGGTATACACACTCACACAAGAAATATAACTGTATTGGATATACACGCACACACCAGCACTTATTCTGAGCTCACAGTTGAGTGTTCACTTTCTGTTTGGTTCCCGAGAAAATGTTAGGAAGGACTAGAAACACTTGGAAGTTTCGGCAGGGCCTTTAAATTGTTCTGCTTTCTGTTTGAGATTTCTAGCTTCGTCTTCTTCCTACATTTGTCCCATGGTTTCCGGGAAAAGGATCGCAGTTTTCAACTGTTTGAAGAACCTTTTGGGATATTTGTGATGAGTTTTAAAGTTGCGATTTTTGCTCCTTCTTCAGTTGTTCTAGTGGTGAAGTGATGATGTACTTGAATTCGGAATTTCAGTTTGAGTTTATACGAAAGTGGATTACAATTCGGTTTCATGTGTCTGCATAAAGTTGCGATTTTTATCGGCATATGAGAGTATGAGCCATTGTTAGAATTTTTATTGTGGCGCATCAGTTGCTTGATGGAATGTCACACAAAGACTTTCGATGGAGTTCTCGATGGTCGGAGTTTTGAGCGTCTTTTTTCTTTAATTCGGTAGAAGATTCAGATAGAACAAATAAAAATTACGAAATGTATGCAGTGTCTTGTTTATTGTAAGTGAAATTCAAAAGTGAGAGCTGACAGAACTGATTTTGTCAAAATGTGGAAACTGCCATTGTTTTTTTCTTTCTATTTTACAAAGTGCAAAGACAACTCTATAAATGCTCTTAACTTCTAATTGGAATTCAACAACCAAACCAAATCGCAATAATGGTAATAACCAACTGCGAACAAATTGTAACTTACTATTAACCAATAAATTTAGATTCCCTTCCACAGTTCTCAATTGTTCTGTTTCTTTTCTTCTTCTGAACTTCTTTCGACATAATTTTACTTGAAATAAACGGCTTGATTCATGATTGAGTTCAAATTTGTCATTTGAACATTAGATTATCCTATCTCATTTAACTCCATCTTAAATCTTTTTACTATTTTCTAATAAACAGAACTGACAAATTGGGTTGTACATGGATCAGGTTCTATCGCAAGGAACCTGCGCATCTTTTAGGAGCACAGCTTCCGTTGGCCTATTTTATTTCAGAGATAGGTCTTCAGTTAAAGTATTCTCCCTCCTTAACATGGTGCACTATTCTACCTTTTCCAATGACGAGTTTGGTTTGTCCTCAAAGCGAAGATCTCGAGGACCTGTTATGGCCGCAAAGAAAGCAGCTGAAGGTGTTTTTCTGTGTTATTATTCTTATTTCAAATTTGGTGCTTGTAGCGTTGGTCTGTCACATGATTTCTAGAGAAGTCCTTTTGAAGTATTTCTAATTTTTGTCTGAAAACCAAACGCAATATTCCTTTTATTCTTCTCCTAATTATTTGGGTTGATTGTTGTTGTTTAGGAAAAAAGCAAGAAGACGGAAAATACAAGCACACAGTTGAGCTGCCAAAGACATCATTTAGCATGAGAGCAAACTCTTTAACGCGAGAGCCTGAAATCCAAAAGATATGGGATGACAATCAAGTGTTCAAAAGAGTTATTGGTAAAAATACAGGGGTGAGTTTCATACATGCCTTAGATTTAGGTATCTGTGACCTGGCGTGAATTATTGCAGACTTTTACTTTCTTGGTCAGGAAAATTTCATTCTTCACGATGGTCCTCCGTATGCCAATGGAGATCTTCACATAGGCCATGCTTTAAATAAGATTTTAAAGGATTTTATCAATCGTTACAAGGTATTTATTCCTCCTCTACTTATCCGTTCGCAATGATATTTTTACATATATTTCACATTCATTTTCAGCTTGGGTGAGGTATAACATTTCAACTTTGGATGCTGCTTAAGAAAATAAAAATGCATGAGAGTTTCATGCTGCTTCACAGTTATTTATTCAACTAATATTTTGATGAACTCTGCTTATAACATACTAAAATAAATAAAACAAAACAGCTTTAGTTACATAAACCCAGATCCTATCCTCTTTATACATGCAAACTAAGCTACATTTGATTGTTTGTCAAAGCTAATGACCCTCTCACAAAAATAAGTAAAGTTCATTCCTGTATTCTTTTTCTGTGGGCAGCTTCTTCAAAATTATAAGGTTCATTATGTGCCTGGTTGGGATTGTCATGGCTTACCAATTGAGTTGAAAGGCAAGTAATGTTTCGATCATATTCATTTATGTATCATGAAAACCACTTTCAGAGGGAAAATAAGTTGAAGAAGCGTTCTATAGAATCCTCTCAGTTTTTCCTAATGTGGCCTTAATTGGTAAAAATCAAGGTTTTAATTTTTTTAATTTTTTTTTTTTTATCGAGAAGTAGAAATCCAGTTTGAGTACATTTGGTTTATTTTCCTGGGTGAATGTGCTGATTAACTTGGGCATCATTTCGATCATTTCAGTTCTGCAATCACTTGATCAAGCTGCTCGAAAGGATCTAACACCCATAAAGTTGAGAGCAAAGGCAGCTAAATTTGCCAAGCAAACCGTTAAAACTCAGATGGAATCATTTAAGGTAAATACCCTTTGTCATCTCTCACAACAACTGTTTGTTTCTTGGCTCTATAAGAGTGATTCTTTGCAGATTATTTTCTTGACCCTTAAGGCTTAGTTTGCAATTTAATTATGTTGAATCCACTGCTTGAAATAATCTTGAACATTGATTGTTTCATCTGATTGCAGCGTTATGGAGTGTGGGCAGACTGGAATAATCCTTACCTAACTCTTGATCCAGAATATGAAGCTGCTCAGGTACTTACAATGTTCATGATTAATTTGTAGACAATTTAAAGTTTTAAACTGAATGTAACCTCTAGAAGATGGTCAACAATCCTATGCTGTGGTAAAAAGATGTCTACCAATGGACTTCAGATAGCATTTTTTTTGTCTAACAAACCTTAAAAGGAGAAATGAAATATATTAAAAAAGGCTAAACTTGCTCATTTGTATCGTATCATTTCCTAGATAGAAGTATTTGGCCAGATGGTCCTTCAAGGTTTCATCTACAGAGGCAGGAAACCAGTTCACTGGAGCCCCTCATCACGAACTGCTCTTGCAGAGGCTGAGTTGGAGGTAAATTCTTATCTGCTTAACATAACTACATAGAAAATGTCACCGCTATGACATGTGCAGTTTGTTACTCTGTGTTGCTTCTGAACAGTTCCAAATTCTGACCAGGCTTAGATTGTGCTTATCTCATGTTCACATCTATGTATAAATGTGCTTCATTTATCCAGAGAAAACAGTTCATATGGCCTTCAAGATTTTCCAGTTTATTAATATCATAGATCTGGTTAGAAGCATAGATTCCTTCATGTATTCTTTTCATAATGTATTTTCCATCCTTCTGTAAATGTTGTCGCTTTTTTTTTGTGATGCTTTTGTAAAAGGATGTCAATTTTCATGTTTTATCTCATTTTGCTTTCTTACATTGTATTGGTATAGTTCCTATTTACTTGACCGAAACTTTTATATGCAGTATCCAGAGGGGCATGTTTCAAGAAGCATATATGCCATTTTCAAATTGGTCAGTGCCTCTCCAACTTCAGGTGGCTTATTAAATGAGTATTTCCCAGATGTGTGCTTGGCCATTTGGACAACAACTCCCTGGACTATTCCAGCCAATGCTGGTGGGTTTCTTTGCTGCCTATTCCAAAAATCTAAATTATTGGTAGCAGCATATTACTTACAGTATTTTTGTACAGTCTTTACTCATTATATTAGTTTCTTTTTCATTTGTATGGATCTCAAGGTGATAACAGCATACTAAACTATAGTATTTGTTTAAACTCATCAGGAAAGTACCACAAATAGAAGGCTCTATGCTTATATCCTTCTCTATTCTTTACAAATAAGCTGTTTACTGAAGCTGCCCGTAGTTATTTTGCTAAAATTTTCTTCAGCCTAGATTTTGCAAAAGAAACTTCTTGATCTTAACTCTTAAGTCGTTATTAGTCAGTCATCTTTGTTCTTAATCCGTTTTATGCCTTGTATATAGGAATAGTGTCAACTGTTTGTAATTAAGCATTAGCTTGATTTGGAAATTTGGATGAACTTACTTTGAAGAGAATGTAACATTAAAATCCTCACCTCTTGTCACTTGTAAATTGTAATATAACCTGCTACACAGTTATTTGTAATTAAACATTAGCTTGATTTGGAAATTGGATGAACTGACTTTGAAGAGAATGTACCATTAAAATCTTTGCCTCTTCTCACTTGTAAATTGTAATATAACTTGCTACACAATTATGGATTCTCATCTTGCTGGTAATTGGTGTTAATTAATATGTGTTTTCCTACATAATGAAGCATTCCCACTTGTAGATATGACATATGAGCACCTTCCTTGGTCATTTAAGTAATAATTTTACTCTCCCTGTTTCATTTCACAGCGGTGGCAGTGAATGCCAAGCTTTTATATGCCATCGTTGAAGTACAGTCACTCCCAGAAGATTCTTTATCTGATGGAAACAAAAAGGGAAGGCCAGGAAATCTTTTGAAGGAAGAAAAAAAGCCTTTCCTTATTGTTGCTTCAGATCTTGTGCCAGCGTTAGAATCAAAATGGGGTGTGAAGCTTGTTGTTAGGAAAAGGGTGCCAGGTTCAGATCTTGAAAACTGCAGGTTTTGGATTTAAAATGATACCTATGAAGAAGATGTATTTATTTAACATAATTACCTCCCTTTTTCCATCACTGATGAAACTGAAAACTATTGACTGAGGTGTGATTTCTAATTTTCATTTCAGGTATTTCCATCCGGTTTTTAATAGGGAATGCCCGGTTGTCATTGGAGGAGATTATATTACGACAGAATCAGGAACAGGACTGGTCCATACAGCTCCTGGACATGGCCAGGAGGATTATGTCACTGGCCAGAAGTACGGACTACCTATGCTTTCTCCTGTAGATGATGATGGAAAGTTCACTGAAGAAGCTGGAAAATTTTGTGGGCTTGATGTACTTGCGGATGGTAATATTGCTGTCGTGAAATACTTGGATGAACATTTATCAATTATCATGGAAGAATCCTACCGTAAGTTCTTTCTTTCCCTTGAGCGGATGATAAGGGAACTTTCCTATTATTTTTTCTTTTGGGTTATAGCAAGCTGAGTCAGTGACAAGCTCTTCCTTCTGTTATGCAGAGCATAAGTATCCATATGACTGGAGAACTAAAAAACCCACAATATTTAGGGCAACTGAGCAATGGTTTGCTTCAGTAGAAGGGTTTCGCGAGGCTGTTATGGATGCAATTGGTCATGTAAAATGGATTCCACCTAAGGTATTCGTGGGGACGGCGTCTTGTATGACTTTATTTATTGTATGCATAAGAAGGTCATTTTAGTTATCTCGGACTCTAACATAGTTATTGTGCCCTTTGCCAGCTTGTTCTTTCTGTTCAATGTTGCTTCATCATCTAGCAGAATTTGAATCCTTGTTTTTGCAGTGTTTCCCAGTACTATATGACATCTTCAACCGCATTTCCTCAACTTACACTAAGTTTCATAATTATTTCACTCATATTTAGCACAAGTCCCAATTCACCTTCATTAAACTTAATAAGCGGTTCATTTCAGCCAGCCTAGAAGGAAAATGTGCTTGGAATTGTGAAGTTTATGTATTATGTTTTCCTAGGAGTTTTACTGATTTAGCAGTTTTAGATTTGGTCATTATTTATAGGTCTGGATTTACATTAGTTTACATGCTATTGTTCAGGCAGAAAACAGAATTTCTGCAATGACTTCTAGCCGCTCTGATTGGTGTATATCGCGGCAAAGGACATGGGGTGTTCCAATTCCAGTCTTTTATCATGTGGAGTCAAAGGAACCTCTGATGAATGAAGAGACTATTGAGCATATCAAGTGTAAGAGCCAGTTAGATATACACTTCCTCTTTCTGTCTACTTATTTCCAAATATTAGTGTCTAATTAAGATCTTATATAAATTAATATTTGCTTTAATTTTGAGCATCAGTTGGGAATATTTCCAACTGCATATGAGATGAGGGTTTTCTCACTCTTTCTAATGCACGGTGTCTGTCTGTGCACACACAGGTGTGTATTTGTGTGCTTTTTGTACATATAAGAAGATAGCTATATAGATCAATGAATGAATATCCATATGTACAGAGACTGCTCAAATGATTAGCCTAATTTTAATTATTTTAAAGATGAATGGTGTATTTAATAGATTAAATTTTGATTCTTTCAGTCCTCTGTTTTTGCAGCGATAATATCCGAAAAGGGTAGTGATGCGTGGTGGTACATGAAGGTGGAGGATCTTCTCCCCGATAAATATCGTGATAAAGCATCTGAATATGAAAAGGGGACTGATACAATGGACGTATGGTTTGATTCAGGTATTGATGTAGCTTTTATTTAACCTTGTCAGCTCTACCTTGTGCTGCTATATAGGAATATTCTCTATTACTTGGTAATGGCATGAATATAGATAGATAATTTCATCATTGATGATTTTTTTTTTTCCCTTACAGAAGGGTAGTCTGGAAATATCTCATTTTGCATCTCAATCCATTTGTATCTTCATGGTCATTTTTATCATATTGAAATATGCAACTTCACTTGTTTGGTTGAAACATATAGTGGTTCGTTGTTGGTTCTGTTGTATAGTTGCCTTGCCTATTCCAGAACATAATTTTTCTCAGTCAAATATTCCAGAGCATAATTGAATTTTGTCTTTTCGCTTACCATATTATCTATTGGGATTAATTGGTGTTTACTACTTTGGATGCATGTACATAACTGCATCTAACTTTTTCAGTTCTGTAATTTAATCTTTTATGTTTCTTTACATGGATTTAAGTAAATTGTTAAGTTCTATTTCAGGCTCTTCTTGGGCTGCAGTGTTGGGGAAAAGAAATAGCCATAGTCTTCCTGCAGATTTGTACCTTGAAGGTATGGATCAGCATCGTGGGTGGTTCCAGAGTTCTTTGCTAACAAGTGTTGCTACTAAAGGTAACGAGAATCTGGTCATGTTCATTTATCTTCACTATGCAATATAACATTAAATAAGTTTTTCTTAATAATAATCAATAAAAAAAAGAGAGGTTGATTTGTATCTTTTTTATTTTTATTCTGTGTAAATAGCACATTTGTGCATTACTCCTCATGTTTGAATTGTGATTAATTTTGGGGAGGTTTCACACACACATTTTCACCGGAGGTCTTGTTCTTTATTTAAGACAATTAAACATCATGTGGTTCCCTTCACTCATACCTGATGGGGTTTGTAATTTGTACTGTTCGCAGTTAGTTGAGTCTTTTGACAGAAAAAAAGAATCACATGTTGTAAATAACATGTGCATTTTTTTTGTGTCCAAGATCTATGTAGGATGAATATGTTTAAAATGGCTGCGTTAATCCTTCCATTGCATTATCTTCTTACCCTTGACTTTGAGTATTGGCGTCATAGCTGAGCTGAATAAAAATAGTACATTGTGAATGCAAACCAGACTTAGATTGGTTGCTGGGTAAGATCCTTCGAATTAAATATCTTGACTGCCGCGTTGTAGCGACTACAATGTACTCTAGTCTCTAACTATAGTAGTCGAACGTTGAGGGAAATGGTATGTAATTTAAATAGTTTCAGCAATGCTAGTATATACTTGTTTATGTCCAGTTGTTCATTCTTCTGTATGGATTTTAAGCCACGGAGGATGATTTCATTTTACAGAGAAGTATTTATTTCAAACAGTGACTACATGAATCTATTATTTTTCTTCAATACAGGAAAGGCTCCATATTCCAGTGTTATAACACATGGATTTGTATTGGATGACAAAGGTTTGAAAATGAGCAAATCTTTGGGTAATGTAGTAGATCCACGGACTGTGATTGAAGGAGGGAAGAACCAAAAGGTAAGTGATTGTTTTAAGGTAAATTTAAACCTACTAATTACCACCTGAACCCATCCTTCAACAGTATCTGGATACTAAACTCTTGTTTCCCTGCTGGCAGGATGGCTATGGAGCAGATGTCCTGCGTCTCTGGGTTTCTAGTGTAGATTATACAGGCGATGTAACAATCGGCCCTCAAATTCTCCGTCAAATGTCAGACATTTATAGGAAGACGCGGGGAACATTGAGATACCTTTTGGGAAATCTTCATGATTGGAATGTATGTTCAACATTCACAATCAGTGCTTTGGAATTCAGACGTCTCACCCTATAAAAAATTCTACATGTTTAGTCATCTTAAGACTCCCATCTTTACTACCGCTTGCTGGATAAATATTTTTACTCTCTCCTGACCCCGAATACACAGATTGGTGCACATGCACACAACTTATGTATAAAACCTGTTTATTGCTTCTTTTTATAAGTTTATGCTCTGTTTCAGGCAGTTTTATCTCTTGGTCTGTTGTTTTCACTTATATATAACTACATCATGTTGGCAGGCTGATAGTGCTATCTCATACCACGATCTTCCCATGATTGATCAGTACGCACTGTTTCAGCTTGAAAATTTTGTGAAGAACAGTAAAGAGTGCTATGAAAACTATCAGTTCTTTAAGATATTTCAGGTGAACTTTCTCTTAACCCTGTTGATTTGATTAAGTTATGTTTCTGTTTAAAGTGTATTGTTTTATGCTCAATTAGATGACAGCATTTTGGATTATCTTACAGTTGCTACTGAATCCTGATTGTATGTCAACTTAGCCCCCTTAATTTAGCTGGAATTCCATGCAACTATCTAATTAGCTTTCTTCATATTCTCAGATCATACAGCGGTTTGTTGTCGTTGACCTGTCAAACTTCTATTTTGATGTCGCCAAAGATCGCCTTTATGTTGGGTAATTCATCTCCTGCTCAATCTACCAGTTTCTAAGCACCTGCATTACTTTTGTGCCCTCCATTGGTCTGTCAGCCTCATGATGTTTATATGCTTTTACATTACAAGTCTTCATTTTCTAGAATTAGTGATGAAGCATGGTTTATCATTTCAGGGGCACAAGAAGTTTTACTAGGAGAAGTTGTCAAACAGTTCTTGCAGCGCTTCTCCTATCTGTAGTGAGAGTGATTGCCCCGATATTACCTCATTTGGCTGAAGATGTATGGCAAAACCTTCCGTTCCAGTACACTGACGAAGATGGCTCTGCTGCCGAATTTGTTTTTGAATCAAGATGGCCAGCTTTGAACAACACATGGCTCTCTCTTTCGAAAGAGGAAACTAATTTCTGGGAAAAAATTCTTGAGGTAATCACCATTTTGTTTAATGTTCTTCACACATTAGTACAATTTGGGGTTTGTGCAGTCCATGTCCTTGTGCCATATTACAACTGAGTTGTTTAAGGGAAAACCTTCTTGGAAAATTTAAACTCCTTTCTTATTGGTTGTCAGTGAAAAAATTAACGATATCATAAACTTGATGCTCTTGAATCTCATCATCATTGTTCCTCTCTAAGCCAAAATTAACGATATCATAAACTTGATGCTTTTGGTTGTCTGGCTTTGACGTTTCGTTCTTGTTTACTTTCTTTTCCTGACAATGGTTTATTCACCTGTAAAATAATCAGATAAATCTAGATTATAATGTTAGAAGTGGTCTTAGAACAATGAAAGAAATGCCACGGTTGATATCCGTCTCTGATGTATTTCACTTGTTTCTAATGCGTATGCACTTGTGAGCAGTTGAGAACTGAGGTGAACAAAGTCCTGGAGGTTGCTCGTACGGAAAAGCTAATTGGCTCTAGTTTAGATGCCAAGGTCTACCTCCACACTTACGATTCCGGTCTGGCCTCTAGATTAGGTGAAATGTCTGCGGCCAACAACGACGCAGACACACTGCATCGCATATTCATAACATCTCAGGTAAGTTCAATTCCTAACCACTGGTTCACCTGGTGGCTAAACAGACATGATCCGCCCTCTGATCACTATTTACATTTGTCTATATGAATGCAGGCAGAGGTTCTTCCTTCGTTGGAAGATGAGCTGATTGCGAACATACCTCACAAAGGAGAATACCTCATCGGAGAAAACGTCAAAGTCTGGATTGGAGTGGCTCGTGCCGAGGGCCTAAAGTGCGAAAGATGCTGGAATTATTCACCTCAAGTTGGTTCCTTTCCAGAGCACAGCACGCTTTGCGGCCGCTGCTATAATGTGGTAAATGTTCAACACTCTCCATCTCCGGCCGTAGCTGTGGTCAGTTGAGATTCCGTCAGTTCGACATTTGCTCCGATTCCCTTCCTTTCTGGGTTGAGCAGACAAGTGTAGTGCATATTGCTTAGAGCTGCATTTGTACAGACTACAGAGCATCATTGAAGATTTTGACGAATATTTCAAGCAATACAATAATCCAAGTGTTGTACGGAAAATTCCCTACTTTTTTTTAGGAAACTACAAGGTCCAACTATAATGGTACGTTAATGCAGGATCTAACAGTTGATTTTTCGGACCAATCAGTAGCAAATTTGGAAACTATGCACCGCATCCTCCGTCTTACTGTGTAAAGCAAAAAGGACATGGAAATGTGTGTCAACCTAGCTTTGCATAACATTCAGGGAGTCAACCCTAACAAGTATTATTTTAACTGAAGGTGAGGCCATAACTTGTTAGAAAACTGAGAGTTTAACCGGACAAGGACTGGGATTGGGTTTTTTTAACCCCAATCTAAGTTGGGTCAAACTAGGTGACTGGTTAATTAGCATTCTAAAATACTAGGTCATACGTGTCACAATCTTAAAGGTCAACTGAAGTTCTAGGGACATTTTTGTTATTTCACGCTTTCAAGAATTAAATTACAGTAAAATGATCGTAACATTTACTCTTTTGAGAAGGAGAAGGCTAGAAGGACCATATTTTTATACCAATTTTGTGTATCATCTACCATGATAAATGAAGTGTATATATATGCCACGTCAATTAAAAAAAAAATTCTGACTGGATGTCGACTATACACATCACTTGCCACATTAGATATTTCGAGAATATAGTGTAAATATGTGGTCTCCCTGGCCATTACAAGCTTCAGTTTTATATACGAATTTTATCAGTGCACGTAAGACTGAATGTGGGACGCACCCAGTAATGTCATAAGATGGTTGTCTTGTCTAAAAATAAACAGTATATTTCTTTGCAAAAGATCACCATCTCAAGTTAGTTCCTTTCCAGCCGCTGCTATAATGTGGTTAATATTCAACAATCTCCATCTCCAGCCGCGGCTGCGGTCAGTCGAGATTCCGTTGGTTCGACATCTGCTCGAATTTCTTTCTGGGTTGAGCAGACTGGTGGCTTTTGTACAGCATATTGCTTAGAGCTGCATTTGTACAGAGCACCAATTGAAGATTTCGACGAATATTTCAACCAATACAATAAACCAAGTGTTGGACATGGAGTCCAACTAGAAAGGTACGTTCCATGCGAGATTTGACGGGAGCAATGATCCATCAGATCTCTATATGCAAAATCTAACCGTTAATTTCTCGAAGAACCAACAGTGGAACATACCATGAATTCTTTGTTTTACTGTGTCATGCAAAAGGACATCGAAATGTCTATCAACCTAACATTGCATAACATTCAGGGAGTCAACCCTATTGGAAAACTGAAGACAGTACTTTCCATGGATCATCAATGCCAGACAACCGGTTGGCCATGTAGCAACCCTAAACCCTACAGGGTAAAAATGCCTATCAGTTGATGACCTAACGTTGACCAACGTTCAGGGAAGCAACCCTAATGGACAGAGGAACAAGGCTTATCACAGGTGGTCCGAGCCCCCAAATCAGTTCTTAAAACGTAAGACATTTGGGTACACTCACAACGGTGTCTTATTGATAAGCTGGTGAAATCAAGATAAAATTGCATAAATATGCTGCACAAGCCACTCAAATGAATATCTAATTTACAGGGGTTAAACCCTAGGACATGGAGGAAGTGAGAGACCAGTTAAACGGGAAGTGGTGGACGACTAACAGGGAACCCTAGCACTTGCTAGAGTAAAACAGTTTATGTTACAAAACAAACAGAGATCAAATGTTCTTCAAAGCCCCCGCGGATTTGGCAAATTCTTCCAGTAAGATCTTTGAGCCTGAAGTCGGTGAGGGTGGTTGTGGAATAAATTCAGAATCGTCCAAATCCTGGGAGTGAATGGGTATAATGTAAGAACACAAACCAAGTTAGTATATACTCAACAGCTAGAAAAACGGCATTTTTCTAGTAAACGATTGCAGGACAAAACCCGGTATATCTACATTTTTTTTTTTGTTGCTCCTAGAAGACGGTAGTGATTTAATTAATCATTATGCTTTGAACCGAAATACAATAATTCAAATATTCAGAAGGATAGGGTCCAGTTGACGGTGATAGCCCTCACCTGTGTCTGTATTTGCTGATGTGGTTGCTGATCTTGGGCAATTGTGTAGGCTTGCGGTTGCGACATTCTATAGTAGGGCTCTTTGAGATCAAGTTTACAAGAAGACTGCTGAATTATACCTCCTAGCTCAGCCCCAGGGCCCCACATTTTAGCTGAAGGTGAGGCCATAACTCGTTAGAAAGCCGGAAAAAGAAATCTGAAGCCAAAACAAGTATTATATTAGACACTGACCTGCCAAAGTGAGATATATTGTGTAACTCTGAGAATTGTGGGCAACCATGTGGAGTCGGCCAGTGATTTCTTGTCCTGCCATCACATAAATTGGCTGAGAGAGAACGCAGCGTAATTGGTACCAATGGGTTGTTGGTGCACCAGGCACGGTGGTAAGCCACCTTTGTACGGTACTGTAAACAAGCAATGTGAAAGCAGTTATAAGATGAAATGCAGAAGATTATATTCATTCCACAAGATCATTGATGCAGATGATTACCTCCCATCAAACAAGACATCGAACCAGCATGCTAACCCATGCACTCTAGTGCCTACAGTAGCTGTAAACCGTAAAGGTATGTCGATTTCATACAAGTCCTCTTCGCTTGTTTTGGTAAAGTCAATCACATGAGACATTGAAGGAGCCACCAGTAATCTTGGATCAAAAGCATCTACCACAGGCTGTTCGAGAATAAAACAGAATAATTCAGCACATCAAGTCCTAGCAACCCAAAACAACCACCAATAAAATGTCTTGCACAGATATAATTTTGGATCCTGGAAGTTTTAAATAATCCCTCACCAAGGAAATTCAGCCATTTCGGTCTGAGGGGTTTGCAAAAGCCTTGGAAAGTTATTGATGTTGCAAATGTCCAATTATTTTTGTTGTTTCATTTAAGAGATGCATAAACCCTTAGCTCAAAGGCATAGGCAAGTCAATAAAAGTAGCTGGGTTCTTATAAAACCATACTGATCGACTAAGGGAATTAGATTCTTAAATTGTGATGGCAGAGGGTATGTAGCTATCCCTTATTTCACAAGACCATGAAAAGTGAAGAGCGCACACAGAGTGACAAATCAAGTTTGATTAGGTTTATCGTCAAGCGTAATTTCATGGAATAGGAAATAGGAAGAATCCAGGAAATCCTAAAACTAAAATTCAATTTAACAAGTTAAAAAAAAAAAAAAAATAGTTTAATTACTCAAGTTCTTATTTAACCTACACATGTAAACAATGGTTGCAAAACACAGCAATATCTCAAAGTAGGCAAATAATATCAGTTGCAGACAACAAGCTTTGTTCAACCCAAAATTGAATAACGTACAAGTTTTGCAATACTTTTAAGTTATGCGTAAGAAATATATAGACCTGTGAAAAATATCCCTGGAATGCAGATTCATACAATGGTTGCAAATCAACTCCATAATAATTTTGTTGCTGCCAGAAGAGGGCCTGTATATTTACAAAACAAGAACATTAATCTACATCAAATAAGAGAGGAAACTGATTGCACTACACGTTTACAACAGCAATCTAATAGAACTTTTAGATCAGCTGCATTGTGCATGGCTTGTAGGTTACAAGTTTCTGAATGGTTATCCATGCATAATGTCCTTCCTTATATAAATTAACGAAAAATGATGACGACATGCGCACCTTATTTGCTATTTCAACAAACAAATATTCATCACTGAAAGGTGCCATGTGAATCCTGCGGAAGTAATCAACTTGAATTGATGAGAAAAACAAAAGTAACAGATATAATGATTTTGAATAGGTACTAATAGTAATCAATATACACTAGGACCAAAAGCAAATGAAATGAAAGATCTAACATAGCAATATAGCATCACTGAACAACCCAAGAGAAAAATAATGTGACCAGGCAACATGTAGGTAATATGATATAGAATATTTTATCATGACTAGTAACTAACATTACCTAACTAATCCTGATCTGAACTAAAATAATTTTACTGCTGGGAACCCACTTCTTGTCTTAAAAAAAGGGTAAATATCCCACCGCTGACATCTTTTTTTTTTTCCTACCCAGAGTTGATATTTTCAAAGAGTATCCCATGATACAACTAAAATAACGTACACAAGAGATACCAGAAAACAAAACATAGAAGAAATTCAAAGGTTAAATTACCTTCCCAATGTGGGGAACATTTTCCCATTTGGTTGAAGGAACCGATCTCTTGCAATCACATAGGTTTCCAGCATTCTTTCATTAATTAACAAAGTGCCTAAAGCCATGACAAAGAAAAGTTTACATTAGGACTAGTTTCAGACTATCAGCGGAGCAGATACATCAAGAAGAGCAGGGCAACATCCATTTGAATGTCTATAGCAAATATATATAGAGGCTTACCCATTGGCTCTGAGATAAGGATATCTGCTTTCTCTGGCAAGTCAACCTCCTCAATTTTACCTTTGATTACCTACATGTTGACATATGGTCCCATTAGAGGACAGGAATGAAGAAAAAAAGGACAAAACATTCAGAAATGACATCAAAAGTCTCACAGTTATCCTTTCACCAAGTGAAGGGTTCCCTGCAATTAGCCTGCGTGCATAATCTGCCATTTCAGATGCTTCCACAGCATAAACATGTTTAGCACCAGCCTATATTGGGAAGAAAAGAAATAGAAGATCAAGAAGAGGTATGCCAAGACAAAATATGCAAGATTACTATACACAAACTTAATTGATCAAAGAGCTGAGTGTACCTGTGCAGCAAATAATGACAAAATACCACTACCAGCACCAACATCAACAACCACGCGACCATTAAAATCCACACGATTTTCTATGACAGCAGCATAATAGGTTCCTGAAGAAGAAAAACAGGGCACTTACTAACATATTCATCATCAACTCATTGGATATTTTTAGTGAAACTAATAAAATTTAGTGTAAATACTAAATTTACAAATGGATTCTGAAGCTCAAGAATACGTCTCAACTCCAAAACAAAAGAAACGTGAAGTTGAAAATGAACAAGAATATAGTTAGTCAACTAACCTGTCCTAACATAATCCTGTAACATGTTCTGTTGATGTAGCAATTGTCCATAGTAATGGAAATACATTTTAGCAGAAGATGGCTCTATTTTGTCGTCAAACTTGCTTTTGGTAGATGATAGTTCTCCATTTGGTAACTTTTGTCCTGCAAGAGTGCACAAAAACGGATTAATTGACAAGTATGCAATGCCGCACGACAAGGAGCAAGACAGTCAAAGTATAGGAGTATTTGCATGGAAGAAATCATAAGACATAATCATGTCACAACAGAATAGCTACGTTCTAGATGTGCAATGATATTCATCTAGTACTTCTTCGGTCAATTCATCCACAAACAAAAGAAATACATCCATAAGTAAACTTTTGGAACAGAACCTTGATCAACAAGGTCCTTCTTCCATTGCTCAAATGCATGATGGAAGGCTGCACTCTCCTCCTCGTTATTAAAACGAATAGTGACTCCCCTTGAATACGATTTCTGGTTCAAAAGAAGTAATGTTAAAAGAAACAAACATCTGACAGATATTGAATGAATCCTATAACAATGTTGCGCACAAAGGTACAAACAACGAACAATGTTGCACGAAAAAGTACAATCAACGTGAAAATCCACTGCGATACATATTTGGCACTGTAAAAGTTTGCAAAGTAAAATCATCAAAATGCAAACGCGAAAAGTTATTTCGGTTACCTCTTCATCGGTATCAGAACTTTCTGTTATGCAAACTGACTGCACCGGGCCTAACTTGAATAGCTGCGAACGAAAAAACACATACCAAAATCAAACAACAAACTTAGTTACAACATTATATCAAATATTATACTACCGACTAAATCAGGTATAATTAAAATTTTAAAGCAGTAAAGCCAGGGTAAACTGTTATCAACTAGATATTTACTTTCCTTCACTTTCTCGGCAACCAAACAAAGCTGAATACTTCTCAACTTAAAAGGCTAAACTGAAACAGCATACTCCAAATAAAAGGCAAACCTTAGCAGTTTGGAGATCGACATTGAGGCGGGCATCGGACTCAGCCTCCTGCTGAAACCGGAGCTCTGCAACTCCGTCTTCGGGACTGAACCGAGCCACCGCCGGTGCCAGAGTAGTAGAAGACGACAACGAAGCGAGCTCGGAGGCGGATGCCAAAGCAAACTCCTGCTGCTTCTTCGCTGCTTCTCCTACAGAGCTCTCCATTATCTCCTTCTCCAACCTCAATCGGGATATTTACTAAATTAAAAAATCAAAAGAATAAAGGAAAAAGAAAAAAGGACAAAAAAAAAAAAGAAAGAAAAAGCAGCGACTGATTATTCGAAGACAGTGGAGGAGTGAGAAAATTAGGGTTTGGTTAGAGAGAGAAAGTGAAGGAGGGAAGGGGTTGGAGAATTTGGAGAGCCGCCAGAGAAGGAAACATCCAAGAGAGTTGGGATTTTATACCGAGAGAGCGAGCGTTGAGGAGAGTTGAGTTCACAAACACTCTTCAGAGAAAGGTTCCAATGTCGACATGTGCTGACGTGTCCATTGCGTTGGCGGTGAGTTGAGAATTCCGATTCTCGCCGAATCTTCCTTACTAAAATTCTGGAATTTATAAATTGTATCCGTTTATCGTATATTGTGTAATTAGAAGAAAAAAAAATATTTAAAATTAAACATAAAATACTTGATAAAAACTGAACGTATGATGTACGATAAAAAAAACACGATTTATAAATACACACAAAGAAAATTAGGAGAGGATGAGTTGAGGTGATGTGGTTACTTGGCTATTGCTGGATTCGGTTGTGGGACCCAGGGTGAAGCGGAAGGGTTTCCTTGCTTGTTCGGGGAGTCGAAATTTTAAAGGCAGTGGGGTTTTGGGTGTGTTAACGGTTTGGTTGACCCAAATTTAACAGCTTGCATGCTTTTGCTTTTGAGATCTTCTTTTGCTACTGGGATGTTCATGGGCTGGATCCACCACCACTAACTTGTACAATACACTGTGTTGGGCTGGGTCAGGAATCCGAGCCCAAAAATTTAGGTAAATTTTAAAGTGTGTTACAGAAAACTACCTCAACTATTAGATTAATCATAGCTTTATACCTCATAGTTAAAACATTTTAATATCGTATCTTATTTTTGAATTTGTTACAATATCATACATTTTGTCAGTTTATTTGTCAACTCCTATATTAAATGCTGGCGTAATTTGAGACAAAACCCACTTTCTATTTAAAAATTAATTAAGAAAAAAACCTCTCTCTCTCTCCTTTCTTCCCAGATGCCGTCTCCTTCCCTCACCCTGGTTCATCGCATCCAAAAATCCCATCACTCCCTCCTTCTCATACCATCGCATCCCAAACTCAGAAATATAATATCATACCACATCCCCACCCTCCCCCGTCTCCTTCACCTATTCTCTCCATCCAATTCCCCATCCTCACCTCACTACCTTCCCGGGCCACCATTCAAAGATCCGACAAACCCACACACCTTGGGTGTGGGATTCAGTAGGCAGAGTCCGCGAGTTCAGCTTAAGACGTCGGCGAAGTCCGGGAGCTCGACTGGCGGGACTACAAAGATGTCGTCTACGTCCGCATCGGGGGCGTCGAAGCCGGCGTCTTCGGTGTTTCCCATTCTGCCGTCGTCGCTGGGGTTGAATAGAACAAGACGAGATCGGGTCCGATGCCACAGGGAGCCTTTTTGGGGTTAGGGGTGACAAGGGGTCGGCGCTGGGCTCGAGCAATTTTTCGAGGCTGGGCGTCGGCGGTCGGAGTTTAGGGTCGGGAATTGGGAGGAAGAAGAAAGTTGCTGCAAGTCAGAGTAGTATTGGGTTTGGGATGGGATGGTATGAAGAGAGGAGGGAGTGATGGAGGAGGAAACAGCATCTGGGAAGAAAGGAGAGCGAAAGAGGTTTTTTTTTAAATTAATTTTTTAATAGAAAATGAGTATTGCCTCAAGCCACGCATTTAACAGATGAATTGACAAACAAATTGACGAAAGATATGACATTGCAACAAATTCAAATATAAGGTATAATATTGAAATGTTTTAAAGATAGGGTATGAAACTGTAATTAGACCAATAATTAAGGTAATTTTTTGTAATTTACCCTAAATTTTATATAGGAATCCGTATCTTGATCGTTTGATTCTTAATATAAAAAAATCCCATGATTTTAAATCAATGAAGTAACAACATTGGTGTTTGTTGAGAGAATTTTACGTTGGATATCGTCATTTGATTTTCAGATAAATGCTCATATTATAACATGGTTTCAAACAAATTATTAATATACGAGACTCAACAATCACACATACTAAGTGTGTCACAAAAGAAAAACTAAAGACGAAGGTATGATGAGAGTATCTGTGACATCCCACATCGCCCAGGGAAGTGATCCTTAAATGTATATTCCCATCCTTACCTAGCACGAGGCCTTTTGGGAGCTCACTGGCTTCGGGTTCCATAGGAACTTCGAAGTTAAGCGAGAAAGGGGCTAGAGCAATCCCATGATGGGTGACCCACTGGGAAGTTGCTCGTGAGTTCCCAAAAACAAAACCGTGAGGGAATGGTAAGCCCAAAGCGGACAATATCGTGCTACGGTGGTGAAGCGGACCTGGGAAGTGATCCGTCCCGGGGCGGGATGTGACAATATAAAAATTGTCACATCCCGACCCGGGCCCCCACCACAACCCGGGCCCCCACCACAACCCGGGCCCCCACCACAACCCGGGCCCCCACCACAACCCAGGCCCGCTCCACCACCGTAGCACAATATTGTCCGCTTTGGGCCCCGACCACGCCCTCACGGTTTTGTTTCTAGGAACTCACACGAGAACTTCCCGATGGGTCACCCATCATGGGAATGCTCTCGTGCGCTACTCGCTTAACTTCGGAGTTCCCATGGAACCCGAAGTCAGTGAGCTCCCAAAAGGCCTCGTGCTAGGTAAGGATGGGAATATACATTTAAGGATCACTTCCCTGGGCGATGTGGGATGTCACAATCCACCCCCCTTAGGGGCCCGACGTCCTCGTCGGCACACACCCGACCAGGGATAGGCTCTGATACCAAATTGTCACATCCCGGGCCCGCTCCACCACCGTAGCACGATATTGTCCATTTTGGGACCCGACCACGCCTTCACGGTTTTGTTTTTGGGAACTCACACGAGAACTTCCCGATGGGTCACCCATCCTGGGAATGCTCTCGTGCGCTACTCGCTTAACTTCGGAGTTCTCATGGAACCCGAAATCAGTGAGCTCCCAAAAGGCCTCGTGCTAAGTAAAGATGGGAATATACATTTAAGGATCACTTCCCTGGGCGATGTGGGATGTCACAATATCTCTGAAAAAGCATGTTGAGCATCCTCTAGTAACTAGGAAAATAGATTGTTTCAACTATGACATGTGGACCATCTCCAATATAGATGTTAAATTTAGTTTTTACAACTAATGGGACAAAATAACATTTTATAAAGTTTTATATTCTAACCGAGATGTCAAATTATAATGTTTTTTGGTTATTTATAAAATCAAGTGGGTCAGAACTCAATAATAAAATAATCAATAAGTGAAAAAATAAAAATAAAAAAAAATAAACATTAAAATAAAACAAAACAAAATTTTGACGTTGTCTTCAAATTTGATAGCTGTAACGAGCCGTTGACATGTTATAAGTTTTCGTTTATTTTATTTTTGTAGCCCTTGTCGATGCGAACGTGCTGGAGTGAATGGAATCGAATTTGGAGCTAAAACAAAGCTTCTACAATTTTTGAACGTCAAGGGCATTTTTTGGTAATTTCACAAGTGGAGATATTTCTCCACTTTAGGCCTTTACATGGCTGACAAATGGCATTTCCCCACCCCATTTTTGGGGTATTTTATTCCCCCACTCATGAACCCTCTTTCTAGAGCACTCTCACACTCTCATTGTCTCTTATTTTCACTCTCTCTTTGTCTCTCTCACCCTCACCTCGAACCCTCTCCGAGAACCAACTACCGAGACCACCAACACTGGCCTTTCTCCCTCCGGCAACCACCACACCACCATCACTTTTTCCCCTACGAGTTCTACGAACCTAGAACAAAAAGAAACTTCACTTTTCTCTCTCTTCCTCGTTGCATAGTACCTTCCCTGTGCAAAAAGTTGATCAGGCAAGTTCTCACCATTTTCCGACGAGGTAAGCTTGATAACAACTCTAAATCTTTGTAGATCGTGTTTAGGTAGTTTTTGCAACATTTTTGTGACATTTGATGCAAAAACCAACTCGGAAACCATTCTCCCAGTTTTTTTCCTCGAATGATTGTGGGTTGCAGGCCATTTTCTAGTCGATCCTAACCTCGACTCGACCTCATCTTGGTATGACTCGAATCCTCAATCTCATAGCTTCATTTTGTTTTTGAATGGCGAGTTTTGGTTAAGTTTTGACCCCAAAACAGAGCCGAGGAAGTTTCTTGGCCAAAACTCACAAATTCCGGCCTTCCCTTTCGCTCGTGACCCAACCCGTGACCCTACGATCCGATTCAAAACCCGCCTAAACCTTGGGCCTATGTAACCCAAGCCCAAACCCGTACCAAGCCTAATTCATTAGCCCTAAACCGGATCCAAACCCAATATCCCAGGCCAAATCCTACACCCAGCCTAATCCAGCTATCCAAGCCCAAACCCAACCCTGATTCGACTAGAACTGGACCCAATTCCAGTTTCCTGAGCTGGCGCGTGGAGCACATGCACCTCCATCGTCGTTGACAAAGGCGCTAGCGAGGTTTCCGTCGACTCAACTCAGCGCGTGGCGTGCCGAATCTGAATCCGCTATCCATTTTTCTAAATTCCATCGTTTTAGTAAAGTTTCATTAAATTGTCTTCATTTGTGTTTAGGTGCATCGGTTGGAAGTGATCCAATCCTCTCTAGTTCGAGCGGCTCTCTGGTAGTGGAATACTTATGAGTAGACCCCTTCTTAATTGCACGTTTTTATAAAATATTAGGTTTGCATGCATTTCATATTTCATGATTTGAGTATGTTTTATATTATGTTTTTACAGATTTCTATAATTATGTTTTGAGGAGAATTTATGAATTATTTAAATTGCTTTTAAGGAAATATTAATGATTTATCGAATTGACATTTTATTAAAGGTTATGAATCTTCGGATTTGCATAATTGAAATTATCTGGATTTACGAATGTGAATTATCATGGATTTGTGTGTTGAGGCTTTGAGTTTTTGAGCTTCAGTGATTGGATATGAGTTTTAAGGTATGTTTTTGGTGCTTATATAACGGGTTATCATACAACACATACACTCAACCGGGTATGTAAACGTCAATGGTCATAGGACACAATTGATGATATTAATGATATACCCCCAGCTTCACTAGCCTGGGGCTAGTGTCGGTGTGATGTGTTATATGTATATGTTTCTTCTCCGACGTAACCCGAAGTCATACAATTTCACCTTTGAGTGATGGACCCCCCATTTCTTCTTCAGCGTAACTCGGAGTGTACATCTTCACCTTCGGGTGATGGACCCATTGCATATACATATATATGTTATATCCTCTTCTATGGCGTAACTCGAAGTCGTATAGCTTCACCTTAGGGTAACGGACCATGGTTTCTTCACTAGCGTAACCCAGTGTCGTACAGCTTCACCTTTGGTGATGGTTATGCCTTCAGGCCATTATGATACTCCTAGCTAAGTATACCATTGATTTGAGTTATAAGATTCTTGGGTTTTGCCTCCGAGCAGTTCGGTACCACTTTTAGAGATGATTTTATTGCTACAATTATTTTGACATGCTAGAGTTTTTGGGAAAAACCCAATTGTAGTATTATATATACATTTTCAAAACAGGGGGTTAGTATGTTCATAAATAAAATGGTTTCGTATTATTAGTATTATTATAAACTTATGGTCCACTCACCTTTTCTGTTTTTGTGCCCCCTCGGGACACAGTGACGATGAGTACGACCCGAGCATCAAGGCATTTCCTTACCAGTGACCTTGCATCCCTCCACTTGAGTATGGTTTCCTTTTATGATCATTTGATACTCGATGCCTTACCTTTCTCTATCACTTTCGTTTTGTGGTATGCTCTGGAGATATTTGTACATCTTAAAATTAAGCAGAAACTATACCTGATAAAAACTGATCACATGATGTACTATAAACAAACACAATTTACAAATCCACACAAAAAAAAAATCCGAAGAGGGTGAGTTGAGGTGAGGTGATGTGGGGATTTGGATCCTCGTCGGATCCCCTCCCTGACGATCCTAGGGATCAACGAACACGAACAATTGATAAAAAATCATGCGGTCCCAATTAAATGCCTTTTATATTTTTAAAAGTAAAACACCATCATTTTGTGTGAAAAATATAAAAAAGAAAAAAAATTGTAGCCGCACGATTTTTTATCAACTATCTGTGTTCGCTGATCCCTAGGATCCCCAGGTGGGAGTCCCGCAAGGATCTAAATCCGTGATGTTGTTACTTTGCGATTGCTGGATTCGGTTGTGGGGGTTTCCTTGCTTGTTCGGGGAATTTAAATTTTAAAGGTAGTGGGGTTTTGGGTGTGTTAACGGTTTGTTTGGCCCAAATTTACCAGCTTGCATGCTTTTGCTTTTGCTTTTGAGATCTTCTTTTGCTAGTGGGATGTTCATGGGCTGGACCCACCACTACTAACTTGTACAATACACTGTGTTGGGTTGGGTCAGGCATCAAAGCCCAAAAACTTAGGTAAATTTTATATAAGAATTTTGACCGTTGTATATTCCGTCGTTATATTCTTAATAAAAAAAAATCCCACGATTTTAAATCAATGAAGTAACTACATTGGTGTTTGCTAAGAGCATTTTACGTTGGATATCGTCATTTGATTTTCAGTGAAATGCTCATATTATCACGTGGTATCAAAGCAAATTATTAATATATGAGACTTAAAATGTGTTACAAAAGAAAAATTAAAGACGAAGGTACGATGAGAGTATCCCAGAAAAAGCATACTGAGCATTCTCTAGTAACTAGAAAAATAGATTGTTTCAACTATGACATGTGGACCATTTCCAATGTAGATGTTAAATTTAGTTTTTACAGCTAATGGGACAAAATAACATTTTATAAAGTCTCATATTCTAACCAAGATGTCAAATTATAATGTTTTTTGGCTATTTAAAAAATTAAGTCGGTCAAAATTCAATAATAAAATAATCAATAAGTGAAAGAACAATAAAAAAAATATGTGGGCCAACATTAAAATAAAACAAAAGAAAATTTTTACATTGCCTTCGAATTTGGTAACAAAGTGGAAAATGTCAATTCATTTAGGATTTTAACATCTTCTCTGAAATTAGAAAACCACATTTTTTTTTTTGTCAAAATAATCCCATAAGATTTTTTACATATCCTTTGGAAATACTCTTATGCAATTAAAATGTGTTAATCCCAATTAAGGTTATGTTTGAGTAAGAAGTTGTTAGTTTTAAGAGACTGAAATCAAGTTAGTAAACAATGAGCAACAAAATGATTTTCATGAAAATTACAAATGTATGTATAAAGAATTGCAAATCTGTACGTGAAATCATTTACAAATTCCTCCTACATACATTTGCATTTAACCTTAAATGAAGTTGTTTTGAGTCCATTCAAAACCGTCTCAATCAAACACACCCGCCTAATTAAACATCAAAATTCATCACTCCAAAGAGAAAGGAGGAACTCAATATATGGCATATGCATTTTTTTCCAAACAAAACCCGGGAATCAATACTAAGGGGTGTATTCAATTGGGATTTTGAGGGATTTTAATTCTTTTAATGAATATAAGGGTATTCAATCAGGATTTAAAGTGATTCTATGAAATTCAAGGTATATTCAATTAGAATTTTAAGACAGCTTATTAAAATCCTTATAAATCAAGGGTATTTAATTAAGATTTTAAAGAAGTTTATAACATTCAAGGTGTATTCAATTAGAAATTCATTTTAAAGAATTTGAGAAATTAGAGGGAATTGGAGAGATTTCGTAGTATATTTTAAGCATCCACAAATCTCACATCTTCCCTTGATATTTCGAGGGAATTGAATCAAAATTTTATATGGAATCTCTACAAATCAATTAAACTCTATAAAAATCCATGGATTTATAAAGGGGGTGTATTCAATTGGGATTTTGAGGGATTTTAATTCTTTTAATGAATTTAGGGGTATTCAATCAGGATTTTAAGTGATTCTCTGAAATTCAATGTGTATTCAATCAGGATTTTAAGATAATTTATTAAAATCCTTAGAAATCCGAGTGTATTCAATTAGAATTTTAAAGAAGTTTATAACATTCCAGTGTA
The DNA here is from genome assembly GCF_019419815.1 of Pyrus x bretschneideri. NCBI lineage: Eukaryota > Viridiplantae > Streptophyta > Magnoliopsida > Rosales > Rosaceae > Pyrus > Pyrus x bretschneideri. The sequence continues at coordinate 8,259,142 of NW_025999798.1, forward strand.
TTCAATTAGAATTTGAATTTAAAGAATTTGGAAAAGTTGAGGAATTAGAGAGATTTTGTAGTCTATTTTAAGCATCCATAAATCTTACATATTCCCATGAGATTTCGAAGGATATGAAATTTCTACAAATTAGTTAAACTCCATAAAAATCGATGAATTTATGAATCCATTAAAATCTCTCAAATCCCAATTGAATACCCCCTAAATCTATTAAAGTTTCTCAAATTCTCAAATGAATACACCCCCGAAATTTGAAGCTTAATATTCCTTCAAAAAATCATTAACAAAAAACATCAAAAGTGAAATACAAATTGACAGTATTACTAACTTAATAAATTAAAAAAAAATATTAGCAAAAGCAAAAAGTGGAAAATCAGGAAGATGATGATGGCCTGATTCGCCTGACAGCTTTGAAAGCAGGGTGCAGCAATCCAAGCTTGTCTTTCACCTCCAGCGGATTGCTACTCTCATTCCTTACCCTATTCACTCTCCTACTTCCCAGAGACTTATGCTCGAACCCGTACATCTGCAACACCTGATTATCCCCAAAATTGTACGCCCGGTCCATCTGCTTCAAGCACCGCTCCACCGGGTAATCCCCGAACTTCCCGCACGGCTTGCACCCGACGAAATGCGTCACCAGCGGCCACCGGTGGTCGCCTAGCCCCGGGTGGTGGTTCTCGATCATCTCCTCGTATCTGTCCACCAGAATCCCCCAATAACCGTGGAGATAATACCCGTTTTCCAAGTACACCTTCTCCCCCCAAGTGTCCCTTCCTTTCGCTAATATATAAACCATGGCGGACTGATCGTCGGCTTCGAAAACGGGTCGCCCTTTGAGCTCCCGGGTCAGGACCTTACCCGCCTCGTCCCGGATCTTCCCCTTCGGACCCATCGGCGCCCAGACGTCCAGCATGTCGAGCGACCATTGGCAATTTCTGAGCAGGAACGACCCGGTGTTCAACCCGATCCAGTTCTTATCATCGTACACCATCTCGTTCCATCCGTGCATAACGAAATTGTGATCCTTGTATCGCTCCCAGGGGACCTCGAACGCCATGTCGGTGAACATGGCGTCAGAATCCATCCACCAGAGGAACTCCACCTCCGGGTGGGACAGGAGCTTCCGGATCAGCGGCAGCTTGGCCCAAAACCCGGCCATTTCCGCGTCCAGAAGGGCAAAATTGTAAAAGACCTCGATCCCGTGGAGGCGGCAGTAGTCGATTTTGTTCTTGATTGATTTCAATAGGTAGTGGTCACCAACCGGATTTTCGCACGGTTTGGGCGACGACCCGGTAACCAGCAGGACTCGGGGCTTATTGGGTCCGACAAAATTGGGGAAACTCGGGTTTTTCTTCAGCCAATCGGATCTCTGCTCGTCCCAGTCCGATATTTTGGGGCCGAGACTGTACGGCTGGTTCGGGTCGCGCTTCTCGTCTTCCGTTTCCGGCTCGTCTTTGAGGATTTTGGATATGTCGAACTCGGCGTAGTTGTTGGACTGGCCGGCCTGGTCGGCATCGTTTTGGTTGGTTTCGGGGGTGGCTTCCTTGAGCACTCGATGGGGCTCCACGCGCCGGTTGTGCGTGTAAAATCGTTCGCGGATGTCGTTGAAGTCCTGCTCTGGTGTTCCGAACTTCCCGGCTCCGACTGTGCCGCGCAGGACGACGACGGTTAAGAACAAGCACAGAAACGTCACCGTTCCCTGCCGCAAAGCTCTCTGGATCTGGCGGGCCCGGCGAGGCCCTAAGCACCGGTCCAGCATTCTGACTCGCCCGAGTTGAACCGGAAGGTGGATACAAGAAGTGCAGCGTTTGAGGCTGCCTTCAGGATTTTGTACTCCGAAGGAGGTTAGGATTGTAAATATGGAGGAAATGGTTGGCGTTTAGGGGGTGAGGCTTAGAGAAGTGAGAAGGCCAAGCGTCGGTGCTGGCTTAGGGGAATGAAGATCAGAAATGTATTTTTTATTTAAAATACAAGTTGCGTATTATTTAAAATTAATTTCTAGAAGTTGTATTTTTTATTTACGTTCTTCTCGCACGTCATCGCGTTGGAGGGAAAAACTACTCGGCGGTCCAATCGTAGGGGGGACTCGTCATCCCGCAATCCCGCCAATCTTCTTTTTCTTTTTTTTTTTTTTTTTTTTTTTTTTTACAGTAAAATGAATGAAAGTTCTGTTAAATTATACAATAAGTAGTTTAATTTAGTATTAAATTCATCATCCATAAAATCCGAATTAGTGGCGATTATACTTTTTTTTCCTTTTATAATAGTAATTTACTAAATATATTGATCAAGAAATATAATTTAATGTGTTGTGCAAGGGTTGAAGGCTAAAACTAAGCTCGACAAAATGATGATATAGCCTATCAATTTGTTTTTTTGTCGAGAATTATAAATTTAAGGGTGTCCCACGCTTTTAAGGCTTTGATTGGGACTATTTTAACCTCATAAGACAATTTTCAAATGAAATGTCAAATTTTAAACTTAAATTTAAATTTGAAGGCTTACATGACACTTTGACATCTTTTATACTTTTGCTCTCCAACCGATATGTCAAATTTTAAACATAAGATAATAATTCATGTACTTTATTTGCATTGCGAATGAAAAGAAACAAAAGGATACTGCTTTAAACTAATAAAAAATTAATTAAAAGTATTTAATAATTAATTAAAAAAAAAATCTGAATGTGCTGTCAAATTTAGTAGCAAGAGGGAGAGATGTCAATCCATGTCATGCCACATCAGATTTGGCTTCTTAGTTGGAAAACATTAATATTATCTTTTATTTCCGTTATTACTGATTTGAATAATTTAACATCTTATTTGAAGATGCTCTAAAATGTCTATGCTTTCATTTTGACTAGGCAAATTTTACAAGGCAGACATTGTTTTCTGAATTTGAGGCTACATTATTAATTAGCCAAGCCCACACGTCTCCCTTGATATGCTCTAAGGTTGACCTTCTATTTCGCCAGACGGTGCAATGTACTTTTATCATGCAAGTTGTTGTTCGATTTAAATTATTTTTGATGTGGCGGGTTCATTATAAGTTATTCTTCAACTTAGGATTTTGATGAATACAATAATAAATTATTATAACTAACTGATTGTGAACTTTAAACCATTATATAACACTCTGCAAAGTTGCCAAAAAGGAATTTGCCAAATGAGATGCATCATAAAGTCGTGGGTACTATTTGAGATTGAAATTTTGATAACAAAAATATTTGGGTGATTATTAACTCATTATTGAGATTTCATGAGTTGTTTCAAATCTAAACAATTATTTGCACTCCCACTTTTGGTGCAGTTCTTAATTGTATGATAAAAGTAATTTTTGTATTAACTGCAAACGACATTTTATTACAGTGGTTGAAACAATCATGTTCATGCCATGATGCATGTATTCTCACTAATTCTCTGTTTTTTTATTTTTTTAATAATTAACTATTCAACCCATTACAATTATGCTCATGCACCAGGATGTCCTCATCGATGCCCTTTTTTCCTAATAATTTTCATTTTTTCATCATACTACACATATTACCAAAAAAAATTAAATCGGCGAAATTTTCATAATAAGTTGAATGATGCATGTACAATGTTTTGTTGATATGTATTTTTTTCCTCCACTATAGCGTTATGAGCCACTTGTACAACACGATGCTGATTCACATATTTTATGTAAGTAATTCTCGTAAACATGAATATTTGAATTCTATAAAATTCACTAAACTAGGAAACAATATTCGTATTTTAACAATCATACGTACAAAAACAAGAAAGTCAAGCAAAATCACGAGGCCTCAAGAAATGTTGTCATGATCACCAATTCACTATGTGACTACGAAAACGAGACTCAGCTAGAGAGATCATGTTCACGAGGCCACTTTTGTTTACGTAGAGATCATGAGAGGCTTCACTTCACAGTTTCACAGGCTCACAGCAAGCAAATCAAACTCCAAATTAAGTGAAGAAAACCAAAAGCACGTGTTGTGTTTGTGTGCCGCTTTAGACAGATTAATCAAGTCACGTGGATCTGTCTGTGTCCGCGTGTGACGTTCTAACAGCCAATTCCAATTTAACTGGCCACGAGGCGAGGAGTTAACACCTAATGTGACGGCTTCTTCAACAAACAAAATGGAGTTTTAACTGATATCATGTGCTGGGCTGTTTCGAAAACCAAACGAAGTTTTGACTCATAGCACATGTGATTGGAGTTTTGACGTTCTAAGAAATTCCGTTTTGCTGGGCTGTCCCAAAAACAAAACGGAGTTTTGACTGATAGCGTGTGCGATATCTACATGTGGCAATAACTGGCAAGCACTACGCGACTCCAATTACTTTCTAACCTAGATAATTAATATAAATAATAGTCCAAGTTTCTTTTTGCACTTTATTAATATATGGATTAATCTTCTTTAATCATCTTTTCTATTCACTAATCTTCTTTAGTCAATTCATGTCTTTATCTCATTGGAAATCTTTGGCATTTGGATGTAGAAAGCACATATGAGGGAGAAAGATTTGCATGAAACGAGTTATGTGCAAGTTTTTTTTCACATGCATGATAATGTATTACTGAATGAGAACGCTACGTGATTGTAAATTTCTAGTTTCATATAAGTTGCTCTCCATATGAGGGTACCCACACACCATTCTAACTTTATTATACCATTTGGAGTGTGATATTTGCACGTCCCTTTTTACTTCTCATACACTCTTTTAATTTTCAGCTATCGGATCAGATATTTGAAAAAGACCAAAAGACAAAAATTAACAAAGAGTGTGTGAGAAGTTAAAATAATGTTTGGAAAGCACATCCCATAACATATCTTACAAGAGAAGGAATTGAGCATATGAGTTTGGTCACATCACTCATAAACTCCTTTTAATTTTCATCCAAAAGTATTACAACATTGATAATTTCATATAAAAAATATATGGTAAAAAAACTGATTACATGTTCTAATAAAGGCTAATGGCTAATTAAAAACATGGAGTATTGTATACTCCATATCACCATTTTTTGTTAAAAAAAATGTTCATACTTTTGTTGTGTGACTAAAATAAAAATATATAAACAAGTAAAAAATTGTATATGTGTTGTTTTACACCTCCTAGGTTGGAGAAATTATTACATACAATTGTTGTATACAACTTGTATTTAAAAAACCTAGTCGCCTAACTTGCATGCGAAAAATTATGCGACTAGCTTTCTTAAATATGCCGATTTTGGACAAGATTTGTTCCCCAGGGCGATTGCTAGTTTCATTCATCCCCGTGCCTCTAGCCCTAAAATCCTAAACCTAACCATGAAGGCATGAATAATTAGTTTGTGTGCATTTCAAAATCCAAGACGCAAAAGCTTGCAAGTAACAAGGGCAAAATATGCCACCCAAGTCAAACATGGTTCTACAAGATCCTTGGCAAACGCATTCACACGTCGAAAGGACTTTGTAGCAGGCGAAAAGACCTCCAAAATGCACCAAAGGAATCGTCCAATCCAAGTAGCCCCGGTCCGGCGCACAAGAGGATCCCACAAAATGTTCAATGATATTTGAGTAATGCAGTGGACATATGCATTGGGCTGTTCATGGAATCCACCGTCGGCCCAAACAAGCCATGCTGATAGTCCAACGAGGAATGAAGAGAAGTGAGGCTAAGGGCACTTTTAGTGTAGTAAAGCCTCTGTGGACAATAAGCAACTCAATCCCTTTAAATAAATAATAATTATCAAAATGCATCTCAACCCCAATAGCTCAATCAATTCGTATTTATAAAATAATAAAAGATAGTTTTATTTTTAATTTCAGATAATAATAAAAGATTGTTTGAAAGTATTTGAAAATATTGGAATGTAGTGTAAAGTGGAAGTGGTTAGGTATTTATGGAAAAAAAATTTATGATTTTTTATATTTTTAAGTAGCTTTTTTATAATTTTTTAATGTTATTTATAATTTTTAATAATTTAAATTGTGGCTGATATCATGATGACGTCAGCTTGAGTCTAATTGTCTGAATGGACTGGAGTGTTTTGGGAAGGGGGAGGAGTGGATTGGGTTGCCTGTTCCCAAGGCAATAAGCAACAGTAGGGTTGCACTAAATGTATGAGCCTAGGGCCATCTCCAATGGTGAGGGCTCCATCTCCAACCGAGCCAGCCAAAGGGCTATAGGCCAAAACATAGCCCGTTTTGACACAAAACTCATCACATAGCCAGCCAGCCTTGAAAGTTAGCCCCAGCTATGCTGCTAGTTGACGTCATGTAGCCTATTTATTATTTTTTTTAAAGAAAAGAAAAAAAATTAAAGATTCTAATTTTTTCCTATAAATACCTAAGTCATTTCTACACCATTTCTCACATCATTTTCACATTTCCATACTATATTACCTCATTTTCATGTCTAAGTTTGTTAACATACAAGTAAAATTAAAATATTTAATAACATGAAACTTAAAACAACATTTAGCGACAAGTGACCCTCAAAATATGTCTGGAAAACTTATTTCAATATGATAGTTTAATTCAATTAACCGATAAAATTAAAGAACAAACTTAAATAATAAATTATTGAGGGGCCTAAGAAATAGTCCATTCGGATGGAGATTGTGTATATAATATAGATATGGTCTAGCATTATTCATTAAAAAATAATTTCTTGCAGGGCTATAATTTAGACGGGGCCTAAACGTAGCCCTTTCAGTTGAGGTGGCCTAAAGGTCCAAAAGCTAAAAAATGGTCTGATTTGCCCAAAAACTTATGTCACATCCCGGCCTGGGCGGGACGATTTCCCGAGCCCGCTCCACCACCGTAACACGATATTGTCCGCTTTGGGCTTACCATTCCCTCACGGTTTTGTTTTTGGGAATTCACGAGCAACTTCCCAGTGGGTCACCCATCATGGGATTGCTCTAGCCCTCTTCTCGCTTAACTTAGGAGTTCCTACGGAACCCGAAGCCAGTGAGCTCCCAAAAGGCCTCGTGCTAGGTAGGGATGAGAATATACATTTAAGGATCACTCCCCTGGGCAATGTGGGATGTCACAATCCACCCCCCTTAGGGGCCCGACGTCCTCGTCGGCACACACGCGGTCAGGGTTAGGCTCTGATACCAATTTGTCACATCCTGGCCCGGGCGGGACGACTTCCCCGGCCTGCTCCACCACCGTAACACGATATTGTCCGCTTTGGGCTTACCATTCCCTCACAGTTTTGTTTTTGGGAACTCACGAGCAACTTCCCAGTGGGTCACCCATCATGAGATTGCTCTAGCCCTATTCTCGCTTAACTTCGGAGTTCCTACGGAACCCGAAGCCAGTGAGCTCCCAAAAGGCCTCGTGCTAGGTAGGGATGAAAATATACATTTAAGGATCACTCCCCTGGGCGATGTAGGATGTCACACTTATCTCCAACCAATGACTAGGCTATAATTGTATGAAGCCCACTAGACTATTATTTGGCCCAAGAGGCGTCAAGCTGGCCAAATGTAACCCTTTGCTTAGCCCTTTTTTTGGAGCTCAACTCTTTAGTTGCAATATTTGATTCAAATTCAACGATTAGATTTGAAAACACTTAATGGTAGTTTAACTAAATTAACCAATAAATTTAAAGTATAAACTTAAAACTAATAAATTATTGAGGGGTTATGTTTAGTCACTTCGATTGGAGATGATATATGAGTATAGTCTGACACTGCTCATTTAAAGATAATTTTTTGGGGAGAGTATAATTCTAAACGGGGTTATATTTAACTCTTTTGGTTAGATATGGCCTAAGTTGTGGAAGCCAAAAGGGTTTGGCCAAGGCCTTGTACTTGGAGCCTGAGCAAAAAAGGAGAATTGTGATTGTGGTTAAGGAGAGGGGGATTGCAATCCCGATGGATAGAGACCGGAGAGCTCTTTTGGCTTTGGAGTTTTTGGTGTATTGTTTGGTGGTGATGGTGGGGGGATGGATTGGACATTGTTGAATCGGTGGTGGAGGAGGGGATTGGAAGCAATGGATGGCAAGAAAATTGTGGGCGAGAAGGGGATCGGATGTTACCAAAAAGACACAAGGTTTAAATGATGATAATATCGGGACCAAAAGTAATGAACGTTAATGGAGCAAATTTTGGGTTTTTTTTCTTAGAATGTGGCTTGGTATGCGAAATTGCTTTCTTTTCTTTTTGGCAAATTAACCATTAAAAAAAATATGGAAGGGACTTATGTAGTTCAAGTGCTCAATAAAATTTATTCCGGTGACGTAGAGTTTGTGTTCAATTTCTGCTTCCTAAGTATTGTTTTGACAATAATGATTTATATGACACTGATACATTTTCACAGTGGTGTTATGTACCTAAAATAGAAAGACATGTGTTGCTTTCTCTTTATGTGTCCTTGTATAATTTGCACAAAATACGCGGCAGTAGCACATCGTGCCATATAAATTACTCTCCACGTGACAAACTCTATAAAAGAAGAAAATGTTATTTAGCAGTCATAAGGGCTTTTGACAACATTTGGTAAAAGAATTTAAAAAGCACCTCTAGTTCGTAGAAATGTTTTTTTTAGAAAAAAAAGGTACTTGACATGTGCTTCCCTTGTTCGTGAAGCACCTCAAAGTACATCCATTTGTATAAGAAAAAAATAACTTAATAAAAGGACAAGAGAGTAAAATTTGTCCGTTAAGTAAAAAAAGAAGGTAATTTTATTCCAATAAGTAATTGCCACTTAGTATTATGATATAGCGGTCTTCATCTTCACTTATAAGTAAGATGTTTTAAGTTTGTTTCTTGCTGAAAGGTGAATTTGAACTACGTTATTACTAATCCATTGTGAGGCTAATCTCATCCCATCCTTCTATTGTTGATAATCTCGTTTGTTAAAAAAAAAAAAAAAAATTCCAAGAAGCAATAGGGACAAATTGGTAATTGGCAGCTTTTATACCAATTCCCCTCCTTCCAACCAAGTACTACGTATACGCCTTTCTCCGCTCCCTGTACTCACTGCACTGCACAACCGAGGGTCTCCAAAACATTCCCCACAGAGACTTCGAACATGGTAATTTCCCTTTTACTCGTCAATGCATTCTGTAATTTTCACTTATTTGATCTCATGTACACTGATTTCATTAGGGTTTCGAAAATTTCACTCACTTTCATCGGTAAATGCGTTGCTAATGGACTCCGATCTGTTATTTTATGCCGTATATTTCTATTTTACCAATCTCGTACTGTTTTGCTGCTTTGAAAAAGTTTGAATTCTATCGATTTTGCGAGCCATTTTCGTTTTGTATTTAGCGTTCTGTTTGGTTGCTGAGAAAATTGGTGTGTGTGTGTGTGAAAACATTTGCATTGTTTCTGCAATTTTAGTTTGGAAATTCAATTCGTATGGCAAGTAGTTCTGATGTGATAGTTGTTGTGATGGAATTTGAGTACTTGCTTTTCGTTCGCCAAATCCCTACTTGTTTTCGTTAGCATGTTTATAGTTGTTGTGATGGAATTTGAGTACTTACAGCTCTAACTAAAGTTCATCAGACTCAAATAATTTTGGAATTCCTTGATGGTGTGATATTTACGGTGTTGCAGTAAATTTGGTAGCTTGGTGGGTACTCATTGAATTGTAACTAGAGGAGCACTTATTAAGTGGGGTTACAAGTAATGAGAGATCCAGACCTGTAAGAAATGGTATAATCATACCCAATTTCAATAACCACAGAAGTAGTAATTCTCTCCCCCAACCCCAAAAAGTGCTGTATCCCCTTTATACTATGCACCAATGCCTATATCTATATGACCGATGAGGCAACCGTTAATTATCTGAAACACAGTTCATACATGTACGTCTTATAATTTGGGTGAAATATAGACAGTCACGTGGTCATATTCTAAGTACACTGGAAAATTGTTGGTAGATCATTGATTTATGTGCGAGCTTTGCAAACATTGTTAATTAACTAAAATTCTAAAATTAACGAACATAAAACAAATTCGCATAAATACCAAATACGAAAAACTAAATACTGAAATCCGGGATGAGATTTCACAAAGGTGGCCAACCATGGGGTTAGGGTTTTGCCCAACACATGGAGGCTTCCCATTGGCCAAGGTTGTATCATCCATAGGATGGATGAGGAAAGAATTATCCCGAGATACTTATTTAGGAGATAACATCTTGGGATTGTGAAATGAGCGCTTTGGTGATTAATTCTATCTTTCTGATGAGCTGTTTTGGGATTTCCTTGAGACTTGCAACACGGGATCTTGTTTGGGTTCGCGTGAAGTGGGTGAAGGGATAGAGCAGCCATGAACCATGTAGTGAAGCTGCTAAAGCTGGGAAGAGAGCCATCAAATTTCACCCGAGTTACTTCATGCTGGGGTTCACCTTTCCCATGCCGAATCTTTTCTAGGAGGTGATCTGCTCCATGAAATGTGCTCTTGCTTAATGTTTTGTACATGAACATGGAAAAGCATGTATATGTACTACTAGTCTACCAATTATTAATGTAATGACTGGTATTCTTTTTGTTTCCTTCAGCATACTTCTCCAGATTTTTACTTGCTTCAACTTTACATATCGCCGTGTCTTCGAAATTCCAGCGCACAACTCAATCAGGCTAACTCGAATCATCCGATATTGAGATTTATTCATCATCTAATGACAACAGGTTCAATTAGATTGGCAATGCAATTTGGGTGCTCTTTGTCAGAACATGCATAGAGTATCTAAAATTTTAAATCATGCAAACAAGTACGTAAAAGTACATAGAGCCATAGCAAACAAGTGCATGAAATAAATTACAATAACAGAAACATCTACAAAGAAACTTTCTTCTAAAAGGAAGACTCGGTGTAGGGAAAACTTATTTATAGGAAATACCCACTTTCTTTGATTCTCATGCAGTTAAAGGATCCAGAGCAAGCAATTCGCCGCAGGTTATCATACGTAATGGCTTTGACAAATGCAGCTTCTGAGTTGAGAGGAGTTGAGAAACTTGTTTCATTGTTGGACGAGATTGCGGACTGGGATGCAAGCATGAAAACGCAATCTTCACAAGAGAGAGAACTTCCCTTGCTTCTTGATGCGTTGGAGGCGAAATGCGTTGGTCCAGAACATCCACAATTGGCATTTGATGGGTTGGTAATGCAGATGATGATGACGAGAACGAATAAGGCATTGTTGAGAATGATGAGAAAAAATCTCCGGGATGCCTTCCCATAATTATTTCAAATGTGACCACTCCAAAGCTATAAACATCGCATTTCTCATTTACTTCCATTGTATATGCAAGCTCTGTTCAAAATAAGCTCATAGCAGTGGGATAATTGGTATGGGTATATAATAAACAATATAAGACTTCGATGTCTAGAACATTTTGTCATCATGAAGAAAAATGGAGGAGAAATTTATTTTGATCACTAATTTAATCTTAATATAAAGCAAGCAGATTCTAGATCACCAGTAACAACCAGATTATCTTGTACATAATCACAAAGTTCTATTCCAAATCAAAATGTAACTCCTGCCTATGGACGAAAATGAATAGTATTCAGAGCAAAGTTATCCCAGAATAAATTAAGAAATTTATGCAAGATGTCAAAATCATTGGTCTAAAAGAAAAAACAAAATAATATATAGAACAAAGAACAATTTTACCTGGTGCAATATATCCATACGTGCCTGCAACGGCAGTCCAATTAGTTGAGTCTCGATTCAAAAACTTAGTAGTGCCAAAGTCTGAAACAACGGTCTCATATTCAAAATCCAACAAAATGTTCTTGCTTGATATATCCCGGTGAACAATTGGTTGCACAACGCCGTGGTGCATATATGCCAAGGCATGAGCTACACCGTTAACAATATTCACCCTTTTTCTCCATCCCACTTCTTTAGCTTCTTCATCTTTGCTCAAAATTTTAGCCAAGCTACCTCTTTCAAGAAACTCGCACACCAAGAACGAGTGCCGGTGGTGCAAACAAAAACCATAAAGCTTCACAATGTTCCGGTGTCTTATCTCTGTCAGTGCTCTTATTTCATTCAAGAATCCCTCCTCCAAGTTCTTCTCGCCATCCCACAATTGATGGAGTTTCTTCACAGCCACTGTGACGGTAGATGACAACTTTGCTTTGTATACGCTTCCTTGTCCTCCACTTCCGATGCAATATATGGAATCAAAGTCTTCTGTCACCCTTGTGATTTCCTCATACATTGATTTTCCATCAAAATTCAAAACTGAAAACGATACTTCTTTATGCATGCTTTTTTCTCCTTTATCCTGATGCTTCTTCTTTCTTTTCACTACGAAGACAATTATTGTACAGATAGCAGCAAGAATGTAAAGTGCTGCTAAAAAGGTGAATGTGATTACAAATAGCAATTGAAGCGTGCTGTCAACCATTGAGTGATTCTGATCCAAACCGAGCTCAATAAGAGATTTTTGTAGAGATAGAGAAGGGTAAGGTTGAGGTATTCAAGATTGGGGAAGGACAAGAATGAAATTCCGTGCAGCGTACCTTGTGTACTGGAATTGGTAAGGTTTATCGCAATGACACTTCCAGCAGGATTGCATGAAAAGATAAAGATCTCATGGCCTCTCTGTTCAATTTTGTGTACATATTATAGTCTACTTCTAGGGCTTATCATAATCCTTTCACTAGCTATTCAAATTAATTCGACCTGCACAAAGAAAAAGGGGTGGGAGAGAAGAACAAAAATACAGGACTTGCAGAATGTTCTGTTTTCCACAAGAAATTGACATCTCCATGGTTCAGACCATGGAAAAGTCTTTCCAATTAATATTTTGTTTCATGACTTTGGAGTCCTCCATAAATTAACTTACTCCAAGTCAAAGTCTTTGTCTCTTATATATATACGTTACATGCAATTTGGCAATTTGTCTTCAAATTTTTTCTTCAAAGATGCCTGCAGGTCTGCTACCTGAATGATGTTCAATTGACACATGATTGATTGAAAATCATTCAATTCTGAAATGGACTTGTTTCGTAGTATGCAATGCGTGTTGCATAAGTAATAATTCAATTCTGAAATGGATCGAGGGGAAACGACTTTGTAATCATTCTAATATACATGAATTTCAATTAATTATTGATGGAATAGCCAAATACCAGAATATTTAAAACACTGCTGAATAAACCCCCTTTATAATCTGCATCAATGCCTATATCTATATGATTGATGAGGCAACCGTTAATTATCTGAAACACAATTCATACATGTATGTCTTATAATTTGGGTGAAATATAGACGGTCACGTGGCCATATTCCAAGTACACTGAAAAATTGTTGGTCGATTAGTAGTTTTAAGTATTTGATTTATGTGCGAGCTTTGCAAACATTTTTAATTAACGAAAATTCAAAAATTAACGAACATAAAGCAAATTCGCAAAAATACCAAATACGAAAAACTAAATATTGAAATTTGGGATGAGATTTCACAGAGGTGGCCGCCCATGGGGTTAGGGTTTTGCCCAACACATGGAGGCTTCCCATTGGCCAAGGTTGTATCATCCATAGGATGGATGAGGAAAGAATTATCCCGAGAAACTTATTTAGTAGATAACATCTTGGGATTGTGAAATGAGCGCTTTGGTGATTAATTCTATCTTTCTGATGAGCTGTTTTGGGATTTCCTTGAGACTTACAACACTGGATCTTGTTTGGGTTCGCATGAAGTGGGTGAAGGGATGGAGTAGCCATGAACCATGTAGTGAAGCTGCTAAAGCTGGGAAGAGAGCCATCAAATTTCACCTGTATTACTTCGTGCTAGGGTTCACCTTTCTCATACCGAATCTTTTCCAGGAGGTGATCTGCTCCATGAAATGTGCTCCTGCTTAATGTTCTTTGAACGCGTTGTGCATGATGTTGGCGTTTTCAAACTTGAGCAGATTATTCGACTTGGGGCTAACCGTGCGACAGTGCGTGATGCTTCAGCAAGCCAAAAAAGGCTGCAGTGCTTGCGTAATTTGAATCCCTAATCCATGCCTATATGCCTATTGTATCTTCATTTTTAAAAATTCGTGGTATGCTCACAAATTCTAACAAGGCTTATTTTTTTGGTATGTCCCATGGAACTTGAACTTAATCCCACTTTCTCCTTTGAAACAAAAATATCACCGCTTTACATGATGTAACTCAATTTTCGCTTCACTTTGGTTGGATTTGTCTATTCTGTCGAAATACGGTGACATGGAAGGGTAATTTAGTAATTTCATTCTACACGGTTTATTTTTGTTGCCATGTCACCACAGAGAATGGCACTCTAAGTGCCACCTAGGATGAAATTACTACATTATCCTTCCATGTTAGCATATTTGACGGAATGGATGGAATACGACCAAAGTGAAGGTGAAAATTGGCTTAGGGTGTAAATTGAGATTCAGTTGTTTGGTACCAAAACTAAGCCTTTTAACGCTAATATGCCCTCCTGTGTTTTGGAGTCTTTCTTTTTGTGTTGTGCTGGTTTTTCTCATGACTTCATTTAATGTCCTTTTCATTTGTTTCTCACTTCACATGGTTTAAGTGGCCTTAAAAATGAGCGTGTTCGTTGGGTTAATTGATTGAAGAATTGCACATGCAAGATTGAAAGATTATTCAATTCTGAAATGGACTTTTATGATGGTTCGAGGAAGACTTACGGAATTTTTCATAGGTACGCCTGATCAAGTCGGTCTTTGTGTATTTTCTGCGCTTGTTGAACTTAAATGAAATTTGATGAAATGAACTTTTGATTGAAGTGAGTTTTTACGAATAAGATGGAACGAGTTCTTAATCGATTGTTATTGTATTATGAAATGAAGTTGATGAAATAAACTTATGATGGAAGTGAGTTTTTTATGAATAAGATGGAACGGGTTTTTAATCGATTGTTATGGTATTATGAAGAGATCTGTTGCTGGTCGCTCTTACAAACCACGAAACAGAGCAATGATGCATGCCAATCTGATGAACAACTACTTCAACCCCAACTCGGTGTACATGTTACTTAATGTTATTTAATATTGTTTAATATTGTTTAATATTGTTTAATGCTGCTTCATGTTACTTAATGTTATGTAATGTTTAATGGTTTAGGAAGGTATAGGGAAAAAAATAAAAAATTTTAAACAAATTTTGTAAAAATAAAAAAATAAAAAATAACGGATAGCTTACCGTTGCATTTGAATTCCAGCCTGCCCCGGGGCCGATTTGCTGGCTCATTTGGGTCGCCCGGTTGGCCCTTTGGCCCTTTTTTGTCCAGTGGGGCCCACGAGACTTTTGGCCTGATCCTCGGTTAGAGACGATTTTAGGGCTATTTTCAGACCTCTGACCCTTTGGATTCTTCGGTTGAAGATGACCTTATGTGTATCAAACGAGCCCAAAGATTAGGGATGAAACCATTATTTGGAAATGGAGCTGGCTAGATTCTAAGCTTATTTTTGTTTTCTTCCCTCTATGAAAAATCTTGCTAAAATTTTGGCCAAATGAACTCTAACACATTGTATCATGTAATCTGAGTTTCTTAACTATTTCGGATTTTGATGGAAAAAAAAAAAAAAAAAAAAAAAAGAAGGAACAACATAACCATTTCGAATTTTGCTTTACTTTTTTTGGCTTGGGACATGGGGACAATAACCAAGGGAAAGGTGAGATGAAAGTGAAAAACAATTTAAAATATTTTTAGATCTTAGTTTTCATATTGTACGTCTTTCCTCGTACATTTTCTTCTACATCTCCCACAATTGTTACTCCACTCTTATATATATCCCACATTACTGTCATGTATTTCCTTCTCAAACACAAAAATTAAAATTAAAAATAGAAAACGAAATGGTTATCAATTGGACCTGTAATATTAGGGAGAACACAATTGTGTACCACATTTGGCACATCTTCCATTTGTTAGTCTCTAAAAAGTGTTTGAATTTTTTTTTAAAAGACTGGTCACATACATACATACATACAAATGGCAGTTATAGCAAAAGTGATAAGCATGCCTTGGTTGAAGTTGAACCCTTTTACCAGTTTATGAAAAGCATTCAGTCAAAGTATTTGAACCACTGCAAAAAGAGAGGGCATTCCTAAACTGACTTCAAAGTCACTGGTAATATTTTTGGATAGGGATGTGATATTCACACAAATGGCAGTTATAGCAAAAGTGATAAGCATGCCTTCGTTGAACTCTTTTACCAGTTTATGAAAAGCATTCAGTCAAAGTATTTGAACCACTGCAAAAAGAGAAGGCATTCCTAAACTGACCTCAAAGTCACTGGTAATATTTTCGGATAGGGATGTCATATTCACACACCTTCTTTTACTTTTCACACACTCTTCTAATATTTGGCCGTCGGATCGAATGAATTAAAGAAAATCAACGGATAGAAGTTAACAAGGGTGTGTAAGAAGTAAAATGTGATGTGTGGATAGCACACTCCTTTCGGATAATATTCTCCATAGGCATGCATCAGCATAACTTTTTCGGATCGCCTTTCTTTGAGAAGCATTTCTGTGCCCCAACACGAATTATAATTACTAGAGATATTATTACAGGTGAATTGAATCGAACAAGGAACACTGGATGTCCCTAAGCAAATTCATCCTTTTGAATTTTAAATTACGACGTACAATGGACAAGGGCATGAATATATATATATTGTCATAGCAAACAATTGCGTGAAATAAATCACAATAAGGGAAACGTCTACAAACTTTCTTCTAAAGGGAAGACTCGACAGAGGGAAAATCATTTATAGGAAATACCCACTTTCTCTAATTCTCAGCCAGTCAAAGGATCATGAACAAGCAATCACCGCAGGTTATCATATGCAATGGCTTAGCTTCTGAGTTGAGAGGAGTTGAGAAACTTGTTTCATTGTTGGACGAGATTGCGAACTGGGATGCAAGCAGGAAAACGCAATCCTCACAAGAGAGAGAACGTCCCCTGCTTCTTGATGCATTGGAGGCGATATACGTTGGTCCATAGCATCCATGATCGGCATTTGATGGGCTGGTAATGTAGATGACGATGATGACGAGGACAAAGAAGACATTGATAAGAATGACGAGAACATATCTTGGGGATGCCTCCCCATGACTATGCGACCACTCCAAAGCTATAAATATCACATTTTTCGTTCACTTCCATTGTATAGGCAAACTCTGCTTAGAATAAGCTCATAGCAATGGGATCATTAGTACGTGGATGTTATAATGACTTGATGAAGAGAAGCGTGGTGTGAAAGCTATAAGTTTATCAGTTTAGCATGAGAGAGAGAAAGAGAGTTTGCATGGATGCATGATGTTCTAGGTTGGATAATCTGAGTTTCCTGGGATGGTAACAAGGCTCCTAATGGCTAGGATGTTTAGATGAAAAGTTATAGAAAACACTAAGCTTGCAGGGGTGATGATTCTTGAGGTTTCAAGGATGTTTGCACTTAGGGAGCGATTTCCCTAGCTTGGTGCATCACCTTCTAACATTATTTCTCTCTCTGGCCTGTATTGTGTTCTTGGATCCCCTTCTATAACCCTTTGATCTCTCTTTTGTAGGTGAATCACTCGTTTCTAGGGTTTCTAAGGAATCTCTAATTGTGGTTGTCTTTCTTCCCATTTTCCCCTTGTTCTTCTGCCATTTCTGTTTTGGTGTAAAGTATCTAGGTGTTGCTACCCTCATGAACCCTGCACCGCGCCTTCTTCTCGAGGTGTTGCTTTCCGGGTCAGCCTTCCACAAGTGTTACTTCTAGTAATGTGTCTCTTGTCTTTGAGGCGTTGATCTTATGCGCGAGTTAGGAAGGGAAAGTTAGCCTCCTTCCTCATTAAATGCTTGCTCTGTTGGCCTTTTACGTGATCTTAGGGCTTAGAGTTTGGTTCCTTTCTAACTAGATTGGTTGGCTTGCTAGGGAATGAGGTAAACTAAGTCTATTCTATTTCAAGCTTGCCCATGTGGACTTCAAAGGTTATAGGCTAGGATCTTTGGGCTCCTAAGCAATTAAAAGTTTTCCATAATCTTGACTTTATACAGACCCGATAAACTTCAGTAACTATCCACACCACAATTCACTTGATAAGCCCTGGGCATTTGACTTGGGCTTATTTTAGCGTGAATACTGGTTACCATGATAAAGCTTGGTGTGACGAATATGCATGGGCATGGCATACTTTATATAGATGTACTATTTAATTACCGTAGTGTGGCATGATTGTGTGAATATATTCATTTCTCTATTTCGCACATTTGCATGTATTTAGGCTTGACTTTAAGCTTGTATAACAATTGGGCATCAAGACTTAATTGGGCTTGCATATGACATTTTTTGGGCCTCAACATTAGCCCTCTTGATTATTTGGGCTATGAGAAACCTTGAATAGGCTGAATAATCAAACTCAGTTCAAGACATTTTTAAATGTGGCCTTGCTGATGGAACTTTTCCCATTCCCGCATTGCAGCAACTAGCATAATGATGATGTACGCCCTTGTTTCCCATGGACGTCTCATCACCAGAAGGAAACGCTGGGTATTCCCTCATTCCTTCATGACAACTGCTTTAAACCTCTTTCCTTCCTAAGAGCAGTTCCACCCCAGCCTCATAGGCTGGCACCCAACCCAAAAAATGGACCGGCCTCCCCTGTTTTTGATCTACCCCAGCCTAAGCCAAGCCTTAGGCCGGCCTAGAATCGATAAACCCATGTGATAGCCTATCTAATGTCATGCTGACACTGGTGTGACATCAGAGGCCATTTAAAATTTTTTTTTGCTCCAGGCGCGTGGGCAGCACGCACGACTAGGTGCGCATCGCCAACAAGAAATCAGAGGTGGGCCCACTTGCGTAGGTGCACTTCAAACTGATGGGAGGGGCCCATTATGGGCCATTGGATTTTCAACGGTAAATTTTTTTTGAATTTTGACATCCAACAACTAATGATGTGGCTTAATCTGGACCGTCGAATATAGAGATCAACAGTCCACGTTTTTCCCCCATAAATTAAAAAAAAAAAGGCACAACGGTTAGAATTATGACCGTTGGCCACGTGTCAACGTATAGGCTGTTGGATTTGAATCTTTTTCAAATCCAACGGTCCATATTAATTACCTAAATTAAAATTTATAAAAAATTAATTAAAATTGTTAAAAATACATAAAAAATTAAAAAAAAAAAAGACTATGTGGAAGCTCATTGAAGATGTTACGTTGTGTGAATGATGGGTTCACACTACTCATGACCCGATTACAGGTAATGAGATGGATAAGCGAGAAATGTGGAGTAAAATTACGAAAGCGTTTTGTGATGTACATGGAAAAGACGGCAGAAGTAGTCAAGGTCTTCAAGGTCGTTGGAAAAAACTCAACGCATTCCTTACTTGTTGGAAAAACGCCATCTCTTAAGATTCCGATAATCTGTAGTGGGACAAGTTTAACGGATCAGGTGATGATATTTTTATTTATTTATATGTATTCCACCCGCATCAATATTTTAATTTATTTATTTGTGTTACTCCCACATTTTATAATACTGTTTTATCCCACATTTATAAACACTACAAGCACAAGCATTCTACAATGTGAAGAACCACAACAAATCATTCGACAAATGGGAATGTTGGTAAATTGTCAAAGATTGCCCTAGATACAGAATTGTGGCAACCGGTCCAGAAGTTGTCATGCACGACATGGGTCTACACAGTTCGCCAGAGGCAGACATCGCCGAACAAGAAGGCAACACATTTGAAGAGACGGAAGGGACGCCTGAAGAAGTGTCGGAGACCCAACTAACTCGTCAGTCCCTCAGGCCTCAAGGTAAAAAGACATTAAAGAAAAAATGTAGTTCTTCCAAAAATGACTACACTAAATATATGGACGAACTTGCTCGCCAAGGTGAACTGAACATGGTGCAGGAAGCGGATAGAGATAAGGAAAAAGTTGCTGTTATGGCAGCAATATTAGCAGTTACTGAGAGACGTGATGCGGCGGTTGAGAGACAAAGAGAAATACTTAATCGAGAGAATGAGATGATTAGAGAAGCACTTAATCGAGAAAAAGAGAATAAAGGATGGCTCAAGCAGATCATGACACTATGAACAAGCCTCTAGTAGGATTGTCTCCAAATTCAAAATATTTTTGGACATCAGAAAAAAAAAGACGTGGTGCGAAAGAGGCGTACAAGAGATGCGGAAACAAGTCGAGGGGGTTCTAGCTACACAAATCCTAGCAACAAAGATCCTAGCACCACATATTCTAGCTCCACAGACTTTGTATAATTTCGTATTTATTTGTAGTACTTTATTTAATTTCGTCTTAATTTTTTAGTACTTGTGTAATTTCGTCTTTATTTTTAGTACTTTATGTAATTTCTTATTTATTTTTATTAATAGATGTAATTTCTTATTTATTATTAATATTTTGTGTAATTACTTATTTATTATTAGTAATTTGTGTAATTTCTTATTTATTTTTAAAACCCATCAAATAAGATTACATAAACTCATCAAATAAACTTAAAAAAAAAACACCAATTAAATTCACATAACCTCACCAAATAAACTTAAAAAAAAAAAACACACTAAATAAGATTACATACACTCACCAAATAAACTTAAAAAAAAACACCAATTAAATTTACATAACCTCACCAAATAAACTTAAAAAAACACACTAAATAAAATTACATAAACTTAAAAAAATACACTTTATTCTTCAACCACAAGCTCATTTTAATTATCTTCACCTTGTTGCAATCCTCATTGATGCTCAATCAAGTCATTCTGGCAGCTTATGTGCCAATATGAATCTTGCATAGAAGTGTGCCACTAAACGATCAATTCATTGTAACGTCCATCTCATTCCAACAACTCGTGTTGCACGGGTCTTTGGTCTGGTCATGAGCACAGTAAATACGTGTTTTTGAGTTGTTCATCGTATCCAGCTCGTATTCATCGACAACATCATAATCATACTAATCTTCTCCAATCATGTTATGGAGAATAATACATGTCATCATGATGGATCGAAGAGCCTCAATATCAAACATTCTAGCAGCAGCCCTAACAATCGCCCAACGAGCTTGCAGGATACCAAAATAACGCTCCACATCCTTCTTACACCCCTCTTGACATTTTGCGAAGTATTTTTCTTTTTCACTCTGTGTATGTGACACTGTTTTGACAAACGTTGACCATCTTGGGTAAATGCCGTTTGCAAGGTAGTATGCTCCATCATATTTATGGCCATTAACCCAATATGTGCATCTCGACGCTTTTCCTTGTAGCAGTTCGTCGAACACTTGAGATTGGGCAAGGATATTTAGGTCATTTTGAGCTCCTGGAACACCAAAAAAAGCATGCCAAATCCATGTATCAAATGAAGCCACTGCTTCCAAAATTATACTTTTGGCTCATTTTCTGTGGCCATATGCTCCTTGCCACGTACTTGGACAATTTTTCCAAGTCCAGTGCTTGCAGTCGATGCTTCCAATCATGCCAGGGAAGCCTCACATCTCACCCTTCCTCAAAAGCCTTCGCATGTCCCTTGGCGTGGGTTTCCAGAGGTACTCATTGGTGTAGAGGGCTTTAATTGTAGAGCAAAACCGCATCAGGAACTCCAGAACAATTGTTTTTCCCATCTTCGCGATTTCATCCACTTGATCTGAAGAAGCCTCGCATCTCACCCTTCCTCAAAAGCCTTCGCATGTCCTTTGACGTGGGTTTCCAGAGGTACTCATTGGTGTAGAGGGCTTTAATTGTAGAGCAAAACCGCATTAGGGACTCCAGAACAATTGTTTTTCCCATCCTCGCGATTTCATCCACTTGATCTGTAGATGCTCCATATGCAAGCATTTGCAAGGCAGCCGTAATTTTTTGCTCAGGAAAAAGACCTAGAACGTGAAAAGCATCCTCTTTTTGCACAAAGTATGGATCATGGTTGCAAATAACACTCATGATTTTGTCGAACAAACTTCGTTGCATTCTAAAACGACGTATAAAAACATAATCAGGGAATACGTTGTTGGGAATAAAATAATCTTCCAAGAGATCTTTACCTTGTCTTTCCCTTTTTCTATCGAAGTTTGAGGCACGTCTGAGTTTGGCTATCTGACCCACAACTTTCATGACACGACGGGAATGTGAGGCTATCTGCCTTCTATGGTCATCATCATCATCCTCCTCCATTGCAAAAGCCTCATCTTCACCTCCACCTTCCTCGAGATTGACCAATTACTCCTGTTGCGCCAACAATCTTTTATGTTGCTCTTCAAACTGTTTATACACTCTCCTTGAAGAAGACATTGTCAGAACTCAAGATTTGAAAACGATGAACAAGGATTCTGAGCTTAAAAGAATGATTGAATTTGGTGCGAGGATGGATGTAAGGATGTAAGGTTTATATGGACAAAAAAAGAAAGGATGAGATTATGGACAATGCCACGTGGCACTACGTGATTGGTTAAAAATCTTATCGAAATCTTGGCTAAATTATTGTAAACAGATAGTGACACGTGGCGCATCAGGATTGGTTGAAAATCTTAGTGGAAATTTATTCACAAAGTAGTACATTCGGATAATGAAACGTAGCGTGACAAGATGGTTAAAAATCCTATCCGAAATTAAAACTATTCTATTTATTTATTATTTTATAAAAAAATTTAAAATTTTTAAATGGGCTAGGTACCGGCGCATTTTGTAGGTGTGGAGATGCATTTGGCCTATTACTGTTCATTGAGGTCTATCACTATTCACTAAGTGGATCAAATGGGCTGAGTGCTGGTGCATTTTGAAAGTTTGAATTCTGTCGATTTTGCGAGTCATTTTCGTTTTGTATTTAGCGTTCTGTTTGGTTACTGAGAAAATTGGTGTGTGTTTGAAAACATTTGCATTGTTTCTGAAATTTTAATTTGGAAATTCAATTCGTATGTCAAGTAGTTCTGATGTGATAGTTGTTGTGATGGAATTTGACTACTTGCTTTTCGCTGTTCGCAAAATCCGTACTTGCTTTTCGGTAGCATGTTTATAGTTGTTGTGATGGAGTTTGAGTACTTACAGCTGCTAACCAAAGTTCATCAGACTCAAATAAATTTGGGATTCCTTGATGGTGTGATATTTACGATGTTGCAGTAAATTTGGTAGCTTGTGGGTACTCATTGAATTGTAACCAGTGGAGCACTTATTAAGTGGGGGTACAAGTAATGAGAGAAGCTCAGTAGTGTCTTCTACTACTTTAGTAAGGAGAATCGGGTAAAGGCTGGAGGACCCTGCAATGGTGTGGGTCAGTGGTGTGACATACGCGATTATCATCCTGAAAGTGTCCAATGTCGATACAGAATTCACAAACTTATGCATAATAGTGTATGGGGAAAGTAATGCATGTTCTTTGTGGAAGCTTGACATGTAAAGATTAGAGAAGGGTGGAGCAAGTACTTTTACCATATTATGGTTACAGACAATTGCATTGATATGCCTGTTGGCAAAAGTTTCAATATTATTTGTTAGAGTTTGGAGTTTCTGGAACAAATTTGTCTTTGGTGAATTTCGGAATCTTATACAAAGGTTGAATGAAGTTCGTTCATCTTCCCTTCAGTACATGAGATATCAAGGGCACATTTGTAAACTTGTTGGATGAGATAAAAATAAAATGTTTGGGGGCAAGATCTGGGCTTACATGTCAGTGACATGTCCAGTTGGGTGAAAGGGCCCATACTGTGCAGCCCGTTGTAGCCTTTGGGGGTCAAAATAGAAGTCAGTTAAACTACAGTCGCTTCACATTTATCAACTGAAAATGGTTTCCTCCCAAGTTCCTTTCATATGAACTTACTGTATATTTTGTCTAATCCAGCACCATGGTATGTACTAATAGTTATACTATTGATGACATTTTGGTGAAGTAGCTTATCTATTTATTTTTTGGCAGGATGATACAGATGACCCGAAACAAAGCACTGCTGACATGACAGCTTTTGTGAGTTCCGGCTCTAGTTTTTTCGCTTTATATGTTAAATTAATTTGTACTACTTCTATATGGCCATATGGATGAGTGGTGGGCATGTTGAAGATGATGGTTATGCGGCTTTTATGTATTAGGTATCCTAATCTTTCAATGATGACGGAAATTATTTAAAAGTTAAAACTGAACGATGAAGAGATTAGCAGTTGGTTAATTTGATGATTTGTTGTTTTTACCACTATTCACAAAACCATAATACAATATTAAGAGGCGGGCATTTTTTTTGGTTTCTCAATTATTGGTGTTTACCATGTATACTTGGTAGTTTTGATGCCCATATATTTACATAATATTGTCACTCCATTTGCGTATTAGTTTCATAGCTGAATTCTATACAGCAATCGAAATGCCACCAGATGGTGAGTTTTATACTCTTTTGTTTGGTTTTTTCAGGTCCAAAATCTTCTTCAACAGATGGTGAGTTTGTCATACATTTTGGGACGTTTTGTAATTGAAATGAAGTCCAATGGACTGTGTAACTTATGTTTTTTGAGTTGTGCAGCAATCCAGGTTCTAGACAATGTCCGACCCCATCATTACAAAGAATATCCTTATTGTATTGCTTGCTAATTTCAAATTGATCATTATATTATTGTACACTGGTTTTATGAATTATGTTATACTAGTTTTGTTATATGATATTAGAGAGCAAAATTATTAAGTTGGTAGCATTTGAATTTGGACCATTTGGCTGTCCTAGATTTCTGTTTTGCTTGCTTGGCAGCGTATGAGAAAATTACGTGAGAATCTTGAGGAATGTTATAGATTATGATTAATCCAATCATCTTTCGTTTTTTTCTGTCAAATTCTTCAGTTGGTGGACTCTGTGATTGGTGATACCTGTCATATTTATACTTGATTAATAAGGTTATATATGTTCTTTTAATTGTTGTGGGAACCATGTTTGTTTGACCTATATCTTTCTTGATCACATTTGAATTATTCTTTGCGCGGGACTTGTAATTTCTTTCGTACATTGACTGCGATGAGATATATGGAACCAGTATTATTGTTATTGTGATTATAAATACAAAAACTAAATAGATCACATTGGTTTGGATTAAATTGGTTTTTGGTTTCCTTGACCTTGATGCACTTGATGAGATGGGCAGCAGGATCGACGAGTTGGAGCAGAGCATCAATGACCTCAGAACCGAGATGGGAGTGGAAGGATCGCCATCTCCTTCAGCCTCGTTGAAGCAAAAAATAGAGCCCAAGTCAGCTCATGATTCAGGCAAGGAGTAACTATGTCATGTTGTGTTGCTTTAATCGATAGGGTGTGTTTACTGCCTGATTTTGAGCGTTCGTTTGGCTGTTCCATTTGGATCCAAATCATACTATATAGATGGTCACTCGGAGCAGATCTATACTCCATGGATTTGTAAGCAAGGCCAAATTTGATTGTCATTTTCTGACAGCAATGTAGGAAGCCCTTTTGATTCTCATTTCCTCGCATATATTTTCATGATGTGTCTTACTGGTGTGACGCCCTTTATCATTGAAAACCTTGGCACGAGGGGGGCTGAGTCTAATTTTGAGGGTTTATCGATCGACTAGCTCTTAATCTGATGGTACATCTCTTCTCAAAGAAGCCAGACATTCGAACCTCATTCCCCCAGTAATAATATTATTGATAGAGCATCTTCTTCTGTATCACATAACTTCGTACTTGTCCAGATTTGGTACGTTACTGAGGCAATATTCGTTGGTATTCCAAACGAATAATGTAATCTCATGTTTTTACTTTTCCACCCTAACGTAATATCATGTTGTGGTCCTGCCAGATTCCCAAATGTTGATTGTTTATGGAAGGCAAATGCGACAAAGACATATGAGGTGTTGATTTGATTTGATTGTGTTGTATGTCACAAAAAGGCTTAAAAGAAACCCATAATTCAATTGCGTGCTCTCACATCCACCGATCTGGACCTTCCGCAAGTGCATGTGGACGGCAATTGACGCTGAGATTCCCATTCCTACATTATATTATCACTATCCATCCATCCATCCATCCACCATATTAAAATGCCAATAAGAATGCGCTGGATTTGTGGCCCTAGGCAAACCCCAGCACCATACGAATAACGCTTGGACAATAACAATTTTCGTTTTTATTACGTGACACAATTTTTCTTCAATAGTGCATTGGATTGGACGGATAATGAATGATTAATATTAAAAATAAGAGTTTAACCCACTAACATTATAATTTGTCTAAAAAAATGTTGAAAATATGATATCTAACTGTTATGAAAATTAAATTTAACAGCTAAAACACCAATTAGTGCTACGTAGCATTGAAGCCATATCTTCCAAGTGTTTGTTCTAGTTTCAATATTTGGCATATGAAAGAGCTGTTATTGATACTCAACATTGCGAGATGTTATTGATACTCAACATTGATACATAACAATTGTTTATAACTAATTATTTGTTTGTTTTTGTTCTCTTGATAACTAACTATATGAATAAATGAAGTCAAATCGTGTGGTATGAACAAATAAATTTATTTTTCGGTAAAGGTTGTATTACTTTCTACAAAGTATCGACCTTTAGATTAACATCCACCCAAATTTGTACATAACTATATATAATCATATATGTATATATCTCTCATATCCCGTAACACATAATTATACGACCGGGCACACCAAAAAAAATATCCCACAAAACAGCCACAGCCGAAATTAAAATTTTGCATCTACATTTCATTTGCTTTAAAATCCAATCATGTTGTATGGTCTTGTTTGCACTATAGCAAGACAGTTGTACACCGCAAAGATACAGATCACACGCACACGCACCCAACAAATCTCACGTCCCGCAAGTACCCTTTACAACCCATTTACACGTTTTCTGGAATCTGGATTTTTATCACAAATAATAATAATAATATTATTATTTCCTCTTATTTTCATCACAAATAATCATAAATAAAAAAAAAAATACAAAATGGAAGAGCAACAATATTACAACATTTATTAAAATCTTTTCAGGTATATAACACACAATCACTCACTAGACCGTAAATAATATAAATTTTTTATAATTAAAAAGGAGGTGGAAATTAAATTTAAAAAAATAAAATTTGAAATTAGCGCCTGCAGCGAGTAATGGCGCTACAGCCGCGACGGTAGGGATTTGCCTGAGCCCCGGGTCGGCAGTTGTAGTAGGACGCGCCACGCCGCGAGCAGGGTACAGTGTTCCTCCTCAGCGCACCGTAGCTAATGTACCTCCTCCTCCAGGCTAAGATGCGCCGATTGATCTCCGAGTCCATCAGCATCTCCGCATCCTCGTCCTCGTCAGCTATCAGTCCCCCAGCCGCCGATCTCATCGAACCCCAGCTCAACTCGCCCAGCTGGTGGCCGCCGCTGCCGCCGCTGAAGTCAACGGCCGAAGCAATCGCTACCAAATGGGCGGCCAGGATTGCACAGATTAAGATGCAGCCAAAGAGTGATGGAGTTCTTGTTCTTGAGCTTCCCATTTTTTTTTGGGGATTTTGTCTAAAATATGAACTTTTTTAGAGGAACTGGGTTTGTGGAGTGGTTTGGCCTTATAAGTGACCTTTGGAGAGGAAATGCCACTTGTTTTGGGATTATTTACAGTGATATGCCACTTCACCGTCTTTGCCTTCAAGTTTAAGAATGCCAATGACTTTATGGACATCCACTAATCACGCTTTATCTTTGGGAGCTGTCATGATTAAACAAAAATAATAACGTTACAACCTTAATTTCTTCGTGATATCAGAATATGTTGATTCACGTGTAAAGCTTAACGGTCATGCATGTTTTACGTCATCCAATTCGTGTTGTTCACGTATTTAGCCTGAAAATTCGTCACACGTGAGAGAATGTGTGAGGATGTGAAGGTAAAAAAGTCTCACATTGGTAGAAAGAGAAACCTAACAAGAGTTTATAAGGAGTTTGACAACTACCAATATTGTCAATTAGCTTTATAGTGGAATATCAACTTCTTCAAACTGGCATTCATATTCTTCTTTTTTTTTATAAACACATTTATATTATTTCTAACTAACAATAACATTGTAAATTCGTACTAAATGGAGTGTTAGGTCGGATAAAAAATACGTGCTTCGACGTCAACTAATAATATTGAACAAGTGTGTTAGGGTTACAAGACAACACACATGAGATGATATATTAAGAGTATTTCATATTAAACGTGGAAGTCTTTTGTGTTTAAAATCTCCGAGACATCTACAACCATTGTCACTTTACTTTGAGTTCAATGCTCATTCTAACAGTACATAAGAGTATGTTATATATGCGGCCGGCCAAATTGCTACATGTGCTCCAATGTCACTCACGAAATCACATATTAAGAGGCATGATGAGAGTATCTCATATTGAATAATCAAACCTGAGTATAAGTGCTTAAAGAATTAATTTATAGTTGAATATTCACATATCAAAATCATTTTACCCTTTTTCATTGTGAAAATTACATTTGAAGTTAAAAGAGTGGAGGATGATTTAGGTAAAGTGCAAAGTAAATTCATTCCCCCTTGACATTGTAAAAGGAAATCACTTTCTCTCCCACTTGAGTTAGTGCATCGGGTTGTTGGAGAATTTGTAAAATCCTTTTTTTTTTTTTTTTTTTTTTTGTCGAATGTAATAGCTTTCAAATGCTTAGTTTGATTGCTGCAAATCCAAGGACTGAACCCAACAAGCTTGTAAACCAAACTTGTGGAAGCTACATGGTCAAGAAGAGGTTGAAATGTCTTTGTGTGTCTTTCTGACCTTCAAAAAGAGTGAATAACCATAACTTATCACCAGTTATTCTCTTAAGAAAAAAATAAATGCTTGTAAACCACTTCGAGTCTACAACTACATGCCAAGCTTAACTGGCAAAATAAGGAAAAAAGTTCTAAGGTTTCGTTCGTCAGACTAGGTGTTTGTGTGCAACACACGAAAAAGGCTCGATGTATTCCAATTTATTCGTCTATACTCGTGGTCCCACCTTTGTGGCCAAAATAGGTCCTAGTGTAAAAGTTAAAAACTTCTTTTAGAGGATTGAATGTGACTTTTGCCAAATTATGTTAGGTGGTGGACGTATCGACATTTTTCGAGCTATGCTGATGAGGCTTGTCGACCTATGCTAAGCAATGATGTCGAGGTCCAGCGACATCTGTTGAGCTCTTTTGAGCATCACTTTGCCGAGCCTTGTTGAGAAGTATCAGGCATGCATTTCATCGAACAATTAATAAACTCTATTGAGGCTCGTACCAGACTGTCATAGAGTTCCCAAAGGACCTTTCGAGCCGTTTCCCGTTTTTGGTAGGGTCCTAAGAGGTTGGGACCCAACATATCCCTTAATGGAACCCGCGCTTATTCCCTCGTAATTAAGAGAGACCGCATCGTACACAAAATTCTCTTCCAAAACACAGTGCCTAAAAAGTCTTTAACCCTTCCAAGTACATAATTGAAGCGTCTTAACGCACTGTGTCGGACTCTTACGTCCCCAGTCTAGCCCAAAGTCCAAAAATAGTCCCAATCCTCATGCCTTCCTAAATGGGCTAAAAAGCTGACCATCCAGTAACGGGTCCAGAACAGTATGCGCCATATGACCGTGGCATATAATTATTTGGGCCAATTGGGTTCATCTGACAGGCCCAGTGTTATAGTTATCACTGTCGCACTCCTCATTCGTATAAAAGCTATAACCCCTTGAGATTTTAGAAAACCCTAAAAAACGCAGAGCTTCTCACTTCTAGCAGCTGCCGCCACCGCTCCGACTTCCCCAAAGGTATAGATTTCTCCTCTCCTCCTTCCATTCCGAGTATTCTAATCCTCGCCGATTCGATCAATTCTGACATCCGTTTCTGTGTTTGGTGGATTTTGTTTCTAGGGTTATAATCTCGACCGCCAAGATGCAAAACGAGGAGGGAATCATCACCGAGCTCTACATCCCGAGGAAATGGTACCCATTCGAATCTAATGGGCGATTTTATTTTGTGCGACTGCTTTGTTTTTGGGATTGGGATTTTAGGGTTAAATTTTGTGGTGTTTCTTTGGATGCAGCTCGGCGACGAACAGGCTGATCACCTCCAAGGACCACGCGTCTGTTCAGATTAACATTGGGCATTTGGATGAGCATGGCATCTACACTGGCCAGTGCTCCACCTTTGCTCTCTGCGGCTACGTCCGTGCTCAGGTTTTGCCTTCTTTCCCTCGTTGTACTGTGTTAATATTTGTGCTTTTATTGGGCATTTGTGAATGTATTGGGTGATAAGAATGTGTACAACGGTTGCGGAAATTGATTATATTTGTGTGTTTTCTGTTGGATTAGTCTCATTTGGTTCTGTCGTTGGCTTTGTAAGATTGCATTCTTAAGCAATATTACAAAGTACATGAATTCAGAGGCTGGATTTGAACCCCACAACGGAGAAAATAACATACAAGTCACACATCGAATAAGTCTTGCTGCGGTTGTAAATCCTTAACTGTGCCGAAACAATCACTTTTTATTCAGCTATCATTTTTTATCGTATCGGGACACAAGTGCTACTACAGTTTTGGAAGTTGTTCGATTACTGATAAATTTTAAACAAAATCATATTGACGCCTACAGTCAAACTCAAAAATATTGGGTTACTAATGGTTTTTTATTAGGTTTTCAGTTGTTCTCAAATGATAATTAGCATCCTCTTATAATTTCGTATCGGTCATTTGCAATATTGATATTCCATCTGTTGTGCTCTGATTTCTTGTGCTTTCTTTTGTTTTGTAGGGAGAGGCCGACAGTGGTTTGGACCGTCTCTGGCAGAAGAAGAAAACCGAAGTTAAACAGTAGAAAGAGATGATTCTTCTTCAGTTAATGGGGATGAGTTGTTTAATTTCTGAACTAAATTATGTGATGTTGAGGGTTTTTTCTTATTCAATTACTACTGAACGTTGCAAGTAGTTCCCAACCTTTTGGTGTTCTTGAAATGGGCTGTTCTTTTGACGATTAAGTAGTGAAACTTCTACTCGTTGAGTACCTTAATTATATTTCTGGTTTCATAAAATTATTTCCACGGAATTTGCATGATTATCTTATGATCTATGTCAAAAATTGACCTCTGATGAAATCCAGGACAATACATGCTTTTGATCTAGTGACCCCAATATTTCTCTGACTCCTATAGGCATCGACATGGATTATGTTCTGTGGGTATTGCCTTCTCTAGCAAGTAACACAAGTTTAGATCCCCCTCACTTGTGAATTGTCATCAACTTTGTCAAGACTCGTGTGAATTGTCAATGCGTAGAATAATACGCAATGTTTTATCAATAGTTACGGAACATTTCCTCTCTGGATTCTGTTTCGCTCAACCCTTTCGATTTGTGACGGTTGAGCGAGTGCAGAAGCTTGAGGCCTTTCTGCCTGAAATCGACCCCATAATGCACCAAGATCGTGCTGTACACGTAGGTTGCTTCTATGTAACCCTTTGAGGCCGTTCTCTTTAGAGACTTGATTTCGATTTCTGTTCTCTTTCCTGTGAAGAGGTCGCACATCCCTTGCCTATACAAGTCCCTGACATTGCCGCGATCCCTGCAGTGTTCCAGTGATCGGGAGAGTTTTTTCCTTTCGCGCCAAGAAACCAGCGAGATCTTGCTGATGTGACCTCCTCCAATATTTGATTGTCCTGAGCGCTTTTGTTGAAATTCTTGCAACTTAACTTGGCCGAGTAAACATCATCGAAAGAGCGCACAGCAACCTTCGTGAGTCTTCGACAAAAAGCTCGTTTGGAAGACTGTATGGACGATGAGGCGTTTCGTATTTCTTCATTGATATCGTGAGAGGCCATTGACGATGCCTGAACAAAAGCCTTCTA
Source organism: Pyrus x bretschneideri (assembly GCF_019419815.1). Taxonomy (NCBI): domain Eukaryota; kingdom Viridiplantae; phylum Streptophyta; class Magnoliopsida; order Rosales; family Rosaceae; genus Pyrus; species Pyrus x bretschneideri. Next base: position 8,290,945 of record NW_025999798.1, read on the forward strand.
GATATTGAACCAAAAAAAAAGCTTCCCTACGTTTTGTATCTTACTTTTGCCAAGCTTAAAAATACATTAAATTAGAATACAAAAACCCTAGTGAAAAGTACCTGAAGAGCAGAAGCCGAAGCCTCAAGAACTTGGGAAGGACAAAACGAAATCAGTTTGCTTTGCAGGTACAAGAAGCAATTAAATAATGTGATTATTATTGTGAAATAGTGTGAACGCCCATATGATCTGACTAAAGATGAAATGTAAGAAAAACAAAAACACTGCTAAAGATGTTCTATCTAATTTTGTTACTACTTAAGACATGGCTTCAACATGCATTAATTGGTATTCTAGACTTTTACACGTTAAGAACTTTGTACAAAGAGCATGCAATGTATGATTAGAAAACAAAAAAAGATGGCACAATACTATTACTTACTCAAGGTCATAATGGTCATTGCCTCTCCTTTCTACACTCATTTCGCCTAACATCAATAAAAGAAAAAAAGAAAGTGATACTTGGCATAAGAAAAAATTCCAAATTCGAATTACTCCAAGTCAATACTAATCAATGAGTTAAACTACGAATGTGTCTTGATAAAACTAGCATACTTCATAAATATTGCATTTTTATTATAGATATATGCTAGCATCAATTGCGAACGAGACACACTCCAATTAGAAATTTTCGGCCATGAAAAACTCAAACCATCAACCATAAAAAAATGCTTCAAGCAAATAGCTAGAACATATCCTTTTTGGTACTGCAGTGATGTGGCATAAAATTGTAAACCCGGCGGTCACAAATCTTTACCGGAAAAAAGGTGCCAAGGTTGGACAAGTGCGACAAATTAGAAAAATTCTTCCCTTCCGACTGGTCGTCGTCTACGACAATACACTCACAATCTCAAGGGTGTTGCTCTAAATCGACAATAGAATAAAAAAAATTTCTCAACAAAGTGAAAAAAAAAATAGTACGTAAATTTTTTTAACGATGCTAATAGTTAAAAATCAAATCTAACGAGTAAAATACGTAACGATATGAGTAATGTTTTATTGACAGTCTTACCATACCATCTTTTGTTATTATAGCACGTGCGCATTAAATAACAGGTCTCATTAACACGGAAATTTCTTCATGGGAATAGATTGCGTTACGTAAACGTAACTAAAAGGTCAAAGTTTCAAAAAAGGTTAAAATTTCAAAATTCGACACAGGGCATTGTATTTTAGGCCGTGGACTACAAGAGCCGCCAGCGCCACCCAACTGCTTACGAGTTCCGAACGCCGCGGCGGCTCAGTGTTCAAATCGGCATTCGCCGGCAGCCATGGATTCGAGCAGCTCGGGCTCCACGAAGCTTGATTACTTCGACGACATGTGGAAGCTCCAATCCACCGCCACGTTGCTATCCGTATCTAAAGTCAGTTGCTTTTCACTTCACACTCTTTGTTCCTTTCCTTTCTATTCTGTTTGTTTCCCGAGAAAATACTGCCAGAAAATTAATGCAATCCCTAATTGGATTTTACCGTGTGCTTTGTTGTTTGAAAGGGGGAAGATGGACGAACCGCCTTGGTATTGGACCGGACGATCTTCTATCCCCAAGGTGGCGGGCAACCTGCCGACACCGGCTTCATCTCCGTTTCCGATTCCGGCGTCAAATTCGTAGTAGACGATGTGCGGTCCAGAGACGGCATAGTAAGTAATCAAATTGTTGATATGGTCTCTCTCTCTATAATTTTCAAATGTTTGATTAGAAAATAAAAAATTAATGTCTATGATTGGTGTTTCACTTGATTTTGATTAGGTTTACCACTACGGTTTCATTGAAAATTCCTGTGAGGAATCGGAGTCGAAATTCGAGAAAAGGAAAGAGGTGCTGTTGTGTGTGGATGAGTCTAGGCGCAGGCTTAATACTAGGTACGCATCTACTCGAAGAAATCGGATCATTTGATTGTTTATATTTATAATTAAGTTGCTGAACTTGTTCTTTGTTTGAGCATTTATTGTATAACCAAAACCAAGTTCGATTTTCGGCCAAAAAACTCCGAAGATGGTTTACTTGCTTGCTGTTTCGTGTTCTATAATTTGAATGTTGTGGAATTGTTTATGTGCAGGCTTCACTCAGCTGGGCATTTGCTGGATACATGTATGAGAAATGTGGGATTGGGTGATTTAGAGCCAACCAAAGGCTACCATTTCCCTCAGGGGTATGATTTATTTCTGCTTCATTGCTTTAAGCCTAGATTACAAAGTGTAGGTGTGTTTCTTGTTGCAAAATCTTCTGTTAATATCAGGGAACTAAATGATTAGTTGGCAAGAATCTTGTTTCTAATTTTTTCCTCAATCCTCGTTTCTTGGCAATTTTCTTTGTTATGCAATTTGTATTGAAATTTTTTGTAGTTATCTTCAAATAAACAAAACAGAAAAACGCGATCACTCTCAATTTAGATATGTTTAATGTAAGCTGCCAGGATTTTTTTCAACATAACAGCACAATGATCCTTCCTTTTGAGTGTAGTAATCACTCACTTGTACTTCAACTTTCGACGAGTCAATCTATCTGTGGAAAACAGCACAATGATCAGTCTTCGTGGGCTTTAAAGTGAAAACTTTTCACCATCACCCCCCCCCCCCCCCCCCCCCCCAACCCAATTGTCTTGGGCAGCAGCTGCCTTATGTAGGCCTCCAAACCTTCTCCATAAAGTCTCCTGTATGTGCTTCTAGTGGAAAGGGTTATGGGGCCCAATATAAGCCACCAAATAAATGCGCTACTTAGAGCCAATTAGGTCAATAGTGTTCCTTTGGATTGAGGATCCAGTGGAGTTGTCTTGTAGGACACATGAGGCCACTATTGTATATCGGATAAGCTTTTACCCCAAAACAGATAAGCCATACAAAAAAACCAGCAGTGGCATAAGCGATGAGTCGATGACACATGCTTCAGATTGAAGCAACACATCTTCACCAATTCTTCTCAAATTTAAATTAGTTCATTGCCAGCCTCAGGATTCTGAGATGTGAACAGTCTTTGGTCTTTGAGACACGATGTTGTTGTTTGCATATCCTTCTGAATTAGTACTTCTAAATTTATAATATTTCCAGGCCATATGTGGAATATAAGGGCACAGTTCCACAAAAAGATACAGAAAGTAAGCGAAAGGAGTTGGAGGTAGAAGCTAATGCGTTAATATCGAGAGGAGGAAAAGTGAGTTGCAATATTTAGGATTTATCTAAAGTTGCATGCTTGGTATGGGGTATTAGATCTAATCCGTTACCATATTTTTGTAAGGTTTCTGCTGCCTTGTTACCATATGAAGAAGCATGTAAGCTGTGTGGTGATTGCCTTCCCGATTATATTGCAAAGGTTATTCCTTACACTGGACCTGTTTTCAATACATGCTCATATTGGACCCTTCAAACTTTAGTGCTGAAAATTGTCGAGTACTAACTTCAACTGCATTTACTTTTTTGCATCTCTGATCTCTTGCAGGACAGCACTCCTCGCATTGTGAAGCTAGGGGACAGCCTTGGCTGCCCGTGTGGCGGTACCCATGTTTCTGATATATCAGAGATCAAGAGCATTACGGTAAGATCCATTTGCTTCAGTTTTCTTATGAACTGATTGATGTCCCAAATTTTTCGCAAAATTAGTAGGATGAAGTGAGTGCTTCAAGAAAGAATCTGTTGGTCTACTCTTATTCAAGTGAGGTCTTTTACTACTTGTTCAGGTTACTCAACTACGGACGAAGAAAGGATCGACAAAGGTCTTTTACAATATCGGGTGACTCGGGTCCTAATTCTTGATGTAATATTTTGCTCTCTCATTGATACAAAGATCTGCATCTTTGTGTAAAAATTGATAATTTATATAACTTTTATTATAGTGTTCTTGTAAAACTATAAATTTTTCAGGCTTTTAAAAGGATTTTACGATTAGTGAATCACTGGTTGTAATTTGTTTGTATTGTGATCATGATATATTCAGTATTTTATTAAACTGTTGCCGCTTAATTAGTGTATACAGAGAAACTCCATCGACACTCCACAGGCATAGACAAGGAGCGCAGTTTGTCTCGTTCGGACGGACGAGTCGAAGGCGACACCATCCTCGTTCGGATTTCCTGGTTTGAAGTTCCGTTCAAGACTCGAAACTTTCATCCGGCAGCCGGAAATCGCAATGCCTGCGGGGTGTACCAGGAGATGCCATACGTGTGTGGTCCACGGTCGACATCTAAAACTGCATGAAAATTTTCATACAAAATGTCGAACCCAGTCACTATTTGCCACAAAATTAGATAATTTTAACGAAAAGCTTCAGTACTGTTTATTTTAACGAAAAATCATATTTTTACACTAAAAAGTCAATTTTGGTACTATTTATGTTACCCTTTATTTTGTCCTTATCATTAAAACTCAATTTTCAAATTATTTTCACTAGTTTTCTTACAAAATTATTGGAATTGTACATAAATTTGGATTACACTTTTGTTTCAGTCAAAAAGTTTCTTTTGATAACCGATAGGACAATTACGTTGAATTCATCTGATTTATGAGGATGAAGATTCGAATTTGGGCTTAAAAGATACAGCACATTGTTTTAGGCAACTAAGCTTTACACAGGTGACGGTTAGAAAAAGTTTCTGTTGGCTCTTATTTTCTTTGGCTTCATATCTTTTCGGCTGAAATGTGGCTTCTCGTTAGGGTTTAAGGCCATCTTTCATTAACATGACATCTGATGACCTATTAACAGAGCCAAAATAGATCATGTGACGGAGACCTTCGTTGACATTTGTTAAGAGGTTAAAAAAACAAAGAGCAAAACAAGGACACAAGTTATATATTTCAACTTGGCCTAACCAAATTGGTTAAAGTAGTGTATTTATCTTTTTACAACTTGTGTTTGAATTATATTTTTGTAGTTTAAATATATTTAATGTAGCTTATTTTATCATTTGTTAAAAAAATAAATATAAAAATAAGAAATTATTTTCATCCGCCCAATTAAATTATTAATTCGTAAAATTATAATTACAAAATACCTCACTTGTAGTTTGCATGTGTTCCTAGGGCTAGGCCAACTAAAGCATTATAATTTATAGGTCAATGACAGGTTAATTCTGTAGATGTGAGTTTTAATTAAGTTGGTTTGAGTAATGTGCTTCTTTTTCTTTACTCAAGTTTTTATTCTTTTCCTGTAATTTATCGTAGATTATTTTATCAACTGATATATTCCAAAAATGTTATTCTTATCGTCTATTTATACCATCATTTATATTATCTCTCTAATAAAGATGGAATCTTTGTGTTGTTAGGCCCTACCTCTATAAGAGGAATAGTACAAATTAATGGTAAGTGTATCATTACTCGACTGTTCACGTACAGGTAATGAGAATTGGAATTATTATGATTCTTGGGTTTATTTTCTAAAATATGAGTATTGAAATCATCAAAGTATTAGTTTTTTCTTAGGTTTACTACATATACAGAAATAGAAGAAAAAAATATTTAGTTTTTCGTTTCAAACCTGTAATCCAATACATGAAAATCATGTATCAAATTAACGAAGAGGGATTAGTTGGTTTTAATTAGATTTTCTTTCCTCACTTTATTACTAAATTTTCCGAATTTTTACTTTTCATTTCTATTAAGTAAATATGTCACAAGTGGAAATATTGTTGTCAAGTGTTTCAAAGTACATTTTAGTACGGAGATTATCTTGTAACGCATAATGTGGGCAGAACATAATATCAACATTTAATGCAATGATATTACTAATTGATATAACACACATATATCACTTGTCATATAATACAACATTAAAATACAATAATATCACCCCATGATGATAATATTATTATGAATTTAGTGAATTAGTAATACTATGTGTCGATTCACCCACACAATACCTCCTTAATGGAATTATTGTTGCTAATTATATGACTTATATGATAATTTTTGTTTTTTCAGGGTTAAGAAAGGAATAATATAATAAGCATGATAAATATTTTGATGATGATAGAGTTGAAATGGAACTTGGAAAACGGCATTACCGGTAAGAGGAGGAATAGACAAAAAGCCAGAACGCCAGCCAAACAAATTCCGCTCATTTCAACATATACCCCTTCCTCACCATCCATTTTCCCCATTCCCTTTCTTCTCCCTCCACCTCCATCTCCACCTCCCCCGTTTTATGTACCACCCAGATACAGATTCTCCACTCCACTCACCTCTCTCTCTCTCTCTCTCTCTCTCTCTGTCGGTCTCTCTCCTTCTCTCAGATCTGCTCTTTGTTTGCTTTTTTGCTTTTTCTTTCCAAAGTCATACCCTTTATCACTTCCATCACTCTTTTTATATATACACCTATATATATATGTTATATAGCACTAGCTGCATTCTTTGTTTGCTTCCATTGCTCTTCTGGAGGCCTCTTTGTTGAAGAACACCAACAAACCCAGGTGGGTTTTCAATCCCTGCTCCGTTTCTTCGTGTTTTTCTTCGATAATGTATTGCAATTTCACTAATGTTTATTGGGTTGTGTTTGAACCATATTCTCTACGTTTCTGAACCTTTTATTTGATTGAATTTGCTTATTGTTTCACCCTTTTTATTGCGTCTGAAATGCAAAGAATCACTTTTGGAACCGTATATTTATTGCCAATTATTTATCTTTCGATGGAGTAATGAGGATAGAATGCTATTATGATTGCTATTTGTTTTCGAATTATCGTAATTTTCTTATCTAATTTCCTTAAGCTCTAAGTTATTTTTTCTTTTTCACAAGGCGATATTCTATTCTAAACTAGTCTAATCTATGGGGTGGGGGGATTCGAACTTGAATGCAACGGGCCGGTCACACTGCCCTGGTTCTAACTTTTAAGTTTCCTTCTGTTTTCTCTGATCGTCAAGTTTATGTAAGGGGACAGAGTAGTGTTCTTGACCACAAGCTATTAGCCCCCATAAGCTTCATGTTTAGTTGATCAGCTCAATTTATTTTTCTCTGTGTCTGTTTTCTTGTTGTGGATAAGCATTTGAATTATTAGTATTGATCATTGAACTTGGAGATGTATGCATTCTTGTGGCATATAGCTAGGAAAATTTCTCTTTTGGCGTTTTGCTCTCTCACACATCCAATCAAAGGCGCACACTTTTTACATCATTGTCATAAATAAAAGAATTTGGAGTTGAGAAGCTGTATTTTTACTGTTTTATTTTGTAGTTATATCAACTGATTTTCAATAGTTCCAATGTTTCACCATTGAACGCTATAATGACACACTTTGAAAAACAGCGGTACAGTTATGAATTATAAGTTCATATTTGAAAAAAAAATGGTATTCGTGCAATAAAGATAACCAAATCAATTCCAAGTTGTCACGTTGCAAACATTTGAGTTAATGAATAACCAAGATGTTTGTATTTTGTATGTTTTCATCTGTAGATCATGTGAGGAGAGACTATGGTTAAAACTAAAGGAGAACTAAAAGTAAGCTTTGGCTATCAATGCAATAGCAACAGAGGCAGTTTTTGTGAGGATTCCGATGAATATGAAACCTTGCCTGAACTCCGAAGGAACAGTAGTTTCTCTTGCTTGTCTGGTGCTGCAATAGGAGCAAATGCCACTCTGGCAAACACAAATATCTGCAATGGTTTGATAGGGGTAGAAATACTTCCTAGTTGGGACTCTCCTAATTCATTTCGTAGAGTTCCCTCTTCACCAGCTATGTCGAGGTTGGATATATTATCATCTTCTCTTCAGAGTAGTATGTCAAACTTAAGTTGCAGTCCGTCTACGCCTGATTCTGATTCTTACTTAATGAAAACCACGAGTCCTTCCAGAAATGAAGGTTTTCTTAATGGTATGGAAGTGCAAGTGGCGGGTGGAGCTGCTGGTGAAGACAGGGTTCAAGCTGTTTGTTCTGAAGAAAATGAGTGGCTCTTTTGTGCAATTTATGATGGTTTCAATGGAAGAGACGCAGCTGATTTTCTGGCTGGGACACTGTATGAAACCATCGTATTTCACTTTAATTCATTAGACTGGGAATCAAGTCAGGAATCCATCAAAACTTCTAATGGTCTACATATAGATGGGTCCCTTCCATTTATAGGAGATGGTAGAAATACTATCAGCAAAGAAAGATTTTCATCCAGAATTTATACACAAAAGGATTCAAGTGTTGACCATATCTCTGAGAATGCTCCATGTGCTAAAGTAAAAACATCAACTGATTCATTTAGGCACAGGGTGCTTGATAGTCTCCACCGAGCTCTTAGTCAGGCTGAGAATGATTTTCTGTACATGGTTGACCAGGAAATGGTGGATCGCCCAGATTTAGTTTCTGTTGGGTCTTGTGTTTTAGTTGTGCTTCTACATGGGAAGGATTTGTACACACTAAATTTAGGTGACAGCCGAGCTGTATTGGCAACATATGGTGATGGTTATTTAATGAGTCGGAGTGAGAGGTTAAAAGCTATCCAGCTCACTGATAGTCATACAGTTGATGACGAAAGTGAAAGAATGCGAGTTTTGTGTGAACATCCTGACGATCCCATGACCGTCGTGGCTGGAAAAGTAAAAGGGAAATTGAAGGTCACTCGAGCTTTTGGAGTTGGTTACTTGAAAAAGGTGGTCACTCTTATTGTTTAACAATTATGTACCAACACCAAGTAGGTTAAAAAGAAGTTTTTTTTTTAGATAAACTGACATTATCTGGTGTGTTTATATCTTATGCCCCTTCTTCATAATCAATATATTTTCCATTAGTGGATTTTACTGAATCTCTTTTCTTTTCACTTTTGTGCAGAAAAACCTGAATGATGCATTGATGGGAATTCTTCAAGTTCGTAACCTTATAAGCCCACCATATGTTTCCACTCAACCATCGTTGAATGTGCATAGAATATCAATATCTGATTGCTTTGTAGTACTTGGTAGTGATGGCTTGTTTGACTTTTTTACCAATGACGAGGCAGTAAAGCTTGTCCACTCCTATATCTTGAGCAACCCCTCCGGCGATCCAGCTAAGTTTCTGCTTGAGCAGCTTGTAGTAAGAGCAGCCAATTCTGCAGGTAGACATTTTTTATATCATGTGGAGATTTTGTTGTCATTCCATCCATATCCCCTACAAGTTTGCTTTGTTTCATTTCGGCTACCTTTATTAAACACAGAAGCATGTTTAACTAACCCTTGATCGGATTAACCAAGATAGAAAAGCAATTGATTTGTTATTGGAGAAGGCTACGCTCACCCTCCATGTTGTGTGCTCTTAGTTCTCTCCCTTTCGTTTCTCTGCTTCGTAGGCCCTGCTTCTATGGCCTATGCGGTATTATTACCATATGGCATCTTGCATTTGTTGAAAGATAACAGATCTTTCAGTTTAAAATAAGTAGTTTCAGTTTGATTTGTTGTCGTTTGTTAACTTCTCCTATAATGTTCTCCTCTTAATTGTAAATAGAAAATACTTTTTGGTGATGGGTGAACAAAACTCCAGTTTTGATCCCGAAATTGAAACATTTCAAGACCAAGTTTAACTTGGATGATATCAATATATACATTCCGCCCACCACACCACACCCTAAGGCATGCATACACATTTTTCTCTAAAGTATGGTCTTCTGAAGTCTTCAAATAGGAAATCCCACAACAGGGTTGGTTACATTTTATTTTATCTGACAGAATAACTTGTCTTTTTGCATAGTTTTTGTTTGCCCGGTCCTTAATACTTTCGTTGCAGGTTTCAGTATGGAAGAACTCATGAACATTCCAGCAGGAAGGCGCAGGAAGTATCACGACGATGTAACAGTAATGGTGATTATTCTCGGGACAAATCAGCGCACGACAAGGGCGTCAACTTGCGTGTAAGATTATTTTTTGTGGTGTAATAGAATGTTTAATATTTTTGTGGTTCCAAATTGTATATAGTTGGATGTCAGAGATATACTTTGCTCCTGCTCTATAATAATGTTTATAGTTTATCAAGTTTTGCTTGGCAAAAGACTGCTTCATTGCATTCGTCTGCAAATTACATATCTTTATTATCCTTTAAGAGGCTTGTTCAAGAAGGGCAAATAAATTATATTTATTTTTTTTGCAATTTTGGCAATTTTTACAAGATTATAACAAAGCAGAAAGCCTTGTTGCCTTGGGATCGCTGTTTTTGTTATTTTTTTGGCTGATAATTAAAGAATATTTTTCTAGCATTCAACCAAAAAAAAAAAGAAAAGAACATTTTCTGGCAGCTACTGATGAATAAAGATGGGTTGCTCTTTTTTTGACCTGAGCTTTTTCTTAAGACTGTCAATTGCAGTTTCAGATGGGAATTAATATAGTGATTGGATTCTATTCTTTCCCAACTTCACAAGGAACCCTATGAGCAAATTTGAGAATGCTTTTGTAAGAAGCACTTATGTTCATGATCACTTTCAACATAAACGCTTTCAATATAAACGCTTTTATTTGAATTGAGCAAAGCTAAAGTTTCTATGAAAAGTTCTGGTGCTTCCTAGAAAAAATTTGAGCGTTTCTTGAAAATCACATTCTTATAACTCAAAAACACTTTTTAACTGTTACTGAAAATCACATTCTTATAACTCAAAAACACTATTTAACTGTTATCAAAAGCGCTTTTGATTATTTGAATGCATTTTTAGTCCTTACAGAAGCATGTCTGATTATTTGAATGCATTTTTAGTCCTTACAGAAGCATGTCTAAACAATTAAGCATAAATGATTCTTTGTGCACAAACAACATTAGTCATGTTAATGGAATTCCAAACGTCCCCTACTTGTTCTCCACTCTAATATTCTCTTATTTCCTCCTCACTACAATTGAAAATTCTATTACGTTGTGGTATGTTTTAGCCATTAGATCTTGATTTTTGGCAACTCAAACCTCACATGATAAAACATGCATTAGGGTTTTCATCACTGAAAACCTGCAAACTCTCCAGATGTGTTGCCTTCATCCCATCAGCCTCTTGATGACCAGTTGGTGCACACGTGTACGGTGACGATGGAACATAACAATGATAAGGAGCCAGCGGGTACATATATGCCATCTGGCGTGTGCGGAAGAGATCAACTGGATCTACTGGTTGAGATCCTATGCATGCTGGTGCACTAGAGCCTGCTGAACCACTCTCATCATCTTTTGGGCCTTTCCCCTTATTCTTTTTGCTGCTCACACTCTTCTCACTTTCACTGATCTGAACCTCCACGGCCGGAGACCCGCCGCCTCCGGTGGCCTTATTCCCCGAAGTTTCGCCGGGAAACTTACTTGGGTCGGTTTCAGTAGTAGTAGTTGCTCTGTTTTGAGCAGTGGTAAGCTTGTGGACTTCAACTTTCTCTACACTTTGTTGGTTTGGGACTTTCTGTTTCTCCTTGTTCTTGCATTTCTCCGACTTGTTCTCTTTTCCGGTAAGCTTTTCCGGCCATTCATCTGCTTGCTTGCCTGCTTTTCTGGCCAGCTTCTTGATGAGGGTCTGAATGCCGACGTTTCCAGTGACAGTTACTTTGTTTTGCTGTGACTCAATAGCTGTGGTGTAAACACCTGCAATAAAAATTTTAGTAAAAATACAGTGACTAAATTGAAAAAAAAAAATTAAAATACAGTGATCAAAGTTAAAGTCGAGGAGAAACACAGCGACTAATATGTATTTTACCACAAAAAAAAAAAAAGGTAATTAATTTTGTACCATCAGTTCTTTGTAAAACTTTTTTGACCTTCCTCTTGCAACCTTCACAGTGCATGGGAACTCTCAAGATCCATGTCTGAAGAAAAAATAGAGAAAATGGTGTAAAAAATTATGAAGTAGAACAGTAGCAAGTTAGTTAGAGAAAGAAGAACAATGTGTCTTGTTTGTGTACCTGATATTTGAGAGGTTCTTGTTGAGAAGCCATGAGAGAGAGAGAGAGAGAGAGAGAGAGAGAGAGAGCAAATACCAGAGGTATAAAATGAAGGTAAAACAGTGAAGAGGGGTGAACGTGAGTGAGAGGAGAGATGGGAGTGTAATATAAAACACAAGTATGCGGAGGAGAGCGAGTGCGCAGCTATCAAAGTTCCTGCTCTTTTTCAACCAAAAAAATGATGTAATATTTGACTACAATTAATGATCCTTTGATGATTTATGAGGGAAGTAGTAATTAAGGTGTGTTAATCATACTGATCTCAAAAACTAAAACAATATCAAACAATTGTCAATAATGTTACGATCTAGTGATATTTTTCTTCACTTGTATGTGAGAAATTTTAGGTTTGATTATGAGTGAGTACTAAGTTATTATTGTTGCTTTACTGTGTGACTTAACCGAACCACTACTGCAATATATCATTGTATATTAAAAAAAAAAAGTGACGTGCAATTTAATGAGATTTTAGGTGTGATGGTCATCCATTGTAATAAGAGTAATGGTAGAGAGACCACATATTTATACCACATTATAACAAGAATAATGTGACAGTCACTTTCATTCATTATAATGGATTGACTTGATTGATTGTGAACTGATAACATCACGTGACGGTGTGACAGTTACGCTTAAAAGTTTAATGAGATCGAATTGGATTATGATGTAACTTATTCCAAACAACATCTTAACCCAAACTAGAGGCCTTGTGGATCACAAGTCACATTTGTGAGAGGTCTCAAATTCTCAATGATAAATCCGTTGCTTCCCAAGGACATTGAATTCAAGTTCAGGCCTTTCTCTCTCAAACAATCAAAACCCTCAAGAAACAAATATAATAAATAAATAAAAATAATAAAAAGTAGATTAGTTTGACCTTTGGAGTACAAAGAGGCAGTATACATACAACAGGTTTGGATATACAGAAGCCCCAAAGTAATAAATAGAAACTTTCCCACTTCATATATTAAAGTTGAGCTTGCTTGATGGGCACTTAACCTAGCAGAGGACATGGACAATTCGTTTCAGTCAATTACAGATAAAACAAATTGACACAGAAAAAGAAAAAGCTGCTCCATTTTCATTATCCCTGGAAACCAACCAAACTTATGCTGTTGTAGTATAACATGAAGCCATCTTTGAATGTTAATAAATTAACACGGAAAATATTAAGGAGATCACATTTTAGTAGACCGCGTAATGTCTTCTCTTATATTGATATGTAACTTACTTGTATTGGTAAACTCTATTTGTCATATGTTAAAAGGATGGTACAATACGATCCCCCTAGCGTATCCAGTTCTTTTTTGAACTTGAAGTTTTCCTCAACTCTAATATCATCTATTGGTACGTTTAATTATTTAGGGCGTGAAATTACCATTTAAATTTTATAATTAACCATGTCTGTCAATAAATAAAACAAGAAATAAATAATTAAATTGATATAGAGATTTTCTACTTTCCACTCTGGATCCATTTTGTTTTTATCAGATACTATTTGTGTTTATTTGATATAGAGATTTTCTAACCGTACGATACATGATGAATAGTTAAGGTGTGGGGATTCCTAGGATCCCCACAAAGTGGATCCGAATGGGATCCAATTCCTAAACAAGAGTAATTTAAAAAGTCTAATCTTGTTTTAACTTATGATTAAGTCTATAAAGAGGTAGAGAATATATGTATAAATATTAAAAAAACACTATAATTATAAATTGAAATAAACAAAAATGAAGTAAAGGATTTTTTTTTTTTGGTCAAAAGTAAAGAATAATTAAAAACTGCAATTAAAGATGATAAAATATGCAAAAATTCTGTTGTATTATGATATATGACGTGTACTAAGGGGGTGTAGTCAAACTCGGATTTGAGAGGATTTTAAAAGACTTTAAAATCTTAGTGTAGTCAATTAAAAGATTTTAAAGGATTTTAAAATCCATTCAAATCTAGATGTAATCAATTAAAAGATTTTAAAGGATTTTAAAATCCATTCAAATTTATGTGTATTTAAAAAATTAAGATTTTGGAGGATTTCAATAAATTGTGGATTTTGTGGAATTTCAAAATCCTTCCACCACAATCCATTCAAATTCTTTAAAATCCATATGAATTTTGTAGGAGTCTTTAATCCTTTTAAATCCCATAAAATCTATCATTTTTAAAATCCTTTAAAATCTTGGTTTGACTATTCCCTTTAAATAAATGAAGATTTAAATGTGCAGTAATAATACAACTCAAAATCCACTATACAAAAATTACCCCTGCAGACCAGAACTCTTTAATTATTTGGATCATAAACATCGCAACAAACCCCAAATTCGATTCATTAAGGGCACCTAAATCCTTGGAAAATGTAGTTTGCTGATCAATGAGGCTGATCATATCATTACGACAAGACTCTCTCCATGCATTAATGATGACGGAAGACATTTGCATGTCACCGACACTTTTATTTTGGGTAATGTAATTCACACACTTCATTTTACTTCTTACATATTCTTATTAATTTTTGTTTATTGATTTTCTTCGATTCATACGATCTGATGATCGAAAATTGAGAGGGATATATAAAAAGTAAAAATTGATGTGTGAATAGCAGCACCCATTATTTTTGGGTAGATGCCAATTCAAATGATTACTTACTTAGAGTACGAAATTTGTTAGTCACATTAAGAGTTGCCACCACCTTCAACCACCTTAGGCCATCTCCAATCGAAGGGTCCAGAGGGTCAAAAATAGCCTGAAAATCGTCTTAACCAAGGGTTGGGTCAGAGGGCTCGTGAAATCTGAGAGGGCCCCACGGAATCTGAAAGGGCTGGAGGGCTGGCCAGAAAAATCATTATTCCTGTCAATCCTTAAGCTAAAATTCAAATGCAACGACTAACTGATGTCAGCTAGCCGTTGCATTTGATTTTTTTTTTTTTTATTTACAATTTTTTTATTATTTTTTATTTACAAAATTTTTCCTATAACTTCTATTTCACAAAATTTGTTTCATATTTTTTTTTAAATTATATATTTTTTTCCTATAACTTCCTAAGCCATTATACAACATTAAATTAAATTAAGTAACATGAAACAACATTAAATAACATTAACCAACATACAAATTATACAACATAAAAAAAACATTTAACAACATAAAACTCAAACAATATTTTTAAAAACATTTAACAACATAAAACTTAAACGCCTACTCCATGCTTCTTTTGGCCCAAAGATGTGCAACAAGATCTTGCTGTAGGTACTTGTTTGTGGCACGAGAACGTATCATTTTATAGCTCCTCCATGTACTCATTTATAGATATACTACTAGTTCTTGGATTGAAAGGAAAATTAGTCCCATCATATGTTTTTGCACGAGCCATTCTTGACCTATTTGGATCTTCTTGGTCGTCATCGGACTCTCCATCAATATACCCATCTCGCTCATCCTCCATTATCATATTGTGTAATGTGATGCAAGACATCATGATGGAGTCCAAATTTTCTCGACTCCACCCTCTTACCGGTTCTCTAATGATCTTCCACCATGCTTGTAGAATATCGAAAGCTCTCTCAACATCTTTCCGGTATGCCTCTTGGTGTAAGGTAAACAACTTTTCTGCGTCATTCATAGGGTTTGAAGTTGCTTGGACAAGTGTCACCCACTTTGGGTAGATGTCATTTGCCAAGTAATATCCCATATTGTATTGACGGTTGTTGATGTAGTAGTCAAGTTAAGGTGCTTTACCTTCCGTCAAGTTATTGAAGAGGGGTGAATGCCCAAGAACTGTAACGTCATTTTGGGATCCAGGGACTCCAAAGAAAGCATGTCAGATCCATGTGTCATATGAGGCAACCGCCTCTAACACAACAATTGACTTTCTCGACCTTCTGCTAAAGCCTTCTTACCATCCGATAGGACAATTCTTCCAATCCCAATGCATGCAGTCTAATGACCTTATCATGCCCGGAAACCCATGGTCTTCAGCTTTGCGAAGGAGCTGATTCAGATCTTCTTGATTTGGCTCGCGGAGGTACTCATCTTTGTAAACCTGAACAATTGTGTCACAAAATTGTTCAAGAGTATCAAAGCATGTAGACTCAGACATACCATGAGTTTCATCCATCGAATCAGCTGGGGAGCCATAAGCCATCATTCGGAGTGCAACAGTAACCTTCTGATGAGGTGAGAAACCAGGGCGGCCTGCTCTATCCCGCTTTTGTCGAAAGTATGGATTGACCTGCAGGACATCACGAAGTAAACGCTCGAAGACATGACGCCTCATTCGAAAACGACGTATGCAATCGTCTTCTGTGTACACCGAGTTGGGGTTGAAGTAGTTGTTCATCAAATGAGGATGTGGCATCGCTCTGTTTTGTGGTTTGTAAGAGCGGCCAACAATAGAGCCACCCTATTGAGGTTGTTCCTCAGTTGGTTGACACACCATGGCTACTGCTCTGTTTTGTTTGTTGCGCCTTGAACTTCTTCATCAGACTCCTCATCTTCTCGTCTCATTTGCGCCCAATTTTCTTCCAATTTGGAATTAGATGAGGACCCCTAGTTGGAATCCGAAGAGGATCCAAAGTTGGAATTCATTGCAAACTTGAATTGAAAAAGATTGAATTCAAAGTTGTGTGAATTATAGCCCAATATCCACCATATTTATAGCAAAAGAAAAATTCAAATCCAACGGCTAGCTGACGTCAGCATGATGTCAGCTACCAACGGCTAGCTGACGTCACTTAGCCGTTGGATTTGAATTGAAGTTGTAGTTTTTAAATAATAAATTATGTTTGACCCTATGGCCCTCGGTTGGAGACGGAGGCAAATATGACCATGTACTGTTCATTAAAATATTAATTTTTTGGAGGGCCAGAGGGCTAAACGAGCCCTCTGGCCAGCCCTCGGTTAGAGATGGCCTTATCGACCCAGACCTGACAACCAAAGGCCCCAGACCGCAGGTATCTTGACAAGATGATAGATGTTCCTACAACACTTATTACGTCTCATCACTCACGATTGTTGGTATAAATATAATTAAGTTTTTCCAGATGCATGTTGAGAGATTTCACATCGGAAAATGAAAGAAGCTTTGCATTAGCGCCTAAAAGATACGAGGCTCTCTTCACGCATTGCCAACTCCAAAAACCATGAGATGGTAGGAAAACCAGCACATGGTATACATGTATAGTGCAATCATATATGCTGCCGCGGCACCAGATAATCCGATGTTATACATATGCTGCCGCGGCGCCAGATAATCCGATGTTAAGCACGCATCTTGCGGATAGCGCAATCTCAGTGACAGCATCACTCACAATAACACGAGCAATGTCGTCCTCTGGATCGGTTCTCCAGCACAACCATGTTGCCAGGACAATAAAGTAAATCATCTCACGTTGGATGTATATTAACAACGGGGATGCACAAATGAGAGGAGAGAAAAAAACTGATAGAAAGCTGCTTACGCTGAGGATATTGTTAATACTACATAATTTGATTCAGAAACGAGTTGTGCGTTACGCAAGACAAGAAGGTTGTGGCAACTTCTCTCTAAACCACCATAACAAATTTCAGATTCACGAAGAATCACAATTTACTTAGGAACGAACGTATGCCATGCATGCTCCGGAGTGAAGTCAATCTAGCTTTCAGCTTCTTTGGCCTCATCCACCTTGGTTGAAACATTTGGTTCTTCGGTATCTTGGGCTTCTTTTTTATCTCCTGAGACATCCTGCAGCTGAAGAAATTAATAAGACGTTAATCCAGCTCTTATGCTAACTTTTTTACTCAAAAGATGCACCCGTAAGCAGTGTAACATACCCCCAAGTTTCTAAGACTAGTTGTAACATCCTCTTGCTGCTGCTGAAGAGTGGTCCTCAGATCTTGAAATTCCTAGTTTCAGTTCAAAGACTTAAGTTAGCATAAACGATCACATTTCAAAATCAAATTTGGACGAATATTGATCGCTGGAGCACAACTTACAGATCGAAGTTGATCCACTTCAGTGTTGAGGGATTTCTTGAGTTCTGAAAGCTCCTGCATTAAGGAAGAGAATTGGATCAAGAGTTGAACATGGTTAACACTTGCAAAAAGAAAGCAATACAACTATGAACAAACAAGTTTTAGCTCAAATCCAATCAGAAGAGAGATTCGATATAACAAAACAAACACATCCAACAAACTTATTCGTATTTAGTATTTGCATCCAAGTTTGATGCACAACCCAATTTCTGTACTTCTGGCCATTTCAATCACCATCTGTCAGAAATATGTGTTTTATAGATATCAAAGGTCAATGGGAAACACCAACAGTTGTGGTTTTGAGGTTTGAGAATATGAACAAGAAAATAGTTTGTTGATGAAACCCGTAAGTGTTCTCAACAGATCAAAAGTTGAATCACACAACATAAACATCATCAACTAAGATAATAAACATACGAATTCCAAAAGCTAATTATTCAAATGCATATAAAAGAACTTTTGGTAAATTTTGATTCAGTGATCAAAGAAAGAACTCAATTGAACTAACCCTCCAACCAAATCATCTTACTTTCCAAATAACAGGCACCCAAATCGTACATTAACCACACATACATTAGCAAGAACAAATAATCCCACCAAGATTAACTATAAACTGAATCCAAATGCATGCTTTTCCAAATGTATAAAAAAATATTATAAACACTTACATCGTGGTAGACCTTCACTTGAGTGTCTAACTTCGACCTCCAACTTTGCAAATCCTAATTACCCAAATCAGTAAACAAGCAAATTAGGCACAAACACCATTATGTGATCAGATGA
Source organism: Pyrus x bretschneideri (assembly GCF_019419815.1). Classification (NCBI taxonomy): domain Eukaryota; kingdom Viridiplantae; phylum Streptophyta; class Magnoliopsida; order Rosales; family Rosaceae; genus Pyrus; species Pyrus x bretschneideri. Next base: position 8,309,623 of record NW_025999798.1, read on the forward strand.
GAGAAAGTAGTGGCAGTTGTTTCACCTGCTTCAACCCTTGAATTCTACCAAGTAGCTCAGACCTCGATTCATTCAATTCCTATGAACAACCATAACATTGTGGACCAAATTAAAAACAGTTTTAAATCCAAAATTACAATCTGGGGTTTTCTAATTTGAATTCTCACAACCCTAAACAAAATACATGTAAAAAAAAAAGAAAAAAAGAGCAACAAATAAAAAATTTTACCGCAAGCTTGGAGCCAATCGGGGTCACATTCTCCTTGCTCTGCAATCATACAAAACCAAATTCCAAGTTCATAAACATGAAATTACAAATTAAAGAGAAAGAAATGGTAAGGATAAAGAGGAGGAGCGTGCGTACGGAGGAGAGTGGAGGAGTGGAGGGAATTGAGGAATCAGAAGAGTTGGCGGCGGCCATTTGGGATTGGGACCAGATCAGATGAAGATTTTTGACTTTCTGAGGTTTGTTTGAGTTGTGTTTGTTTGAAATTTGGAGATTTCAGTTCAGTTGGAGGAACAGGAGGAGAAGAGGAAGTTCAAATTTTGAATTTTGAGTGTCGGTTGGGTCGGCAAGCAGGCACTCAGCGGAGGGTGGGACTTTGAGATTGCCGCCTGTAAAATGTACTGAGTTTTGTCTGTGACTGTTCGACAACTTTGACTGTTTTTGTTTGAAAGTTGCTATTTTTATCCCTTTTTTTTAATTGAAATTATTTTTTATTATTTGTGTTCTGAGTTTATGAATGGAGAAATTAGATCATTCAATTTTTATTTTATGGTTTCTATTAGCTTATTTTATTGGTTTATTTAAGATAAATAAAGAGGATGACCTCTCTCTTCAACAATTGAATCTCTAAGTCCTTAAATTTAAAACACATAGATCTGAAGATGATCTAAATTTATATTTTTCATACCACATTTGTACTATCTAGCTAATAGATATGAGATTCATATATATATATATATGTGTGTGTGTGTGTGTGTGTGTGTGTGTGTGTGTGTATTGATAGCCATATCTTTTAATTCATTTTATCTCTAAAATTAAATTCGTCTCACTTTACCTCTTAAAATTACCAATATCAAGCTATTTTATTCTATTTACGTACATATCGTGGGGTTTGTTTGGTTGCAGAGATAGTGTGTGTGTGTAAAGAATTATATTGGGTGTGTAAATTATAATTTAAAGTATTGCTTCTTTTTTTTTTTTTTTCAAATGATAGTAACAGAAAGAGTGGTGGTGGACTCGTGGTTGGCCGAAGTTGAGGTTCGAGAGGGAGAGTGGCTGCTTAAATTCGAGCCTTCAAGAATAAGAGAGAGCCTTATTTAAGATTGAGAAAAACATCGGATGCCCAAGATTAAATCTTAATTGATCCAACGTTCATCAATTTTCTAAATTTAATTTAAATATATATATATATATATATATATATATATTTATATTTTAACTTTCAATTCGGAATTAAATCCTACCGTTGGTAATTATAGTATTTTTTTAGTAGCATAATATTATTAAATTAATATTTTTCTTATTGTGTAATATTTTATCCACGTGAATACCTGAACCAACTTATTAGCTTAACATGTGCTTATCGAGTTACTCGATAACGACACGATTCAATATCGTATCAACTTGAATACCCGTTAAAATTAAAAAATCGAAATACCATAACTTTTTTCTCAAAACAGCCAAATGCTTTCTTTCTTTGTTGTCAGAAAACTATCGCTTCTCTCTCAATTTTCACAAAAAGTACGATTGTAGTGGCCTTTTCGTTTTCACAAAAACTATCACTCTGTTAATTCGCTTATCTGTTTGGTTTCGAGGCAGTGGAATCTTAGCCTTCTGCAGTCTTTCCTCTCGGTGAGGGATCAACAGGCTATTGAGGATACACCTCTTGGTGATTTGAGTCGCAAGGATCAGCTTGTCTGGGATTATAGCAAGAATGGAACCTACTCGATCAAGTCGGGTTATCGTTGGATTCAAAGTAGATCGATTGTTTTGAGGGATACTCGGCAATCTGATGCCTGCGTGGTCCCTAAGGCATTATGGAAAGTTATTTGGAAGCTTGAGGTGCCTCCAAAGCTGCGGCATTTTCTTTGGCTCACTATGCACAATTGCCTCCCTACTTGTGCTGTTCTTTTTCGCCGGAGGTCTTCCCTTTCCCCAGCTTGTCCTATTTGTCGTTGTCATGACAAATCTATTGAGCACTTATTTCTTCAATGTTCTTGGGTTGAGCCTATCTGGTTTGGAGGTGCCTTGAACTACAAAGTTGATTGTTCTGCTCTTCCTTCTTGGGTGGTTTGGTTACAGGCTATTTTGTCTCATTCTTTTAGCTTTTCTTCAAATACCAAGTGGTTGCAATCTTATATTGCTTTTACTTGTTGGTTTATTTGGAAGGCACGCTGTGTTTTGTGTTTAATCAGGTGCCTATTAACCCTTCTAAAGTGCTTTTTGTTGTCTTTTCTGCTTTGGGTTCTTTTTTGGTTGAGAGGACGGTTTTGGGGTCTTGCAGATCGGACGGGATAGGTAGGGCTGGCCAGGTTTTTTGGTGGTGCTCTCCTGCCTCTCCTAACATTAAGATTAATGTGGATGCTAGTTGGTCAAAGGTCTTTAAGTTGGGTTTTGCTGGGGTGATTATGCGGGATGAGGATGGGAGGTTTGTGGCTGCCTCGAGGTACTTTCTTAAAGCTTCCTCGGCTATTGCTGCTGAGGCTATCGCTTTGCTTCGTGGTTGTGAATTGGGAGCTGCTTTAGGTGTCACATCTGTCATTATTGAATATGACTATCTTGATGCTGTTAAATGTCTTTCTTGTTCTTTGGATATGGGCAGTTAAGAGTCTTACCCATTGTTGGCTTGGGTCAAGCAACTAGGGGGAGTTCCAGAACTGTCGCTGGTCCTGGGTGCTCAGATCAGCTAATGGTGCGGCGTATGAGATTACGTTGGTTGGTTTTACGGAAATGAGTGATTTTGTTTGGGTCGATCGGCCCCCATCTTCGTTGAACTTTGTTTTGAACAATGATGGTTTGTCGTGTCCACATTAATTTCATTGTGGTGGTGATTGGGGTGACGCTTCCACTCGATGAAGGGGTCTTTATGTCCTATCCCTATTCATTACTTGTTTGCCTTCTTGGTGTTTGCCTCTCTGTAGGCTTTCCTGTTTTTCTTTTGGCTTTTGTGCCTTGGTTGTTTTCCCTTGCTTCCAACAAAAGAAAAAAAAAAAAAAAAAGTATCACTCTTTTCTCCTATAAAAACTGTCGCTCATCACAAAATTAGCAACAGAAGTCCTAGCTCCACCTCCCGGTTCTCCTTTTTATGCCGCATGCTCCTGAAACCAAAATCTGTAACGAAGCGTCAAAGCCCACATCAGAATTTCCATTCTTGCAACAAAATAGGTTTGATCCTTTAATTTCTTTATTATGATTGTTTGCACTTTGCCTGATTGCCTCTGCTTTGCACTGAATGCCATGTAAACATAATCTAAAATTCATCCAATTATGAAAACTAAACATGTAAATAAACATGGTGGAGAAAAATATAATGGCTTTTCCACTTTTCCCAAATCAAAGATACCCATAGAAAGTAAAGCAAGACCTTCCAAATACGACAATCAAAGTAATTCGTCAAAAAAGTAACTCACAATTTGATATTATTCATATACTTCTTTTTATTTTTATTTTTTTTGTTGACAAGGAGGTATAACCTTGAAAGAAAAGAAAGATTATATAAGAATCTCACGAGGTCACGCAACCTCAGTTATATTTGCAATTAGCAACAGATGGCAAGAAGGAGGAGCTTGCTAAAAAAAATAGACTAAAAACTGCATGACAAACTCAAACTACGCAAATCATCAGCCAAAAAAAAAAAAAAAAAAAAAAAAATTTCACAATGGATATGACGAATTTCACAAGAACAACTTTAGTGCATAAGGGCACAATAATTCAATTCTAAACTTTTTAGAGGTGATATATATTTATAGACTTCTTTTTACTTTCCATAACTCAATAAATGAGGTAACGAATTTAGATTTTGTTTCCTTTAAATCTTATTAAGCCAACTCCAACCCATGGCCTAAAACCTATAATTTCCCTTCTATTCCCCCCAATTCATTCCAACCCAAGTTCTAATTTGGTCCTAAAACCTAAAAAAAAGCTAGATTACAGCCAAGATTAGTGGTGGAGCCCATGTGAGAGTGGAACAGATGAAATTGGACAACAAGCAACCAAATTCACGTGCGCCACTTGAGCCACACTCTTCAACCAACTTGAAAGCTGCAAAGTGCAACCCCTTGCGGCCCTCACCCACATGGGTGTGTCTCCCACTTGTCTGCCAATAAAATTGAGCCCAACGACTCTTTTGGTTGATCAACGACTCACATTCAAATGGGTTGTTGGTTATTCAACAGTCCATGTTTAATTTAGATAATATTTTATTTTTATATTTATAAATTTATTGAATCCAACAACTGATATCAAATATGATCAAATCTAATGGTATAAAAAAAATATTAACAGCCCAAATTTAAATCTAACGGTTAAAATATTTATAAAAAATTATTTAACTCAAAATTCACCCAAAAACTCTAAAAATACCTATGTATTTGTAGAAACATCCACACAAAACTCACTTTTCTCATACAATTCTTCCAATTTTTCTTTCTACCATCTTCCAAAACCATGTGTTTGTTCATGTGTCTTGTGTTTAATTATCTTTATCATGTGTTTCATATTATTTCATAGTTGTGGAGCCAAAAATAATCAAGAGAAGACACGTGGATTTTTGGGTGAAAAGGACAAAATTACCCTCGAAACACATCGGAATTCCTACGCACGAGCAGTGGACAATCATCTCTCAATCAAGTCAAAAGTGCCCAAATAGGTATTTATTTATAGCCTATTTCATCCATCCCTCATCATATCTTCTCCACAAGGTAACCCCTAAATCATTAATTTTTTATTATATTAATTAGCTAATTAATTGATTAATTATTCAATTAATTTGCTAATAAAACACAAATCATGAACTTCACCCACAAAACCATCCAAGTGGCCGATCCATCTCTTCCCAAGATGGCCGACCACACCCCTATATAAACACTCTCATTCTCTCCAAAACTCAATTCCAACTCCTTTGCAAAATTCTCTAAATTCTCCAAACACTTTTCTCTAAAAATTCTAACTTTGGCATTGGAGGTTCTTCGGCCAAAGCCCCTCTTCCCCCCAATTCATCGTGGGCTCGTGAGGCTCTTGGGCTTGACCAAAGGTGTTATTTGTTTTGTAGGTGCAATTTTGTCCAAGAACAAGGAGGAAGAAATTTGCATCCACAAATTGGTGCTTTTATTGAGAGTTTGATTCAGACGCTCGAAGAAGACTCTTGCATTCAAAGTTTCTTGTTTCTCGTTCATTCGTAATTTTTTCATGCTTTCTTATTCCTAGAGTTTTTTAATTCTTTGAATAGAGGTGAGGAAAAAAATACAATGACAGGAAATTCGAAAACCACGACGAACAAAACTTCATACATTCAAAGATCCTGATCAAATGATGAAGGACGAGACGTGGCCCCACCACAACGATGAGGCTCAAAGCATTGGCAAAAGGATTAACTTTGCCACCACAGAGCACCACCACCATGGCAGCCACGGGGACCAATGTGGCAGTGAGGAATGGCCAGCTCCATATCAGCAAGCCCACGATGAACAGCGAGTAGCGAGGCAACCACAAGCTCAAGCACATGCCACTTTGCGGCAGTAAGCCCAAGTGTTAGAGGCAGCCTAAGCCGCTGCCTCAACAGTGCAGACCCAAGTCTCGTCTACTTGGTGCACAACCCAATCTGTAGCCCACACTGCAAGGCAGCCAAGCCAAGCCCAGCGCGAGCAGGCCTAAGCCACTACCCCAGCAGTGCAAGCCCAAGCCTTGTTCACTTGGCATATAGCCCAATTTGCAACCCATGATGTAAGGCAGCCGAGCTAGGCCTAGCGCGAGCCGGTCCGAGATATTACCTCAACAGCGCAAGCCCAAGCAGCTGCGGCAAGAAAAACAGCCTAATGCTCGTGGGCCCAAGGCCAGCGCGAGCCCAGCGTTGTCTCGAGCAGAGCCCAAACTCAGCAGTGCCCATGCACACCTCATGTAGGGCAATCCACGTTAGCTGCCCTACTTGCACCGGGGATCCAACCCGTTCCCACGGTCTAATCTGAGGCCCAACCCACTCTTGTGGACTACCAAGCAATCCCAACCGGTTCAACCGTCCCAGCTTAAGATTTCAGGACTAACGATTAAACTTGGGGTATTTTCACCCCATTTCTCTGGAGATTTGACATCCCAACTCAAATCTCGCACCTGAAGTCCATTACACTTCCACTACTCAAGGAGATGTATTTCGTCCAAGCTCTTCCAACCCAGATGGCGAACAACATTTGTCTCGACAAGTCATAGAGTTGATAAACGTCCTCCCACATCAGACAATCTTAGTGAATCAGCTATTACAGCGTACCGAGATGCAACGTGCCCCAGACGAGGTGTCCCAATGTAGGACAAGGGCAAATGATGAACCTATCCAGCAGCGTCCTAACAAGCAACCACTTGACTAGTCACGAACCGAGCGTTCTGATGGAGTACACTTCCCACTGGGCCCCCCAGATAGTTTATTTTCTCGTCTTAGCATGCGGATGAGCGTGCACTCTCAGTTAGGCCCAGGGACAAACATACACTCATAGTTAGGGCCACACTCTGATAATCAACATGAGCAACCTTCCAGGCAAAGTGTTCACTCGCGGCAAGGCTCGCAAGGAGCATCATCCACCTCACATCGGAGTAGACAGCACACGGACGAAGAGAAACAGTCATTGAATTCGGCTCAAGTTCAACCAGCAGCTTGTGAGTTACCTGTTCGCCTGCTAGGAACATACCACATATACCGCAGCAGCGGCATAGACGAGCCGAACACATGGAAAAGTAGCCTAGACCAGCAAAGGCAAATTCAGAAAAAAGTAGAAAGGCTCATGATCAAGCGATTGTGCGTTTTCCAACGCAACGAAGTTATTAACAAGACGTTCCGATAAGACATGACCAACATAAGCGGGTCATCTTTCCATGACAAGATCGAGCAAACAGGACTATCTCACATATATTATCGAATACAAAGATTACTTCTGTTTCGACAAAGATAGCAGCTCAGCCTAATGGCATGTTAGGGGCAAATGAGTACCAAAATGACACACCAGCCCAACTACCAAGAATCGGGGGCATGCCTTGTTCTCAACACCCCAGACGATTCAATACTGAAGCAGCACATCACTAGTAACGGAGCATCACTAACCTAGTGGTCCAATTCATCTTGCTGCACATAAACTGGCCCAAGCCAGCCCTATCACTGCTTTCACAGCTGTGCCTACCTACTTCACGGCTCTTTGCAGTCATTGATCTATCACCATGGCTCATAATTATGCCAATTTTGCAACACGACTTCCAGCCTTACCGATCTTGCCATGTGGCTCGTGCCAACCAAGCCTTAAAAGGGCACACGACGAAACGTATAATGATGGCGTAATAATTCTGGGAGCAGCTCATTGCACTTACACACTTACGTGGGTTTCACAAGCAGTTCGAAGTCTCAAGCAGATAGCCAAACAAGATCTAGCAGGCTGAGGATTATTTCAGTTGTCCAGCAATCCAACTTTCCTCAACTGCACTCACGACAACGACTTTCATGCTCTCCAATGCGAGAGGGTAAACTAATCCCCCGACACCTATCTGGGTAAGCTTTCCTGTAAAGGCCCATATTTTAAATTATATTATATTTGTGATAAGGGAAAAGATTTTGATTTTTATGTACTTGTATGCTTCATTTTGTTTAATTCGGTCTTCCATAAGGTTAGATATTTAGTCACTAATAAATATACATAGGAAGTAGATGGAAGCCACGTGAAGGTCTTTCTAAGTTTGAGTTGGATAAGCTTGTGAGTTTGAGGTTCTGATTTGGAATTGGGTAAACACGGGTTGTGATTAATGAAATGATTAGGAAAAGTAATAAGTAGGATAAGAGCATCCTTATATTGTTGACAGTACCTCATCTACGTGTATGCACATATCTGTAACAGGTTAATGTTTTATCTCTTGCCGCTAGACCATCCAATCAAAGTAGAGCTACTGCTGCCTTTTAACTTCCTATAAATAGGTTTTGAGCCAAGGGTGCAAAGATTAGTTTCTTACGAGAACAAAAAAAGAAGGGAATTGCAGAGAGAAAGAGAGAGATAAGGGACAAAGAGACCGGCCGGTAAAAAGAAGGAAGTGATTAAGACATTAATCCACTACACCCCTGTTAACGCTATGGCACCCAAATTATAGGTAATGATTTCTTATTCTTTATTCTTTCCTTAAAACTAAAATGAGGAATATAAGGGATTGACCTAAATAGAAGCAGTCAGCTCTTATTAATTCCATGAAGTTAACTCATATGTCGTGATCCATGGGTGGTATTATTCAAGCTAGTTTGATACTCTTATAGGAATCTAAGGTTTAAGTATTTATACAAGCTAATATATATATATATGCATATATGCAAAGGGATGTGCGATTATGAAGGAAGAGAATGAAGAGTTTTCATATAGGTTGAACTGTAAAATAAGAGGGAATGCATAAATGTATATATATCTACACGTGTAGATTAAGGAATTAGGAAGAAAGAAAAGGAAAATAAGTAGAGCAGGGACCTTAATATGAGAAATATAGGCTATTGAGATTTGTTTGGCACAAAATGATCTTAACCTTGTTAATTAAGGGTTATGGTTTTATTCTTGGGTTACTGAATGCAGAAATGAATGTGGAAAATAAAGGGAGAACATTGGATTTCACAAGGTGTGGTCAATATGATTGGTTCCTGATTGCTTGCTTTGGAAGGTAGGGGAAATACGGCAGACCTTTACGGAGATTAGCTTTATTAAATTTCGTGAAGCATTATATTATTATTATCGATCTTCTTGGTTGATTAATGTGATCTAGCTTGCTAATTGGATAAATACTGCCTTTGCTTGTTTACTTGTTATTGGTTATGGAATTATTGATGAAATGCTATTTGTTGAGAATATATTATGGTATATGTGAATGATAAATGAAAGTATTTGTGAATCATTCATAATTGGTCGTGTGGTTGGAGTTTCGGTGTTCAGGAAGGAATTCTAGAAATAAGGGTAGTTGGAAAGGATCTTTTGTGTAGTTGAGCCAAACTCTTAGTAGGTACCAAGTCTCAGGCGAGCCCACAGTGCACAGTTTCTTTTGGGTAATTCGGGATTGGCGACGAAGGGTTTTGGCAAGATGACTAACAAAGGGGGAAATTGGGATGATTGATTTACATGGGATTAATTTGTATATTAGAACATTCGAACCACCACTATATAGGTAAAATGCACGGTATGGGACGTGCAGGTTATTGATAATGATTTGGTACTTGATTACATGATTATAACACGTAATTTAAATTGTCAATTTACTGTGGTAAGGTTATGTCCCTACTAAGCTGTTGAAGTTCACCCTCAATTTTTATGCAGGTTTACTAACCAAACTGTCAAAAGGGTGGACAAGATGAGACGAAATAGATGTGAGGCTAGAATTTATATTTATTTATTTAGCCTTGTAAAGAATTATTGAGTTATTTTAAATAAGAAGAATTTTATTTTCCACCCTGTTTTAGTTTTAATTTTATTTATTTAGTTTTTAGTTCGCGTTTCAGACTCGGGTTTGAATTTTTCCACGGACTCCGGGTCTGGGGCGTGACATCTCCAGTGTAAGAAGGTAAACTAATTGCTCTCCAGTGCGAGAAGGTAAACCAATTCCCTAACACCCATATGGGTCTGCTCTCTAGTGCGAGAGGTTAAACTAATTGCTCCCTAATACGAGAGGGTAAACTAATTCCCTGACACCCATATTGGGTCTGCTATCCAATGTAAGAGGTTAAACTAATTGCTCTCCAGTGCGATAAGGTAAACCAATTTCCCGACACCCGTATAAGTCTGCTCTTCACTGCAAGAGGTTAAACTAATTGCTTTCCAGTGTGATAGGGTAAACCAATTCCTGACACCCATATAGGTAAACTTTCCAGTGTGAGAGGGTAAACTAATTCCTTAACACCCATATGGGTAAGCTCTCTAGTGCGAAAGGGTAAACTAATTGCTCTCCAGTGCGAGAGGGTAAACCAATTTCCCGACACCCATATGGGTAAGCTCTCTAGTGCGAGAGGGTAAACTAATTGCTTTCCTGTGCAAGAGGGTAAACTAATTCCCCGACACTTATCTGGGTAAGCTCTCTAGTGCGAGAAGGTCACATAACTCAAAAGATCGAATGCTTGAAGACTAACTAGGCAACAAATAATAAGGGGGTAGCATCCACTTTGCACTTAACAGTTCGCTCAGCCGACACTTCATCTTCAACAGCTTCATCATTGACTGCTTCATTTACGACAGCTAATAAATCAAATTCAAGCAGTTTCCTCATTTTTGGCAAGCAGCCCAAACGAGGCAGACCAAATTGTGGCACATGCCACACCACTTCCTCGGCTTATGTCGAGCCAATCCTTGGCTTCAGTCAAACCAAGCAGCACAAGCATTGACCCCTGCCACACTACCTCATTGGCCCATGCTAAGTCAACTCTTGACTCCTATCAACCGACGCGCCACACCACCCCGACGGCTGCCCCATGACAGCATCACCCATGAGGAAGACAAGGAGAATTAAGTTTTTCTTACATCGATGCGACGCGAAGAAGACAAAGAAATCAACGGAAGACGGTTTTTTGCATAGGCAAACAAAGAATAGTGTTAGGGGAGGGGGAACAAATATCCTCTAGTTTTCTCTATTTCTTGTAGGACAAATAATTGTCTTTCGAAGTTGATTTAATCCCCTACTTAAGGTAGACTTAAATAGGCTTTGGAGGCAATTTATTTCCCTTTCCTAGAAGAATCTAATTCCAAGTCCAAGTGAGAATCTACATCAAAGCTGGAGATCTCTATACATGCTGCCCTTTCCTACGAGCAGCCCAACAGGTGTGGGGGCATTTATGGAGCCAAAAATAATCAAGAGACGACACATGGATTTTTGGGTAAAAATGACAAAATTACCCTCGAGGCACACCGGAATTCTTACGCTCAAGCAGTGGACATCCATCAATCAAGTCAAAAGTGCCCAAATAGGTATTTATTTATAACCTATTTCATCCATCCCTCATCATATCTTCTCCACAAGGTAACCCCTAAATCATTCATTTTTATTATATTAATTAGCTAATTAATTGATTAATTATTCAATTAATTTGCTAATAAAACACAAATCATGAACTTCACCCACAAAACCATCCAAGTGGCCGGCCACACCCCTATATAAACACCTTAATTCTCTCCAAAACTCAATTCCAACTCCCTTGCAAAATTCTCTAAATTCTTCGAACACTTTTCTCTCAAAATTCTAACTTTGACATCGAAGGTTCTTTGGCTAAAGCCCCTCATTCATCGTGGGCGCGTGAGGCTCTTGGCCTTGACCAAATGTGTTATTTGTTTTGTAGGTGTAATTTTGTCCAAGAACAAGGAGGAAGAAATTTGCATCCACAATAGTGTTTCATGAGTTTCATGTGTCGGTTTAGTGATTTTTAAATGTTTATCGGAATGTAAATATTTTTAGTCTAAAATATTCACAAAATTAATTTATGATAGTCCACATAATTTGATAGTATTCATAACTTCTTTTTACTTTTTCTTTTGTTGACAACGAGATATAAACCTAAAAGAAAAGAAAGATTACATAAGAATATCATGAGGTCACGAGGCCCCAGTTATATTTGCAATTAGCAACATATAGCAAGAAGGAGGAGCTTGCTAAAAAAAACTGGACCAAAACTACATGACAAACTCAAACGACCAAAGTCATCAACAACAAAAAAAATTTCACGATAAAAATGAAAATTTCACGAGACCAACTTTGATGCACAAGGACACGACAATTCAGTACTAAACTTTTAAAAAGATAATATTCACACATTTTTTTTGTACTTTTCACAACTCAATCAACAAGGCAACGAATTTAGATTTTGTTTCTTTTAAATCTCATTACGAATTAGTAAACTAACTAAGGCTATCTCCAACTGATCTGGCCAGAGGGCTAAAAATAGCCGAAATGACACGAAAATCGTCTCCAACCGAAGACTAGGTCAAAGAGCTCATGGACCCCACCAGACCAAAAACACCCTATCAAGCCAATTGGCTGGCCTAAATGAACCAGCCAGCCTCCTCATCTTGCTGGTTTTAAAGCTACATTTCCATCCAAGCACTACTTTGGGTAATTTAGTTATTTAATTCCACACACACACACATATATATATATATATATAATGCGTATATATCTGTACATGTTAGAAGAATTACTGCTTTTATAATTTGATGATGTTATAAATAGGTAAAAGTTAGAGAGATAACCTTTACTAGTGACATGAGCGAAGTAGGTGTAAAATATTACACTATAACTATAACATAAGGGGATGACAAATAAAAGATGTAGGGATAGATAATGATGTTACTGATCTTTCCTTGTTCTCTATGTATCTTGAAAGCATACAGAGCACTCTATTTATAGAGCAACTCAAACAAACGTATTAACTATACATTGAAATTTACAACACACACCTTTGACAATACGATCCTCCTTCATTTCCCAAGTCAATATCACTTTGTGTGGGTATTGAAAAATCTACCAATGTTTTCAATATCACTGTGGGCATTCATTAACCCACCAGTATTTTCAACACTCCCCCTTGGATGCCCACATATCAACATCAGTTGCCTCGTTAAAACCTTGCTCGGAAAAATCCAGTGGGAAAAAACCATAGCTAAGGAAAAAGAGTACAACTTTACTTGAATTGTTGATATAGTGTTAAATATGCTTATGTTACCTCGTTAAAACCTTGATAAGAAAAACCCAGTGGAAAAAATCCTAATCGAAGGAAAAAGAGTACAACATGCATTTATCATGGGTGCTCCCCCTGATATGTATCTCCTCCTGATTCCGCATTTTTCAAATTTAGCTAAATGGTAAGTCGATGTAATCCGATACTTTGCACTAACTTATAAAACATGCACTTTGGTAAAAACTTGATGAACATGTCTGCCAGATTTTCATTAGAACAGATTTGTCCGAATTCAATAACTTTAACCTTCTGAAGCTCATGTCCATTGAAAAACTTTGGAGATATGTGTTTAGTCTTATCGCCCTTGATGAATCATTTTTTCATTTGGGCAACACATGGCTGCATTATCTTCATGAATGACAATTGGATTGTCTGTCTTCGAAGTTAGACCACATGAATTTCAGATATAATAGATCATTGATATTAACCAAGAACATTCACGACTTGCTTCATGTAAAGCAAGTATTTTTGAATGATTTGAAGATGTAGCAACTAATGTTTGCTTTGTTGAGTGCCATGAGATTGTTGTATCTCCATTCTTGAACATATATCTAGTTTGTGAGTGAGCTTTATGCGGATCGAAGAGAAAACCAGCATCTGCATATCTAACAAGGACTTGGTTATTTGTGGATTTCTTTGAGTAGAAGAAACCCATGTTTGTTGCCCCATTAAGGTATCGCAATACATCTTTGATTCCCTTCCAATGACGAATTATTGGAGCAGAATTATACCTTACTAACAAGTTGACTGAAAAAGCTATATCTAGTCTAGTACATTATGCTAAATATAATAAAACACCTATTGCACTCAGATATGGTACTTCTGGACCAATTACCATTTCATCATCTTCTTTTGGACGGAATGGATCTTTCTTAATGTCCAGAGAACGAACGACCATTGAAATGTTGAGTGGATGAGCCTTGTCCATGTCAAATTGCTTTAGGATTTTTTCAATGTAAGCTGATTGGTGTACCAAAATTCCACTAGCATAATGCTCGATCTGCAGGCCGAGACAATAATTTATTTTTCCAAAGTCTTTCATTTCAAATTCGCTTTTCAAATATTCAGCAGCTTTATTGAGCTCTTTAGAAGTTCAAACTAGGTTCCTATCACCGACATATACTGCCACGATAGCAAATCTAGAGTTGGATTTCTTAATGAACACACAAGGGTAAATGACATTGTTGATATACCCTTCTTTGATCAAATGCTCACTAAGACGATTATACCACATTCGTCCAGATTGTTTTAGTCCATACAATGATCGCATTAATTTGATTGAGAGTATATCTCGTGATTTGTTAGTTGTTTCAGGCAACTTAAGTCCTTCTGGGACTTTCATATATATGTCAGTATCTAATTCTCCATATATATACGCGGTGATGACATCCATAAGTCGCATGTCAAGTTTTTCTGAAATCACTAAACTTATTAAGTAATGGAACATAACTACGTCCATTACAAGAGAGTATGTCTCCTCATAATCAATTCAACGTCTTTACGAAAAACCTTGTGCAACGAGTCGTGCTTTATATCTTGCAATCTCGTTTTTTTCAATTCGCTTTCTTTTGAATACCTATTTGTAACCTACGGGGTTTATACCAGGCGGGGTTTGGACTACTAATCCAAAACATTTCGCCTTTTTAAAGAATTTAATTATGCCTGGATTGCATCTTTCCACTTAGGTCAATCTTGTCTCTGTTTGCATTCATTGATAGAGCGGGGCTCAATATCATCACTTAATATGATTTCGGTGGCTACTACGAATGCGAACATGTCGTCAATGATTATTTCATTTTGATCTCACAATTCATTAATACAAGCATAATTTATGGAGATTTCTTTGCTTTCATGTACCTCTGTTTTTTCATGTACATGTGTTTCACCAAGGACATTTTCTTTTTCTGAAAGTACAGAATCATGAATTGTGGATTTATCATTCATTTTTTCTTCTTGAATGATTTCATTTAGATTCAGTTGTGCCATTTGATACGTAGATTATACGCACACAAATTAAACCCTATTTGTGACAATTGTAGTAATGATGTAAGTAGGGATCGTTCTAACCGGGGATTAACTAGGGGTGCTAATCTATTTTGAATTGACTTGAAAACACAAAAACTAAATGTAAATACTCTTAACAAGACTACTATGACTCAGAATGGCTTTGAAAAACTCAAACTGCCTAAAACAATCAAACTGACTCAAATAGAAACTAGAACTTGATTTAGACGAATTTGAAACTGTTTATGACTCCAAAAGCTTAAAGATATAAAAATAAAACAAATACGAATGATTAAGACTCAACGAAATATGGGGGAAATGTGTTTGGACGATATTAAATTAAATGGACAGAATATAATTAAAGACAAAATGTAAATATGAATGTGATGAAAATATGGATGATGGAATAGCCAAGGGGTTCTTCTCCACACATGTTACACTTGCATACAATATTGATTCTCAGTTGGTCTTTCGATAAGTTGTGAAACTCAACACCCCGGGTTAATTAGGTCCGCTTAAATTAACCGTCAAGTTCTCCTTAAGTCAATGAATTGGATGGGTTAGCGCAACGCAATTCACCACATTCTCCAAAAGTCCTTTACGTGAAAAGCACAATAAAGATACAATCAAAGATCATTAAGCATTATGAAAACTATAAGTATTGACGAGGCATTCGTTACTATGGAATACGCATGAAACTTATGCCAAGAATTCGTTTAACACGATTGTTTATAAGCAACCTCCACTACTTGTGAATATAAGTTCATAACGATTAGGTGAAATTCACTTATATTCTAGCGTCATATTTATGCATGAAAATTAAGTGTGCACTCTTAATAAACATACATAAATAAGTTATCAATCAAACAGTTAAACGAATTGAATCCACAACTTATGAAATTCCAACGAAAGTTAATCAATTCATATTGCAAATATAAACATAGTTTCGAATCACCCCCTAACTAAAGGGGGTTTAGTTCCTCATAACTTTGAAATCAAAGAAACACCTAAACATTCCAACAACTCAAACTAGAATTGTATGAACGTTTAGGCACTCTTCTCTTCCAATCCTTATACGTACAAAACAAAGAGGATTAAATTATAACTTTGAAATCAAAGAAACACCTAAACATTCCAACAACTCGGACTTGAATTGTATGAACGTTTAGGCACTCTTCTCTTCCTCTTCGTTATGGCACAAGGTCTAAGGAGATGTTTAGGGCTTTAGGTGTATGTGGAATGGAGTGAGGAGTGGTTGGAGATGGAAGAAAAGATGCAGGAAATTGAAGTGGGACTCACGGCAATGGAAGAATGGGATGTGTTTGTGGTGTGTTGTGTATGAAATGAGATGTGTTTGAATGAATGAATGCAAGGGTATTTATAGGAGTAGTGGAGGGAACATATGGCTGTTTGTTTAAGATGCAAGTGGCTAATTAATGATGGAAAATCAGTTAGGAAAACATGTGAAAGCTGGAATTGCATGTGAAGGTGTTGGAATGTGCTGAAATGGTGTGTGAAGGCACGGCATTGAGTGTTTTCTTGCTTATTTTCTGGCTATATGATGAAAGGTTAATGAATAATGCATGTAGGTGGCTGCAATGATGAAGAATGAGTGGTGGAAATGAAAGGGAAATGGCTAGAAATGTTATGAAATGCACGGCAAGAATTTCAGGATGCATGTGTGTGTGAATGGTGGTGAAAAATGCATGTGAGTGCATGTTTTGGTGCTGGAATTAGGGGGAATGCACGGGTTAGGCTTGGTTGAATGATGATGATGCATGTGATTGGTGGGAACAAAGGGGGAAACAAGGCACAAGGGTGCTTGAGTGAATGATTGAATGTGCATGTGGATTAATGAATGAATGGTGGTGTAATGATGAAGTGAAATGGCTAGAAATGTTAGGGAATGTGCATGGCAATGATGTTGGGAAATGAATGATTAAATTTGCATGTGGGTGAAAGTGAAGGGAATGCATGTGTTTGATGAAATTGCATTTGGAAAGGTTGGAAAGTGGAAGGGAAAGGCACGGCTTTGGGGAAAGAATGAGTGGATGTGCAAATGTGTTTTAATTAATGAAAGTGTTTGGAGAATGAATGCAATGATGAAGAGTGAATAAAGAATGCATATAGGGTTAGCTAGGTTGGCTTTGTTTGGGTGCATGTGTGTTAATGGTGGTTTTGCATGTGAATTGATGGATTGTTTTTGATGGAATGGATGGTTCTTTGCATGGCTATAAGGGAGAGAATAAGAGAGAATGGGCTAGGCCCTTTGTTTTATGTCCAAAGTGAATACAAGGCCTTCAAATTCGTCCATCCTTTTGGCTCCATGGATAAGCTATCCAATCCATGCCCAAAAATGCTCCAAATGGCCTCAAAATGCACTTTCTTGCTCCCTAGGCCCTTAGAACCTGAAAACACACAAAAGAAGCATAAAGGACTTAAATAACGAGAGAAACATAACGTAAATGCACGAGAACAAGCCATTTAAGTCGCATGAATATGCTCCTATCAAACTCCCCCACACTTATCTTTTGCTAGTCCTCGAGCAAAACAGAAAAAACAAAACAAAACCTAAACCTTCCAACAATCGTCTTAGGGATTTCCAATGCACATGACAAGTTAAAAATCATTATTCCCACAGATTTTAGCCATCTTTACACTTAAGTACATTCTTACTCATAGTCACCACATATTATTTCACAATTAAGCATTTAAAACCATGTTTTGAATGTAGTAACATGCCTTAGAGAATTTGCTCAAATCCTTACAAGATATGCACTCGTTTTTCACACAGATTTTCTGACTACACTCCCTACACTAGGTATATGTGAGAAGATTGATGTAAACATGTAGACGAACACTCACATATGTTATAACAAGGAAAGCATTTTCTGGAATTATTAACATGTATATGATCTCATGAATGGAATGCTACTACTTAGAATGAGAACCAGTGATTCCATAAGCTCATATCAATTCCAAACTCCACTTATTGAATACATAACATCAAGATAGAAGTTGAGGGTTGTAACGGGGCTAAGGGTAATGGTTTAACAAAGAAAGGTAAAGTGAAACAAAGGTAATAGAAAGCGAAGTAATGAAATTGACACTTAAACTCACTTTTAATGGCAGAAATCAACTTTTAAACACAAGGGAAGATTCATGCAACAACTAGGGTCAAATTCACTCTTTTGGACCCTAGTTTCAATAACCAATGCTTATGAGATCATTCTCACTTATTTTTCAACTCTTTTTTTTTTTTTTTTTTTCTTTCTTTTCAACAATTTTTTTCTTTATTTCATTCTTTGGCCGTGCCCTATTATCTTCCCCCACACTTATTTTCTGTAGTATATTGATCAAAAGGAGTTCATTCTAAGTCATGCTTCACTATCCTTTAAGAACAAGGGTTTAACAAAGAAAATAAGCTTGAAAAGGCTCAAAAGGGGTAATCCTACAATACATGTGAAAAGGGATAGGCTTTTTGGCTTTGGCTTGACTAACAACTTCATCTTATTGTATGTTATGCAATCAATATCATGATTTGAATGAAACGGATATAAGTTCTAGCATTTAGTTCTATCATGATACAATTGCATTCTAAGTAGTAACCAAGCAAGGAATAATGAGATCATGCAACGACTTTAGAAAACAAGAAATCACAGATTATACTCTCCAAAGAACGTTATAGGCTCAAGTCTCTCAGGGTTGTAGCGTTTGTTTGAGTTCCTTCCTTCAAGCATGTTACAAAAACGAATTTTTCTTTTATGATTGCATGTGAAGTCATACATTATAACCATAACCAAGCATATACCAAGAGTAAATCAAACTTTCATCCATGTTTATAACTCTTTTTAACAGTCATGCAATTACAAACCAAATCCTCATTATTGTGTTGGAAGGTACCCTAAGACACAAACACACAAAAACGACTCAAAACACTCTTTTTAGGCTTTTCAAAACAATTTTTTCAAATTTTTATGGTATTTTCGGAGTTATAAAAACAAAACATACTAAAACACTCTAAAACAACTTAAAAACACCTTAAAACAGTAAGGAACAACATTTGAAGTTATGGGCGATAAAATCCCACGAATTTGCATTAACAACATTAGTTACCCCCCCACACTTAAATCAAACATTGTCCTCAATGTTTTAAGCTTAAAATCATACAAAGCATAAGTAAACACACAAAAAGCATTTAAACATACTAAACATGACAGAATGTAAATAACAAAGAGAAGAGTTTAGAGACGCAAATCTGGTTGTGGAATGTAAATTCCATCTTCTCCTTGTTGATTTCATTGAGGCTTGATGTTGTTGATTCCACAGGGGTTCCTCCCATCGTTGATTTTCCTTTGTGCTACTCTTGAACTGGGCAGCAAGATTCTTTTGGTCTCCCCCGAAGGTCTAAGCCTACTCCTTTGGTCTGTTTCTTTGTTCAATCTTTCCAATTCGTATTGAAAAGGGTTGGAGGATAACTCAGCCTATGTTTGTCTCCACATGCTTCAATGTATCATTTTCCCTTGCCTTGCTTGCTCCCCTTGCAGAAGTGGTATCTTCTCTGGAAGTGTATCAACCGTTGAAGATGACTACTCGAGAGCAACGCTAGGTAAGCAATCAGGAATGGATTCCAGGCAGTCGGTTCCAGAACAGAAGACTGACTCCAAGTGCCTCTGATTGCTTTCGTTTACTTTGCCATGCGAGTAATAACAAGGACAAAGGAAAGGACAGGGAAAGAGCATGATATGAGATACTTTTGCTTTAGACCTTGATGATATGAGATACCTTTGCTTTGAAGAAGCGGTGAATGAATCAGCACATGCTTCAATCCGCCGTTTCCTCCTGGGTCATATGTACTCCAGTCATCTGGTATCATCTTTGGGGAAGAAGAAAGAATTGAGTATTTCGAAAGGCTTTGCGGCCTCAGAGGTGAGGAAGAGCTAGGCATTTTCTTCAGGTCTGCCTTGCCAAAAAAAAAAATGAAGGTCGACATATATAGAGATAATAGCAAGTGGTGGTACTGTTCTTTTACCCTTGTCGACAAACGTTTTGATCCCGCAAATCCGGCTTTTTGAAATAGTGGCGCCTCTTCGATCTTTGAAAACGCCTCTTCGATTTCTGAGCAGGCGCCCCTTCGCTTTGTGAACGACACGTAGTAGTGCGGATGCGGCTCCTTTTGACAAAGCTGCACGCGTTTTCTGAAAAGCAGAGAAAGCGTCGCCGAACTTTGCGCTTGTCGGCTAAAGATGTGTAGTTGCGATGATGGCTTCCACGTGTTGTCTGAAAAGAAGAAATCTTTTGACAAAGTTGAACGCGTCTTCTGAAAAGCCGAGAAAGCGTCGCCTAACTTACGCCGGAAAATCCGGCTCTTTGAATCGGTGGACGCGTCGCTTTGGCTTTTTATAGAGCTATCGATCACCGCCAACAACACACTCTGAAGATTTCCCATTCTTGAAAATCGACTCCGGCCCTTGGAAATTTAACTCCAACCCTTCTCTTTGAACACTTTTGAAAAATGGCAAACTCATCGAACCTTAGCTTAGATTTGAGTCTCAGCAGCGATCCGGTTGCACCCCGTCAAGGTAATGTATGGCGCCCTTCTTTTTTATCTTCTAACGGTCCCCTTACAGGTGAGGACTCCATGATGACGGATGCAACAACAGCTACGATAGTAGCTAGGAACCTCCTCACTCCTAAGGATAGTAGGCTGCTTTCAGGACGGTCCGATGAGTTGGCCGTTCAAGAGTCCCTCGCTTTCAGCGTTCAGTGTGCAGGCTCTGTGTCCAACATGGGCCAACGCCTACTTGCTCGCTCCCGTCAGGTTGAATCGTTGATGGCAGAAGTGGAAAGTCTCAAGCAGGAGATCAAACTGCTTAAGCATGAAAATAGAAGTTTGCACGTGCTTGCCAACAACTATTTGACAGGCATGAAGAGGAAGCTTAATGAACTGCAAGAGTCTGAAGGTCGGATTCAAAATGACCGTAAAAGGTTTTCGGCTTTCCTCCAGAGGCACATTTTTCCTGGCTCATCCAGCGTTTGGCCAAGTATTGAGGCCTCGAATGCTCTCCCTTCGATGCTTCCCGCTCCGATGCCTTCCGCTTCTAGAGTTTTGCCTAGGAGTTCAAGCAAACAACCTTTGTGAAAGTTACATTTTTCTGCCATGTTTTTTTTTTTTTTTTTTTTTTTTTTTTTTTCAAATCGGAGATCAATGGACAACTTTATTTTATTCAGTGTATTGGGTTGCCTCCCAAGTAGCGCTTTCTTTTACGTCTTGCAGCCGGACGGTACCTCCGTTTAAGCTTGACTAGGTTTCACGGCATCCTCCTTATGCACCATACGGCTTAAGTGGTCAACCACCACGTTTTCACTTCCCTTCTTGTCCTGGATTTCGATATCGAACTCTTGGAGAAGAAGTATCCATCGGAGAAGCCTCGGCTTTGCTTCCTTTTTCGTGAGCAAGTACTTCAAAGCTGCATGATCAGAATAAACGATTACTTTAGTACCAATTAAATATGAACGGAATTTATCTAAAGCAAAAACCACAGCTAGAAGTTCTTTTTCCGTCGTGGAGTAGTTCAATTGGGCATCATTGAGAGTCCGAGAGGCATAGTATATGACATGCGGCCGCTTGTCTCTTCTTTGTCCTAGAACAGCTCCTAATGCATAGTCGGATGCATCGCACATGAGCTCGAACGGAAGGCTCCAATCTGGAGGTACAATAATGGGGGCCGAGACTAGCTTCTCCTTGAGTTGGTTAAATGCCGAATTACACTCTTCATCAAACTTGAATGGCACATCTTTTTGAAGCAATCGGCAAAGAGGGTTGGACATCTTGGAGAAGTCCTTGATAAAATGCCTATAGAACCCTGCATGGCCAAGAAACGAACGTACCTCTCTAACCGAAGTAGGAGAGGGTAAGTGACGTACAAGGTCTATTTTCGATTTATCTACTTCAATTCCTTTTTCTGAAACAATATGTCCTAAAACTATACTTTGTTTCACCATAAAGTGACATTTCTCCCAATTCAAGACAAGGTTAGTTTCAACACATCGCTTCAAAATTAAGGTCAGATTATCCAAGCAATTATCAAATGAACTCCCAAATACACTGAAATCATCCATGAAAACCTCAATGATCTTTTCAACAAAATCGGAAAATATACTTACCATACACCTTTGGAAAGTGGCTGGTGCGTTGCATAAGCCAAATGGCATGCGACGATAAGCAAATGTTCCAAAGGGACATGTGAATGTGGTCTTCTCTTGATCATCCGGGGCTATCACAATTTGGTTATATCCAGAGTATCCATCAAGAAAACAGTAAAAAGCATGACCGGCTAACCTTTCGAGCATCTGGTCGATGAACGGCAAAGGAAAGTGATCTTTCCTAGTCATGGCATTTAGCTTCCGGTAATCGATACATACTCGCCATCCAGTCTGAATGCGTGTAGGCACGAGCTCATTCTCATCATTCTTGATAACAGTTACTCCGGACTTCTTGGGAACGACTTGAACTGGAGAGACCCAACGGCTATCGGAGATAGGGTAAATCACTCCGCAATCCAAAAGCTTGATTATTTCCTTCTTCACCACTTCCATCATTGGAGGGTTTAGACGGCGTTGAGCCTCTCGGGATGGCTTAGTCCCCTCCTCAAGAAGTATACGGTGCATGCATGTGGTAGGGCTTATTCCTTTAATGTCGGCCAAAGTCCACCCTATGGCCGTTTTGTGCTCTCGCAGCACCCTCACAAGCTTCTCCTCCTCCATTGCCGTGAGACTTGATGAAATGATGACGGGCAATGTTTCGCCTTCTCCCAAAAACACATACTTCAAATGGTCCGGCAATGGCTTAAGTTCAAGCGATGGTGCCTGACCAACAGAAGGTAGCATCTTAGTGGAAACTGAATTTGAAAGTGAGAGTGGACCTTACCATATTGTTGTGGCAATGACTCAAGGGCTGCCACAACCTCAATTATTTCTTCACTAGAACCCATTGCAAAGAATTCCTCCTCCTTGCCGTGGCCTTGCATTGGCCCAAATCCTTCATTTTTGCGCTCTATGGCCTTAGTGATAGTTGTTTCCAGGGCGTCCTCGTTCAATTCTTCAAGGTATACATGCGCCAAAGAATCGATAACATCAATGGAAAAACAAGAATGGTCATCAACGGGATATCTCATAGTTTCAGAAATATTAAAATCAATCACTTCCCCATCGAATTCCATTGTCAAGGTGCCTTTGTATACATCAATCTTCGTTCGGGCCGTCTTCATGAATGGCCTACCAAGGAGAATCGGCAAAGATGTAGAATGGGCTGAATCCTCCATGTCTAGGACGTAGAAATCAGCCGGAAAAATTAAATGGTTCACCTGCACAAGCACATCTTCCAAAACTCCCTTTGGATACGCGTTAGAACGATCGGCCAATTGTATAATTACACCATCTTGTTTTAATTCACCCAAATTCATAGATGCATAAATAGAATAAGGCATGACATTTATGGATGCACCTAAATCAAGCATGGCATTTTCAAAACGATTATGTCCAATCACACAAGGAATCGTGAAACTACCGGGGTCTTTGCACTTGGTAGGCAGTTTACATTGTAAAACAGCGGACACATTCTCGCTTACCTTCATTACCTCTTTGTTTGCCCTTCTTCTCTTTGTATTGCATAGGTCCTTGAGGAATTTAGCATACTTTGGAACCTGTTTGATTGCATCGAGAAGCGGTATGTTCACTTGCACCTTCCGGAATATTTCAAGAATGTCCTTCTCGCTTTCTTCCTTTTTTTCTTGCATGAACCTTTGAGGAAAAGGTACATTGGGCAGATTAGGACGTGAAGTACATGAATTTGAACTTAAATTACCTGATTTGGCCGAGTTAGGGTGATTAGGGGCCTGCGGCATTGGGTTTTTCACCCTTTCCGTGGGTGAGCTAGACACTGCCTCAGGTTGTGTCGTCTCTTCATCTACTTTCTGGGCAGATTTGGGATTGTTTGGCTTGGTCCCAACTTCTTTTCCACCCCTTAGGGTGATGGCCTTGGCGGATTCGAATCCTCCCTTTGGATTGACTGTGGTTGAGCTAGGAAGCTTTCCTTGCTCTCTAATCTGTCCAAGGAACTCAGAAATCTGCCCTATTTGTTTCTTCATATCCATCATCTCCTTCTCGTTATTTGCTATCCGGTTGTTTTGATTTTGCAACCCCTGCGAAATAGAGGTTAGTAATTGCATAGCTTGATCATTTTCCAATGACGTACCTGAATGAGATGATGCCGAAGGTTGTTGGGGTTGTTGGGGTGCATACGGCTTGGAATAAAAACCAGGGGGGTTTGGCCTAAATCCTCCTTGTTGGGCAGCTTGTTGTGGCTCCCTCCATTTGAAGTTTGGATGGTCCCTCCATCCGACATTGTAAGTGTTCGAGTATGGGTTGTTTTGATTTTGTCCTTGGAAACCAATTGCATTGGCAGATTCCCACCCACCATTCTCGATTAGTTGAGGGCACTTGTCGGATGGATGCCCTTGAATTGAGCACACGCCACAAACTTGGTGTTCTTGTGCTTTTGGACCAATCACAACCTGAGAAACAAGAGAAGTAAGATTAGCAAGTTGTGATTGAATTTCAGAAATAACACTCACCTCATTTACACTTTGTTGCCGTGGGGTTTCCCTTTGGCCCACTCCTTCATATTGTTGAGCGTTGAGCGCTCGGTTGGCTATGAGAATCTTGGCATCCCTTGGTGTTTTGTCCACCAATGCTCCTCCCGCTGATGCATCAAGCATTTGACGTTCGATAGGAAGGAGGCCCTCATAGAAATATTGAAGGAGAAGTTCCTCCTTCATTTGATGTTGAGGACATGAAGCTACAAGGCCCTTGAAGCGCTCATAATAAGCCGGGAATGTCTCACCATGATTCTGTTGAATACCACTAATTTTCTTCCGTAGGAGAATCACTCTCGAAGTAGGGAAGAATTTCTCCAAGAAAGCACGCTTCATACTCTCCCACGAAGTCACAGTTCCCGGGGCTAGTTCGTAGAGCCAATCTTTGGCCTTGTCCATAAGTGAAAATGGAAAGGCCTTCATCTTCAATATACTCTCATCCACAGTGACGGGGGTCATGCTCGAACAAACCACCTCGAACTCCTTCAAGTGTTTGTTGGGGTCTTCCATAGACAAGCCATGGAACTTCGGAATATGGTGTAACAAACTGGATTTGAGTTCAAATAAATCAGTCTTCCCCTCTGCAGCCGTGGGGTATTGGATACAAAGAGGCAATGCATTATCCAAACCCGAGGCCGAAAGCTCCTTGATGGTTCGATTGTCCACGGCCATGGTTGGTACTTCCTTTTTAACCCAATCTGTGGCTTCCTCTTCTACGTCAGGTTCGGGACCAGGAGGATTAGACTCTTGCAATTTCTTGTTCCTTCTCAAAGTCCTCTCGAAATCACCGTCAAAGTCGGAGATATGCTCACGAATAGATTGTGAGTTACGGGTCATAAACTAGTACCTACACACAAAAGTAAACAAGATAAGTAACCAACTTAATAGACTTGGCACAAGTAAGAAAACAAGTTGCCACACACTAAACAATTTAAACAAGACTCAAGACAAGGGATTAGCAATTTTGCCAATCCCCGGCAACGGCGCCAAAATTTGATACGTAGATTATACGCACACAAATTAAACCCTATTTGTGACAATTGTAGTAATGATGTAAGTAGGGATCGTTCTAACCGGGGATTAACTAGGGGTGCTAATCTATTTTGAATTGACTTGAAAACACAAAAACTAAATGTAAATACTCTTAACAAGACTACTATGACTCAGAATGGCTTTGAAAAACTCAAACTGCCTAAAACAATCAAACTGACTCAAATAGAAACTAGAACTTGATTTAGACGAATTTGAAACTGTTTATGACTCCAAAAGCTTAAAGATATAAAAATAAAACAAATACGAATGATTAAGACTCAACGAAATATGAGGGAAATGTGTTTGGACGATATTAAATTAAATGGACAGAATATAATTAAAGGCAAAATGTAAATATGAATGTGATGAAAATATGGATGATGGAATAGCCAAGGGGTTCTTCTCCACACATGTTACACTTGCATACAATATTGATTCTCAGTTGGTCTTTCGATAAGTTGTGAAACTCAACACCCCGGGTTAATTAGGTCCGTTTAAATTAACCGTCAAGTTCTCCTTAAGTCAATGAATTGGATGGGTTAGCGCAACGCAAATCACCACATTCTCCAAAAGTTCTTTACGTGAAAAGCACAATAAGGATACAATCAAAGATCATTAAGCATTATGAAAACTATAAGTATTGACGAGGCATTCGTTACTATGGAATACGCATGAAACTTATGCCAAGAATTCGTTTAACACGATTTTTTATAAGCAACCTCCACTACTTGTGAATATAAGTTCATAACGATTAGGTGAAATTCACTTATATTCTAGCGTCATATTTATGCATGAAAATTAAGTGTGCACTCTTAATAAACATACATAAATAAGTTATCAATCAAACAGTTAAACGAATTGAATCCACAACTTATGAAATTCCAACGAAAGTTAATCAATTCATATTGCAAATATAAACATAGTTTCGAATCACCCCCTAGCTAAAGGGGGTTTAGTTCCTCATAACTTTGAAATCAAAGAAACACCTAAACATTCCAACAACTCAAACTAGAATTGTATGAACGTTTAGGCACTCTTCTCTTCCAATCCTTATACATACAAAACAAAGAGGATTAAATTATAACTTTGAAATCAAAGAAACACCTAAACATTCCAACAACTCGGACTTGAATTGTATGAACGTTTAGGCACTCTTTTCTTCCTCTTCGTTATGGCACAAGGTCTAAGGAGATGTTTAGGGCTTTAGGTGTATGTGGAATGGAGTGAGGAGTGGTTGGAGATGGAAGAAAAGATGCAGGAAATTGAAGTGGGACTCACGGCAATGGAAGAATGGGATGTGTTTGTGGTGTGTTGTGTATGAAATGAGATGTGTTTGAATGAATGAATGCAAGGGTATTTATAGGAGTAGTGGAGGGAACATATGGCTGTTTGTTTAAGATGCAAGTTGCTAATTAATGATGGAAAATCAGTTAGGAAAACATGTGAAAGCTGGAATTGCATGTGAAGGTGTTGGAATGTGCTGAAATGGTGTGTGAAGGCACGGCATTGAGTGTTTTCTTGCTTATTTTCTGGCTATATGATGAAAGGTTAATGAATAATGCATGTAGGTGGCTGCAATAATGAAGAATGAGTGGTGGAAATGAAAGGGAAATGGCTAGAAATGTTATGAAATGCACGGCAAGAATTTCAGGATGCATGTGTGTGTGAATGGTGGTGAAAAATGCATGTGAGTGCATGTTTTGGTGCTGGAATTAGGGGGAATGCACGGGTTAGGCTTGGTTGAATGATGATGATGCATGTGATTGGTGGGAACAAAGGGGGAAACAAGGCACAAGGGTGCTTGAGTGAATGATTGAATGTGCATGTGGATTAATGAATGAATGGTGGTGTAATGATGAAGTGAAATGGCTAGAAATGTTAAGGAATGTGCACGGCAATGATGTTGGGAAATGAATGATTAAATTTGCATGTGGGTGAAAGTGAAGGGAATGCATGTGTTTGATGAAATTGCATTTGGAAAGGTTGGAAAGTGGAAGGGAAAGGCACGGCTTTGGGGAAAGAATGAGTGGATGTGCAAATGTGTTTTAATTAATGAAAGTGTTTGGAGAATGAATGCAATGATGAAGAGTGAATAAAGAATGCATGTAGGGTTAGCTAGGTTGGCTTTGTTTGGGTGCATGTGTGTTAATGGTGGTTTTGCATGTGAATTGATGGATTGTTTTTTATGGAATGGATGGTTCTTTGCATGGCTATAAGGGAGAGAATAAGAGAGAATGGGCTAGGCCCTTTGTTTTATGTCTAAAGTGAATACAAGGCCTTCAAATTCGTCCATCCTCTTGGCTCCATGGATAAGCTATCCAATCTATGCCCAAAAATGCTCCAAATGGCCTCAAAATGCACTTTCTTGCTCCCTAGGCCCTTAGAACCTGAAAACACACAAAAGAAGCATAAAGGACTAAAATAACGAGAGAAACATAACGTAAATGCACGAGAACAAGCCATTTAAGTCGCATGAATATGCTCCTATCACCATTGTTTTTCTCTTTCGAGGGGCTAAATCTTTTGAACCTAGAGGTCTACCACGCTTCAGGCGTGCACCAGATGAATCATTCGCTGCCACTTTATTTTTTCCAACAGGGACATCAATTCTTGCATGTGCATTTGCAGCTGGTATATGTGATTTTGTCATTTTCATAACATCATTAAATGCATCTGGCATTTGAATGCTTTGAAGATGAACGATCATTTTCACTTCATTTTCACATTGAATGCTATGTGGATCAAAATGAGATAAAGCAGGAACAACCCATGTTAGCTATTGCCGTTCTTCTGGAACAGTCTTTTCTCCCCCTAACGATGGGAATACTATCTCATCAAAGTGACAATCAGCAAAACGAATTGTAAACATATCACCTGTCAAGGGTTCTAAATATCTAATGATAGACGGTGAATCAAAACCCACATAAATTCCCAGTTTGCGTTGAGGTCTCATCTTAGTACGTTGTGGTGGTGCAATAGGTATATAAACAGCATAACCAAAAACTCGTAAATGTGAAATGTTTGGCTGATGCATAAACAAAAGTTGTACTAAGGAGTATTGGTGATTGGCTATAGGTCTCAATCGAACTAATGATGCAGCTTATAAGATGGCATGTCTCTATGCAGAAACTGGCAATTTTGTTTTCATAAGCAGAGTGTGAGCTATTAACTGAAGCTGCTTAATCAATTCTTCTGCTAAACCATTTTAAGTATGGACATGAGGAACATGGTGTCCAACATTAATGTCCAATGTTATGCAGTAATCATCAAAAGTTTGAGACGTAAATTCACCAGCATTATCAAGTCGGATTGACTTAATGGGATAATCTGGAAACCTTGCTCGCAACTTAATTATATGAGCAAGAAGTCTCACAAAAGCTACATTCCTAGTAGACAAGAGACAAACATGTGATCATCGGGTAGATGCATCAACCAAAACCATAAAATGTCGAAATAATCTATAGGATGGTTGAAGAGGCCCACAAATATCCCCTTGAATTCTTTCCAGAAATGATGGGGATTCAGCGTCAACATTTAGTTGTGATGGTCTAATTACCAATTTCTCTTGAGAACAATCCTTGCAAAATAATGGATGTCTATTAGAGTTGGTAATGATCCTATGCATCATGTTAGATCCTAGGTGACCCAGACGGTCATGCCAAAACATGTAAACTTTTGAATCAATGAACTTCTAGTTCATGACAATATGTGATTCAACTGTCTTTATGTATGTATAATATAATCTACTCGTCAAACCACGCAACTTCTCCAATATATGCTTCTGGGTATCATTGGAGGTAATGCATAGATACTCCACATTTTCTACACTTTTCGTTTCAATGTGGTATCTATTTAAACATATGTCTTTGAAACTCAACAAATTTCGAGTAGATTGAGTAGTGTACAATGCATTATGTATAGACAATATTGCTCCATTTGGTAACATAATCTGGGCTTTCCTTGAGCCTTCAATTACATATGATTGGCCTAATATTGTTGTTAACCTTAGTTTTGTAAGCATCAATCTTGAGAAATACTTTCAATCTCAAAGTATTATATGCGTGGTTGAGCTGTCTGTAAGACAAATATCTCCACCATTGCTCTTGTTTTGAGAATGACCATAGTTCTTATCCATGTTTTTTTAGTAAGGGGATCATGGTTAAAAGAAATTTATAATAAGAAATTTAAATGCCACTTTTATTGAATTTGAAATGCTAGTTTTAAATTACAAGTTCGGTACATCAAACATAAACGATTCAGTCGGACTGTTACACTTCATTCCCATTTCCACAATTAAGTCTGATACATCTAGGTGAGTTGTGTTCAACTGCCATGATAAGTCACACACTGGATCATGTATATCTATTGGTTTAGCTTGATCGAGAAAATTGGTCTCAATACCCTTCTCCTTGATGGAGGCTTGATATAGATCCACCAGATGTTTTGAGGTACGACAAGTACGCACTCAGTGCCTATTGCCACCACACCTATGGTAGGCTCCTTCAGAGTTTTTTTGGAGCTTTGTTCATATGAGCTTTGCCTTTGTGACGATTTACATTTTTGAAGTTCGGGCCTGAATTATGCATTGGAACCTGGTTGTGAAACTGGACACTATGATTCTTACCTTTCCTATTCCATCGTCCTTGCATGTGGTCACGTCCTCGTTTATGATTATTGCCACCAGATGATATGGCATTCACTTCGAGGGAAGCATCATTCATTTCTGGGAATGGTGCAGATCCAGTAGGTCGGGACTGATGATTTTTCATCAGGAGTTCATTGTTTTGTTCAACTACCAGCAGGAGCACAGATATCAGCTGGTTGTATTCAGTGAAACTTCGCTCTCTATACTGCTGTTATAGGAACATGTTTGAGGCATGAAAAGTGTTGAACGTTTTTTCCAACATATCTTCCTCAATGATGGTTTCCCCACAGAGTTTCATCTGGAAGCTAAATCTGAACATCGCATAATTATACTCAGCCATTGACTTGAAATCCTGGATGCTTAGGTGAGTCTACTCAAAACAAGCTATTGGAAGATCACCGTTTTCTGATGATTGTATTTGTTTCTCAATGCTTTCCAGAGAGCTAACGGATCTTCAACAGTTAGGTACTCGCTCTTTAGTCCTTCATCAAGGTGGTGACGGATAAAAATCATGGCCTTTGCTCGATCTTGAGAAGATGCACTGTTCTCCTCCTTGATTGTTTCTCCAAGATTCCTTGCCTCCAAATGGATCTTGGTATCCACTACCCAGGTAAAATAGTTCTTCCCAGTAATGTCCATGGCAACAAAATCAAGTTTTGCCAAGTTTGCCATTTTTTTTTTTGAAAGAAGAACTGAGATGTGTAAGAACTTGCAATAATATGCATTCTGGAGGTATGTAGTGTTAGAACTTCTGGTTCTTACAATTTTTTTTCATTTTGATCTTCTACCCAAAATGATAAGCACTCGAAACTTCTAACTCGAGATTTAGATGATGAATGAGGAGAACGATTGTACCGCACCATTCTCATTGAAATAATATAATATAGGATGGGCGATTATTCTGCACCACTCAAGTAGCAGGAAAATTTAAATACGCAGAGTAGGGTGGGTGATTATACCGCACCACCTAAAATTGCAATGAAATTAAACAGCAGGTAAATTAAATATGCAGGGTAAGGTGAGTGATTATATCACTCCACCTAACATTTGCGGTAAAATTAGATCAGCAATCCAGGATAGGCGATGATACTACACCATCTTGGATTGCAATAAGATTAAATTTGCAGTTCAAGATGAGTGATTGTACCGCACCATCTTGTATTGCATTAAAATTAACATAAATAAACACTGGGTTAGTAATCAAGAGATACACCAAACAAGAAATCAAAGATATATGTAACTGTTAGATTGAGAACTAAAAGCAGGCATGGTGCAAACAGTTCTTCGCGAGGGTATATCCAGCAGTTGAGGCAGAGGAAAAAGAAGAACAATAAAATCCTTAGAGGAAACATTTTTTTTTCCCTTTCTTTCGGCGAAGAGAAATGAGAAATGGTTAAAGAGTCGTCTTGATAACGTGTTATAAATAGGTAAAAGTTAGAGAGACAACTTTTACTAGTGACAGGAGCGAAGCATGTGTAAAATATTACACTATAACTATAACATAAGGGGATGACAAATAAAAGATGGAGGGATAGATAATTATGTTATTGATATTTCCTTGTTCTCTATGTATCTTGAAAGCATACAAAGCACTCTATTTATAGAGCAACTCAAACAAACGTATTAATTATACATTGAAATTTACAGCTGACACTTTTGACAAAAAGATCCTGCTTCATTTCCCAAGTCAATATCACTTTGTATGGGTATTGAAAAATCTACCAATATTTTCAATATCATTGTGGGCATTTATTAACCCACCAATATTTTCAGAGATGGGAATTTGTTGAATTAATTTGAAGACAGATGGAAATAATCTTTTCTACTACTTCGTAGTTTTAGAAAGGAGCCCAAAAAGTGATCCAGTTGTCTTGTGAATTAATTTGTGGATACATAACCACGGATGGTAAGAATCATTCCATCTCGAAAAATTATTGAGGTAATTTAATTTAAGCTATCATATTAATTCAATTAAAATAATAAATTATATTTGGATGAATAGCCTTTTGGCCATTTCTCGGTTGGAGATGATTTTTTGTCACAAAGCTATGTTTGGCCTATGGTCCTTTGGCCTATTGGTTGAAGATGGTAAAAAAATATGATCTGACATTATTTATTAAAATATTAATTTTTTAAAAAACTATAAGGTTAAAACGAACCACCTAATTCTCATTCGGTCGAAGATGGCCAACATTTTGTCACGACGATCGAGTAGCCAAAGTTGAAAATATTGAAAGGTGACAGAAAACTGCAAACGCTACTTGTGCGGACAACGCAGCTGCCGGCTGTTTTTTCATTTAGTAATCGGTTGTATTTCCAAGAATACCCTCCTCTGCGGGCCTGATCGCCAATTGTATAACAGCGCCACTGCGGCTAAAGAGGGGCATTACCGCCATTACACTCTACACCGGTCAAAGCAGAGAGACGCTTTACGACTTTCAGTCCAACAAAAAGCATTTTCTCAAACAGTTTTGAATCGCTCAGGAACGAATCGCTGTCCACTAAACTCAATTAAAATAATAATTAATTCCAGACTCCACTGTTTTAGTGACTTAATGATGAACGTTAAGCATAATTAATTAAGCATCATAAACCCCAAAAGCAAAAGTTCTTACTTCATAACAAAGAAACAAAGACCAACCAGAGCCTTCGATTTTGTCTGCTACTGCTGCTTCCACACCTCCGAGCCAGCTGACTCGCCAACTCGGAAATGACTCAGGAATCGTTCATCTACAGCTTCGTGGCCCGAGGTACGATGATCTTGTCGGAGTACACCCAGTTTACAGGCAACTTCCCCGCGATTGCGGCGCAGTGTCTCCAGAAGCTTCCTTCCTCCAACAACAAGTTCACCTACAACTGCGATCACCACACCTTCAACTTCCTCGTGGAGGATGGATACGGTACGTAGTTCTATTCGATTGCAGCTGGCTGATCTCTTTGCTTTCTGTTTCTGTATGATTTTCTTTTGTTTTCCGGGAAAACAAACAGTCCGGGAGCTTGAA
Organism: Pyrus x bretschneideri; assembly: GCF_019419815.1. Classification (NCBI taxonomy): domain Eukaryota; kingdom Viridiplantae; phylum Streptophyta; class Magnoliopsida; order Rosales; family Rosaceae; genus Pyrus; species Pyrus x bretschneideri. Next base: position 8,342,900 of record NW_025999798.1, read on the forward strand.
TTGCATGCCGGAGTAGCTGGATCTAATGTGAAAGAGAGAAATGTGAGGATTTATGATTTGATTGGTTTGTAGTGGGAAGTTGGAAATTAGTGAGCTTTTTGAACTAGGGTTTGCTTGGTTTTCGGAGCCTTTGGTAAAGTTCGAGTCTTTTAAACTGTTTGTATCGAGTATGAATCCCACGACGGGGAAAGAAGGGACCTTGCATGTGCTTATAGCTATAAGTAATCGGGCTGCTTCCTATATTGTCAATTGGTTTTATGGTAAAACCTCAACTTTCTTCAGTTTGGTTGCTGAGAAAATTTTTGAAAAAGGGAAAGAAGTTAAATTTTTGAGTCTCGTTTTGTTTTTGTTTTGTTTGGGCTTTCGACAATTAGAAGACTTGGCATTTAGCTAATATTGACTAGGCTTGGAAATCAGGTGAATTTTGGTGAGTAGATTTGGTTGAATTGTTGAAAAGGAAGGAACTTGATGAAAGAATTTACATAATTATGAGATGAAGAAGAAGGAAGCACTTTAAATACCATTTGAATAATAGTAAATGTGATCAACGCTCTTCCGCGTTTGGATGCTGAAAATTCAAATGGTGTTTTGAATTCTCTAGTTCACTATGAAGAGAAAACAAACAAACTTTTTAGTCTCCATGGATTGGTATCACATTTCTTAGATTGCGTTCATTTAATAGTAGAGCCTGTACTTACACCTTGCATTCTTTAGGATGCAACCCATAATTTAATTGACTGCCCCATATTTTGGATCCCTCACTTTATGGAAATAGGTAGCTATTATATGACCCAAATCAAATTTAGCATCAGTTCATGGAGGCTCATAGCTTAGTTGTTAATAGCTGTTACGGCACACCCACGCTGGGAGTTCGACTCTCAGCTCTAGGCTTTTGGCCTTCTTTAACTAAAAAAGAAAAAAAAATGTCTATTTGTGCCTATCAGTTGGCCACAGGGATGACCTGTGAGTTCATCTAAGATAAAGCAAAGCACAAGCTTGGGGTTGAACCATTTCAATAGCTATATGTTTAGTTTATTATGTTTCATGCTAGTACTATTTGCATACAAATGTCCAATTCAATAAATGTTGTATATAGCTTTAAAAGTTTATCAGTTTTAACCTGGACAATATGCTCGAGATAGTCTTAGTTTCTGTATGAACTGGATGTTAACGAATTAGTTGTACAATCTGTTATTTTCTGTAGTCTGTTGATGCATCTATGTGTGTGCCCAAATCAAAGTACTTTGAATCTGAGAGTTTTTTTAGGGGGAAGTTTTTTGGTGTCAGACCTCTTATCCGTGTTTTATGGAATTTGCAGCATACTGTGTTGTTGCCAAAGACTCTGTTGGCAAGCAGATATCTATTGCATTTTTAGAACGAGTGAGAGCTGACTTCAGAAAAAGATATGGGGGTGGTAAAGCAGATACGGCTATTGCCAAAAGTCTTAACAAGGAATTCGGGTATGTTCATTCATGAATCATGATAGATTATGTTCAAATAACTCTATTCTTTTGAGAACAAATTTCTGTCCAAATGGAAACTGAGATGATTTTGAAAATTACAGACCAGTTATGAAAGAGCACATGAAATATATAATTGATCATGCAGAAGAGATTGAAAAACTATTGAAAGTGAAGGCGCAAGTTTCAGAAGTTAAAAGTATAATGTTAGAGAATATTGATAAGGTATGGTTTCTTTTCTCGGATATAGTGCATCTGTTCAGTGTCAAAGTAGGAATGCTTTTAGTTATTGATATACCATCTGCATCACACAGGTCTAATTAGTGATGTTTCTGCCAGAAGTTTGTTTTTTGTCTTCTTGTTTTTTTTTTTTTTTTTTTTTTTTTCGTTTTTTCTGTTTTTTTTTTATATTTTTATAGCAAACATGTACATCCCGTCTTTCCAAAGTCTACTTAGACCTCCCTCAACATTTGTACATGAGAGACACATTGGTCCTCACTAAGTGGGACTAAAAAAATTTCTAAGTTGCCCTTAATCAAGTAAGTTGTTGAACTTAGCTTTTCAAAAATTTATGAAAATCTAATGATGGATAAAATCTAACAACTAGCAGTTATTAGTAATAGGAAGAGATGTGACCTCATAGTGGATGTGTCAGATGGCTTCATCATGAATGTGTGACTTATTAATGGTGGTGGCGTGGTAATGTTGGTGCTGGGGTTTGCCAAGGCGGGTGGTGGTCATCAAAAATGGCAAATCCATAGCTTTAGAGAGTAAAAATGCATGGAGAATCTTTTGAAGAGTATTATTTTCTTAATTCTTTTGGCAAGGGAATGATTTGCGTTTCAATCCAAGTGGCAAGCTTTTCCTTAGAGGAAGTAAAAAAAATTTCAGATATAGTTCCGAATCCCTAAAGCGGAGGAGTCCCAAACTAAGAAGGATCAGAAAGATATAAAGAAGCAAGGAGACCTTGCTGGTTTGTTTGTCGCTCTCTGATTGTGATTTTGTAATTCACAGGTGTTATGGACTGTTAGAATGGGGTACGGGGGCTTCTGTCGTGATTTACATTGCTCATTGCTGGCTGTGGTGCTATATGTATTATTACTCTGTTATGTCAGCTTTTAAAGTTTACTCGAGTATATAAAATTATTCGAATCGTGTGGGAGGTCCCTGATTTTTACTGTACTGTATTGGTGGTTGGAGTACTTTACTTGTTTGCAAACAAGGTAGGCCCATGCTACTAGCATTAAGTACGAATTCATAGTTCTGCCTACTATGCATATGGTTTCTCATTGTACAAATTACCACAATTGAGTAAAGTAACTCTTGGTTGTCAATCCCAATAGACACTTGAACAGAAAGAGCTTCTCGTTACAACTTTGTTTATTCATTCTAGTAAGATTAGTCCAGTATGTCTTCTTTTTTCGCGGTCACCATCTGCGATGTATAAACCTTGCATTATATGATTCTTTACACCAATTAACCAGGCCGTAGATATTGCATTTCATGCTTATTCCACCTACACATGCTTTTCAGGCTATCGATAGAGGGGAAAACCTGACTGTTCTTGTTGACAAGACTGAAGATCTTCGTTCTCAGGTAAGCGGAGGCAAGATCAACCCTGCCCTTTTATCTGTCTTCTGTATTAACCCCTTAGTTAAGTGCTGAATAAGTTTGCTTGTTGCATTTTTCAGGCCCAAGATTACAAAAATAAGGGAACACAAATAAGAAGGAAAATGTGGTATCAAAACATGAAGATAAAGTTGGTCGTTTTCGGAATCCTCGTACTTCTGGTCTTGGTAATCTGGCTTTCTATTTGCCATGGATTTGACTGCACGAACTAGTAGTATTTAGGCACAAAGCAATGCTTTCGAATTATGCGATACATGAGCTTCATTTCAACAGATTGTGTTGAACATGGAGGGAGAAGGAGAGGGAGAGGCAGGACGGAGGCAGGACGGGGGCAGGCGAGGGGATAGCGTGAGAGAGAGAATTCTTACATTTGGCTTTATCAAATTGTTCATTATATATGTTTTCTAGATTTTTATTTTAATATGGCAACAATGCAGACAAGGTTTTGGTGATTAATTTTTTCGTTTCTGAATCTTACGTGATTGATGAGATCAGGAGATTCCTAATATGTTCCAAAAGAAACTTAAATAGAACTGACTAATCCTTAGGCAAAGGGTCGAGAAGCTTGTTGAGAGTTGTCCCACATCAGGGAGGGACAAGGTTTGTTATATGCGTGTATATGATCTTGGGCTCCTTCTTATATTATCAATTGGTTTTGTGATGGAATCTTAATTTCATCAAAGCTCAACTCTACTATTCTGAATACTAGATGTTCATATGCTGTCAAATGATGTCTTCTTTCTGCATGTGTTGGATATTATCGGTACTAAGCAAGACAGATACTCTTCAGCTAGTTTTTTTAATTTTTTTGACACAAACAAATATTTGGGCTACGGGAATGGAACATAGAGCTTGAGTACACGAGTAAATGTTGTAAGCCATTTTAGCTACAAATTCCTTGCCTTTTTTCAGCTAATGTCGAATGTGCCTCTAATGAGTAACGATATTATGTATTGATTTGGTACTGATGTGTTTTTACAAAAAGTAGGTATAAAAAAATAAAAAAATAAAAAAGCTGAAAAAAGTGTTTGATAAACACTTAAAAACAATTTATTTTCACAGTTTTAGGTGAAAAAAAGTTGAAAACGTGAAGCAGCAAAAATGAGCTTATTCTCACAGCACAGCAGAAGCAGAAGCAGTTTTTTTTCTTTCAAAGCACAGAAATACCAAATCAGCCCATACACAGCACAGCAGAAGCAGAAGCAGTTTTTTTTCAAAGCACAGAAATACCAAATCAGCCCATACATGTGGCCCTAAGTTGACAGTTTAAATGTGAACTTGTCATACTCTACTCTACACGCCATGCAAACCAAGAGAATTTATATGAGCAGTCTTGCTCTCCTATATAGCAGGGTAATTATAGTCACTCACCTTTCAATCTTATTTGACCGTGAGTAATTATTTAACTTTTGTTGTTTTATTTTTTTCCTTTAATGTTAGATTAAAGTCAAATAGTGGGTGATTATAATTTTCTTAAACCTTGATTTTCTAGGAGAACGTAAACGGTCTAAACTATGTGCTTAGGCCACTTGTGGTAATTTTCTTCAGAAAACTGAAGGATATGTTTTTCCTCGTACTCTCTCTGTATACTGAAAAAAATAAAAAATAAAAGCGATCTGGTTATCAAATGAGCCCGAACTTTTCAATTGGATGTCCCTGTACTCTACCTCCCATGGTCATCTTTCGGTGCACTTCCGACGCATTATTCCCTGAAGTTTTAATAATCATTTAGAAGCATCATAAGTCATGGCCTGCCAAACTTGCTGAACAACTTCAATATTTTTATGCCTTAATGCACCGACCTTTAAGTGCTGCATGAGAGTCCAAGTCCAACTAGTTCCATGAAATTATTTCCCAAAAGACTAGTCCCATGAAATTAAGGTAGGCGCAGCAGAAGCAACAGTTACATAGTTTGAAAAACCTAACACTGAGCCACATAATTTCAAACCCTAGAACAGAACTTTTAGAAAAGTAACAAATAAATTATAATAGTACGAATGGCGTGCTGAGATAATTAAACAAGTTTATACATCGTCCCAATGGTCTTCCCAATCAATTGGAAATTAGAGCTGGCTAGGGTTCGTTTTTGGTGGATTAGGGTTTAGGGTTCCACTAGAAAATCATAGAATTTGTATATATTAATATTATCATGTGACTGATAACAACATACATTTGTCATTACATTATTTAATCATTTTTGGCTCACCAATCATAGAGTTATTTGGTCTTCTTTGTGAATTTTTTTTTTTTTTTGTCACGTGGTCAATAAACGAGTTAGAATTAAACTAGGTTAAATATTCCATTTTTTTTTGTAAGTGATTAATTAATATGACTCTTAGTGTAGAATATTACTTGTATTTGATAAAAAGTATTTAACTCCCTTACAAAGTAGCAAAAAAGAAAACATTTCTCAGAACTGGGGGAACATTTCGGCTTGATTTAGTTAGGATCAAAATCGTGAATATAATTGAACAATGTCAGTCATGATTTGGCCAAACCATAATAATTACGTAAGAGGATTTTTAGTTTTAAAGTTGAATTTCAATACAATTTCAGACTCTCACTTCTTCTTTTTTTCTTCACCCCTGCTTCTCTAGCCAAAAGGATAATATATTGAATACCGATACGTAGTCCCGAGTGGGTATGGAGTTACATATGACTCTGTAAATTCATTGATAATATCTTCTAACAACTATTTGACAATTCATATGAAATTGGTTTGAATGGCATTGACATGACAAAAGCTCTGATCTTGCCGTCAAAATCAAACTCATAAAAGACAAATAGGATCTCTCTTGCTCCATCATTTGTGGATAATCACTGGATATATAATATACGTGGTATAAAAAGAGAAACAAAGAGCTCCAATATTGCTGGCTCTTCTCCATCATATATGTGTATATATATATATTATATATCGATCTTTATTCTCAGTTGGTTTTTGGTTTGTTCGATTATTATTGGCCTTTGGCACTGTTGAGAAGGCCATTGATTTGAAGGAACTGACCACTCGACGAAAAGTGATTGTACCCCATTCAAACAAGGGATGGGCATATATACCTACAATATTATGATGAATTATGAGTTTTTATATAGACACATGCTGATATATTCTTATCCACATGAGTTTTTAGCGCCTCAGTCCTTTCGTTTTAGAGCAACTCTGCCCCTTCCAATTGCCAGAAAAAATTGGATGATGTAATTCACGAAAACCAACAAAATGAGCCCCAGTACATGAGCCCCAGTACATGTGCAATTAGTCGGGCTACAGGGAAAAAGAGAAAGATCGGGCCCCAATCGCCCAAACCATCGCCTGAGACAGTCTGACGTTAGGATGATGTCACGGCAAATGTAATTTCGGATAATAACATATGCATGACGTGTTACAAGTCCTATTCGAAATTAAGCGTAATATTAATTTTTTAATGACAATTGTTTGAGCAATTTATTTACAGGATGAAGATGCACTCGGCCAATTACTGTTGACTAAGATAATAATTACCAATTGTCCAGTAGCCCGAACAATTATCGCCCTAAACCTAAAGGATGGAGTTGCTCTTAGGATACTTATCAGGAGATCTCTTTCCTTCATAGCCTTTCTTTATGGTCAATTACTGTTGACTAAGATAATAATTACCAATTGTCCAGTAGCCCGAACAATTATCGCCCTAAACCTAAAGAATGGAGTTGCTCTTAGGATACTTATCAGGAGATCTCTTTCCTCCATAGCCTTTCTTTATAGCACATGTTGCTTGGACACGCTCCATGCATGGCAGCTTGATGATGGCTCCAAAATATTTGAATTGATTCATGCATGCATGTGCTTCATATTTCTCGGGAAACTATTTAGAATATCCTAAAGAGTTAAAAATAATAATGCCAAACCCTAATCTACACTTTGGACGTGCTGATCATAATGCCGAACCCTAAAATTTAATCCTAAATGACATGTGCATTGTACATTAGTATCTTGTATGTACATTATAAATAATGACGTTTTGATTATATTAGCCGAGATTTAAATAGATAAAACACTGTTATGTGATTAGTCAATGAACAAAATTAGTGAATGAAACAATTCAAACTTGGTTATGAAAAATTACTTAATGAAACAATTCTAACTTGGTGATTAATGAAGATATAGGCGTATATACTTATCGCTATATTTACGAGATGAACGGTCATTAGGGTAAACTTCAATGTAAATCTAGCGTTTCAATGTTACTGTCTTTGATCAAAAGACATTCAAATTGAATAAATAACAACATGATGCCTCAAAGAAATTCAAACTAATAACATCTCTGCTTGTATATTTGAGAGTTTTAACGAAACACTTCTGATACTGTTCATTTTTAACGAAAAACCACATTTTTATCTTTCTCTAGTACTTTTCACTACACCTTTATTCGTCATTTTTCATTAAAACAAAAGTTTTTTTGAACTTTTCGTTAGTTTTCCTTATATATTTTCCTAAGTCAAAACTCAAAACAATTTTTTTTGGGTATTTGACAAAGTTGTATATTTCCATATTTGGCAAAATTTTCGGTTTCGAGTAAAAGTTGATTTTACCATTTATTCAGATAAAGTCAGGATATTTCAAGAAAAATCTTAGTTTTGTCACCCAAAATATGCGGCTTGCTAGCTTGCATGCCTGCCTGGCTATATTATTCCACTTTTGGGCTAGGAAAACCCCATAATTTGCCTTCACTTGTTCGGTGTGCATAGGGGCAGTTTCGGCATTTTGAATGCATTTTACTGATAGGATAGACCCCGCCACTTGTATTTGAACACGTGGCGGAACCACGTTGTTGGTAAGCAAAGCAAATGATTGGCCCAGCCGAATGATATTGGGTTTTCATGGATTCATGATAAACCACTAGTCGTACATCGAGATTAATAAAATTATATTTAGTTAGACCAAACTTTGTCATGATGAAACTCCCATGTGTATTTTATAGAACCCATGCATCTAAAATCTTGACACATGTGCCGTTTAAAATTAGGGCATTATTATTGGCATTATAAAAAATTTATTGCTCATAATTTACATGTGTATTTTTCCTTTTAAACTATAGAAAACTTGAAGTATTGTAGTGCCAAATAATTCCCTAATATTATAGCTATTGATGTTTTTCTTATAAGTTATAAGTTTTAAATTTTTTTTTTTTTTAAGGTGAATTCTAACTAAATTATTATAGCTTACTCATGTGTAGGTTGGTTTAAGTCTCTTAGGCATTAATTGATATGAAGCTTTTTACCTATGGGGACAAAAATATAAAATATATTTCATAAAACTCCACTAGTTTTGAATCATTTCAAGAAGAGACAAAAACCCAAACCTTAACAAACCTAGACTAAAAAAAGCAAACAAAAAATTCAAAATTTTAGCCGTGCCCCCAATAGATTTGTCCTAAACTACGCCATCTATAGAAACTTCAAACTGATTTTAGATCCATAAAAACTTACTCATACAAGATCAGTTTCACAATTCATGCACTTGTGTAAGATTGTTTTCACAATTTATGAACTTTTGCAATATCAGTTTCACAATTCACGCACTTCTAGAAAATCAATTTCACAATTTATGCACTTCTACAATATCAGTTTCACAATCATGCACTTGTGCAAGATTAGTTTCACAATTCATGCACTTGTGCAAGATTAGTTTCAAAATTAAGCAATTATGTAAGATCATTCAAAATTCCTACACTTCTACAGGACCAATTTCAAAATTTCATCACTTATGTAAGAATAGTTTCAAAATTCCAACAATTTTGCAAATTTAGTTTCAAAATTCTAACATTTTTGCAAGATCAGTTTCAAAATTCATGCATCCAAATCATCAAAACCTCAAAATAAAAAAAAAAAAAAAAAACTAGAATAAAATTAAAAATATCAATGGTTCTCATAAATCCAGGGAATATTACGAGAGAGAAGAGGAGGAGCAAGAGAAGTATGAAGAAGTAGTGGAGAGAGAGGTTGCAAGGAGGGAATAAAATAGAGAGTACCGAAGAAAAAAGAGGAGATATAAGGAGACAAAAAATCCATCTTTAAACATAAAGAGGTAAAATTGAAAATGTAAAGCCAATTAAAATAAACAATGAATAAGTTTTGTTCCTCTATAAAATAAATAATAAACTTTGTTTCTCTTTAAAATATAGTCTTATAATTTAGCTTTATGTGTTTTCTCCTAATTAATATAAATATATTGTTGTATTAATGATATTCTTACCACAATTTTATACCACATTTCTTTACCATCTTAGGTCGCAGATGAGTTGGACAAGCTACATCATTTAATTTCAATATTTTTATTAATTAAAACACTTAAATAATCTTATGTGGAAGAAGGAGACTCCTCGTATACCACAATTATCATTTAATTAACAATCTTTTTATTAATTATTGATTAACATTTTGAAATTAAATGCTAATTAATTTAGATGATGTAGTTGTCCACATGCTAAGGTGGTATACAATTGTTCTACAAAAATATGGTAAGAATAACATTATTGATGAATAAATGAAAAATCTTGACACACCCAACATACCTTGAAAGCATACAAAGCAAATTAAGCGACGTGTCGTTGCCCCTTCCTCTCATATTCCACGTCAACAAGACACCATCAAAAGCCAAGAATACTAGATATATATGCCATATGGAAATTCCACATCACTTGTAAGTTCAAAATTCCACTCACTTCCAATCATTTAGATCAATCTTTTTCATCCACAAGACATTTGTGAAACCTATAATTAAACATTTCGAATATTTTGGATTGAAATGGATCTTTTTTATGCACGATCAATATTATGGGAAGGATAAATGCTATTAATCTATAAGCTCCTTGTACATTACAATTTATTAGGGTTTAGGTAAGAAAAGAGAAAATTACAACCAAACCTCCTGCCATAACCAGAGCCAGAACGATCAAGAGAGACCGAACTTGGAAAGATTGCAGGGAGTGACCAAGGCAGACCAAAACTTCTGTGGAATTTACCTCTCTAAAAACATTACGAAATTCGCCTCTCTTTTTGGTAGAGATTTAGTATAAAGGGAGTGAAACTGCTGTCTTTTGATCTTCTCGAAGAAAACAAAAGGCTGTGGAACAAAGAACACAACGCAAGAGTCGAGACCCAATTTTCATTGCACAACGATACATAATAACAATTTGTACAAACTGTAATATTACCCAACGTAACAATCAATCACCAAACACACCCTTAAACTACTTTACTTACTTAGCTTTCCCTAAACCCTAAACCAATCCAAACTAACCCAATATTCAAAAGTAAGCTCCAAACCAAAAACTTACAAACACACACAAATTAGCACAGAATCAAAGTCATCACAAATACATCCAGCACGCTGCACAAACTAGTCCAAGGACTACGTGTCCCTCACTTCAAACACATTGCGATTTTTAACAACAATGTCATACATGTGCATGGACTTGAACTTGTTGAAATCCTTGGGGAGAGAGATGAGATGGACGGTGGATCGTTTGTGGAACTGAAGAAGGTCTGGATCGTCATAGTATCTCTCCCAACCGAGTGAGTACAGCTTGCGTTCGAGCACGGCATAAGAGCTGATGACCTCGTCAGTTGGAGTGTGGACGAGCACCTTGCGTGGCCGAGAGTTGGAGCCTTGCAAGGAATCCGCCCCGTCCACCAACCGGACGACGCCATTCTTGAACACCCAAACCCCAGACATGTTTTGTGATGAGAAGGTTAAACAACTGCAGGCAAAAGCTCGTAGGGAGGAGTGAGAATGCGTTGTTTGTAAGATGTTGGGTATGTGTTTTTATAGGTAAAATGAAATGTCGTCAGGTTAAATTTTGGAGAAATGAAATTATGGGCATGTTTGGATGCGGGTATAGTAGGGTAAGGTGGCGTCCACTTGATTGCGGGGTAGTCTTAATAAGGATACAACAAGTGTCATGGTGTTTGGGACATGCAGCCATGGACCAGTAGCAATCACCTATGGGCATATCATATATCCGATAGGAGAATCCTTGTTTTTATTTTCCTTAAATTTTTTATTTTCTCCCTAAGGCTTTAACCCCACACTGGGAATCTTTGTTTTGTTTGTGAAAAAAATATAATTAGGATGGAGACTTATTCTCGAGAAAGCTTATTAGCTAGCTAGACCAAATGACTAATAGAAAATGATCATGATTTGAACTTTGTGGTTTTGAGGGCATAAATTATTATATGGATGTATATATTTGTATGCTAAAGATTAACATGCCAATTTTGTAAGGTAGATTATTAAATATCAAGTTGAACATAAGTTTTAAGGAAAAATACTATATTCAAGGAAAAATATCAAAGGCCAATTAAATATTTAAGGATAAGCCACAAAGTTTATTGCAAGTGAACCTATGACTAAATAAAAGACATGGGCAATTACCATTTTTTCTCAAGTTTATTTCTTTTAGAATTTCATAAGGTCCCTTAAAGTCCGGGGTTGACTTTGAGGGTTTAAGGTTTTAGAAGGTCCATTAAGGTTTGGGGTTGATCATTTTAGGTTTAGGGTTATAGAATTTCCTTGGGCGCCCAAAATCTTAGAACTAAACCCTATGCCCTAAAGCGGCTAACGTCGTGACAATTTTTCCTTCTAAAAATAGTCTTACATAGTTGCACGTTTGTCACAGTTCATTGGGAAGGTTAATGACTATGAATTATGATTGTAGGGTTGGACGTTATCGTCATTTTCACTAACAAATTAATTTGACTTTTCAACTAGTACCTAAACTAATTAAAAATACATAACTTTAATGAAACGTTCTTGGTACTGTTCACTTTAACGAAAAACTAAATTTTTACACTAAAAATATGATATTTTACCTTTAACAAAAAGTCAATCCTGATCGTTAAAACTCAAAGTTTTCAAACCATTTTCATTAGTTTTCCTTTAAAAATATGATATTTTAGCTTAAAATTCTTTTGAATTTCGTATTTAAGGTCCTGGGGTCGGCTAAAGGTGATTGGATGTTGATGAGTCTTGAGGGAGAGTTCATGCATGATCTAATATTCACTTAGGTATGTACGCTACCTTATATACCTTTAAGTGGAATGTTTTGAGTTTTAGGTGAAATTTTCGTTGTAACACTTATACTCCATTTTTAAAGACATTGAATGTGACACGATTTATTTGATGCTCTCTCAAGACCTGTGTAGCCACTTGATTGGTGATTTTGGATTATTGCATATTGATCGATCGATTTATATAGTTCGACACAATATAAACAATTAATTAATGTCGTTAGATTATACAACGAGACAAGAGTATAAATATTCGTAGTTGAATTGATTGTCACATTCACATACATGAAAGGTATAATTTTATATGTGTTTGAAATATCATCTCAAGTAGAATAATAGAGGGAAGTGTTGCTCGGTTTCAATATAGTAGTTGGATGACCGTGGAATAAAATTTCTGAGAGGAAAAAATTGAGATGCTCAAGGGCTTGTACAGATATAAAAAGTTTAATGTCTTTTTCAAAGGATGTGAATGGTTGTGGCAAAAGATATGAGCTGTGAATGATGGGACCAAAATGAAAAGGATTCTAAAGTCTAGTTGTTGGAGTCTTGGAGAGCAGGATATTTGGGAGTACCATGGTAATTCACTATCTGTAGAAAGATGACCAATGTGAATCCCCCCAGCTACCACTAGCCAAAGCATGCGGATTGAAGTAGTGTTAGCTGCCTAACTGTTGACTACTTGCCCCATCAATTTGCCTCCAATTTTTATATTATTTCTTATTGAAAAACATTACTTAAAGTCCTTATATTTATGATCTTATGCATTGCATGCCAGCAGACTTAGGTGAAATGTAGTAGTTATTACTAGGTTAGCATGTGTGTTATACGAGCCCCTTTTAGTAGGAATTCAGTTTTATTGTAGCAATAGTATTTCTGTATGTAGAAAACTATATATTTATCAAATAAGACTCGTATTATGAAGAAACTCTATAAAGTATATAAGAGGTCATATGGTAAATTTGTACATGTTCCCCATGATAGTTTCATCTCTTTTTTTGTTATTGTACACAATAAACAAAATTCATGTTCAGAAGTTGCTATAGAGTTAGCATTCTAGATATGAACAAGTACAATGAGACTCCCTATAGTTTTCGCATCTTCTATTTTGGCTAGCTACGTACGTACCTAGCTAGGGTTATTTAGTCTTAAGACTCTTAGGGGGAGTAACCAACAACTTGGAACTTGGAAATTTCCAAAATGACAGGCAGCCATGGATTCCAGCAGAATCCAGTCCCACCCAACCAAACCAATGGAGATGGTGTGATATATGCATATAGCATGCTGGCCTTTAGGACACACATTCTCTTTTCCCACAGTGCTATGATCTAGCCCTTGTTAGATTTTGCTTCTTCCTTCTCCAGCCACTTGGCCCTCTGAAACAGACCTCCCAACCCGACCAAACCCAGCATTTCTCCTCTCATGACAATGAACTTTGCCAATTGGGTTTCCAATTTTGTCACATCTCTCTCATGAAATTCCTCTCAACAATCTCATAAGTTTGGACCATCGGCCCGGCCCTGGTTTGCTCAAGTGTTTTTTCTTTAATTCCTTCCACAACTATGCATTTTGATCATTCTTGAAATATTCCAGAATAATCACTTTTATTTGATGGAAGTGTTTGTCTTACCATATGCATTTATTATGTTGTCAAATTGTTATCTCTAAATCGTTGATCACGTTCATTTTGCTAGGATATGTAGTTTATTTTCACAAACGGGCAACATGCATGCGTTTTATCAAGACTTCTGCTAGAAACTTCAAGAAAATGTTACCTTCACCATCCTTTTCTGTTTTTTCAGAGAAAAGCAAAGCAACCAAATCGAATTTTGAGTGCATCAAGATCATGACGTCTACAGAGAAAATTTCCACCTCAGATATCAATGATTCTCTCAAATCTAAATCCCTATTTTTTTCTTCAAACCATTTTTGTTCCTGGAAATTCCAAGTTATTTTTAGGGAATATTTTTATATATCCTCGACCAGCTTTTTTCATCATCATGCATGGTTGTTTTGCTTTAACCCTAGCTCTCCATATCGCCACACTAAGCATGTGTCTCCATAAAGTAAGGAAAGCTCTATTACTTGTGGCATGTATAAAACATGTCCATGTGATTGTCCCTCAAGAAAAGCCAATTTTTAAGTAATCGATTTAACTAATTAAGCAAGATATTTGTATATCATCCTTTAATGTAATTTCTTCTTTAAAAGAATAAAGGAACGACCTATCTCAATCACTAAAAGAAATGTAGGTTCTCTCCTAAATATATAGTAATATATTTGGAAAAGCCCCTATGCTTATATATTCTCTCGTTATTCACTTGAATGCATTATGTACGGATGGTAAGGGGATTGTGGTTATGGTTAAGAGGGTTTTACTTTTGCACCAGAGGTTCTAGTTTCGAATTTCACACCTATTTCTTGTATTAAAAAAAATTATGTATAGATCGAATTTAAAGCACAACTTAATTTATGCGAGTAGATGCTTTAGCCCTAATTTAGACAAAGATTCCACATTTGAATAGGGTTTAGGATGTAATCACGTTGGAAGTCTATTATAGATGTGTTTGCTAGTATTAGGTTATGTGAAGAGGATGCTTCTATAAAATTTGAGTGAATATGCAATTTACTCCAAAGTTTTGTATTTTGAGTTTTTGGACGATTTCCTCTTCAACTCTTATCTTTTTTTGATTTGCTTGAATCTTTATTTTGGCCAATTTTCCCATTGAACTATTATTATTAGTCATTTTACCTCTACCATCATATATGTTCATCACATTTCATGTAAGTTTTCATTTTCTTTTCTACAACTCTCTCCTTGTTTATTTTCTTTTGATTTATTTGATCTAATGACTGAACAAAATTAGGAATGCTGGGGAACAAAAGTAAAATGCGAAAATGCCATAATATATTTTGATAAACTCCTTGCCCATGTATTTAGACGCTTTAACGGTATAACCATCTTTCCAAAGTTGTTAAAGAGTGCTTGAGAGGAAGATCCGTTTAATTTTCAAAGTGGAGAGGCAACTGGATTCCATGCATATGATCTAAAAGAAAATGGAGCACCTTGTAATCTTTGCTTACATCTTTAAAGAAAGAGAGGAGGGGGGGGGGTGGTGTTTTCCCCTTTTTCCCCTTGCAATGAGTAAATTCCAAATGATTATCCTTCTTAATTTAAGTAGTAGTTTCTTAAATAACCAATGCCCTCTCTCATGCCTGTGTGGCCGAACTTATTCTCCATTATACTTGTATTATAATACAACAAAACTCATTGGATATTTGGGTTTATTAAAATTTGAGTGTCTTAAGGTTCTTCAAAGATATAAAATGGGAATTTTTCTTCAAGAGAGAATTTATCTATAAAGAGAACAAAATAAAATAAAGCAACTAGCTAGAGAGTGCTTATCTAGCATTAGATTATGCCTAACTTTGTTTTAAAAAGATGGATTTAGGCCATTTTACCATGATTTTGATAATAAAGTACTAAACATGAGGAATGTAGGATCAATCCCTTCATAAGAACAAAAATTAATTAAGGGATGAATTCTTATATTAATCATATTCCAAAATAATTAACAATGACAAGATCGATCATTTTATTCTTTGTACTAATTTGTAAAGGTTAGATTTCGCTTCTTATTGTATTAACTATATATATATATATATATATATATATATATATATATTATGTAAGTATGAGATGTACGCAAATGGTGGATTGTCCTAATGGATAAACCTTAATCTACATCCTACTATAATTCGGATTCAAAACCGACCCCCTTCTCTTAATCCTACTTAAAGTAGAAATATCAGTTATAATAAAAATAAAAACGTGGAAGGTGATGTTTCCCTTGATGATAATCCCTGCTTATTGTTAATTAATTGGTGGACATTCAGTAGCCTAAGGTACTTATAGGAACTGTTTGTTAAAAGGACTCTGGGCTATAGACCTAAAGTGAACAAGGTAGAATTGAGCTTCCATGGTCCAAGAGCCGAAAACTAACCAAGAATGCTTCTGGGCCTTGAGTGTACGTTTAGTGGCTGGAGTCATAGAGTTCCATTCATAAGAGAACAAACCTGATAGCCAATTTCTTGATCCTCACGCCAACATAGAGTTCTAGACTCTTCGAAACCCCTTAGCCTCTGATTATACAATCCAACACAACTTAGGAAGCCACCGGTGCTAATCCAATCCAATCCCTAAATACTAATTAAGTTTTGCTGTCTCACACACTACAAGAAAAATGGTCTTTGGGCACAAAATTAAGGACACGAACGAGGTGTTTGTGTTTGTTTAAACACCAATAAGGTGGAACAGTGCTCATTTGGTAATGGCCACCATGACTTGTGCGCAATGTTAAGAAAAGTGGACACAAACACATTATCGGGCACAGAACCATGACTTTTGTGCCGTTAATGTCAGCAATGGAAATTTTTTATTAATTTGCAATGACACCATAAATATAATTGTGTCCTATAATTTAATATATTTAAAGTAAAAGTAGATTTTTTGTGCCCTTTGTTTAAAATAATGTTTTAAACAAAATAAGAAGCCATTTTCCTCAATCTTCACGCCTCTCTGTCCTCATTCCTTCATTCCGCCTCTCTGTGTTTCCCCTTTCAACCCAGCCTCTCCTCAATTCCTCCGCCTCTCCTCTCTCTCTGGCTCTCCCCTTCCGAGCCTCTCTTCAACCCTAGGCTCTCTCTCTCTCTCTATCTATTTTCGCCAAAATTTTCTATTTCCCTCTCTGTGTCTCTCTTGCCTCTCATCTCAATTCTCAAGTCGGAGTTCACATCTCACGCAGAAACAGAATTTGTAAATCCTTCCCCTTCAAATTTCACACACACTGCAAATCGGTGGGTCTCAACTCAAGTCTTCAGTCGAGTTCACAAATTCTCAGACTCTGCAAATCCATCTCCTTCACACAGAATCTACAAATCAGTTGGCCTCAACTCTCATCTCATCCCGAGTTCCCCTTCAGTTCAATGCCTGTATAATGGGATTCTTTCCTTTCCACTTCGTTCCAGGTAAAATGGTAACAGTTTAGAACTTGTATCGTTTAATTTAGTTAATAATTTGTGATTAATTTTAGGGTTAGGGTTAGGGTTAGGGTTAGGGTTCGTTTGAAACACAAGGGAACTGAGCGTTTTTCTCTTTTGGGTAATCAAAAGGGGATTTGATCTGGTTCAGATTCAAACATACCCATTTTTGCTTCGAATCGGAAGTGACCTGTCGTCACTTCGAATAGGTTTATACTGGAAGGTGATTGGCTGTTTTTATGAATTAACAAATATTGAGTTGTATATGTACTAATTAATGTATTAGCCAATGGTATATTTGGCTTTGGAAAGCTGTTATTCAGCTTTTTCATGGCACAATAATTAATTGGAAGGCTGTTATTCCATTTTGCTCAAATTTGTTCATATTTCTCTTTGATTGTACAATTCAGGTTGATTGTTCATATTTGTGACTTGTCCATATGAACGCATTTGTACAATTCAGGTTGATTGTACAACGAGTGGGTTTTCGTATTTGAACAGTAGGCAATGATTCTTTAAGGAAGTTGAACTGGTAGAGTAATTTAGTTTAGGAAATAAAGCATGAATTGGTACTGGTAGTAGTATGTATAACGTATTGATGAACTTACAATCTAGAAAGAGAAGGGGTTTCTTAGAAAGCAAATGAACTGGCAGTGGTTGTACTTTGATATGTTGTCAAATTGCTATGGTATTGGAAGTGGCAAATGGTTTATTTGTTCAAGTCTCTTCCAATTTTTCTCCTAATCTTCCCTTTATAGTTAATTTTATTTCCAACTAGCTTTTGTATGCTCTAATCAATTTGCTTGATATGATGCTGTTAATTTCCAAATAGCTTCCATCTAAAATTTCCCCGACAAGAACTTCCATACGTCCTAATCCAAAGAAGCACAAGAAAGCACAAACCTTGCAAAGGGCTTCTACAACAAACAGGGGATTATGATGTTAACCTTCAGAGCTATTGTATTTGCTTACCTGATTTTTCTTTTTATATACTTGATTAAGACATTTTGAATTTGCAAGTTCTGAAAGATGCTGAGATAGCCTTACTCCATGGCAGATCTGGAACTTCTAGGTATTGATTTTAATTAACTCTATTTTTTGGTGTCATTTTCAACTGATTGTGGGAATGGTTTTGAATTCGACTATATTCGTTTTGATGACTATATAATGAATGTGTATCTATTTGACTACATAATGAATGTGTATGTAATGAATATTGTAGTCTGTTAGCCGAGTGGGTCTTTTATTCACTAACATCAAGCAAAGGGTTATGTCAGTCGGTTTCAACAGGTTTTTTCCATGGTCGCTCTCAATAGCGGTAATTCCAGTTGGTCAATTTCTTTGGTCTGTTACATAACTTAAAAGGATAGGAAACTTCTCTAGTCTCTGCTTGAATACTGGAATCAAAATGAAGATGATAATATTTATCTATAACGAATCTAATCATTGAGCAACTAGCCATGTAACCTTGTGCAAAGTCTTATGGGACTGAACAACCTAGTAATGCATTTTTAAGTTTTTAATGTTTGAAAGTTTTTTGGTCCTTGAACATCACTGGAAATATGTGGTAGTTTCCCCTCTTGTTGGTTGTGTGAACTGCTTTATAGAAAATCTTAGAAGTTTTGTTTGTTTTTTATCTTGCTTGTAAATGTATTTTTTATGAGGAGTACTTGTAGTTTCCCTATTAATCTTCTGCTTCCATTGTTGGTTGTTTTGGATGGTGGAGTTGTGAAATAAGAATCATCTTTAAGCAGGTGGTGGAAAGGCCCCTAAAGCAAATATGAGTCCTCCCACAGATGATAGAGGTATATCTTTCATTCTTTATCCCTTCATTTTCTTTGCTCTTGTAAACTATTTGGTTTTTCTTTATCTTTGAATTTATATGTATATGTACGTACGGATGTATGTATGTATGTGTATCTACTACACTGAATTCGCAGGCTTTTAGTTTGTTTAAGTGCTGAATTTTTGTAAATCCGCATTTGAATTTTTTTTTACCTAAACTTTGTTTCCCTCTTTTCCCATACAGGTTGCTCTGCTTGGGTTCAATTTTAAGCGCATTGAAAATGGAGGGGAAATTGATGCCAGTGCACCTTGGGACTATGCTAAGATTCAGATTTTTCCATCCCAAAACAGGTTAGGTTTTCGCCTTCCAATAAATTTTATTCTTTTAAGGGTATATGTTTTCTCCTCTGTTGTATTGGATTATAAAAGTTTGTTCTTTCTGTATATGCTACACTAAGTGCATTATTATTTCCCGTTGGTGATTCCTTTTGTCTGGTTATTCCATTGGAGAGTAACTACATGTTTTTTTTTTTGTGTATTAGAATTGATAAGTTACCTTTCCTCTCTTCGGACTTATAATAAATTGATAAATTATAATGATTTTTCATATTGTTGTATAGTTCCCTACCGAGTGGAAGCACGAAAGACATTATCAAAGCTGAAAGCTACTTGATTATAAGCAGGTTAGATTTCAAAAAACTTATTTATTAGCTTGTGCTTGCCTGGTTATTTGTTTTTTTACTTATTCTTTGCTCTTTTCTTCAATTTGGCTGGTTGTTGCATTATGCTGCCAAGAGTATATCTTTCTACTATTATAATTAGGACTAGTGTAACAACTTGCTATTTAGCTACTCTCTTACATAAGAAATCGTTAAAGTTTATGGTATGTGTATTTAGGCAATGATTGAAAAATATTTATGTATTTTGGTTGGCGTTTCTGTCGAAACTTTGCTACATAGTCTTTCAAAAGAAAGTAGCAATGCATCAGCATCGCTGCCTTTACTGCTCGATAGATTTCTCACTCATGTTCATTTTCAGAGGCTGGAGCAGGGGCTGAAGGTTGTTTGCGGTGGTTGAGGGTTGTCTGGCATGTGAGGAACTCGAGAGTAATGGTATTTGTTATGTTCTTAGATTTAGTTAATAGTTTTTCATGAAATAAAAAATGTATTACGAATTATTTTCATTATATGTATGAATAATTTCTTATTGATGGTATTAGTATTTGAATATAAATTTTTTTTTATATATTTATCCTATTGGGCACAATAACAAACTTGTGCTAACGAAAAGTCATCTGACATGGTGTCAGAAAAGAGGCACAGAAAACCCTTATTTGTGCTGAGCCTTTTGGGCAGCAAAGAACATATTGTGCCCTTTGACAAATGGTGACGCCCATAGAGGGCACAGACGCAAAGATAGTAGCTGCATTGTTGCTATTGGTCTATGAGCACAATTGTTGGTGCTTTTTGGCCTCAAAGTGCACAGATAATTTATTGTGTGCAGTGCTCATTTTTCTTGTAGTGACAGTGACTATGAATTACTAAAACCTAAATGGAAACATGTATCTAGATAAACTATAACATCTCTCCCCTCATATTTCGTGTGCCCTCCCTTCAATCCCAGCCGTTCAAAACATTTTCAAGCTGATTCAAAGCTCAAGGTTATGCCATGTAAGCAACAACAGCCTTACATTTGTTGATCAAATATTTAACCTCGTCACCAGATACACCCAAGCATGCATACAGAAAGGCAACCACCATCAAGCAGTATATATAAGCAAGTAATGAGTTCAAATCTACTAGACGAAACCCCTACTAAAAACATTTAAATTGAGACATAATTAGGAAACTAAACAAGCAGAAGTGACTAACTCCTGTATATCAAAACAAAGTTGAACCAATTAGTAAGAGCCTAATTACTAACGTTTTTCACCTTCAAACACAAAACCCCATTTTATTAGTTTCATATTCACATATAGGCAAAAAATTAAGAACATCAACAACCATCACATTAATCGCGTACTTCTTAAAGAAAGTTGAGGCTTCACCGTAAAATCAATCGGCAATATGAAGAGTAGTCTAACTTACTTATAAGCCTATACAAGATTCATTCTCCCATAGGTTACACCATAAAACCAATTTGACAATATGGGGAGTCCCAACTTACTCACTTAGAAGCTCATGCAAGATCCCTCTTCTCATCAATGTGTAAACCAATTAGCCCACGAACCAGCTGACTAGGGGGCATAAGGTTGCTGCACCTACGGGTACCTGTAACCTGGCACTGCCGCTGGCATGGGTACTCTTGGTAGGAGACGGTTATCCATACAGTGGCGGTGCTGATGCAGTGAACTGATATCGGGGTGGCGTGGACGTGTATCCGTATAGTGGCGGTGCAGATGGAGTATACTTATATCGGGGTTGTGGGGGAGGATATGGCAGTGCCGTTGCAGTATACTCATATTGGGTTTGAGGCAGAACATAAGGCGGTGCCAGTGCAGTATCCTCATATTGAGGTTGCCTTGGAACATACGGTGGCCCCCGTGCGGTATGTTCACGTTGGAATTGCGGCCAAGCAAACGGCGGTTCCGCCGGTGAAACCGCCACTTTATCGTAGAACTTGTAAGAGAAGTGGAGTTCACCTTTGGGCTTACTCGAGGGTTTTGAAATAACATGGTAAGCCACGAACGTCATGGTGGAGTTGGGGTTGGCCATGGTGTCATAGAGCTCTTTAATGGGAGCAACCACTTGGCCAATGTACTTGTCGCCGAGGCGGCGCTTGCAGATGAGCTTGAAGGCGAGGGCGAGGCGGCTCTGCTGGACAAGACTCCTGTCAACGGTGAAGTCCATGTGAAAGTTATTCCAGGTGGGATGAGTGCCGCAGTTTTGGGATACGAAGGATTTGGTTTTCTGCTGTTCATGGGAGTCGCCGCCGAGGACGGAGACGACGGCGTAGACGGACATCTTGGTAAAGAAGTTGACATCTTTGAGGCCTTTGGCTGAGATGAGCTCCACTTCTAGTGTCATCTGCCCCATTAATCTAGAGAGAGAGAGAGAGTTAATTAAAGAGAGGTTAGAGTATTCGAGCATATAGGTGCTAGAGGGGATCGAATAATTCAAACCTAAATTTTGGGCTATAACTAAGAAGGGAGATATATAAGAAAATTGGAGTTGTACTCCGATATGAATTCTAAGAGAGTACAGATTGCATGATACAACTAAGACATCCTTCAAAACGATTTTTTTTTTTTTACAAAACTGATTCATTACTAAGAACATATATATATATATATAGTACCTTTCTTCATCTTAAAAATGCATAGATATAGCACTCAATATATACGATTCTAATACTCATTGAGTTTTGTAGTGGTACTTTATTCTACAGGAGAAAGTGAGTTTTGTAGTGTTAGTGACAAAATAGGAAAGGGAGTCCTATCCAAAGTAGAAAAAAAATCGGTAAGGATAAATCTAATTTCATCTGTAGGTTATACTACTTCTCCAAGAGTCCAACTTAACTAGTGAAAATATATTCCTACGAAATACTAGTGAAAAATAAATTGGTAGAACCTTGTTTTACCGAAAAAAAAAAAAAAAAAAAACGAAAATCCAGTTTGGCATGTATTGTCGTTCCCACTTCTATTGAGAAAGCTAATAAGTTGATTTCATATATACTATATATTTTTCCATATTTTTAGTATGCTTTGGTAATTATTTAAGTGAAATTTTGATACATTGATTTATATTTTTTAATATAGGACATGTGAATTCTTCTCGAGCAAAAAGTGATCAAACAGTCAATTTTTCGAGTGATTCAAATTGGAGGATGTTCGTGTCAAAGTTTCAAAATTTTCTATTATGACGATGAAATAAGAGACCAATGCACGAAGCTGGCAAAATGACGTTTTAGGGTTATTTGGGCTTTTTGGCATCCAATATGGCATTTTACAGGTTTGGACCTTTTTGGAGATATGTTCAGAACATCTTAATCTTTTTTGGAGCTGTTTTTAGCTTAGAACGTGGCTGAAAATCCCTACACGCCATCACAATGATGCCATGAGAAAAAAACTGCACCACCCTTTGATGATTTTGTAATTGTTGGCAAAAAAATCCTACTATGAATTAATAACCATAGAGTCATGTTGACATATGGCAGTGTGTCATTGGTTAGTTACTTGGTTTGAGTTAGTTAGAATGAAGTTGTTAGAAAGGGTAATAGAGTCATTGTGTAATGTGATATTAGCTAGTATAAATAGCTGATATAGAAGTGATGTTAAGGGCTGAGAAAACTCTTACCTTCTTTACTCTGAGAAATACAAAACCTCTCGACTTCTCTTCTTTCTTCATTTCTGTTTACATATCTCTGTTCAATAGATTTAGGGTATTATACATTCATTAGTTAATATGGTATCATCGCCGGTGAAGGTTGACGACTGTGTTCGATCTCAGGGGTTTCTTCCGCTACTCTGATGCAGATTCTTGGTGGTTCTTGGAAAGGTTTTCTGTCGCTGATCTGGTGAGATTGTTCGTGTTTCTGTGTCTGGGTTTTCTTTGATCTTGATTTCGTTCTGTACAAAAATGGCGTTTGAGATTCTGTCATGCTTCTCGTAAATTGGGGATTCTGTTATGTTGTCTCCCGAATTGCTAAATTGGTGAATTGGGGATTCTTTTATGTTTTCTCCTGATTTGATGAATGAATTCTGGTGTATGAATTGTGCAATTGTCTGTTAGTTGACGTATTGATTGCAGTACTGTAATTTGGTCGCATTGTTGCAAGAAAGGGTTCGCCTTTCTTGATTTGTTTAGAGTGTCATTCTCTGGAGTTGGTCTTGTTTTGATCATACAGCTGTCTTGATCTGTGGAAATATCAATCTTTCTGTCATGGATGCGTCTTCATTTAAAGTTGAAGGTGTTCTGGGTATGCTTACCATTAAGCTTAGGGATGATAATTTTGCTAAATGGGCATTTCAGTTTCAGTCGGTGCTAAGGGGGTATAAGTTGTTTGGTCATTTTGATGGTACCACTCCTTGTCCATCAAAGTTTGTTGTTGATTCAGGACATGGGGTTACAAGAGAGGTCACAGTTGCATACACTGAATGGGAAACTGTTGATATGGCGTTATTGAGTTTATTGCTTGCTACTTTAACTGATGAGGCTATGGAATATGTGATTGGATGTCGTACTGCATATGAGGCTTGGATTAATCTTGTTGATCGATATGCCACTGTGTCTAAATCTAGAATCAATCATTTGAAAACTGAACTACACACGATTCAAAAAGGGTCTGATACAATTGATAAATATTTGTTGAGGCTCAAGCATATCAGAGAACAACTAAGTGTTGCAGGTGAAACTATTTCAGATAATGATGTTATGATTGCTGGTCTTGCTGGTTTACCAAAGGAATTTGGGGTTATTCGTACTGTTATATTGGCTAGGGAGTCTACACTCACATTGAAGGAGTTCCGAGCATTGTTACTCGGTAATGAGAGGGACATTGAGGGGGACATGAATATAGTTACTCAGAATATGTCTGCTTTATATGTGCACGAGTCAAGTTCTGGTCCAGCTACTGGTTCTAGTTCAAACACTGGGTCTCACTCGTCTGCATCATCTTCAAATTCTCACAGTCATGTTCATATTCCAGCTGTCACTGCTGGTACTGTCACAGCCGTACCATGTGATTCACTGTCATCCTTACCACCACCTCCAAGTTCCCAGCCATACTTTTCCTCACAACCTTAATTCCAGTAGCCATATTATTTTCCACCACCTGGTTTGTTTCCAAATGAGTCATATGTATATGGTTTTTCTACAAATTCTAGTGGTCCACCTGTGTCAAGATCACAGTCTTTAAATGAACAATCTGGATCATTTGGGAATAATTACAGGGGTAATAACAACTACAGGGGTGTTAACAATTACAGGCATAATAATGGTTTTAAAGGAAGAGGGCATAACTCAGTGCAATTGGGGGGATCAAGACAACTTGGGAATCCTAATACCTGGTCAGGCATTGTTGATAACAGAACTACAATGGTGATTGAGTGTCAGATCTGTAACAAAAGAGGTCACACTGCAGTTAATTATTTTCGCAAGAATACAAATATGCCAATCACAAGTGTTGCAGTTGAGTGTCAGATATGTGGGGAGAGAGGTCACTCAGCTTTGGACTGCTATCACAGGGGAAACTATGCTTATCAAGGCCATCCTCCATCTTCATCTTTGTTTGCAATGAATGCACAACAGTCCCCTCACTCTTTTCCTCAAGATACCTGGATTGTTGATTCTAGTGCGTCACATCATATAACTTCTGACATTAGTGCTCTTTCTCAAGTAAAACCCTTTGAGGGATCTGAGAACATAACAATTGGGAATGGTACTGGTCTTCCAATTAAACATATTGGATCTACTAAGCTTCGGACTCCTACTCATTCCCTGATTCTTAACAAAGTTTTACATGTACCTACTATTGCTAGGAGTATACTATCTGTGAAACAGTTATGTGCAGATAACAACAGCTGGTTTATATGTGATGAGTCTGCATTCTTTGCGCAGGACAAGAAGACAAGGGAGATAGTGTATCAGGGAAAGAATAGGCCTGATGAATTGTTCCAGATTCCTGTGGTCACAAGTGCAAAGGGTTCTCAGCATATCACCAGGTGTCCAGCAGCTTATCTGGGAAAAGTTGTGAAGAACAATGTCTGGCATCAGAGATTAGGACATCCAGCTCATGATGTAATGTCTTTCATGTTGAAACAATCGAATATTCCAGTTCAAACAGATGATAATCACAATACTTGTATCTCTTGTATTCAAGGCAAAATGTCTAGGCTTCCATTTCCTGTTAGAACTGATAGGTGTACATCTCCTTTTCAGAAAGTACATACTGATGTCTGGGGACTAGCACCTGTAAGATCTATAGAGGGCTATAGGTATTATGTAACATTTGTTGATGAATATACCAGATTTGTTTGGATATTCCCAATGAGTAATAAATCGGATGTGTTTACAATCTTTGTTCAATTCTATCAGTTTGTCTTGACTCAGTTTAGCATTCCAATTAAGTCCTTGCAAACAGATGGGGGAGGTGAATATACAAGCAAGAGGTTTTCTTCCTTTCTTGGTGCCAAAGGAATTATGCAACTCATTTCTTGTCCTTATACTCCTCAGCAGAATGAAGTTGCTGAAAGGAAACATAGGCATATTTTGGACATTGCAATCACTCTTCTTAGTGCTTCTGGCTTACCTTCTGTGTTCTAGTACTTTGCTTGTGCTCATTCAGTTAGGCTCATTAACAACATGCCTTGCAAAAGCCTGTGTTTCAGCTCTCCATACTTGTCTTTATATAAGAAGCTACCAGATATCCAATTCCTTAAGATTTTTGGTTCTGCTGTATTTCCGTGTCTCAGATCATACAATAGTAACAAATTACAACCAAGATCAGTGATGTGTGCATTTTTGGGTTATTACCAAGGATACAAAGGAGTGATTTGTTATAACTTGCAAACCAAGAGGTTGGTTATTTCCAGGCATGTCTATTTTGATGAATCTCTGTTTCCTGCCAGAATGCTTTCACATACAAGCCCTGCAAGAATGTCTTGTCATGAGGAACAGGAACAATCAAGGCCTGTACCTATGCTTGTTACTTTACCAGTGTCTTCTTCACAGCACAATACAACTTCTGCAGGTTCTCAACAGTCTTTATCTCAGTCAGGTGTCGAATTATTTTCTCCAAATACTTCCCCATCAGAAGATCATTTATCCCCAGAGCCAGAAGTTCAGGGGTCTGACACATCTCTGGTTCACTCCTCTTCACCAGTTACTACTCCTGTGTTACCTGTCATTGCACCTGCTCTCCAACAGCAATTTATTCCCTCTCTCTCACCTCCTCATACTACTAATTTGGTCCCCACACCTATCAATAGGGAGTGTATCCAAACCAGGTTAAGAACTGGTGCTATTTCCAGGAAAAGCTTTGTGGGGTTGTCTTGTTTCTCTACCTCAGTTGTGTTCTTTACAACTTGATGATGTCTCTTCTGATGGTTCATCTACCACCTTGAGTGTGCCTGTATCTGGGGGATTTTCCTTTATTGCTGACATTTCAACCTGTGAAGAACCTAGGACATTTAAAGCTGCTTCCTTGTCATCAGAATGGCAAACTGCCATGCAGGAGGAGTTCAATGCATTGAAGTCTCAAGGCACTTGGATACTTGTTCCACCACCTTCCCATAGGTCTGTTATTGGCAGTAAATGGGTGTATAAGGTTAAGAAAAATCCAGATGGTAGCATATCTAGGTTCAAAGCTCGTTTGGTAGCACAGGGGTATACTCAGGAGCAAGGCGTGGATTATTCAGAGACTTTCAGTCCAGTGGTTCGACATACCACTGTAAGGCTTATCTTGGCTTTAGCTACTCAGTTCAGTTGGTCATTAAGACAACCACAAGGGTTTGTGGATGCTACCTGTCCTGGATATGTTTGCAAATTGGTCACATCCCTTTATGGGTTAAAACAGGCCCCTCGCGCTTGGAACTCAAAGTTCACAAGCTATCTTCCAGCTGTTGGTTTTCAATCCTCCTCTTCTGATTCTAGTCTTTTTGTCAAGATTGATGGTAGTGATATAATTTTGCTCTTATTGTATGTTGATGACATCATTCTTACTGGATCAGATCCTACTAAAATTCAATCTGTTATTGATGATCTTGCTGGTGTATTTGAACTCAAGGATATAGGAAGGTTAACATATTTTCTGGGATTGCATATCCAATATAGAGATGATGGTTCATTGTTTATCTCCCAAGCTAAATATGCCAAGGATTTGTTACAAAAGGCAGGAATGGATACTTGCAAATCTACATCTACGCCATGTAAGCCTCATACTCAAATTCTTGCTGGTGAAGGAACTTTGGTGTCTGATCCTAGTCACTATAGGAGCATTGTTGGGGCTCTCCAGTATCTTACATTTACTCGTCCTGATATAGCCCACTCAGTGAACATGGTCTGCCAATTCATGGCACAACCAACTGATGTCCACATGGTTTTGGTCAAAAGGATTTTAAGATACATTCAGGGGATAATTGGTTCTGGCTTACACTATACCAAAAGCAAGGAATTCAACATTACTGCCTATTCTGACTCAGATTGGGCAGCAGATATCAACACCAAAAGATCAATCACAGGTTTTGTTGTCTATTTAGGTAACAATCATGTCTCTTGGCAGTCTAAAAAGCAGTCCACAGTCTCTCGAAGCTCCACGGAGGCCGAGTATAAGGCATTAGCTCACTGTGTAGCTGATGTTTTTTGGATTCGTTCTGTGTTTAAGGATCTTCATCAATCCATCTCAGTTCCACCATTCATATACTGTGATAACATTTCTGCCCTGGCTTTAAGTTCAAATCCTGTTTTTCACTCCAAGATCAAGCATCTTGACACGGACTATCACTTTGTGCGTGAAAAGGTTCAACGAGGAGATCTTATGGTTCAATATATTCCCACAGATGATCAGGTGGCCGATGTCTTTACAAAGGGTTTGCATAGTCCCATTTTTCAGAAACATTGCAGGTCTCTTGGCTTGGGTGTTGGTTCTGCAGCAAACTTAGCTTCCATAGCTCAGCTCAGTTTGTGGGGGGAGTAATAACCATAGAGTCATGTTGACATATGGCAGTGTGTCATTGGTTAGTTACTTGGTTTGAGTTAGTTAGAATGAAGTTGTTAGAAAGGGTAATAGAGTCATTGTGTAATGTGATATTAGCTAGTATAAATAGCTGATATAGAAGTGATGTTAAGGGCTGAGAAAACTCTTACCTTCTTTACTCTGAGAAATACAAAACCTCTCGACTTCTCTTCTTTCTTCATTTCTGTTTACATATCTCTGTTCAATAGATTTAGGGTATTATACATTCATTAGTTAATATGAATCATCTTAACCAAATATCGAGCTTCCTCCTCGTACTCATTTGCCGAGCACAAAACCACCATCTCAATTTTGAACAAATGTTGCTATATAAGGCCATCTCCAATTGATCCAGCCAGAGGGTCGAGAATAGTCCGAAATGATTCGAAAATCATCTCCAACCGAAGGCTAGACCAAACGACTCATAAACCCCACTAGGCCAAAAAAGTGGAATCAGGCCAACCGGCTGGCTTCTTTGGGCCAGCCAGCTAGCCCTGGGCCGGCCTTTCTTTCTCTCTTCCTCCTCTTTTTCTTCTGATTCATCTTTTTTCTCTCCCTTCGAGCAAAACCAACAAACGTCGACCTTTGCCGTTGGATTCCACAAACAGAAGCTGGATCCTCCGCTGTGAACGGGGTTTTTCTTTCTAGAGATTAGATTAAGGTTTTTCAAATTCGAAATCGAATTTCCGCCGGACTCATAATCTCCGGTCAGTTCCGATGCTGGCGAAAGAAAAGTTTTAGGGCGGGGAGAGGCCGTGGCGGCGAACACCGCAAGTTCGCCGACGCTGGAGCTGAGGAAGAAGCAGTTTGCTCTGCTCCTGCACATGGTATGTGAGCTATATTGAATTCCCCATATCTTGTGTGCATTAAGCAGTAGAATTACAACGCTTTAAGAAAGTGGGGTAATTTCCCGGTGTATTTTATGTTCTTGCAGGTGGATGAGTTTAATTGAGGAGAAAGAAGAGAAAAATGGAATGGAAGAGCAGCTGGGGGCTCGGAACCCATGCATGTTGATTAGAATACAGTGCATCTCTCGACTCTCCGTTTCCTAGTTGTAAGATTGCGTGTTCGGAAAAGCGCTTCCAAGATGCTAGCAATTTTATGAAATTCTTATTGTTGTGCATTTGTTTGATTCTCCTTGCATATATGAATTACCAAGGTTACCTGATGAGAAGGAAATTGCCGTAACTCTTTCCTGAATTATTTTTAAAGTAGTTGATCGTATAAACCTAATGCTTGGATGCATTGCTTTCATTGCATTTGAGTTTACTCCTTTAGTAGTGTAATATTACACAGTTTAACTTCGGGGAATTTCATACTGTAGACGAAATGCTTGTGCTTTTCAAATTCCTTGTAATCTGACTTTTTTGGCTTTGCCCAAGTGAAAGTACCTTGGATGCACAATTGCTGCATTACAAAGTCTTTACATTTGATATTGGTCTTGCAATGCCGAAGAACGAATATGATTTGTTATCACATATGCTATCAGCATTTGTAAGAGAACTTTCTATTTTATTAATGACTGTAGTTGTATTTGTATTTGTATTTGATTTAGAAGGCGATGAATTTAACTACTCAACTTCTAGAACAGCGTAGTGGGCAGACTAGACGTTTTATTAATTTATAAATCACTCATTGTAGATTTGCTTCTCGTTTTCTCTGTTGAGAAAGTAAAGTACATGTTACACATATCTTTCAAGTGAAAAGTTTCTAGAAAGTTATTGCATTCAACGCCACATTTTCATAGATTCGAAATTTTGTATAGACGCTAACAGAAAGTGGATGGGCTACTGGAAAGGAAAGAGGCAGATTTTGTGTTATGGCTTGGGACATAGGCAAGCTGAGAATTGCGGTTAGTTTTGGGTTTAGATTTGTTTATGTTGTTGTACTTTTTTTTTAATGTTTAATTTCCTTATGGTTTTTGTACAGTATGTATACAGAGTTTCAACGAATGATATTAAGAGTGGGCATGCTTCTGCTCATCCCTTTCTCAATACAATTGGTACCAAAGCCCTATTCAAGTGGGCATGTTTTGCCAGACTATAGTATTTGTAGGTGAATATGTTGGAGCTTTCTTACCATCTGCAAGCATATGAATGCGAACTTGTTCATAAGGAGTTGTGGGATTATTGGAAGCCGATTTTTGGTAACATACTGGACTGAGATGGAAAGCATGCATGCGTTTGTCTGGCGTTTATAATAGTGTTTGGTGGTTACTCCTCTCGACTGATGTTTTTGAAGTTTTGTATTGAGGTTCCTCGCCAGAGTTGACTAGCTGTAGTTCACACTTTTTGTGGTAATTTAATTTAAGCAACCATAGTAAAATTGTGTTTGGTCTTATGGCCCTTGGTTGGAGATGGTTTTTTTTTTCACAAGGCTATGTTTGGCCTATGGCCTTCTGACCCCTCGTTTGGAGATGGTAATAAATATGGTCATGCATTGTTCATTAAAATATTAGGGCCAGAGGGTGGCCATGCAATGTTCATTAAAATATTAGGGACAAAGAGAGCCTTCTGGCCCTCCTTCAGTTGGAAATGGCCTAAGTAAATCATAACCACTACAAAAGTCGAAGGAGAAAGTGACAACAAACATGAAGACTCTCATTAACAGAGTGACAAAACAACCACTACTAAAGACGATGAGAAAGAAAAGGAAGAGATTAAGAAAGATTGTCGCCGGCACTGAAGTCAAAGGTTAGGATCCATCACATTAGGGTTTTTCTTTGTTTTTTTCCCTAAGGCCATCTCCAACCGAAGGAGGGCCAGATGGCTCGTTTTAGCACTATAGCCTTCCAAGAAATTAATATTTTAATGAACAGTGCAGAGCCATATTTCTTACCATCTCCAACCGAGGGGCCAGAGGGCCATAGGCCAAACATAGCCCTGTGACAAAAAATCATCTCCAATCGAGGGCCAAACATAATTTATTATTTAAATTTAGAAACTACAATAACTTAAATTTAAAAACTACAACAACTTAAATTTATAGGAAAAAATGAATATTTTTTAACATTTTTTAATTTTGTTTAATGGCTTAGGAAGTTATAGGAAAAAAATAGAATTTTTAAATTAAAAAAAATGTAAAAAAAAAAAAAAAAAAAAGTAAAAAAGAAAAAAATTCAAATGTAAAGGCTAGCTGACGTAAGCTAGTTACTGTTGCATTCAAAATTCGCCCCAGCCCAAGGCTGGCTGGCTTTCTGGGTTGGGCCAACTGATTGACCCTTTGGTCATTTTTTGTCTCATGGGGCCCACGAGCCATTTGACCTAGCCCTCAATTGAAGACGATTTTCGGACTATTTTTGGCCCTCTGACCTTCTGGACCCTTTGATTAGAGAATAACTAGGATTTTTACATAAGGGCCCTGATAAACCAAGTAGAAAGGTATATTTTGTTGGAATATGATCAAGACGCTTGTAATCCATCGTATTCTAATCTCGACTACTTGTTCCCGTGGCAAAAACTTTATGTTAGAATAAAAGTATTATTGATCCATCTTTGCAGTCCATGATATGGGACGAAGTCTCCATGTAAATTATTTAATTTAAAGACTTAATTAAGATGAGTTTTCTCCAAATTGAGCATATTTTGTGATGGGTTTTGGAAATTTGGTTAAGGGCAGGGTGGCGGTAGTATCTATCAGCTGCTTTCGTGCTGAAATTCTCTGTATGTTTTGGATACTTGGACCTTTTAACCCCTCAACAGTCCACCAGATTAAAGATATGATTTGTACACTTATAATTTCTCCTTAGGCGATTTCTCATTATATTTGCTCATTAATTATCTTTTAATTTGCATAAGTAACTGTAAAATAAAACAGTAAAGTGTTTGATAAAATATATTATAAAAATAATTTTAGCAAAAAAAAAAAAAAACATTGTTAGAGTATTTCGTAAACTTTTATATAATAAATGTGACTGTGTATTAATAGATTTGTATTAATTTAATTATTTGACAAATAAAAGTTAATTATTAAATATACTTTAAAAGAAAATATATTTATTTCTGATTTATACATATCTCAAATACTAATTACTACAACATGGTACTTCAAAATATTGAAATATTTCAAACTAAATAGCTAAAATTCATTAGCACAAGTGCTCAACATTGTTGATCCACTTAAAATACCATAATCAACTGATACATACTTTAAATAGAATAACAAACCAAAAGTTGTTCAATGGAAAAGTAGTCTAACCAAATGCATTCATCAAACTTGCGGCTATGCTATTTCTTAATGCTTTATCTCATGTAATCCTCGAACATAATAATTATGAAATTATTCATCATCACTCTCAATTAATGGGCACTATACTTGTGTTTCAGAATAAATAAGCCAGTTTTTTTAAGCTTACTTTTGCTGCTTCAGCTTATAGGTTTTTTTTTTTTCCACTCATAATTAGAAAAAAAAAAAAAAAAAAAACTGATTATAGATATTTCCTAAATACATTTTAGACCCTAACTTCTTGTTACCTTTTTTTTTTTTTTTTTTTTTTTTTTTTAAATTCCAGTTGTACCAAACTGGTATTTATCTATATCAAACATTGTAAAGTTCGGTATTGACTTCTTGTGAATCTGATGAAATTTTCAACATGTGACATGATATATCATGATACCATCAAACAAAGAAAACAATTCAAAAAGAAAATTTAGTACTGTAACAAAAAATTGAAAAGCAAACATCCATAAAACTAAAAACCGCCACCACATCCACCGCCATCAGATACCATATCTCCAATTAGCATCCCACCAAGTAACCCTCCTAACACTCCAGCTCCCAGCCCCATCCCAAAGTTCTTCTTCTTTGCTTCCGGCTGGGGTTGCTGCATCTGTGGGTATCCATACCCGGCAGGTGGCGGCCCCGGGTACCCATACCCTGGTGGCGGTGGCGGGTACCCATACCCTGGTGGCGGCGGCGGGTACCCGTATCCCTGCGGTGGTGCTGGGTACTCGTATCCAGGTGGCGGAGGCCCAGCAGAGGTGCCAACTGGAGGTGGGTATCCACCATACCCCACCACCGGCTGGACTGACGGTCCAACCACCGGATAGGCCGTTACCGGCTCGTTACCCTTTGACGAAGCCGCCGTCAGCGTCGCCTCTGAAGCCGCCACTTTGTCACCAAATTTGTATGAGAACTCGAGCTCACCTTTCGGCTTCCCTGAGGGCATTCTGACTTGGTAAGCGACAAACTTCATGGAGGCGGCGTCAGCCTTTACGGAATCCAAGAGCTCCTTAACGGGGACGAGGACCTGGCCGATGTCTTTGTGGCCGAGGCTGCGCTGGCAGACGAGCTTGAAGACGAGGGAGATGCGGTTCTGCTGAATTAGGTACTCGTCGAGAACGAACTTCATGTGGAAGTTCCAGGTGGGATGGGTCCCGCATCCCTGGGAGACTTTGGTCTTGGTTTTCTGCTTGCCGGCGCGAGATACGTCGTCGCCCTGGAGGGCGACGACGGCGTAAACGTCCATCTTGGATATGAGGTTGACGTCTTTGATGTCTTTGGCTGAGATGAGTTCGAGTTCTAGGATCCTCTGCTCCATTTTTGAGAGAGAGAGAGAGAGAGAGAGAGCGGGATTTGGGTTGGGAAAGAGAAAAGCTCAGAAGCTTTATTATATATCGGTGACAGTCTGAAACAGCAAACACTAAATTTTTATTTTTTTCCAGGCAAGCAATATTTTATGCTAAATTAAATATTAAGGGGGAAGGGTGTTTGAATCCGAATATTACTTGGAATGTTCTCTTCACTAGATAAAGTTTTAAGTTCGAAGTTTCCTAACGTTTTAGTAAGCGATCTGTAAAACTAAAAATTAGAAAATTAATCGTGACTGTCTCTATAAATCCTTAAAAAAAAAAAAAAAAAGACTAATTATGAGTGATTCGGTAAGACTTCGCTACTAGCAATCTTTTTCAGAATTGTTTAACTTTAACAACGAAAACAATTCACCACTTGTGAAACAGTAAACACTAATTAATCAACACAGAGAGATTAGGTCAGCGCTTGGCGAAGGGTGAATCACATCTGGGAACATTTGGTGCACTAGCTTAATCAGATGCTTAATATAATATCTTCACAATTAATAATTGTTTTAAAAATAAGAGATCGCCTTCATTAGAAGCAAGCCGAAATCTTCCACACCACATATCATCTTTAAATGATTCTTGCATTCCCTCTTTGAAGATACGCTCATTCTCACTTTCAAATAACGTAGTTTTATTATAGAAATTTCACAATTAAAACAATTCAATTTCTTAATCTTCATTTGAAGATCATTCTTATAAAAGAATATCATCCATGCAAAAAATTATTTCAATTGGAGATTATATTTAGTCATCCAAAATATATCAAATAAATCAATGGTGTAACAACCAAGTAACATATTAATGGTTACTCGTTTATTTATTTGATACATTTGAATGACTAAACAATTTCCCATTCTAATGATTTTGTACGGATGATTGTCAATGAAATTTGAGAAATTGAACGGTTCTGATTATGAAATCTCTAAGATGAAGTTGCGTTATTTGCAAGTGGGAATGAGTCTATCCCTAAAAGGGAATACAAGTATTATTCATGATCTTTTCTAGCAAACATTTAAGGCTTGTTTGTAAATACTTCTCTAAAAAATACACTTATTCAGAAGTGGTGCTTCTATTGAAATTTAGAAGCACATTTGTGAAATCCCGTCCCTGGATTTCACTGTTTAAAATTACGTATTTTGTATTTTTATTCGTAGTTTCGATGCGTTTATATTTGAGGCGCATAAATTTATTTAAGTAAAAGGACGAAAACGCACTTAATGGACTAAACAAAATTTTTGAGGACATATTTGATGCGTATGTATTTTTCCATTTTCCTTTATGTATTTGGGTAGTAATTGTCGATATGAGCGCGTGAGCGTAAACATATTGTAATTTGGAGTTATAATGAATGAGATATTAACGTTTAAAGTCGAGGTCATTTTAGTAAATTTAACCTTCACTCTAGAAGACTCCAAATTTTCTGGAGCAATCTGATTGAGCCACATGGACAGTTGTGATGAAGAGTGGAGGAGAGAGGAGAGAGATGGACAAAAGAGAAGGGGGAAAATGAGGGAGGTTGGGCGAATGGGGAAGAGAGGAAAGAGAAGTGACCAATGGGGGAGAGAAGAAATGAGGGGAAGGGAAAGAGGCGAGAGGCATGGAATCACCCCAACTCATTACACCTGCGACCCAACCCAATTCTGGTGACTTTTTTCGACGGTTTTCCCTCCATTTTTCAGCATTTTACAACCTTCCACCCCTACCAAACACCTACCCGACCTCCCCTCTTTTCATGTCCACCAAAAACCTGAGCCAATTTGGCTCCAATTCGTGGAAATCGAACCCGAGAATTCGATGGGTGTATGGCGGCGATCCGCCCCATTCCGAAGGGTTTTCCATCAACTACCACCATCCTCAGGTGTCTCTTGAGTCCAAGAACAAAGCCCATGAGTGGGTTGAGGCGTCAGAGCTTGTTTAAAGTCAAATCAAGAACACCCAATTCTAAGGTTTCCGGCAGATCGAGGGTGATTTCAGGGGTTTCCCGGCCGAATTGGACTTTGGCCCAAGTATGAAAATTGCTCTTCTTGACTTGCTCTACATTTCTGTGAAATTGCGTAATTTTTGGAGTTAGGCAAAATTTTTCGATGAATCTGGGCAGTCGGCCGCCGTGTGCAGCGGCTTTTGAGCCAAGACCCCACCTACCTTTCCTAGACTAATGTGGATATCCTTATTCCATATGTGATGTCCGATTGACGAAATCTCGTCATATGACTATAGTTTTGATAGAGATCGCCACTTGGTCATCATATGAATCGACAATCCGACCGTTGGATCGTCACCAAAGTTTAATATGTTATAGTATATAATGCTTGAGGACATTAGAAACTGACGGATCGGGAATTCAACTACGGATCTTCCCAAATTGAATTTCTAAGTTTGTAAAACTAAACGTTGACCGCCACCTGAATTTGTAATTGGCAAAGATCTGACCATCGGATCGCGATGAAATTTTAGTATGTTGTTCTATGAGCATAATGAGGACCTTAGGAAGTTGCGAATCCAAAATCCGATGTGTAGATCTTCCGAATCAAATTACGTAAGGATGTGGACCCTATCGTCGACCGATGGTTGACTTTTGAGCAACATGTCTTGAAACGTTCTAAATACTAAAATTAGTACCACTAGAGACTAAGTGAAGTCTAGTTGGCCTATATTGGATAATGAGTGACTTAAAGATATGTGATATGGTCATCACCCTGAGTTCGTATTCAGTATCCTTTGTGAATATTACTTGATTTTATAATGTGAATCTATTGAAATGTGATTAGTCATTGATCTATGTTTATTAAACGTGATTTGACTCGTGTAGTGATGATATCTGTGAAATGTGGTTTGAAGAGCTTGTTGAATGGTTCGATGAAAAGTAATTTGATGTGCATATTTGAAATGTGATTTGAATTGCATGATTGGTATGATGTGATGAAATGTGAGGGCTAGTAGTGGTCTGTTAACCCATTGCCATAGGGTTTGTTGCTCTGAAGCTTGTTTCATAACCCATTTCATTGTTTCATTTCTCGCTTCGTTGACTTGTTCTAAATTTAGTACTTGTGCTTTGTTTCATTTCATTGAGCCTTTGTAAATTGAGCACTTTTCGTTAAACTGTTGTTATGTCCTTAGTCCTTTGCTCGGTTTCGTTGAGTGATCCGGAACTGGGTATCTGCTAGGGTTCTGTTGAGTGGTCTGGTCTGGTTCCCTGCTCCGTCTGGATTCCGCTGAGTGGTCTGGAATCGTATCCAGTTTGAATTTCATTGAGTGGTTCGATATGCATTGTACTCCGAGATTCCGTTAAGTGGTCCGGAATCGTATCTACTTAGATTTCGTTGAGAGGTCCGAAATCCCTTCTACTCCGCGATTCCGTTGAGTGGTTCGGAATCGTATCTTGATTTGGATTCGGTTGAGTGGTCAAGAATCTTACTTGGTGTTTTGGTTCCGTTAAGTGGTCCGGAACCCAATATTGATGAATTTTGTTGAGTTGTCCGAAATCGCACCATTTGACTTGTTGGTTCCTTGGATTTGATTTCAGCTTCAAAGATGTAGGCTTCAGTCGAACTGTGTCACTCTAGCCTTGCATTTCGGTATATGATATGTGTTAATGATTGATGTGATTGTGGAATGATGTTGGAAAGCATATGTCTATGTGAATGGCATGCTGACAAATGGTGTTTGGCTTATGATTGATGTGTAGCGTGGTATTTTATGTTTTCTACTAGAAGAATTTTCCGAAAAGTTTAGAGTTTAACAAATGGTGAACTACGAATGGTTTGATCCATATCAAGGGTACATAGGCAGTCTAACGAGGAGGTTAGATGCAGTCATAAAGTATACAAAAATTACTACGCAATTTGAATCTTGAATTTTGCCTTGTACATATCCTGGAGGCGGGGTATGTTAGATATACAGATATTTGGTGACGTTACGTGCCAATCCTGAACGTATACCAGGACCGAGGCATGACAAAATTGATACTTTTAATAAAAATACAAATGCTTTGTGGAAAACTCGGAATTGAAGTGTTTCATGAAGAAGCATAAAGGACTTCTAACCTTTTATGTCAAACATTATTGGAATCGCTTTTGGTGTTCTAAAAGTGCCTTTTAGTTATATTTTTACAAGTAAATTAAAAAAAAAATTAATTAGGATTTAGTGTAAATTACTAGTTATTGTAAGTCAAGGAGACAAGGAGGGTGGCTAATTTTTTTTTTTTAGCAAAATTATTACTGGTCACAACCTTACAGATGTAAAAGGGGATTCAAGTTTACTCAAAGGGATGGTAGTACTCCACATATGTTTACTTCTGGGTAAGTTTAATTTGTATGTCTTTAAAGTAAAACTATTTCTAGTTGTGATTAATTTAAGTATTATGTGATATATTTTTGGCTAATGTTGTTGATAACTCATTCATTATTAAATTAAGTATTGAAATATTAACACGAATAGAATGAGTGATGGTTGTTAAAAGTAGCGAACAACAGATGACCTAATAGAAATGTTTAGGGTTGGCTGGTCTTTGTTTTGAGCCCCAGAAGAAGGGAAATGGAAGCTGCAGTTCTAGAGCAGATCGAGTTGAGAAAAAGAAGTCATTGACCAGAAGAAAAAAAAACAGAAAAAGAAGAAGCACTTGCATCCCAAAGCAGATCGAGTCAGAAAAAGAAAAAGTCATTGACCAGAAAAGAAAAAAAAAAAAAAAAAGAAAAAAAAAAAAAGAAGACGCACTTGCATCCCAAAGATGAATGTTTTATGCATCACTGAAGTCCATCATCTAAATTGATTCGTTCTTCCTAGTTACTTGTAAAACTTGTCTTCCAATACAAGAGAATAGTAATAAAGAAAGACTTTGAAATGTAAATGCAACGGGGAAGAAAAAAAAAGAATCTATATATAGAACTCTTTGAAAAGCAAGCCAAACCGCAACACCTACCTCGAAGCAGGCTATATTTTATTTTTTTAAAATAGTTAAATTATCTGTTTATATACAATAATTTTATATTCTAAGAAGAGAGAATTGGGTTGGGCGCATAATGAGCAATCATTAACCAGGTATTCAACTCAATACCATTACAATATGTTATCGCCTCCATGTTGAACCAAAGATATTTCACTTAGAGCAGTTCTACCGTGGGCTATTGCTCGATGGACTGGCTCTCAAACAGGGCCAGAGAGCCCGAGTGGAGAGGTCCAGCGTGTGTTAGCGATGGAGCCCGAGTGGGCCTGAGGGAGAGACCTGGCATAAGTTGCCAACCCAAGAGCTCGAAGGCCACGTGACGCAAGGCTGACGTCAACCATGATTTAAAACATGGGGTCACCGGAACCCTCAAGGGAGAACACCGGAATATTTGGCAGGGATTCATCCCGATTCCGATCTCGACTTAAAACTCCATTAAAAATTGTAATTTAAGCACAAAAATGATGCTAAAATGAAAAGGAACAAGATTCTACCGCTGTGAGTAACAACTGTGGTCGAGATTGATCACAGAGCTCGCCGGATTCCGGAAAAAAGAAACAGAAAGCATGCACAGCGAAAAGAACAAAATTTAACCCTTTAGCGATGAACTTGTCCAGTTAAGCTTCCAATAAGCTTAATCCACCATACAACACTTCAATTCAAAGATTAAAGCTTATAAATCCCAATTACACAAAATATCAAAATCTGCGGTAAACCCAGAAGTCAATTACCTTGCAGTGCTCTTCTCCAGAAATTTTTAGGAAAAAAACAAAATCAAATTTGGAGTTGTAAAACATAAATTATAGTAGAAATTTGATTTGTGATTTCGAATTTGCAGTGCTCTCTCTTTGCTTTGAGGAACAAGAAGAAAGACCTGCTGGTCTTTCGATCCAAATTAGGTGCAAAATCTGTAGCTTCCTCCTTTGAGGAAGAAAACAGGGAGAAATGAGGGAGAAAAAGAGAGCGGGGAGGGAGACGGTCGGTCGGAGAAAAAAGGGAAGACAACGAGGGAGAGGGGAGTGAGAGAGTGGGAAGGAAGAAGAAAACAAATGGTAGAAGTTTCGAGAGATAGGAAGGAATTTCCGAAAAAGATAAATTAATAATACAAATTAAATAATATAATATTAATTATAAATAATAATAAATATTAATATTTTAGTGCCTATTGCTAGGGCTATTCAATGTAGAGGTGGAGATGCAAAAGGCAGTTACTGTTCATTAAGGGCGGTTACTGTTCACTGAGTGGATTAAATAGTGAATAGGCAGGGGGGACCTTTGCAACGGTGGAGTTGCTCTTACTACTAAAGAAGAATATTACTAAATTAAAGTACTAGTTGGTTACTTATCGTAGTATCTTAATAAAACTAAATAGAATTCACACAAAATCAAATACAAATTTTCAATTCAGTAAAATTAAATAAATGAAAAAAATGATACCGTGTTAATTCACTAAAATCAATATACTTTTTTAACTTTATTGAGTAACAAAAAATATAATAACACATGGAGTATTCAGTTGAATACCGAGCACTTTGAAAATTTCTCGAAAAGTAGGAGAAGATAGAGAGTTGAGGTTTAGTTAAAATCATGAGCGTTTATTAAGGGATTATATTTGTCAGTGGAGTCAACAATAATCTAGAATGCTTAGACGTGGGTTAAAAATTTGACTGGGAAATGGATTAGTAGGTTATCAGTGGAGTCAACAAATCAATATATACTTGTTTTGGTTGAAAATATTTGTCACGAGGTCTCACAAGGACATGAACCACATTGGCTAGTTTTGGAGGGTTCAAGTAGTTAAGATCATTTACCCCAGAAATAGAGGTCTTAAGTTCAGTTCTCCCTTCCCCACTCTCACGTGTATAATAATAACCTGACATTTTTAGATCTTTTGTTGAAAGTAACTGGATACAACAATTGTCCTCAAGGGAAGAAAATTGTGCATGAAAATGCTTCCATGTTAATGCAATGATGGTTGGTCATATGAATTCTGTTTACCGGGTCCTTGCAAGATTGAAGGACTACAGAGGCAACCAGGACGCCGGAAACCAGCGGAGCACCGTGCTTACGGTAACATGTTTGACGCCTTGCGAAGAACCGATGCTTTCTCTCTGGAAAAATCTGGTTACTGTATTTACATCCTCTTACGTATTTTTGGGGTCGAAGACTCGAAGTACCAATACAGTCGCCTTCCGCACTCGCGGATAAAACCCATAACAAGCAAACGCGAATTTTTCCCTTGCATTTGGAACAATCTCAGACATGAAGTTTAGGTAAAAAGATTCTCAATTCGTGTTGCAATCGAAATGCCTCAAACACGAGGTACAAAATTTCCTACACGTTTTTTCCAATGTATGGATTCCCCGAATCACAAAGATTTCACATGATTTCTCATAACATTTTCAAACTTGTATGCGAGCCATCCTTATTCAACAGAAAATCCAACTAGAAGTGACAGTGTTGCGAAGGAGAATGGTCGACGGAGCTATCTGTCTGTGCCTTCTTCAACGATTGTTCTTCTGATTGCCGCTGCTATCCTCCGGAGGCAGTGATACAAACTGCAAGATCCTCCGAACCTCGGCAACATCAACCCGGAACTTTTCAGCAATTTGGTCCGGCTCCATGCGGCCATTGTGATCCTCAGCCTTGCCCTGATGCAGCAGGATGATGTGGCGCAGCTGTGCTACATTCAGAGTCCCCGGCGGAGTAGGCCTCTCCTCATAACTGCCGGAATCGGGTTTCGTATCCCTCAGTTTTGGTAGAGGCCTCTTATACTTTTCCACCACAAATGCCTGTAAAATAATCCCAAAATCACACATTTACAATACAACACAATGTCTCAAATTCAAAGTGGGGCTGGCTAGTTTATGCGCTGAAAGCGCTTATCAGCGGAAGTGCTTTCTACATTGTTCCAAACGGACGACACGAAATGAAAAAACCAAAATTTGAAAAACTGACCTCACCCATTTCCAATTTGCCTCCAGGCTTTGATTTGATCCTACCCACCATTTGATTGAGCATGGCATCGTAATTTGGATCTCGCTCTTCAAGCACATTTTCGACTGCTCCTCCTGTTCCTGCACTGCCATCTGAAACCAACAAAACACATTCGAAACGACGCCGTCAATTAACTAAACTGAGCTGAGGAAAAATGTAAAGCCAAGTGACAAAAGAAAGGCGGTAGCTTTTATATACCAGAATCAATAGCGCCGCCGACCTTGGAGATCTCGGGCCGTTCGGGGGGAACCGGAGGAGGCCGATGATCGACGACGACGGTCTTTGGTTTTGACGACGTCGTCTCGACGGTCGAAGTGGATCGTGTTCTTCCAGCAGCTCGGCGAAGCGCCTGACCCATTGTGTCGGCTGTGCTTTCTATTTTCTAATTTTTCCCAAATCAAATAAAAATCCGATAAAATAGATTAGAACAGGTTAAAATGCAAAAACCCTTTTTACTTTTGAGGAATAGGGTTTGGTGGGAATACTGCAAGTCTGGAAGAGGAGGAAGAAGACGATCGGAGCTACACACGCTGAAGCGGCGCGTGGTGCTCTCGTGTCCTATTGTCCTACACGAAATGGCTAAAATACCCCAGGAGGGGCTTATTTTAATGACGGTTTTGTTTCCTAATTTGGATTATATGATATAATAAGTTTTTTTTTTTTTTTCTTTTTTTTTCTTTTTTTGAACAAACGATAGTATGTACACTTAAAGGTCAGATTGATTAAGCCTCACAATGAGTTAATAGTAATGTGATTTAAATTCGTCTTTGGTACGAGTTAAAGAGCTCCCAGTTCAGGAAACAATGAGCATGCAAGCAAACTGTTCTAAGGAAACTTAAACACTCAACTTATCTTTTGCTTTCGGCAGTCAACAAACAATGCGTTACACAAATATCTCCACATTACGAAAATTTCAGATGTAAACCGATGAGAAACTGTCGACGCCAGTCTAAATCGAATTACAATTTTTGTTTCACTTTCACTACATTTGATCAGAATGCAACAGTCACCCCCTATAAGTTGGTCTTGCAACTCACATAACTAAGGAAAGAAAAAGAAAAAAAAAAGACAACCACTTGTAAAGTAAATTGTACATAAGAGAGAAAGTAAACGATTTTATCAAATGCTGTTGAACTTCAACTACGATTTGAATGCAGGAATGTAACTTTATCTCTCATCATTGGTTTTCCGGTTATTTGTGCCGCTTTCTCTGATGTAATGGCCTCGGGAGATGACGCTAATACTCAGACTTTCCTATGAACTTTGTATGTAACACCATGTACAATGCAGACGAATCAAGAGACAGCTACCTTTGCTGTGTATCATGGGTTATAGTAGCCCAGCCGAAAGCAGCAGTCTCCGTTATATGCAGAAGCTCTTTCTTCAAGTTGTTTGTTGGATTTTCAGCACCTAACTGACTTAGGAGCCCATGTCAAGTTCACTGTATCCGTCAGCGTTGTTATTGGGGTTAGCACTCCCGGTTTCCTGCATGCTGAAATCCGGGAGACTAGTATCAAAACTGTCGGGAGCTCCCACCTTAGTACGAGCACGCCTGGATGGCCTTAATATGGAGTCGTCTCGGGGAAATTCATCCCTACTCTTCCGCTTCTGCTTTGTGTCGAAAAATCCATAAGCAAAAGATTCCAGTACCTTGGTGGTCAGTGGTCGGCTTCTTGTGCTGTGTCTCCGAGAGTTCATTGCAGGCTGCTGTTCAGAAATATCCCCACATTCAGAGGGCATCGTTGAATGGGAAGCAGCATCCGGTTCCTGTTTTGTTTGATCATCTTGTCTTTCTGTCATTGTGAAAGGTTCATCAGTTTCAGCATCTAGAGAGGGGGGCATGTTCAAGTCAAAAAATGTACGGCACTGAGGATTCTCATGAAATGTTTCCACGCGCAAACTATCGCCACGTTTGCCTTCACCATTATTAACTGGACTGGCTTCTCTAGACAAAGTACTGGTGGATGATAACTTCTCTTCGGATAGATCCACTTGAGAGGGAGTTTTCTCACTAAGTTCAGGGTGGTCTTCAGAGCTGCATGCATCTTGCTGTAACACGGGACCTTGCAAGAAGTGGTTCCTGCTGGGGATGGTATCTGTGTGATTACAAGCAACTAACTTTCGACGTCTTTTTAAAACAGGGGCCACATGATTTTCCTTTTCAGAAACCATTTTCTGGATCTTTTGGCACTTCGCAGCTTTCCCGCGCCGCATGTCGTTGCCAATACCAATGTTCTCATTCTTAGATAGATCTGCAGTCACAGTAGTCAAACCTTGACAAGAAGCTTGATGCTCCCACTCTGAAGTATCATATTCAAAATATTTGTCATCGCTTCTACCCAAATGGATGGACTTCGAAACATGGATCCT
Source organism: Pyrus x bretschneideri (assembly GCF_019419815.1). NCBI lineage: Eukaryota > Viridiplantae > Streptophyta > Magnoliopsida > Rosales > Rosaceae > Pyrus > Pyrus x bretschneideri. The sequence goes on from NW_025999798.1 coordinate 8,387,419, forward strand.
CTGTGAACACAAGGAATCAGCAGAATTAGATTTATCTGTTGAAGCTTCAGAAGCATCCTCATCGTCATCATCAGAATCACTTCTGGAGGCGGAGGCGTCCAATTCAAATGGTAAGCTTCTCAGTTCCCTCACCTTGGATGTTTTCCGATTAGGCAGACTTGTATCCACAACTGTAAACTTCATGACATCTCCACTACTACGATTTGGAGTACGAGGCTGCAGATAACAGTGGCGTTGCTGATTTGGGAAGTCTTGTTCGTCCAGCTTTGTTTCATCTGTCCACCCATTTTCATTATTTGCTCCTGTTTCAAGCTCAAGAAGCTCAGGGTCTGAAGCAACTTTATTCAGGACATCACTTACCGAATCAAAGTAGTGGCTTCCCTTCACCAGTTTCCTTTTTGAAAACTTCTTAATACCAGGGATAAGAAAGACCAATGAATTCTTGGAACCAGTGGAGAAACCCGGATAAGGCTGCTCAGAATGCCACCCTCTTGCAAGCAAACGAGGCCAAACAGCTTCCCAAAAGAGATCGCTTGAGCGGGCTTTGCTTAGCCGGAAGCCCCCAGTTAGAAAGTTGACTATTTCTAGTGGTGTAAGGGAGGAGCATGCTTTGCCAGTTGGTATTTCTGGGCGAACAGGAGCAACATGATTGGACTTTAAAGTCTCTGTCGCAATGCCTGTGAGATCTTTCTTTCCCGTACCAATTCCCACTGCCTCTACAAGTGCATTCAATCCAACTCTAGCCTTTAAAATGAATACATATTCTTCTAGTAAAATTTTTCCTTCCCCAAATGTCTTTGAGACCTGGAATTGGACAAACAAAATTATTGGAACCGCACCCTGATACAAGCAAATAAATGAACAAACAATCATAGCAAAATCCAAGACATATCCCTCCTGTCCTATAAATGATTATCTGCACAAACGGTTTTCATTTTGCGTAATCAAATTTATATGTTACTGTTGGTGAATCACAAGTTACACGTTAGCAAATTAGAGATACATCAATCTTCATCAGAGAAAAAAAAAAAAAAATATATATATATATATATATATATATATCTCAGTTAGATCAGTACATACTCATCTATAATTCGTTTGTACAGTATTTTCATAATCCATAACCATACAAGCTAAAACACAGCTAAATTCAATGAGTAGGCAGTAATCTCTAGAAGTGGAACTAATCGCTACAGTAACAAACACATAAATTTGAGTTTACCGATCAAGTCCACATATAGGCTACAGGAAAGCAATATTACAGGTGGTGTGTAGGAAAGTCAGTAGTTTTCCAAGGGAAAGCAAACTTACAGAAGGCATATAGGGGCTTTGTGAGAAACATGTACGAAGTGTTAAACAATTAAAGCGATACTAATCTGCCAAGAATTTTAGTAATCAAATAATAACTTAAACAGTGTTGGCAGAGTGTCTACGCAGAATCTGAATTGAAGTATTCAGGAAAACAAAATAACTAGTTTAGCACACTTTTGTTTGTTTGCAGATTGATGTCTATGTGCAGACAGGCTGATATAATTCAATCTACAGTACAGATCAATACTAGCATTAAAGATTCCTAGAGATGTAATTACCTCGAGCAAAGAATTTTGGCACTCTTCTGACACGTGAGAAAACAAACGAGAAAACAACTCATGTTGCCTTGGCCCCATAAAAATTCTTTGCCCAAATATACATTTTCTGCTTCTCATTTTTTTGCATTCTTTCCATCTCTTGTATCTGTCAGACTTGTAAAACTTCCCATGGTAGAATGACAATACATCGCCCATCTGTTTACTCCCGACAAACTTCTTCACCAGAACGAGTCTCTTTCCAAAGATATATAAACCAAGAAGAAAACTGGCTTCTTCTATGCCACTCCAGCTGTCACCTGCAGAACCAGGAACCGGACAATACACACCTCCAGGTTTTTTATGCATTTGAGCCATCAGTTCTTGTTTCAATACTAACTTTTCTGACTCACCTGATGTTATCCCATTCTTGAACTTAACATCCATTGGCTCAGCTTTGCATTTTATGTTGTCACTTTCTGAAACAATCAGGGTCTCTTTGACATGTTCATATTTGTTGCTCTCAAATTCCTCATTGATCCACATTACTGGTATGGGTAACCCCATTCCTAAACCATGGGGACTACCACCAGCAATTTCTGCATCAATTGAGTTCTTTAAAAGCCGTACATAGTCAGAAACAGCTATTAGACAGGGAATTTCAGCCTGGTAGTCATCTCCAACTCTAGGACCTAGCTCAGGGTCACCAGAGACACCACATGGATCAAAAGCTTCTGGAGGAAATGAATGGTCCGCTGATTCATCGTCATTGATATCCCCATGGCTATCTCCTTCAACTGAATCCATCTGTCATACGAGAAGGAGAAGAGAGGAGAGAGGGGGGGGGGGGGGGGGGGGGGGGGTGGGGGGGGTGGTTAGAGGAACTGGTATTGTTAAAAGGGATTTCTGAGACAGCAAAAGGATCAAAGTTTTTGCTTTTGTTCAACAAACAATACAAAAGACATATACTTTGTAAAAATTTCATAAATTATGAATGCCATATGCCAACATGAAATCGTGCATTGCGATCCTGATCACATTTTGATACCATTATAAAAATATGATACCAACTGAAAAAGATAGAAAACGAGGAGGAAGAGTATTGCATGCTAAAAAAATGCTACTACTCTAACAAAATCCATTCCAATTTTACACTTTCAAATACCCTTTCTAAATTTCTCATTCTGTTGAGCCTGTACAATGTATCCAATCTTAAAAGCTCATGTTTCCAGGATCAAAAAGACTAACCAAGAAATGACGGTTCGGGTTATGAAAGCAGTCCAAAACCAATTGAGCTGCTACTATTGCAGCAGACTGGTCTTAAACACGCCAAAGGTAAAACATGCAGCAGACTGGTCTTAAACACGCCAAAGGTTAAACATTGATTTCTAACAGCAATAAATCCTAGTCAACCATTAATCCCAGAGAGAAAGAGAGAAGAAATTTCCACAACACAAATTGACACCAATGTCAAAATTTGACGAAGACCAACTTTATGTTCCAAATAAACAACAGGTAAATCGGAAATAAACGCAAACAAAAAAAAAAATTCTTGCATTTATTATATTAAAAAGTTTACTCATGAACCTCAACTGACCGTAAATAATTTTTGTTTTTGGGTAACAATTATGGTAATTTTCCGAAAAACAAATAAAAACCCAGCTCTAATTTTTTTTAAGCATAAACGAGAAGAAATACAAGCAACAAAGTATTAAGCAGCAAACCCACAACAAAATAAATCAATCCAGATCCCTTTTCGAATCCAGACTAAAATCGACGAAACTACAAAAACGCAGAAACTTTATGATAATTATCCCAAAACCCATTAAGCACATTCATATCAAAACAACAAACAATCACAACCAAAACCATAACAAAAAAACAAAAAAAAAAACCAAAAAGTTATAAACTTTAACAAAAATAAATAAAACCCAACATAGAAAGAAACGACAGCAAGAACAGGAAAGCATTCCGGCAAGCAAAAACCACAGAACCAGTGAGAATTCCAAAACGATCCCATCAAATTCAACTTATTTACCAAACAATGACCCTTCAAAAACACAGAGAGAACTGCATTGAATCGTAAAATGAATAAAAACAGAAACCCAGAAAACAAAAGATTTGGTTTTTTAATATCTCCATACCTCCATGGAGAAGGAAACGAAATTTGAAGCCGAACCCACGTGAGAGAGCAAGCCTGAGAAAAATGGGTCTTGGAGTTTTAGCACCAATTTGCAAGCTTTGGATTGAAAATAAACAAAAAAAATAAAAAACAAAGACTGATGCACACACTCTCTCACACACAGAGACAGCCGCTGCCTCTGAGTCTCTCTGCTTTTAGAGAGAGAAAACTCGCACGCACGCAGTTGAACATGAAAACTAGAGAGAGAGAGGGTTGTACCTGGGGTTTTATAGAAGCTAAGGTTTCATGACCACGAAAGCTGATTTCGAAGGAGGCCAAAACCCAGGAAAAATATATTTGAGAAAGCAAAGTCGTTGTGTCCTTAGAGAGAGAAAATAATACGATTTTATAGGGGGGGCGAGGGAGAGGGTCTGAGTGTTTTCTCTGGACCGTTTAATGAGGTACGAAATCGAAATATCCACGCGCCACCATCGCGCGTGACAGACTCTAGCCTGAAATGATTGACACGAGGCACTAAAGATTCCTGCTATTCGGTAGAGCGGACGAGATTTGCTACATAGCTAAGGGGTCGGCCAATGATATGCTGCCACGTACGTGGAAGTTACAGGGGTTTTATTACTTGTGCGTTAAACGACAAGTCGTAGTGGTGTGGTTACTAACTTCCGAGCTAGAATGGCGATACCATAGGGATTGTTGCATGGCGCGGTCCTACGCGCTCTGTGGCGTGTGTTGAAAAGTGAGCGTTTTTTTTTTTTTTTTGGGGGAAAAAGTGAGGGTTGTTTTGGGTGGATTTATTTGTTAAGTTTTTTATATTTTCTGTAAATAATCATTTGGACGGATTTTCTTAAATATTTGTTTGCGGAATTTCTCAATGAGGAAAGGCTTGACACGTGAGGTTCGGTTGTCAACTGAATCAAGCTCTTAAACATGGAGTTTGGTGAAGGGTTCAACTCAGGGCTCAAACTCAGTTCAGAAATCTTAGCAAAAATGCGACACATAATGTTGTCAATTAACAAAGTATAAGAGGTGATTAGCGGCCTAATAATATAGCACATAATGCACCGCTAACTGACAACATAAATGGAAAAAACAGACTGTGTGAATGCAGTAATTGACTATCTGAGCGGAAAACGTTTTGCATGTGTCTACTTCTGCTCTCTTTTAACTTTTCGTTTCTGTTTTTTTATATGTTCGCGTAAAAAACGAAACTTTTGTCGCATATCATTTATGAAATTTGAATACATAATCTGGTTTCTGAATTCGATTTCATGACACTAAATAGAACACTTTACGGGTATACATCCAAGATAAGATACAATTGTATTATATGAGGTAATGTTTTCTTACTAGATATCTTGACAAATTGGCTAGATTATCAAACTTTGCGCTATGCATAGGTTAGGTGTTGAGACATGAGATAATATTATGTTGTAAAACTATCAATCAATAAGATTAGTAAGGTGAAAATACATTTGAATTAATATATGGAATTGTCGTTCGTGAGATATACGATTGTCTAGTAAGACCTTCTACATGTTTCATGAGTTTGATTCCGATAAATTTATTACTAGGTCACATCTACTAGCTCACACAACTATAGCAAATTATAAAAATCAAAACTTACGCAGCATGCTTTTTATATATGGGAATCAAATTCCCATGAACCATTGTGGAAGGTATAAGAGAACATTAGTGAAAGAAATATGTGTCCTCTTTTACGTTCTACATTTATATCATTTTTAACAAACAATATTATATATAAGTTATGGCAAAATCTCACATTGGTAGTCAAATCACTTTATCATTTATAAAATTGAAGTTTTGGTGCAAAATGACAACTATCATTAGGTCAAATTAACAGTTAAGATAAGATTTTATCCACTTTTAAAAATAAATAAATAAATAAAATATATTCATGCCAACCCTAAAGCCCCGAACCCTTTCCTATTAGTTGCTTTGAGACCGGGCGAGATTTGCTACATGGCCAAGGGGTTAGCCAATGATATGCTGCCACGTACGTGAAAGTTGCGGGGGGTTTTGTTACTAGTGGTTTAAACGACAAATCGTATTGGTGTCCTTACGAACTTCCGAGCTAGAATGGCGAAGCCCATAGGGATTGTTACGTGGTACGGTCCTACGCGCTTTGAGGCGCGTGTTGGCAAGTGAGGGTTGTTTTGGGTGGATTTATTTGTTAAGTTTTTAATATTTTCTGTAAATAATCATTTGGAGGGATTTTCTGAAATATTTGTTTGCGGAATTTCTCAAAGAGGAAAGGCTCGACTTTCGGTTGTCAACTGAGTCAAGCTATGGCTAACTCGGAGATAAGCTCTTAAGCATGGAGTTTGGTGAAGGGTTCAACTTAGGGCTCAAACTCAGTTCAGAAATCTTAGCAAAAATGCCACACACAATGTTGTCAATTAACAAAGGATAAGAGGTGATTAGCGGCCTAATAATATAGCACATAATGCACCGCTAACCGACAACATGAATGGAAAAAACAAATTGTATGAATGCAGTAATTGACTATCTGAGCGGAAAACGTTTTACATATGTCTACTTCTGTTTTCTTTTAACTTTTCGTTCTTGTTTTTTTATCTATTCAAGTAAAAAAAACGGAACTTTTGTCGCATATCATTTATGAAATTTGAATACGTAATCTGGTTTTTTAATTCAATTTTATGACACTAAATAGTGCACTTTACGAGTATACATCCAAGATAAGATAAAATTGCACTATACAAGGTAATGTTTTCTTACTATATATCTTGACAAATTAGCAAGATTATCAACCTTTGCGCTATGCATAGGTTAGGTGTTGAGACATGAGATACTATTATGTTGTAAAACTATCAATCAATAAGATTAGTAAGGTGAAAATACATTTGAATTAATATATGTAATTGTCATTCATGAGATATATGATTGTCTAGTAAGGCCTTCTACAATGAACTAGAAATTTTGAGTCCAATAAGAGTTAGTCCGATTGTTAAGTGTATTATACATGTTTCATGCGTTTGATTCCTATAAATTACTAGGTCACATCTACTAGCTCACACAACTATAGCAAATTATAAAAAAATCAAAACTTATGAAGCATGCTTTTTATATATGGGAATCAAATTCACATGAACCATAGTGGAAGGTATAAGAGAACATTACTCAAAGTGATATGTGTCCTCTTTTATGTTCTACATTTATTTCATTTTTAACAAATAATATTATATTTCCGGCCCTTGAAAAGGGTAAATAACTATGGCTTGCCACCAGTTGTCCCCCTTAACAAAAAAAAAAAAAAACAATATTATATGTAAGTTATGACAAAATCTCACATTGGTAGCCAAATCACTTTATCATTTATAAAATTGAAGTTGTTCGGTGTAGAATGACAACTGTCGTTAGGTCAAATTAACAGCTAAAATAAGATTTTACCCACTTTTAATTGCAAAAAAAAATAAAATAAAGAAAATATACTAATGCCAACCTAAAGCCCCGAACCCTTTCCTATTAGGTACTTTGAGAGTGTTTTTTTATCTATGAAGTTTTTATTTTCTGATTTAATGATTTGGATTTGTTTGAGGAAATTTTTCCTAACAAGGAAAGCTCAACTTTCAATTGACGTGTGGTTGGGTTATAAACTGAGTCAAGCTATGGCTAATTAACTCGGACATGAGTTCTTAAACATGAACCCTTCAACTTCAGCTCTGTTCATAAATCATAGCACAAATACTACACAATGTTGTCAATTAACAAGGAAAATATTAGAGGTGATTAGCGGTCTAATAATATAACACATAGCACACCACTAACTAACAACATAAACAGAATAAACAGACTATATGAACGTAGTAATTAACCATTTAAGCATGCGTTTAATTATATTGTCTTTTAACCTTTTCTTTATGTATGTTTATTTGTTCACTTAAAATATGGAAGTTTTGTTTGCGTATCACTTGTAGAATTTGAAGATGTAATATGAATTTTGGATTATGAAATAATGGGATCTTATTTATTAAACTCACATCACTACAACAATAGTATTTTAGATTTCAAACTCAAGCAACATGCTTTTTATACATGCGAATTAAATTTACCTGAGCCACTCCATTACTGGTTTAAATGTGTCATCCTTTGTATTCGATACATTCGTTTCATTTTTAATAGACAATATTGTAAATAATTTATGACAAAATCTCACATCGGTAGTTGAATCACTTCCTCATTATGAAGTTGAAGAAGTCTACTTTGAAACGACAATTGTCATCAAATAGATCAAATTAAGGAACTTTAACGAAAAGCTCATGATACTGTTCACTTTAATGAAAAATCACATTTTTATATTAAAAAGTCAATCTTGGTACTATTCATTTTACTTTTTATTTTATCCTTATCGTTAAAACTTAAAATTTTGAAATTCTTTTTATTAGTTTTCCTATCAAATTAACAATTGAGATAATATTTTACCCGCTTTTAATTGAGGATAAAATTGCGAGGGAAAAAAAGGTATGTTCATGCTAACCTAAAGCCCACAAAGTCGCTTTGAGAGACTATTTTGAGTTGTTGGCAATCATTTTATATTGTTGGCCTATCTTTAATTTATTTGGGAGGAAAACATAAAAATATTACCAGAGCCTGTTTTGTCAGCCAACTCAAGTCAATCTATCGGCACGCCATAATTTGAGTCTACTCGTTGACCAGAACATCAAATCAACTCAATCTTCTGTTTTTAAAAACCTGTTATGCATATGATTTAGTAGTATTTTTCTTCATTTATAAGTGAGAAGTTTTTAAATTCAATTCTTTCCAAATGTGAGTTTGAATCATATTATTACTAGTTCATTGTGAAGCTAAACCTATTCCTCTTTTCCTTGATATAGATAATATCTTTTATTAAAAAATAAAAATTGTCCTACACTTAATTATTTAAAATAGACAAGAAATTATATAGTAACTTACTTACCCAAAAACAACTTATTTACAAACTAATTAACGCAAAATGGCGTGCAGTTAGTGTTTAAAATATCCACAAAATTATGGATATCTTCATTGAAATATTTGAAAAATTAAGGATCTATATGAAAGGGGGTGAAATGCAAACTTCACCTTATATCGACGAGATATATGAAAATCAATGAATATCAACGATATTTTACGGATTCACTACATAAATTTTGCCGGAATCCATTGCAGATTCGAACTTTTAATTTTTTTTTTTTTTTGAGAAAATTTTCTCTAGTTTCGCTAAATCTGAATGAGTTGATTACCCCTTCCATTGCAAATTTTCATAATTTCCATGAAGGCAATTCATATTGATATTTCCATGTGCATGTTGATATTTTCATAAATTTATATGTTGTTATTTCTACCTATATCAATATTTTAAACACTACTTATAACTCAGTTAGTTAAAAGGATTAGCCTTTACACTTAAAATCTTGTAGTCGAATCTATTATTCCCTCCTTGTAATTTAATGTAAATTTACCAATAGTTTGTTAAAGCAAACAAAAAAACTAATTAACAATTGAATATGACGACAGAATGACATGTCATGCTACTTATGACACCAATCTCGTTGTATTTGTTTGATAACGTTTTGCGCTATTGTCGGTGAAATATTTGATCGATTGCTATCTAATAAATTGCAGCTGTCCATCAATTATTGTTAGATCCATTTATAAAATAAAACTCCATGCACCTTTTAGCCTCACAATTTTTCCAAGGGGGCTTGATTTGTGATTTCAGCATTTTTCTTTCGGCTTTTGAGTGTCGTAATTATTATCGTTTCATTAATCAAGTAGCATTAATTAACTGGAATCATTAGTAAGTGAAAATGAGAGTTAATTAGATTTGCAAGCGCGTGTTGGTTTTGAAAATGTAGTTTTAAAAAAGGTAATGCTATCCACACACTTATTTTTTACTTTTCATACTTTCTTCTTAATTTTTAGTTGTTGGATTAAATGAATTGAAGAAGAACAACAACAAAAAATTAACAAGAGTGTGTAAGACGTAAAAATAGATGTGTAAATAGCATTTTCCTTTTAGAAATTGTCACACAAATATGATTAACTTTGGTTACGTAAAAACAACGTTTAATTTAGAGTTAATTAATATCTATTAATAAGAAATATATTTCCAAATAACATTCCGAATAATCTCAAACTTAAAAAATAAAATTCTAACTCAACAAGGCACCTTGCGACGTCAAACTAGGCTCAACCCAAACCTTGGGCAACATGAGACCCACTTAAAATTTAGAATTATAACCTTTAGGCCTTCGCCATCAGAACTAAAAATATATTAATAGGCTATATCATTGTTTTGAGGAGATAGATTTTGCCTATAGCGCCCAACACATTAAATATGCTCTTAAGGATTACATCATGGTCCCAGAGAGCGGGAGGTTTTTTTTTTTTTTTTTTTTTTTTGGGGGGGTGGTGGGCGGCAAAGGTAACATGCATTACCAACAATAAAATTTACAACACAGAAGCTCAAAAACAAAAACACAAACAAACAACAGAGGCCCAACCAAAGTTGAGACCAAAACAAAGAAAACACAAAAACAACGGAGCCACTGCGTCTTCCCACCATAATCGCCACTGCAACCACCAAAACAGCAGTCGTGCATGTCGATCCAGCCAAATTTGCTCCCCAAACAAAGCCTCGCCTCACCGATACCAACAGTCAATTCCAAGCTTCACTCCTAGCCCAGCTACAGACACCAGAGAACCTGTAGCCAAGTGAAAGAAGCTCATGGTAGTCCATGAGCAACAATGCTAACAAGGGTAGACAACAAAGAGAAGGTGGGGGGAGGGGGTGTGCAAGGAACACCCGACCCAGTGCAAGCACCAGATCAAAGCACACCAACTCGAAACACCGCAACAAATCACGGCAAAGGGTTACTGAAGCTTGGAAATTGGATGAATATGGATGAGAGACAACAGAGGGGAGAGAAGAAGGCAAATCAGCTAATAAAACCAGGGAAGAAAACAGCGGATGAAAGAGGAGAAAGAGAGGGAGAAAGAAACAAAAGAAAACCCACCAATCCCAGCTGGTCCTAGGATCGGCGATACCAAAATTTGACTAGATTGGAAACCACTCACACAACGGTGAGATTAACCCTCACATAGAGGGGAGGTCTCTCACGAAGAGAGAAGGGAAAGTCTTATCTTGATAATGGGGAGTTTTGATAAGCAAACCCAAGTTGTAGAGTGACCAGTTCTAGGCCTACCAAAAGGAAAAGCCCAAGCCAATCACAAAACTGGAAAGCCCATATGGAAAGCCCAAAAATGTAATCTCAAAGAAAGAGGCAAAATCACAAGAAATAGGCACATTTTTTTATCTTTTAGGCAGTTGCACAAATGCTGCACTAATATTGTCAACTCACAAACGACGAGAGGTGATTAGCAGCCTAGTAATGTAACATACCAACAACGGATAGTTTTAACACAATAAATAGGATGTGGACATAATGTAACTTACTATCTGAATAGATAACACCGATAACGTTACGCATGCATCTGATTCTATTCGTTTTAACTCTTTTTGTTCTTTTTTTATGTCTTCACTAGATATATATTAATTTTGTCATCTATAATATGTGGCATCTTAATATGTGATATGATTTTTGGATTTTGATTTATGACACTGAATAGTAAACTTTTAAGCGCAATCAACTGACAAAAAATGAATATATCAGGATAGCGCTTGCTAATTCTACCTCGACAGTTTTCAGATCCTTGGATGTAAGCTGACTCCATTGCATTTAAGTACTCGGTCCAGCTTTTGAATGCCGAAACAATTGCCACCTACGGCTTAACAGTGTGACTTTTCTTTGGCTGCTGAACAATTCTACCCATCAAAGCTTTTATGGTGGCATCTTTGTCTTGCAAAGTACTCTTCTTTTTGGCATCCAACTCCTCTAGAGACAACAACTTTTAACGACATTGGTTAAGAAGTTTTGCTAACTTGAGATTTGTCTAGACAGAAGCTGCACGTAGACATTCAACTTTCAGCCTTCCTGCTTGCCTCATTCAAAATGTTGTGCATTTTCCTCTCTCCCTCCAACGCTAAGTAGGCTGTCTGCCGAAGAAAAGTACTAGTGGAAAGTTGAAATTAATTGATCAGACTGTTGTACAGTGATGAGAGCGGTTGCAATTTCATTGTCAGTTGATGAAGTGGGCTCATTGAGAAGCATGTCCTTTGCTGAAGCTCAGCTATTTGAAGCAGCTTTGGAAGATTTAAGAGGATTGTTTAGGGTAGACAGGTCGTCAACGTTCACGCGAGCTCGTTTCACGCTTAATCTATTGGTTTCAGGAGTGCTACCAACCGATGCAGGACTCTTTTAAAGCACTGCAATATAAGGCAGAGTAGGTCAGCATCAAGTAGCAAAAACAAAAACAAAAACAAAAAAAACAACGGGAAAAACCTTATTTGAGGCCTCCATGGCAGTGTCTGTTCAATCTTGCTTCCCGTTACCAATTCCCACAGGGCCACAGCTAGTACAAGTGCATTCAATCCAACTGTAGCCTTTAGAGCGAATGAGTATTCTGCTAGTGACACATTTCCTTCCTCAAATGTCTTTAAAACCAGGCAAATTATCAAACGAAGTAAAAGGAGCCATATCCTGATACGAACAGGTAAAATGATGAATCTATAAGCATCACATACTTGTGTTTACTTCCCTTTTTTCAGTACAAAATTACAATTCCCTCTCATATGGTTCTTTTATAAAATACAGATAAGGACGTTTGCTATGATTCACATAAAATAAACACTACAGGCAATTGTGAAGTTATCAGTTATATTTTCGGTTTTGTCCAGATTTATATTGCTATTTCCATCCTTGAATACACAAATACAACAACACCGCAAAGTGAATTACAGCACAAATTTTTCAGTAAGATTTAATTACCTCAAAAACATATGAGGAAGCATCCTCTTGCCTTCATCCTGTAAACATTCTTTGTACAATTTTACCATAGTAGATTTCTTCACTCGAACGAGGTTGTTCCCAGGCCAATGATACATGAACCAAAAAGAAAACTAGCTTCTTCTATATCACTCCACTTGCCACCCCATGGAACCAGGAAACAGATAAAAGTACCCTCTTCCACTATGCTTTTGATGTATTCCAATCACCATTCTTGTTTCAAAGCATATTTTGCGACTTATCTTATCGCGTGATCCGATTTAATATCCATTGGGTCGGCATTGGGTTTTTGCATAATGCTGGCTCTTTATAAGCCAGAAATACAGTGGTTAGAAGAGGAATCACAATCTGGTACTCATCTCCAACTCTAGGAAGTACCTCAGGATCACAAAGGACACCTCCAATGATCGCACATTAGAAGCTTGTGGGACAAAAAAAACTAACGGTTACCAGATTTATCCGCATTGCGATCCTCATGTGCGTGTGGTTCCTATAACATTTATTTACAAGGCTCAATTTTTTGCTTTCTTCCTTGTAAATCTACACTTTTTTGTGATACATTGATTTACAGTACTCCTTTTTTCGCTGCCTGTTCTATGTGACCAATCTATAGGGTTTCTGTTGCAAATTTAGCGAAGTGCTGACTTGTGTCGTGCCAAATTAGCAAATACCAATTGAAGAAAACATGCAACTGACAACAATCAATCCAGGTGGAATTTCTATGAAATAAACCGAAAAGTGGCAGTAAACAAATTTACATGAAGATTAGATGCAAAATAAGAAAAATTATAGCATTGTATGGAACAGCACCGGCATTCCATCATTCTAGAACACATTCTCAAATTGATAGCTGACATATTTGTGATCCCTGATTTCTAGCTATAATTGATTATGGCATGATTTTTCTAGGTAATTAATTGAAGTAGCATCTTCAGAAGAAAGTTGAGGTTCTGCCATAAAACTAATTGACAAGATAGGAAATAGTCTAACTTCTTATAAACCCATGCAAAGTCCACATTTCCATCAATGTGAGATTCATTCTCAACATGCCCCCTCACATGTGACAAATTTTCAAGCCTAACATGTGCTCAAATACTATAACGCTAGCGTGTCATGTTACAACTTACACGTCACACATATACGTAGCACACTTGTGGAGAGAATCTATAGTTCAGGGGCAAAGCTAGAAAGATAGTTTATCTAGATCACAATTAAGTAGTGCCGGATGTAAAACTTTACTTTCGTTGCTTGCTAACAATAGCGCGAGTGTCGTCAAAATTTTTTTTCAGTTTTTTCAATGAGGCATTTCGTCATGCACTTGACTGACCCATACCATTGTGTGGTTAGAGTAAATCCCTGCTCTTTAGTGCTCTTTTAATTGTGAATATTGTTATAGTCAATAAAACAAAGAGTTAAATCAAATATGTATAGGCCCGGGAGCTCCAATTTATCAGACAATTGGGAGGAAGAGGGACATACATTTTATTATTTTAAGAAAAATAACTAACTTTAAACTTTTCTAAAAATCGATGTCATATATCTAAACATGTATAGGTTTTTCCCTTGTTCTTCTTCGTGAGTTGTCATAATCAACTTTGATATTTGCCTCATGTGCGGTCTTAGACGAGAATCAAGTGATATAATTGCACTGGAGAGATGTCGATGTTGTTTAGCGTTTTTTGAACTTGTCTATTTCACAGAGAAAAAAAAACTGAAGAAGGTATATTTTGAGATAGTTTTGTCAAATTGTTTAAAACTTTTTTTTTTTCTAGACCAAAAAATTGAGAGGCGGCACGTGCCCTATTGGCCCTTTATCAGATTCAACATGAGTAAATTGTCTGATCACATAACATGTGTGACTTTTAAATATGGACAATTATAGGATAGATATATTAACACCCAAACAACAGGTGAGACGTCGGGTTAGCAATATTTATCGGCACAATCATCAGATCATTCATCTCCACCTTAAAAACGAGGCAAGTAAAAATGTCAACATAAGATTAGTCGGTCGACAAAAACAGACAAATGTAATGTGAAATTAAAATAGCTATTGGCAATTACTACATAAGCAGTTGATTAATTTTATAGGCAAATATCGATGCAACTTCCTATTAAGATATCCTACCACATAAGAAGATATGTATGCTGTCTCATTGAGTGATGTAATAAACTTAATTAACTTAATTTCAGTACACAGTAATACACAAAAACCCCTTTAAAATAATACTCTATAGAGATAACCTCTTTAAAGTTATAAAAAGTTTCGGTCCAAACTTGGGACCAGTTAAGTATATGAATAAACTTCATATTGTAATAAGTTATAATTTTTCTTAATCTCATCTTACATAAACATACCTCCACATAGTGATAATTGTCAATTAGTATAAAAATATGTTATATCACAAATAAAAGTTTAAAATAAACTAAAATGTTTCTATAAAGTTGTTTGAAACAATACTTTAATTTTTAGAATTGATGCCACATCTTTGAATTTATGAATACATGTCGTCAACGTTGATACATTGACATTGACACATATTGTCAACACTTTTCAAAGGGTGAAGAGCGACATGGTTGAATCCACGCGATGACATTATGCTTTGATATGATATTTATTTAATCTGTATTTACATTCCAAACACTTTTAATTAATATTTCGAACAAATGCTTCTGATGAGCTGATTGGTTTGATCAGTACGTATCACTCTACACTTCAAATTGTAATGGATGAGGAGGCTGCAGCTAAAAGCAATCAAATATCATCAGATTCCATTAACAATTTGCTGCTGCATGTGTTAATTTAATTAATCGTACGGAATATTTTAAATAAATCAGGAACTAATTGCCTTCGAGCACGTCAAACGGTCAAAGTCGTTGACGTGGTCCATTAATTTGCAGAACATCAAACTGGTGTTTTATATATTAATTCTGCTCCAATAGATTGAGCTCGATCGAATCCGAGGGTGGCAAAACAGTAGTAATGCCGACCAAGTCGATCGGCGTCACAACACAGGCATGCCCTACAACAAGGTATAAGTCACAACATGTTATTAAGGTGGAAGTTTCTCCCACCAACAATTTGGCAAATTATATATGCATGTCTATTTGCTCATGATATTTAATATATCAAATGAAAATTAAGATGGCGTTGGGTGCGGGTGCAATATTCAGATACGTTTTTTTTCATTTTATATATGGTAAAAAAATCATTAAATTGAGTGTTAGATAAGAATTTTAATTCATTTTGATTTTAGTCTCGTTTAGAGGAAGGGGATTTGAACTTCTTTTTCTCTCGATCGACAATCATGAGAAATTTGAGTTCATGTAAAGTTTTAATGAAGTAAAGACTTGGTGCTCCTAGACAATAATTAGATGGTTATTTTGGTCCATTTTAGGTATTAGTATGAGGCTAGCTAGTTACAAGAATGTTGATTACTTATAGTAATATTAATAATATTAATTATACTTTTTTTTTTAGTACATCTATATTTTTACACTAAAGGGAATGAGAGTTCGGCTAAGCCACACAATGAGAAGTCTAATTTGGTATCGAATTCATCATCTACAAGATTTGAACCTAGCACATAGTGCACCTAGCTAATCTTTTTTTTGTTAGTAAAGGTCTTAAGTTCAAAACTCATTTACGATAATTATTGAATAAAAGAAAATCAGTTGAGTTCAAAACTTATCATATATAACAATATAATTAGCCATATAGGGTGCGTATTAGCTAGTACGTACAAGTATTTGCTATCGAGTGCGTATTAATACATACATACATACATACATATACATACATACATACATACATACATACACATATATATATATATATAAACACCCGTGCTTCCATTTGTATATAAATAGAAATGATGGGAGTGTTGACTCCCCACAAGTACTGGCTCCTATCCAGAAATGGTCGACAATAATAATCCTGGAGCAAGCGGAGCTGCAAAGGATGATGATATTGATGGAGGCATCAAGGAGCAAGACCAGCTGCTGCCAATAGCCAACGTCGGGCGGATCATGAAGCAAATATTGCCACCCAACGCCAAGATCTCAAAGGAGGCCAAAGAAACCATGCAAGAATGCGCGTCGGAGTTCATCAGCTTTGTCACCGGCGAGGCCTCGGAGAAGTGCCGCAAGGAGAGGCGGAAGACCGTGAATGGTGACGATGTCTGCTGGGCGCTCGGAGCGCTGGGTTTTGATGACTACACTGGTCCGTTGCGAAGGTACTTACACAGGTATAGAGAGCAAGAAGGGGATAGAATATCATCGGAGGCGAACAACAATATTAATGAAGATCATCAAAGGATATCGATCAACAATATTCCTCATACACAAGGATCTAATTATTTCAAAGGATCTAGTACTTCTGGTTGTAATTATGTTCGATCAGTATGTGTGCGGGCCTGCGCTTGTTGGCTAAGTGAATTGATCATATATTGTATCTACTTTCTTTTTAAATATAAGGGAATATTATTTAGTGTCATTGAGGAGGTAATTATATGCATCTCCCACCTAATTAAGGGATTATTATTTGAGTTTTTTCATCATGTGGTTTGGAGGTTCTGCTGGTTCTAGTGGAATTTATTTCATGTGAAAGAACACATGCAACTGCAGACAAATTTAACCGAACCCCCTCATAAGAATAGTAAACTAAAGTAGTTGAATAAATTTGTCTTCTGAATTTTAATCCATGATTAATTATGGTAACACTGGTATAAGGTCGCTGTCAGTGTCTCTGTGATATGATAATTACACCTATATGATATACTGAATATGCAGATGTTTTTTTTTTTGGTTGTCACAGCTGAATATGCAGATGTTGACTAGATAAAGATAATAGCTTGGTTAAAGTTGTCTGTTTAATTAATTAAGGTTTAAAGATTGTTTAACCCAAAATTTGTTTGTTGCCTGTGGTTGGGGAATCAGGGACCACCATTAATTTAGTGGCTAAGAGACAATCTTACATATTAAAAAAGTCAAAACCAATTTAGAGTTCATGTTTAATTACGTGGTTTCATTGTATCTTTCTAAACTACGTACACATATAAGTACAAATTAAGGAAGAGCTAAAGAAAGAATTAGGGTTTCTAGGGCATTTTTACATTTAATTATTTCCTTTTGATGAATATACATGGTTGATATATAACTTCTATTGAGTTTCTGAAATTAGGGTTTCTAGGCCATAACTCCGATATATGACTATTCATCAAGTGTGAACGTTTGTTCTTGATTCAGCAGATGTATACCGTACATATTCTTCGAGGCATTTAAATCTCTTTGAGGTTTTATTTGTTCGACTACTGTGCGTATACGGTTTACAACTACTTGCTCTTTAGTTTCTTTTTCCTTCTGAACAGCAGGAAGTACAACAGAATTATTTAGGGGTGATGGATCTTAACATATATATACAATCATCGGGCCTGGCCTGTATCTTGCAATAGAATTAGAGAATCGTGAAAATCAAATGCAAATTACAATGATGCTCAAGTTCAACCAAATACTTTACAAAAATTTGCTATCTCCGAAAAGTATATACATGTCACATCAAATGATATGACTGGTTTAAAATGTAATCTCGTTGACATTTTAATACTGAAATATACCATTGTCACTGTGTAGCAGCAAACAACTATGAGTTTTGCCACATGTAGCAATCCTATTGGTTGCTCTTTGAGCGCATGCAAATTAGACGATACTTACGCACATATATACTGGTGTGACAGGCGAGTCCACCAAATAAATTGCAACTTTGGAGAAATTTTTCGTTCTAACCGAAATACGGATGATACATCATGTATTTTTATATAAATGGTAGTAAATTGTATTTTTTTAAGTTATTAAATTTTTAACACATATATCCCACCATTTGTATAATGACATAGTGTACCACTATGTGTATCGGTCATACTAAAAAATCTCTCGCAATCCTGGGCTTAGATGATAATGTAACTACCGATGCTGGCTTCTTATTGATTTTCTTTTTGACAAGAAACAATAGTATGATATTTCATTAATCAACACAAACAATTACAAGGGTGTCATTGGGTACATAGTTCCAGTGACCAATAAGAAACCAACACCGATAGTGACCAATAGATTGATCTGGAGTGAATTTGCACAAACAGAAAAATAAGAGTAAACCCCTAGTAGACTACCACAAGCACAAAACACACAATTGCCAAGCACACAAGTGCCACCAGTACAGATTTGTCACAATAAACGATAGACGCAACATAGAAATACAAGCAGCCACAATGGTCATCGCTGAATAGCGAGACCACATAAAGTCATCGTAGTAGAGCGAAACCACATCAAGTTATCGTTGACAAACGAGACTACATAACTTATCGCACAAAGGCGAAGACCAATCTAGCCAAAACAACAGCGCCACCACGGTGCACATAAGGCAAATGAAACACAACTACACTACTTCGAGAAATGATCCACTGGTCAACTCATCATAGTGGGCGACGAGGCACTCAGGCCAAGGCCGTCTACAAATTCACTGGACAATGAGGTATCGACATCCATACATTAAACACTATAAGAGTTAGCAGCGACAGGCAGCAGAGTCGCCAGGTCCGAGATACATAAGCTGAGGCGCCATATCAAGTCGAACTGTACCGAGACGTACAAGCCGAGCCGCACAAGCCTACCAGATTTGAGTGCACATGTCAATACAGCCTCAGAAACCAGGTAAGGAAGGTGACACCACCATGGAAATGAGTTGATAAAGGTAGATCCAACCCACCTGCAACACAAATCTAACCTCACACCAAGAAAAAAGAGCGCCAAATCAAAGAAAATCTTGAAAGGGCATGGCCCAGATCAGGGTATAAGGCATAAATCTATGGAAAGTTGCTCATAAAATAGTGGGAGAGAATCACGAAATGAGAGATAAGGTAGATAGAGGTTGGGAATGAGTGGTCGGCGTGAGGTCAGAGGGAAAGAAACTCGTGTATGGCCAGAAGAGCGAAGGCTGGGATGGGGAAGAGGGGGAAGATGAAGGGAGGAATGGCTAGGAGGAGAAAGGGAAAAGCTGCCACTGGCCCCCAGTTATAGCCAGAGGCCGGTGACAATAAAGGTAGCTAGCTAGGGTCTTGTTAAGAGAAAGAGAGCTTTCAGAGAAAGAAGGGATGTAGTGAATGAATATAAAATTATGGCCTCGACTTATTGGTTTTCTTTTTATTAGTAGTAGGCATGCAATGTGTTTAACAACCATGGCATGAGCATTGGTGATTTTATCCTATTTTTCACTTTGGAATTTTACTTAGAAATTGAGTTACATGAACTGTAAGAAATTGCTTGGCCATGAAATTATTTGGAAACTTGAGATGAAAATAATCATAAGTTGCTCAACTTTTCCGTTTTAAGCATGTATTTAATTTAGGGTGGTTCTATCCACACCCTTTTTTTACCTCATACACATTCCCTGTTAATTTTTGTCATTTGATTTTCTTCAATGCATTTGTTTTGACAGTCAAAAATTAAGATTTGTGCGTGGAAAGTAAAAAAAAAAGTTGTGTGGATAACACCATCAATAATTTCTTCGGAGCTAATAACTCCTTCCTTGATAAGGAAGACAACAGTTCAATTTTAAGACGGAAATGTCATATTCATCCCCATAATAATGAAAAATAACCATATCTCTAAACGTAAATGAACCATCAGAGATTATCCATAACAATACTCACCGGGTAACGGATTCCCCATTGGTTAGAGGTTATATCCACATTCATCAATGCAAAAAAATTATTCGTTTAACTAACACATTTTAATTTAATAGATATTAATTCTGTCATTAAATATCTACATCCAAATCATTAAAAACATAATAAAACTTTATGGAGGTATTTATGACAAGCCAAATATGATAGCAAATTAAGGCAAATTGGTCCCATGAAAAAAAAGAATGGGATGCCAAAGAAAAATACAATAGCCAACTACTAGGGGAGAAAGACAATACAAACTTATGAAAATAATTTCAACACGACACAACACATAATATATATTCGGGGCAGATTCGGGGATGGATATGGATCGGGGACCCTTATTGACACGCCCTGATCCTGATATCCCCAAATACCAGGATAAACATGTGCTGGCCGACACCTAAAAGTGACGAAGCCATTTTGAACATGCATGCAACATATAAAGAAATAAGGAACGTAAACAAACTGTGTAAATTTGATTATAATGAAGTATGCAATTACAGGAATGTGTTCAGAGCATACAACTAATTAAGAATAATGTGAAAGAATTAATATAAAATGATACGAACAAAGGAGTAGGTTTTACTTTGAAAAGACTCGAGGATACCTATGCGGAGGTGTCTTGACGCTGCGATTAGATGCTTCGATTCTAACTCCTAAGGGGGCACAAAACCAAGGGTGAGTGGACCAAAATTTATAATAATAATACTAATAATAAGAGAACCATTTTCTTTCTGAACATACTAACCCCTTGTTTTGAAAACACATATATAGTACTACATAGTAGGTTTTCTGAAAACTCTCGCATGCCATGAAAAACATTCGTAAAACAAGTACGTGTAAACCAGGGCTCAGTAATGGTAATAGTCGCCCGAAGGTAAACCCGTAAAACATCTGTAAATCATATCAATGATGTACTCAACTGGAGGTATCATAGTGGCCTGAAGGCATAACCATCACCTGAAAGTGAAGTTGTACGACACCGGGTTACGCTAGTGAAGAAAATAGGGGTCCATCACCCGAAGGTGAAGCTGTACGACTCTGGGTTACGCCAGAGAACAAACATATATATATATATATATATGTATATAATGAGTCCATCTCCCGAAAGTGAGGCTGTACGACTTTGGGTTATGTCAGAGAAGAAAAATCATCCGAATGTGAAGCTGTATGACTCTTGGTTACGCCAGAGAAGAAATATATATATATATACATACATACACACACACAACACACTGACACTAGCCCTGGGCTAGTGAGGTTGGGAGTATGTCATAAATCTCATCAACTGTGTCCTATGACCATGGATGTATACATACTCGGTTGTGTGTGTGTTGTATGATAACCCACTAGATAAGCATCGAAAATGTATCTCAAAAACTCATATCAAATCATCGGAGCTCAAAAGCTCAAAGCCTCATCTCATAAATCCATAATAATTCATACTCGTAAATCCATAAAATTTCATATACGAAAATCCAATAAGTCATAACCTTTTCCTAAAATGTAAACTCGATAAATCATAAATATTTTGTAAAAGCAATTGAAATAAATCACAAATTCTCCGTAAACCATAAATATAGAAATCCATAAAACATAATATAAAACATACTCAATTCATGAAATATGAAATGCATGCAAGTCTAATATTTAATAAAAACATGCAATTTGAGAAGTGGTCTACTCACAATATTTCATTGCCGAGGAGCTGCTCGAACTAGAGAGGACGGGGTCACTTTCCACCGAAGCACCAAAACACAAATAGAGCCCATTAAATAACCATTTATTAAAACGATCAAATTTGGGAAAATGGACAGCGGATTTGGATTCGATACGTCAAAAAACTTAAGGAGGGACCTTGGGTTCCCCCACGCGGCGCCATAAGGCGGCGGCCCGAAAGGCCACGCTCCACGTACGCGCCGAGATGGGTCGTCGAAAAATTCACTAGCGTCGCCGTGGTCTTGGTCCGAGTCGAATCTGGGCTTTAGGTTGCTGGGTTAGGCCGGTTGCTGGATTGAATCCGGGTTAGGGTTAATAGGCTAAGGGTTTTGGGTTACATGGCCCAAAGTTTTGGGCTGGGTTATTGGATTAGGCCCGATTATTGGGTTGGGCCTGGTTATGGGTTGCATGTCGGGTTTAACACGTTGGGCTCGCGGGTAGCTGGACCCAACGAAGAAGAAGGCCGAAATCGCAGGGAAGTGGCCAGAAAACTTCAAATGGCCGTAACAAGTTCATTTCTCAACCAAATTCCAAGATTCAAAAGCTAAAATGAAGCTTAAGAGGTAAGGAACATAAATATACCTAAGTGGGACATGAGTCATGGCGGAAGCTGGCTAGAAAAGGGCTCGAAGGTTGTTGGGTTTCTAGCCAAAAACTGGGGAAGGTTCCCCCAAGCTATCTCTGTGTCTAACATCCACTAAACTACTCAAAAACGTCCCAAACTCACTCATGAACACAATCTACGAATATCTAAATGGTTTTTGAGGCTTACCCAAAGGAAAATAACGAGAACTCGCAGGAAAACTCCATGAATAGTGACGGTGCAACAGTGCAGTGAGAAAGAGAGAAGAGGAAGAGCCTCAACTGGTTTAAATCGAGATGGGCAGGTCTCGAAGGTGGTGAGGTCGCTGGAGTGTGAGCCATGGTGGTGGTGATCCAGTCTTCATTGTGGTGTTTGTGTGTGTGTATGTGTGTGTCTATGCTTGGAGAGAAAGAGAGAGTGATGAGAGTGATAGTTTGAGAGAAGAAATGTAAGAGAGTTTGCAGAGATGAGGGGAAAGACAATGAGATAGAGTAAATGTGTTCGAGAGATCGGGGGAGAAAAAAGAATACCCAAAAAATGGGGTAACCTGCCACGTGTCGCCACCCTAATGGTCCATGATGGAGAAATGTCTTCAATTGGAAAATAACCAAAATGCCTTTATCATTTCGGAACTCGTAAAATCTTTGTTTTAGCTCCAAATTTGATTCCGATTGTGCCCAAGCGTTTGTAACGATGAGTACTACAAGGATACACCAAGGAAATGAATCTCACGTGACACGACAAGGCGGTCAACAAAAGTCAATGTTTTTACCTCGAAGGGTATTTTCGTAATTTCATGTTTTAAAATTATAAAAACCGAAATATTTGGGGACGGGTCATTACACCTATAACCATGTCCAAAAGCTAACCGAATAATATTCATGGTTTTTCCCCATAATCGAAAAGTACCCGAATTTTCATATTTAAATTTGTCCCATTTGGAAAGTTATGTACGGTTATTGAGTTTAATGGGTTGAATTTTCATTATTGTACTTGAGCATGCATGCATGTATTTTATGATAATAAGCTCATTCGTCAATTATTATTATTATTATTATTTTTAGGCTAAATTACACAAAACTACATCAACTATGGGTTGAACCACAATCTCATATCTCATGTTTTAAATATTGCAATGTCATACCTCATCTTACGAATTCGTAGCAATGTCAGGTCTCCGTCAATTTGTCTGTCAAATTTTTTGTTAACTGGTGGCGTGCCTTCAATAGGGTCCCACGTGGAGTTCCAACTAAGGAAAAACTGGGACCCAGTTGAAGCCATGTCAGTGTTTAATATTTTATTTAAAGAATTAAGAAAAAAAACCAAAGTTTTTGGCCCAACACTCCCATCCCAAAAAACCAAACCTTCTTTCTCGACATCTCAGAGAGCCTCTCTCTCTCTTTTCTTTCTTTCTCTAACCTATGTGAATTTCGGTTACCCTTTCTCTCTCATTTCTTGAGTAAAGCTTCCCTGAGGTTAGTCTGATTCCATTGAGTTAATTATGAATCGCTCATCTTCGAGCAAAGCTTCCATGAGATTAGTGAAACCGATCGACATTTTGTTGTCATCGTGGCAATATGTTTGGAAGATGAAGGGGTATCGTTGTAGGGATCATGCAACTTTTTGGCGGTGAGGGAAGTCGAATTCTTCGTAGAGGTTGCCAACGTTATTGAGGCAGAGGACGTGATGGGGCTTCTTGGAGAGGAAGACTTTGGGTTTGGTGAGGAATCAAAAGTAGGTGTTAGACGAAGTGTTCGAAGTGGGGGATGATGTTAGGTTGGGTTTGGACAAGCTTGGTTCAGAGGGCTTTCGTCCTTCTTACGTTTTTCTTTTCTGAATTTTTTGGGGGGTTTTAGTGATGATGAAGGACGTGGAAAACGAATCTGGGATATTAGAGATTCAAGAATCGAATTGTAATTCCAATTCACTACTTATCTAGCTTCCCCTAAATCAAAACCTGCTCACAAAACCCTAATCCTCAATTGGGCAAACATTGATTGTACTGTCCAACAAAATCTTCCTAAAGATCCTCGCCAAGCTACTGGGTCGCAACAAAAGCCTAGCTTCATCGTTTGCAAGCGGTGGCTCAACCTCCACGACCGCCTTATACGGTTAATCAAGCTTGTGGTGGTTGGCGGTGATGAATGTAAGAGAATAATGCCCCACACTGCAAGAATTGAAATTTCACAAGTGTAGCGACAATGTGCTGAGTGGGTTTGTAGCATTTGAGAATTTATAGGTGTTGAAGCTGGTTGCAAATGTAGACGGTTTAGGTTTGATGCTTCGATTCTTCTAGTTCGCTATGGGGAGAAGAGAAGCGAGGAGAGAGAAGAGGGGGAGTGGTTACTTTTTTTTCATTAATTTTAATTTTGTTGAGACAAGAAATTTATTTAATTTGGTAAATGAGTGTTCTCATATTTGCCACTTCATCATTTAACGATCAACTTAACAGAAAATTAAACGGAGGTTTGACATTGCAATAAATTTGTCAAACGAGATATGACATTACAATGTTTAAAACAAGAGGTATAAGATTGTGATTCGACGTATAATTGATATAGTTTTGTGTAATTTACACTTATTTTTATTAGGTAATGCTAAGGAAACCAAATTTTGTAAACCAAATGATGTGGTTATTGATGGTTGTATTATTAACTAAAAAGTATGGTTAAACGTGCTTATTTCATGTTGGTGGTTAAACGTGCTTATTTCATGTTGGTTGTACATTATTTGATTTGTAAATTTATTTTAAAATATTAATCTCCCTACCATTATATTTATTTTTATTACAAGTTATATTAGACGACTTAAAATTAAATTAAAAAGATGATCGATCATTTAAACTCGAGACTTTCATAAGAAAATTGCCTTTCAATGTGGAATCATTTTACAGCGAAACATAAATCCGTATGCATCAAGTAGCTGTCTGCTGTGTTCATAATGTCCAAAATGGAAAAGTGCTTACATCTGAGATTATTAGAATCTCGATAGACTACTTTAACCCCATACTCCTTTTTTTCACCCTTTTCTCTCCCTTTCTCTATGCTCTGTCGGACTTCGTCATCTTCGGCTGCCCTCCTCCTCCTCCTCCAGACCCCTCTCTCTCTTTCCGCCGATTAGGGTTTCTCCGGTTCCCAGCTCAGGTGAATCTCTCTGCTAACTTTTACATATCGCGACCTTGATCTCTCTTCTGATCACCGATTGATTTCACACCAGTTTCTTTAACTTATTACTGTCTGTTACGAACTGTTGCTTTTCAACATTGAGTGGAGCTGTAATTTTGGTAAATTTTCACATTTGGAGTTCGATTTCGGAAAGTTTGAGTCTTGAGGTTTGATTGCTGGGAAATTCTGGGAATTTCACTGTTTGGGGGATTTTTAATTGGCTGTCAAACAGATTAGGGTTTTATGATTCTTTGACTTTGAATTTAGGGGAAGTTGACTGAACTAGTTGATTTAGGGTTTCTGATGTGTCTGTGGTTTTTGCATTTGGGAATTTGGGTTTGGCTCAGTTTGTTGATGTTTCGGTGATTGACTTTTGCAGATTTTGGCTTCACGGTTGCGAGTTAGAGTCTGGCTGGATGGCGATGAACGAGCGGAAGACCATTGATTTAGAACAAGGATGGGAGTTCATGCAGAAGGGGATCACAAAGCTGAAGAACATTCTAGAAGGGTTGCCCGAGCCGCAGTTCAGTTCTGAGGACTACATGATGCTCTACACGTATCTGTTTCTAACTTTTTTTTTCTTTCTGTTGTGGTCATTTTTATTTGCTGTCGTTGTATGCTTCAAAGATAAATATTGCTGATTGCGTTTCGTTGTTCGTAATTTTATTCACAGAACCATATACAATATGTGCACTCAAAAGCCACCACATGACTATTCACAGCAGCTATATGACAAGTACAGGGAATCTTTTGAAGAGTACATTACTTCGACGGTGAGGAAGCAGTTAGCTAATATTTTTCCTAGTCCCAGTACTTATGGTAAAACAGATTGCATAGTGTTTACAGTGTCACGAACTGTTTTTTCTTAAGCCAAAGTTATATTCTTAATGCTCTGCACTATCTAACATCACCTAACCTGTTAGAATTCAATGCACATTGATATGATATTCATTTGGCATGTGTTGTCAGGGCTAATTAAGCGCTCCCAATCCCCAAGTGTTGTTTGAGATGTTATATATATATATATATTTTTTTTTTTTCTCTTACGAATGGTTTTTCTGTTGCTTAGTTTAATTTTATATGCTTATGTCAGGTTTTGCCATCTTTGCGAGAGAAGCACGATGAGTTCATGTTGAGAGAGCTTGTCAAAAGGTGGACCAACCATAAAATTATGGTCAGGTGGCTATCTCGTTTCTTTCATTATCTTGATCGCTATTTTATAGCTCGGAGATCACTTCCACCTCTAAATGAAGTTGGACTTACTTGCTTCCGAGATCTGGTAAGTTGCGCTGGAACCCTTACATGCCATCTTAAATCAAGTTGTTTGGAGAATTCTTTTGATTGCCTCTTGAACCATAGCTCAAGCTGACTTTCATACCTTTTTTTTTTCTTTTATATACATTCGCTTCTCCTCCCTCACCCTCAACCCATTTCGTGGTAAAATTTATATGAACGATGTCCTCAGTCACGATCCCTTCACATCTTCAGCTGATTTTTGTGAGTTAACAGATTGTAATATGATGGGTAATATATCGTTGTGATTTTCAGGTCTACCAAGAATTGAAACCAAAAGTAAGAGGTGCTGTAATATCTCTGGTACGTTTCTGTTTTGCCTGAACCACATGTTGTAATATTTAAGTTGTAATAAATTTACTTTACATTTTACAAATCAGATTGATCAAGAACGTGAAGGAGAGCAGATTGATCGAGCTCTCTTGAAGAATGTTCTGGATATATTTGTTGAGATTGGAATGGGACAAATGCATCACTATGAAAATGACTTTGAAACAGACATGCTTAAAGACACTGCTGCCTATTACTCTCGAAAAGCTTCCAACTGGATCTTAGAAGACTCTTGTCCAGATTATATGCTGAAAGTAAACTCCATTACGCTAATCTTATCAGTTTTAACTTTATATACACGTATATGAACTATTTGGATGAACTTAATTTTTGTGTGAAATTCCAGGCAGAGGAGTGTTTGAAACGGGAAAAAGATAGAGTTTCTAACTACTTGCACTCTAGTAGTGAGCCAAAGCTGCTTGAGGTTTGAATTTGATAATTTCTATGAATTTACCATATATGCATATATATTTCTATGGAATGTTAAGTCTTGGTTAGTCCAGATGCAAGTGTCTGTGGATTTTGAGATCTGGCTGTTAATGTTGTTATTATTTGCTTAATGTAGAAAGTTCAACATGAGCTGTTGTCTGTTTATGCAACCCAACTACTTGAGAAAGAGCACTCAGGTTGCCATGCATTGCTTCGAGATGACAAGGTACCTTCGGAGAAATGTTAAAATCTACATCTTTGTTCATTAGATTGAAGGAATTCTGAAAAAACTAGATGAATGTTGTTTCTTATCCTTTTTTCTTTTCTCTGTTTAAGGTGGATGATCTGTCTAGAATGTTCAGGCTATTTTCTAAGATACCTCGAGGTTTGGATCCTGTTTCTCAAATATTCAAGCAGGTTAGCAGTCTTCCTTTATTTTTTTCTGGGTTAAAGGTGATCTGGTATGTAGCATTAGCATATATTTTTCCATTTCTGTTTTTCTTTTTTCATGCTCTTAATATTTCATGGTGTTCCATGATGCAGCATGTTACTGCTGAAGGAACAGCCTTAGTCAAACAGGCAGAAGATGCAGCAAGCAACAAGAAGGTATATGCCTTGACCATCGTTTCTTTTATTTTTATACATTCATGGCTGCTGAGTAGGTTTTCTACCAAATACTGTCTACTGGTCAGACTATGTTTGAAATTCTAAATTAGAGACTCCCATAGTCCCATGTGGGAAAGTAATATAGCCATAGAAAGTAGATTCAAATGAAAACCAAACTCTTGACATGGGGGAAATAATATAGCTATAGAAAATAGGTTCAAATGAAAACCAAACTCTTGACCGAAATTTTAGATCTTTACAATCTTCCTTAAAATATTGCTTTTGCTTTTATTTTTTTTATGGTAATTTAAAAAATTTCCTATCCATGAGGATTAAAAGCTCCTTTGCACCATTAAGAGATTCAGTAAATCTGCATAGAGGGCATGATATGATATGTTATAAATTGTAAAGATGAAAGGATTGTTCATATATTTCCAAAGAGTGTCATGTTAGTCGACCTTTCTTGTTTCATATATCGAACTAGACAGCTATTTTATAATGTCAGTTTTGATTTATCAGTAGTCCAGTGATCATTTCGTTTGATTCAGATTGTTTGTTCATGTAATGGTATTCGACAAGTAATTGTATGTGAACGCTGACTTTTTTGTTCCCCCGCAGGCAGAGAAAAAGGATGTGGTTGGTTTGCAGGAACAGGTAATTTCAGGAACATTGCACATGTGGAACTTTTGATTTGCTTGAGGGACACTAATATGATTGTGCTTTTCAGGTTTTTGTTAGAAAAGTGATTGAGCTGCATGATAAGTACATAGCATATGTCAATGAATGTTTCCAAAACCATACTCTTTTCCACAAGGTTTGTATTTTAACAGGGCTTTAAGATTCTTATTGCTGCCACCAATTATTTCTGCTTAACTGAAAGTTTTTTGTGCATCTGTAGGCCTTAAAGGAGGCTTTTGAGATCTTTTGCAACAAGGGTGTTGCTGGAAGCTCTAGTGCGGAACTACTTGCCACTTTTTGTGATAACATTCTTAAGAAAGGTGGGAGTGAAAAGTTGAGTGATGAAGCCATTGAGGAGACACTTGAGAAGGTCTGGACTCTTAATGTGCCATTCCATTTATTTTCCTTCCATGGACATATTACTTTTTTCTTATTCTGGTAGACGAAGTTCAGTAACAAGGGCCGATCAAACTGCAGGTAGTAAAGCTGCTGGCTTATATTAGTGACAAAGACCTGTTCGCGGAGTTCTATAGGTATCACTTTTATTGCTCAACTTGCTTCCTTTCAATCTAATGTGTTTTAAAAGGCTTGCCTCAGGGCTTGCCTGGCGGCCTCTGAGGCTGGGCATCAGTGTTCCCGCCTCTGTTTTGAGGGAGTGGGCAGAAGGCTTCGCCGGAGTGCGTCTGGGCGGCGGAGGCGCGCCTCAGGGCGTCTGGGGCATTCATCTGGGCGTTTTTTTCCTTCAAAATCTAGGTTTTCTGAAATGTTTTATGCCGTTCTAGTTTCAATGAAGAAGAATGAGAGACTCTAAATCCCATAAATTTCCATAATAATTGCTCCACTCATCCTTTATTTCATTTTAAAGACCCTATAAATACTCCACTCAACCCTTTATTTTCGCCATTTATTTCATTTTAAATACCCTATAAATACTTCACTCAACCCTTTATTTTCCTTTAAATTCCCTAATTATTGTTTTATATCATTTTAAATACCCTATAACTACTCCACTTAGCCTTTATTTCCTTTTAAATTACTTATAATTGCAACATTCAGCCTTTATTTTGCTTGAAATTTTCCTATAATTGTGACCATTCATCCTTATTTTTCTTGAAGTTCTCTATAATTGCTTACAATAAAATAAATAATTATAACATTTTGAGACTATATGACATAGTTTCCAAGTACAACTAGACTTAGTATTAGTAATATAGAAGATGATATTATCTTTGATTTAGTTATAGTTATATTTGTTTTTACAGAGTATTATGTTGTTATAAATATACTTATATATATAATATATATTAAAATTTTAGGTTCCGTGAGGCTTTGCCTCATGCCTAGGCTGGGCTATCCATTGGACACCTCGGCCACGCCCCCGCCTTTTAGTACATTGGTTTTTGGGAAAGGTTATAGATGATTATATATAGTTTAAAACTAGAAGGCATTACATAAACTATACATGTTTAATTTCTGGCAGGAAAAAGCTTGCTCGACGTCTTCTTTTTGACAAGAGTGCTAATGATGACCATGAGAGATGTATTTTGACAAAACTGAAGCAACAATGTGGTGGTCAGTTTACCTCAAAGATGGATGGAATGGTCAGTTGTCCTAAAAAATCCTTCAAGAAATGTTGTTTTTAAGGTTCTGTGCTTGCGTGCATGCATTTCAGGGTTACTGCTGGAGATATGACTAAGAAAGAAAAAATGGTTCTTTTTTGCAGGTTACTGATTTGACATTGGCCAAGGACAACCAAGTTGGCTTTGAGGAGTATCTGAGAAATAATCCACAGGCAAATCCTGGTATTGATTTGACAGTTACTGTCTTGACCACTGGCTTCTGGCCAAGCTACAAGACTTTTGACCTCAATCTACCCCCAGAGATGGTATACATATTCAGCTGAGAAAATTCCCTTGCCAAATTTATTATCTGCTGGGTTAAGAATCTCGGGGATGTTTCTGACTTCTTTATATTTCACTCTTGCTTTAGGTTAAGTGCGTAGAACTTTTCAGGGAATTCTATCAAACGAAGACAAAACACAGAAAGCTTACATGGATGTACTCACTGGGTACTTGTAACATCATTGGGAAATTTGAACCAAAAACCATAGAGCTTATTGTGACAACTTATCAGGTGATGTATTTAAGATATTAATTGAACTCTCTAATCTGTGGGCTATTTCTCGTATTTTTCTTCTGGGTTGTGAGATGCCAATCTATTAGAGTTTTATTTATTTCTAAGACTGATTTTCCTTTATCTTACTTTAGGCTTCAGCCCTGCTGTTATTCAATACCTCAGATAGACTGAGTTACTCGGAGATTATGACTCAGTTAAACTTGACTGATGATGATGTTGTAAGACTACTCCATTCCTTGTCATGTGCCAAGTATAAGATCCTGAACAAGGAACCAAACACAAAAACTATCTCTCCCACCGATTACTTTGAGTTTAACGCTAAGTTTACTGACAAAATGAGGAGGATCAAGGTACTTGGATCCTTACGTGGTATCTTGTCATTTTGTCTTCTAATTTTGTGTTTATCTGAGTGATTAGTTAACTTATCACTGTGATCACTGATCACCATGCAGATTCCACTTCCACCGGTGGATGAGAAGAAGAAAGTAATTGAAGATGTTGACAAGGACAGAAGGTATGCCATCGATGCATCAATTGTGCGTATTATGAAGAGCCGTAAAGTTTTGGGTCATCAGCAGTTGGTTATGGAGTGCGTAGAGCAGCTAGGTCGCATGTTCAAGGTTAGTGTAGTGCTTATTTTTTCTGGTTTTGTACTATTTAAACCCTTTTTCCTTGGGTTCTAAATGAGTGATGTTTGTTTCCCTCCCTCCCTTGTCTCTTCTTCAGCCCGATTTCAAAGCAATAAAAAAGAGGATCGAAGATCTAATCACAAGAGACTACTTAGAACGGGACAAAGACAACCCCAATTTGTTTAGGTACTTGGCATGATGCAGTCTAAGTTGATCATCCTTCAAATGGCGTGGTATCTCTTGCTGCTACAATTAGCACAAGAAGTTGGTTCAAGCAGTGGACGCTTGTTGCCAATTCCTCGGTGACCAATAGTGATTGCTTAAAAAGCATGAGCCGAGAATACTTTGTGCATTTTGCCCTTGGAGCAAGGTATGGATGGCTAATATGGGTGGTGCACTCTTGCTGGGGAAATCTGTAACTGACTTCGTAATACGGTCCCGGTGCACCATGGGACCGTATCGTATCTTTGTTTAATTATTGCATTATCTTCCATCGCATGACTATACCAATCCATCTTTGTTACCTGTCTCTCTGCCCCACTGGAAGGAGGCGTACTTTCGGTCCCAGTGTGTCCACTTGAAATTGCATGTCGACGATCAGATATCAAATTTATCAGGTGGGTGCTTTGTCTTGATTGCAAAACACATGGCTTGTGAACTCCGAATTTGTCAAATATGATTACAAGATGCTTATGCTCTTCTGCTTCATGATATGTTTGGTCGATTTGTGTTATTAGTTTGGTATTTGGTGCCTATCTATTTATTTACGTTGATGGATTTGAATGCCTACTTTAGAATTATTTTCCTTACTGTACATGGGCCTTGCCGCACACGGCTTGTTATCCAGAGATGTTAGATTACACTTGTTGCACACTCCTCTTGGCTAGCCATTGGGTTGAACAAATGAAGGAGAATCGAGGGCCAAAATAAAGAGGGATTGTGCAGAAGGTAAAAAATGGTGTGCAAAAATCAGTTTATTATGCTTGCGGGACAAGCAATGAATTTCGGCTCCTCTGTAATCCCAAATTACACGTAATCTTGGTCTGCCGTCAAATTTGTACCCTTAAACAGTTCGCTTGTGCTAACCCCTTGCCAATTGCTTGGGCAATTAGGCAATCCAATCCCCCAAAACTCAAAAGAGTTTCTCCACCTCAGACCAATCCGTCGGGCTATAGGGAGCCTAGCAGAGCCGGACTGATCAATCGGGCAGGAATAGCTGAGGCCAAGGCCGGCCCTAAGAATTTGATGGTTCTAGGCGAGCCTTCTAATTGGAGTTCTAGAATGCACTAACCCCTAACACTATACATTAATATGTAGAAATTTTTTTGCTAAAGACATGAAAAAATATATTTCTACATCAAATAACAATAAAAGTTAGTTTAAAAACAAAGTAAATTGTAGCAACAATCCCTTAACTTTAACTGAACTTTAACTCAATTGGAGTAATGGTCTCTCAACTAAAAATCCATTACCATTGGTCCCTCAACTCATCAAAACGTGCAGCTATGATCCCTTAACTAAAAATCAATTACTATTGGTCCGTCAACTTTAATTCAACTGGAGAAATGATCCCTCAACTTTAACCAAAATGGAGCAATGGTCCTTCCAACATAACTTTTGACAAAATTCTGACGAAGTTGATGAGTTGACAAACCAATGGTAAGTGATTTTTGGTTAAGGAACCATTGCTCCAATTTGTTTAAAGTTAAAGGACCAAACATTGTTTAAGTATTACATTTGAAAGGCCAAAAATAAAAATATAAAACCCTTATTAGATTAGGTTTCCTAATTGTATTTGAATATCTTTGTTGGGAGTCTTAGTGTGGCCTTTTTAGTTAATATGAAATTAATTAAAAAATAAAACGGCCTTTCGAGTTTCAAACTGGGGGCAATGAACAATCACTATGCCTATAACACTACAACAGCGTGCATTGCGTAGCATCTATCTTATTTTCATAATATTTATAAGACAAATAGATATAATAAAAAAGGCCCGAAAAATGGGGGCCCCTAGGCGGTTGCCTTGCACGGCGACCCTCAAAGCCAGCCCTGGCTGAAGCTGCGACTGAGTGGATTTGACGTTAGTCACATTTCTCTTTTTTAGCATTAGGTGCATGATTTACACTCGTCCAAAAAGTGGAGTTGGTGCCTGCGTACAGAGTCCCCGGCGCGGGGTGCTGGGGGGGATGTGGCACATTATGGGTCGTTGATTTTCATCATCAACGCTCCAGATTTTTAGTACTTAAAAATATATTTAGAAAAGGAAAATTAACAAAATTCCTTATTACTGTTGGGTCCACATGGCACAACCCTGGTTGTTGGATTGGAAAAAAATATTGTAATCTAATGGGCTATATTAATTAGGTTAGATAAAAATTATAAAAAACTATAAAAAAATTCAGAAAGATACAAAAAATATTAAATTTTTTCCTATAAATATCTCATCTTCCACCCTACATTTCAGTACTTTCATATACTTTCAATCAATCTTTCTCTCAAAAGTTTCCAATACTATTGGAAATCTATTCACAAAATGTTTATAGGATCATAACACGTGGCGCTATAGGATTGGTTAAAAATCTAATAAAAAATTCATCCATAAAAAATTATAATTTCGAACAATGACACGTGACGTGACCAAAATGGTTAAAAATCATATCTGAATTATTTTTTAAAATTATTTTTTAATATCAATTTTCCAGGCAACTCATTTATGAAACGAAGATGCACTCAGATAATTATTATTCACTAAGGTAGTAATTGTTTTTGCCTAGTCGCATGGACATTTAGCATCTTAGTGGGATAGACTTGCTCTAAGGTCAAGTCATGGGCAATTTCTAATCGTTGGTGGGCTGGATATGTGTGACACATACATCAACGGTTAGAAATTGTCCACGAAGGTAAGCGACTAATGATGGTAGCATATCACTAAAAAATTTGGTATGATATAAGCCCTGACATTGGGAGGTGGAAGTAGCTTTCAGTTAGAAGTTTGAAAATGTGACTAGTGTTTGTTACCAAGTTGATACGGAATCAAATCTTAATATAATAAGCAGTCGTGTGAAAGCCATATAATCAAAATCAAGTGATGATTAATTATCATTGCAATGCGAAACAACGGATCAAGCCAAAAATAATTTAACAGATCTTTAGTGTACAAGTGATTACTCTGAATTACTTGAGCTATAAACTATATACTCATCTAGATTCATATACTAGAATGTGGGATTTCAATGGAAATCGCAAACAAAACTTGCTTAAACAATTAAGCAAAAAGAATGATAATAAATTTGTTAATTTTTCTCATTCTAATAAGAAAGCGGAAAGGGACCAAGTGAGAATTTTTAGGTTGGCCATAATCGTCAAAACTAGAGGTGATAAATTAATTCATTGAATTATTAATTGGTACCTGTTAAAATGTGTTTAATTTGATATTATCGTAACTGTAATATAGAGATGAGATCAATAGTGGGGATGATGATGTAAGGTGAAATTAGATTAAATGAGTCATAATTGTTACTCATTAACAACTTAATGAGTTGATTTGACACCTCTAATCAAAACTATATAACTTTGATATTATATAATACAAGAAAACGGAAAGGTGTTATTTTTCTAGGAAGTTCAACTCAATGAATTGCCAAATGCCAAATGCGATACCAACAAGATGCCAAATTGCAGAAAATGGTAAAGGTAATGGAAGTGACGGAAGCAAAATTAACGGTTCTCTCTTAATTCAATAAATCAAAGAAATTCCCAACTCACAAAGTGAAGGCCAACAGAATTGCAGAGATGTCTCTCCTCCTCTACTACTAGCTTCCTTCCAAATCCATGGTGCTTTGCTCACTTTTTCTAAACAAATAATCACTTCTTGTTTAATCATGTTTGGCATTTCCAACTCAATAAAGTTTGTCAAACTTGAGATTTTTGGACCCATTTGCTGAGATCACCACCCCTCTCTTGTATTTTATATTCTAACCAAACAAAGGGGAAGTTAAAAGTAGGGTTTCCATGTTGGAAATGATGCATAATTAGCCCTTTGGAGGATTGGGTTGGAGACACCCTCTCCTCTCGTGTCATTTTTTTATTACGTGACAACCGTTTATTTGGCTGGTAATATATTTTTTTAATATGTGATGAATGCTTATTAAACAATAACGCTATTAAAATTAAAATTTGATTGTGTGAGAGAATCTCCCGTGCTCTTGTTGAGTAGGAAAGGAAAAGAAAGGAAGTGGTGAAGTTCCCACAATTGCTTATGGTAATTGCGAGTTAAGAAACAGCACATACCTGCCGTGAGCACCTGGTTTTTAGTTAGTGGGAAGGATTCGCATTGTCAAAAAGTCATGAATGGGTTCAAGCGTTTGCTTTTGTTTTTGTTTTTTTTGCTTCTCTCATGCATGAGGCAATTCCCCATGTCCCAAACTCAAAGATTTTATTGTGAAATTATATATGGAACTTCAATTTTCCTTCACATTATCATAGCAGATTAACATACGGTTGAAGTTTAAAGTTACTCATACTCCATATTATTCGACATTTGGTGTCCATACATTTGGCTTCAATGTCCCATCTTGAAAAGTTAAGTACCTTGCATGAGTTTATAAGGAGTTGGACTCCTTCCATTGTTAATTGGTTTGAGATATCAAGAGCGCTCAAACGCTAACTAGTTAGGAAGTGAATTATTTGACACTAACAGCTTGTTTGGACCCACTACACAACAAAATATTCTCACGCGAACCATTCATTTTAAAGATCATCATTCGAAGATCACTCTTGCAAAAAATTAGTTTAACTTTCATCTCTCTAACTATGAGCATTTTTTGTTTTGACAAACGATAGCATGTGACTCATTAAAGTGGATCATTTCAAGACTTTCCGCAAAATAATTTTACAAAATGTGCATTCACAACAAAGTTATTCCCGTGCAATGATACTAGCCATTATTAAATATTGAACTCGTCACAAATATATATTGATTTTATATCCATTTAAATCGGAAATGAGACTTCCTCCAACCAAGAAGCGACTACTACTCTTAAACCCGAGTTGGTCTAACTATTAGCATTTTACCATATTATTTATTGAAAAGATTAACTCTAATTCTGAATCGCATGTGGATTACCTTTAAGCATTAAATTGTAATACTCTTATAGGAAGAATAGCCAACAGATTCTTGAATCTGTGGACTGGAGCACTAATTTGGATAGTTAATTAGTTAAATTTATTCCACTAAACAAATTGCATCACCAAATCAATTGCTTTGTTTTTTCTAGTGACATTGTTCCAAGTTGCATAGGTCATGCTCCATTTGTCGGGGCAAAGTTTCTCCGACACGTACCCTAAAGCTGATTAATTGCATCATCCCTTGCCCCCAAGTAGGTCTCTTGCTTTGTTGAACTTTTGCATTATTATTTTATTTTCATGGTGAACCTTGTGGTGAGCATGACAATATCAAAGCTCATAAAATGAAACCTTGTTTTCCTAATTTACATGTGCTCCAAATATCTTAATTTTGTTGAAAAAATCCAAAAAAATTAAGTTATTGCTCTTGAATTACAAAATTGTGGAAATTAAAACTATATGAACCAAAGTAAAAGCTCATGCAAAGTACATAAACCGAAATTATAACTAATCTCATTTTATAAAAATTC
Source organism: Pyrus x bretschneideri (assembly GCF_019419815.1). Taxonomy (NCBI): domain Eukaryota; kingdom Viridiplantae; phylum Streptophyta; class Magnoliopsida; order Rosales; family Rosaceae; genus Pyrus; species Pyrus x bretschneideri. The sequence continues at coordinate 8,424,999 of NW_025999798.1, forward strand.
TATTATATTATGGTGTATCTTAAAACCAAGATTTTTTTTATCGTTATAACTTTGGTCATTTGATTCTGAAGATACTAGCTAAAAGATTCCCTCATACCTCAGCTCCCATGTCATGAATAACGTATATTACTAGAGCTTCATATCACTTTGTGCTCTAGTTGTTAACACTCACATGTCATTTCAGCTAATATTGAATCACCAAAAAACATATGGGAATTTTGGAAAAAATAATCAAAATTAGAATTCTATATAGAATTATAGTCACTCTTTTAAATTTATGATAATTATAATCAAAATCTAATATAAAAGTACTAATACACCCTTATGATTAAAACTTTTTACAAAACAAATCCAAAGAAATTCAAAGCCTCACTTTAGCAACCTAGACAATTATAGCCCTCTCAAAAAGCTCAAAATCTCAGCCAATTTCTGATGAGAAGTTTTATTAAGCTCTTGGTTATTTTTCCATCTGATATTAACAGTGACCTTTCTAAATTTTTCAAAAGTTCCAATCTTTGTCATCTTCTTCCCATCCCAGCAAAACCCAGAGGTTGTAGCCTCATGCAACGTTACAATTTGTTTTTCGAAGACAATCATATCATTTATTCAAGGAAACCACTAAGCAGTAAGCTCTTCCCCTTTCTTTCCCTCTTGCATTTCTCTTTGTTGAAGATCAAATCGGATTTAAGTACACGTTAAAATCAAATTGGGCTCTGATCTGTAACAAGATTTATAGAAATTGTGCTTTTTGTAGATCAACTGTTTGCGGAGTTGATTTCCAGAAGAAAAGTTGTTGGAATCAGATAACACCAAAACGAGTTATGCGGTTACATCTTTAATCTTTGCAATGGTGGGTGTAATTGCTTCCCTCATTGTTAAAAGGGTACATTAGTATTTTTATACCAATTTTGGATCTAATTATAATAAAATTAAAAAAATGACTATAATTCTATATGAAATCCAAAATTTTGATTATTTTTCCAAATTTCCCAAAAACACATCACAACTTGCTCAGTGCTGCTTCCTTCACCCCAATAGTGTGAACAACAAAATATTACAGACATATTTGCATGATTTCAATGGTTCCCACCACTCATAAAAAAAGAGCTCTCTCTCTCTCTCTCTCTCTCTCTCCATTTCCTTCAACAACGGCCTTCAACAACGGGACACCTAGCCACCTAGGGATGGGTTCGGTTAGGTAACCGAACCGAAACACATGTACCGACTACCAAACCGAAGTTTTCGAAATGGCTATTTTCAGAACTGTTTGTGGTGTTGAGGTGGCTTGGAGGTCGTGGTGCGAGAGCGAGATGGAAATGGACGGCAGAGATGGAGGTCGTGCATGAGGCCATGGTGGTGGCTTGGTCGGAGAGAGAGACTCGATCTGCAAGTGGGTGTTTGATGAGAATTTAGAGGAGATGAGGATCCTAAAGAGAGGTTTGAATATTAATATGGGAGGAGAAAATAATTGTGGTGGCTGAAATGCAATGGTGGTGATAACTAAATTGCGGTGGCGGTGGCGATAAGGGGGTGGGAGGAGGAATCTTGGTGGTGGCGGTTGGGGGCGAGAGAGAGAGAGAAGATATGGTGATGCGGCGGCCGGAGAAGTTGCAGAGAAGACCAAGGAGAGGGCGTCAGAGTTGAGGGAGGGGGAAGTGATATGTGGTGGCTGAGTGCAGACCTAGGAGAGTGTTAATTTTAACGGAGGGCTGACACTATATCTTAAGAAAACCCAACGGCTAATATTTACTTAATTCAATAAATAAAAAAATAAAAAATATTTTCAGTTCGGCTCGATTTTACCGAACAAACCCTTCATGGAAACCAAATACCATACCAAAATTTTTGGTAAGTGTCGATTTCAGTTACCCAACCGTTCAAGATTATTGGATTCGGTTTTTTTTCTGGTCAGATTTTGGTCGGGTTAGCTTTTTTTTCAGTCCTAGGAACATCGATGATTTTGTTCATCTTCTTTTCGGTTATAAAGAAAGAAAGTGTTATTCACTCTTTTTTTACTTTACACATACTTATTAATTTTTTGTGATTAATTTTTTTTAATTTATTCAATTCCACGGTAAAAAATGAAGAAATATGTGTAAAAAATAAAAATAATATGTAGATAACACAACCCTATAAAGAATTACTGTGGTTGGTGTTGGGGTTGGATTCCTGCATATGATTGCATAATTTTGCATGCTATTCTTTCTGCATTAAGAATCAGAGAGAGAGAGAGAGAGAGAGAGAGAGAGAGAGAGAACAGTGAAACGTGATATTTTCTGTTTGATATATATTCTTGTTTACTGATGATGGCGTGTACTGCTAGTTAAATATATAAACAAACGCAATTTGACAATAAAAGCTTGAAAACACGAAGACCCCACGGGATTGGTTAGTGGAGATTGTACAAAATGAGTTACATATAAACAGTGCATCCCAATAGTTTACACTTCCTTGACATCATCGTACAGAAATTCTTTTTACAAGACATCTGTCGAATTTTATGTTAGTAACATGGTGGTACATTAAGTTACCAATAACATTTCACAACTATTTTTGTATTTCGACAGTCTACCTTTCAGTAATGAACAAACTTCCTGTCCACAAAAGAACTGCATGATCACCAACTAGTTTTTGACCTGAAACACATACATACTGCAGTGCAACAGTAGTGTGGACAGAATCTAACGAAGGGTTGGGGACTAAATGGGGTCTTGTCAATTAATTTGAGATTTTGGTTTGAATCTTGGCAAACTCCAAGGTTTTCTTGCCTTGCAACTTGTTTGTTACGTAGTGTTTACTGTATTCTCCATGATTGTATCTTCTATACTTGCATGGGTTGTTTTCATCCACCAATTCTGCCATTGGTCCAAGCTCTATCTCATAGCTAGGAGCATAAAATGTCACAATTGAAAGCCTGTCTTTCTCCTTGTGTGTCACTGCTCTATGCTCCACACTCTTGTATTTCCCATTTGTAAGAACCTGCATTTCATTTTTCATGTTAGAAAACTAACCACAACCCAAATGCCACTTTTTAATAATCAATATCAAGCAAGAATTACGAGAGATTAGCTCATCAGTCCGAAGGCGCAAAGCACCCACCCCTCAATTCCGAAAAAGAGGGTGCCAAGCCTTTCAGGAGCTTCCCGCTTGTCCCTAAATTACGAGACATTTTCCTATGCAACTATATTTTTACTCACTTCTATGGTGTCTCCAATGTTGATCACAAGTGCATTAGGAATGGGCTTAACAGGGACCCATCTGTCATCTTTGAGGATTTGAAGTCCCACTGAGTTGCCCTTCCCTTGCTGCAAAACTGTGAGGGCACTTCCATCTGAGTGTGGACTTAGTCCCAAAACTAGGTCAGGTCTTGAACATGGAGGGTAATAGTTCATCCTTAGGGCTTGCACAGCCTCCCCAAACATCTTCTCAAACACATCACCTTTCAATCCAAGGCTCATGGCTACATATTTCAGCAGATTCTGGCACAGCTTCCTCACTTCCTTTGAATAGACCTCTACACTTTCACTTGAGTGGGGGAAAACAAAAGAAAGAAAAAGTTTTATACTTTAGATTTTAATAATAAGAAAAAGAAATACTTGGCTCTTCCCAGTAAATGGACACAGTTGACATGTGAATATAAATATTTTGCTATGGGTCTTAGAACCATTATTCTCATTCTAAAAAATTATTATTCACTCCAACTTTATAAAAACACAAAGCAATCTTTTATGCTTAGATGAGTGCACGAAGAACTTTTTAAAGTGTTAATAACAATTTTCTTGAGTTTTCGATGAATCATATATGTATATGTCAAGCTGTGATTTGCATCAAAATTAATACACCTAAAAAATGAACATATTTTGAAGCATGGAAGAAACTTTTACCTGAAATTTTCTGGGTTTGTTGGCCATAACATGGGGTTTCTTATAAAGTTTGGTACAACCCCAAGAGCAAACATATTGCACCAGTCCAATTTCTGGTCTTCTGATAAAACAAAAGCCTGGCCATATCCCTGAACAGTCCCAGGAGCCATGGCATACTTCTTCTTCTCCTCCAAAGGCAGCATAAAAAATTCCTTGGCCACCTTCTCTATGCTTTCGAGTATACTCAGATCAATCCCATGATTAACCACCTGTCATAAAATAGCCACAACAGACCAATAATTAGCTTCCATGACTTGCCATGTTTTTGTGATGCAAGCATTATTTCTACACTAATTCATCTAAATCGCGGAAATGGAGTTTGAGAGATTCAAACTTTGGTGTAGAGAGGAGAGCACATTGCTTTAACCGATTTGGCTACACCCAGGTCTACATTATCATGTTTTCCTTGCAAGTAAACAGAAAAAGAGAGTCGTGTGGAATTTTTACCTGGAAAAATCCCCAGTTCTCACAGGCATTTGCAAGCTGGGAAATCTCACTTTTGATTTCATCTTTTGTCCCTTTTGCAAGCTTTGAGAAATTGATGGTGGGAATGTCAGCGGAGCATGGCATGGGAGTGGCAAGTGCTGGCCTCTCAGTCATGTCCCTCACAAATCTCTCAGGAATAATAGAAGGCTTGGATTTTCTGAGTTCTTGGACATCGTCAATGTGACCAACCTTGATGGGATAAATCGGTACAGGGGCCATTGGGGAGGAAGCACAATTTGGAGGTAACAAACTAATCAAATTCTCCTCTTGATTTTTTGGTTAGTTTGTATTTGGTAGCTCTCAAGTCTTGTAGAAGCCTGTATTTATAGGGAGAGAAAATCATTGATGTTAGGCACTTTGTTTTGGTCTTTGTAACTTAGTGTTGTGTTGTTACATCAAACATTGGGTGTGTGAGCTTGTGGGGACCTAGATTCATGCACTTTCTAAAATTAAGTCATACATGTAGCCCCTTGGACTAAGGACCAATCAAATCATTGGCTGGTATTGCATAAATTTTTCGGTGTCTGTCACACTGCTAAATGTTGTTCTTGATTTACTCTTCTATAACAGTATGCCGATATCTCTTTTTTTAAAAGGGGATCAGACATGGCGAGTTGTCATTTTCAAGATCGAGCAACATTTTCCTTATCATCATCGTGCGATTCATTAGCGTCAGAAATTAAACTCATGACCTATCGTATGTATTACTTTTAACATTATGTAAGTATCTACTTATTACTACCATATCATAACTACATAAAATATTAACCATGTCGTTTACATAAATTATATATAATTCATGAATTGGTAACATTAAGTAACCGTGTGATTGTTAAACTTGATAATTTTCCCAAAGCATCCTTTATTTATTTTTGTGGTAATGGCATATGATGCAATAATTGTTGTTCTTGTAACTTGTAAGAGAAAGGAATCTAAGTTTCAACAGTGTGGTGTGGTGTGGTGGTAGTACAAGCAATTGTCTATTGTGGCAGACTTATATGGGTGGTAGTAGTAGGGGCCATTCTCATTGGTATTCAGATGCCTTCATTTTTGCAGACCATATCTAGTGTTGTCATCATGTCTTTGTCCACCCTCCTCATCCTCCGGTCACCATATTTCAAGTGAGTTCAAATCTTTTGCATAATACTAAAGAGATTAAATTTGTAGATAAAATTTTATAAATTAAATGGTATAAAAGTTAAAAGATTGGAATCATAACTATTACTTAAGCATTGATAAACATGATTATTTTTTTATTTGTGACATATCATTTAATTTATAAATTTTGTCTGCAAATTTAAACTTCTTAGCATTACTCCATCCAAAATGAATGTGCCCTCTTTGTGATTTCTATAATTTAGTGACATTGGTCCACCCATTTAACAGTCTTAAAATGTCGTCATCTCCTCAAATTTCTTGAAAAAAAAAAAAAAAAAAAACACGTGTCCAAAATGCGAGTGTCCCCCCTTCCGAGCATCAAACGCTCTCTCTCTCCTCTAATCAGAGTGGGATTTTCATACCCTTTTTTTTTTTTTGTACTTTTTATGTTTTTTCATGAAATTATTATTAACATTCTAAAAATCTCATTTGGCATTCCAATATTTCTATAATTAAAAAGAAAAATACACTTATAAGGAATGTAAAATAAGATTTTTGAAGTGCTAATAACAGTTCTATTTTTTTTATCGTTTTGTTTATTGATTAGACTGAATGAGTTAAAAAGAAATTAACTGACAAACTTAAAACGATAGTGCATGGGATTAAAAGGGTGTGCGAAAATCCGGAATCACTCCCTTTATACTAACAACAAGGGCATTCGTTTTTTTACAATTTAAAAGGCTAACTAGTTTATAAAAGGCCATAATATACTTGGTTAATTAAATTTTGGTGAATGTAAAGAAAAATTTGGACACAAAACTGTAAACAAGAGTCTTTGTAATCAAATGTTTTTGTGCGTTGTCAAGACTACGGCTTCTACAATTCAACTTACCTGTTACAGGTTTTTTCGCAATGTATCATCCATCTTTTGATCCTGACCTCCTTCCCTCCATGTCAACGTCGGCCTCCTCTCTTCCTGGCCCCAAGGTGGCACAATTTCTTAAACTTTCTGAATGCAACCAAGATGAAGTCCCAAAAAGTATTCAAACTTGGAAACAACACCAACCGCAAACCCAACCCGCCACCCCCACCCAAAAAAAACAAATCGATATCTTTTGGAGGAAACTTTACCCCCCTTAAAATTGCTTCACTCCATCACGACACTTGTCACAAGTTTCATTTATATATATTTATATATATAGATACATACATACATTTGCTTTCATCATTCCATGTACGACGGAAGCTAGGGCACACCATGTCATGCAATAATATAGTTCTGTAAACTTTTACAATATACAATATATATTGTTGTAAAGTAAAAACTGAAAGTATAATTTCTTTTCAAAAGACTACCAATTAGCAGTTTATATAATGATAACCGTCTCCATTTAATCGAGGGAGGAGGATTCAAATTTGACTAACACAAATGTAAGTTTGAATTTGTTTATAGTGAGTTTGATATATCACGATAACTTGACTCGTACTATTTTTGTAGCAGCTCTTCGTTTGTATAGAGAAAAGAAAAACAAAATTGTCATGAAAAAACAAGGTCAAAAGAAAAGAATATATTTTCTTAGAATAATTTTAGGAAGGTGACGATGAATATGCTAAAGGTAGACAAAGAGATATTCCAAAGCAAATAGTAGAAAGTGAATAGTCGTAGATATAATTAGGATCCTGCGGCTTCGTAATTTTTTTATGTAAATTTTTTTTTTCTTTCTGATTGATGTCTCGTTGTCAAATAAAAAATATACATATGAATGGGTGCTTTTTAATTATGGACGGCAACCTACTTGAGATTGGGAGATGGTGGTGCATGATATGTTTGATTGTTTCTTTCTGAAAAGATAGAAGACTTAGGCACCGTCAATCTAAATAATTTATATGATTGATCTTGTTGTTTGCGCAAGCAATATCAACCGACTAAATATCAAGCCAGTTTTTCAAGGTCTAGAAAGAGTTGTGCACCGATGCAGTCCATCAATTTATAGGAGCTAGAAAGTGATGTGCACATGTGCAAAAACTTCAGAATTACTAAACGAGACTTTCTTCAAAGTAAGATTTTTTATAAATTCTTTGTAATCTCATGTTTATTATACTATATTCTATAATGTATATGTGAAAATTAAAGTTAAACTATAAGGTGATACAGATTCCATATAAAATTCTACTTTGAGAGAATCTCGTAAAATTTTCTACGAGTCAGTGTTACCACTTGTTAGTTTATGCCACGTGTACTACACTTACACTTAAATCTAGGTAGTTAATATTTTTAAAATTTATTTCTTTTCTTTCCACATATGTCCCTAATTTAATATTCGAAATCTTAACCATACCATACTATTCATTTTCTTCATTAATATTAAACATTTCCAATTCGTTAAGGACTCCCTTGTTTTTTTATACAAACGGTACTAGCTAGACTAATAGGCCGGGGGAGTGAGAGGTCTTAGGTTTGAATTTCGCGAATGACGAATTTGATACCAAATTAGGTTGTCCATTATGTGACTAATTAGCCGAATTCCCCCTTCCTTAGTGTAAAAATATTGATGTGCTAAAAAAAATGGCAGGTAAGTGGGTTAAGCCTCACAATGGGCTGGTAAAAATGCAGTTCAAATTCAACTTTGACAAGAATCTAACCTAAAATATTTTACTTACAAGTGAAGAGGAATATCATTAGATTGTAATATTAAAAAGAAAAAAAAAATTGTTTTCAGACTGCCATACGGATTGTGTTGCACGATATGACCTATTAAGATATCTAGTATGTAGGCATGAGCCCAAATTAGATTAAGAATATAATTATGTTTCCTAGTTTGGTTATAATTCTTTTAATATTACTTGTATTACAAGTTGTATCTTATATTTAGCCTCCTCGAATGAGAAGAATAACATAGCACAATTCAAACCCTAAACACTTTTATCTTGGCATCATAGCAGGTTTCGGCCTGTCTCTTTCTCTAAATCCTATCCTCGTTTACTAACATTTTCAATTCTTCTCTTTGTTAGATGTGTAACAGCCATTGAAACCAAGCTCAGAAGTCTCGAAACAAGAGACCTCTGTTAAAACCCCAAACCCAGGTCTCGAAACAAAAGACCACTAGACCCGTTACAACCCAAAGCCTAAAAACATATAAACCTAAACTACCAAACCGTGTGTCTCGAAGCAAGAGACACCACCTATTAGAAAAACAAAAAACTAGAAATCTAAAGCAAAGATTGGTTCCATGGCTGACAACCAAACGTTGGTTCCAATTTCTAGCAAAAAGGAGCACATGCTGGCTAATTATGAAGCCCACAAGATAATTGGATAGCAAGGTCCATCTGGAATCCACAACCCAATTGGGATGCAATCATGTGAACCTGGAGCCCGAAATCTAAATGGGCAACAAGCAATTGAAGATGTTGGCAGCAACTTGGGCATGGGCCCGCCTAGCCCACCAGCGAAAACTCATCAAGACTAGAACCCGAACCCAGATAATCTGAGCCCACATATGTCTTTATTGAATTTGATTGCTTCTCAAGGGCAATCCGATGATCCAGGTAACTTTGGCACAACTTTGATTGCATCTGTTGATCTTGATATAGGTTGGATTATTGACTATGGAGCCACTGATCATATGACTTATGATCGTTATTTAACTCTACAACCCTACCACCATGGGATAGTATTGTCACAGTTAATGGAGGTGTTGCCCCGGTTACAAGGGCAGGTACGATTGCACTCACTTCTACTTTCTCCTTACACAACTGCTTACTTGTTCCCATACTCTCTAGCCATTTGTTATCTGTGGGACAGGTCACTGAGCAATTAGACTGTGTTGTGCAAATGTTTATGTCTTTCTGTTTACTTCAGGATATCTGAACTCAGGAGATCATTGGGCATGGTACTAAGAGAAGGGGGTTGTACTATGTTGTTGATGTTACACATGGTCGTGTTCATCAAGTTCAAGGTTGTGATAGTGGGAAGTTGAAGACCATTCAGTTGTGGCATCGTCATCTTGGTCATGCTTCCTTCGGTTATTTGCAAAAATTACTTCCGTCATTATTTGGTAATATTTCAGATTCTTCATTAAAGTGTAATGTTTGCACATTAACCAAAAGTCATCGAGCTTCTTATCCCTCGAGTTTGAATAGAAGAGCAATTCATTTTGAGCTAATTCATTCTGATGTATGGCGGCCATCTCCGGTTACTACTCAGCATGGTGTGCGTTGGTTTGTAACATTTGTTGATGACTGCACCAGAATGACTTGGTTGTACCTCATGAAAAATAAAAGCGATGTGGGTAGTATCTTTAGAAGTTTTTATCACATGGTTTATACTCAATATTCACTCACTATTAAAGTGTTTCGATCAGACAACGGTGGTGAGTATCTTAATCAGGAACTTTCCTAGTTTTTTACGAAAAAAAGGCTTTCTCCATGAAACTTCGTGCCCTCAGACCTCACAACAAAATGGAGTCGCCGAACGGAAAAATTGGCATATACTTGAGATTACCCGTGCCCTTCTTATTAGTAGTTGTGAACCCAAGACATATTGGGCTGATGCAGTCACCTATGCTATTTATCTCATGAATCGAATGCCATCACGTGTTATATCTTTTAAAACACATTTGGCCGTGCTTGCCGATCATGCTTTGCTCCCCTCCACCCTTCATCTCGAACTTCGAGTTTTTGGTTGTGTGGCATATGTCCATCTTCACAAAAATCAACGAAGCAAACTTAATCCATGTGTTGTACGGTGTGTTTTCATTGGATTCAGTCCACAACAAAAGGGTTATCGTTGTTATCATCCACCTACCCGACATGTCTACGTCACTATAGATGTTACCTTATCTGAAGATGAATTATTTTTTCTTCCCAACCATACTCCTTTGGGGGAGATATTCGTAGGTAAAGATTATGGATGGTTCGATATCTTTACTAGTTTAAGTATTGACTGCCCAAATGAAGGCCCAAGGCACGGGCTGGATCTGGAGGATAATGAAGGCCCAAGACATGGGCTACATCTAGAGGATAATAAAGGCCCAAGACACAGGTTGGAATTAGAGGATAATGAACCGGGGCTTGCAGAGAGACCACAGGACCGTGATGGAACATCCCATGTTGATTGTCTTTTACACCAGCCGACAACCCAATTGGGCTTGGGCCCTCTCTTGTGTCTGCCAATAGCCCAAATAGGTTTCCTGCTGCGTCGAATTGCCCAAATAGGCCATATGTTATTTGTTTGAGTAACAACTTGAGTAAAAACCCCTCTCAGACTTCTCCAGTGTCAGTCCATGATCCAACGAATATTCCCAAGGTAAATACTCACTTGGAAATTATTGAACCATCTTATATGTTGCCTCCTCGACCAAATCGAGGAAAACCACCAGATAGGTACTTTCCAGAAGGAAAGATGTGGTATTCCATTTCAAACTATGTCTCTACTTATCGACTTTCACCAAAATATCGTGCATTTGTTCAGCAAATGGAAACCATCAAAACACCTACCATAGTGGAAGAAGCTTTGAAAGATTCGAAATGGACTAAAGCAATGCAAGTTGAAATGGAAGCACTACAAAAGAATAATACATGGAATGTGGTCCCATTTCCTAAAGGAAAGAAATCAATGGGGTGTAAATGGGTGTTCACTATTAAACATAAGGCAGATGAAACAATTGATAGATACAAGGCGAGGCTAGTGGCCAAAAGTTTTACCCAAACATTTGGGGTTGATTATCAGAAGACTTTTTCTCTTGTTGCAAAGATGAATATCATTAGAGTTTTATTATCTCTTGCTGCGAACCATGATTGGCCTCTGAGACAGTTTGATGTTATGGTGATTTAGAGGAAGAGGTGTGCATGGATATTCCATCAGGTTATGGCACTGCGAGCTCCAGTGGGAAAATGTGTAGACTTCGAAAGGTACTGTATGGCCTTAAACAATCACCTAGAGCGTGGTTTGGGAGATTCACCTAGGCGATGAAGAAGTATAGGTATCGACAGGGAAATGCAGACCATACGTTATTCATCAAACATAAGGATAACAAGGTAACTCTGCTTATCATATGTGGATGATATGATTGTCACAGGTGATGATACAATGGAAATTGAACGTCTGCAAGGACATTTGTCTTCTGAGTTTGAGATGAAAGATCTTGGAGGACTTAAATACTTATTGGGAATTAAAGTGGCTAGGTCTCAGGAAGGAATATACTGATCTCATAGAAAGTATATATTGGATATTTTGTCTAAAACTAGTATGGATACCCCTATTGTGCAGAATCATCATCTAGCAATTTATTAGAATCAAGTCCCAATGAATAAGGAAAGGTATTAAAGATTGGTAGGGCAGTTGATTTACTTGTCGCTTACAAGACCAGATATTGCTTACACAATAAGTGTAGTGAATCAATTTATGCATGCTCTTAGTGAAGATCATAGGGCAACAGTAATGCGAATTTTTAGTTACTTAAAATGAGCCCCAGGAAAAGGTTTGATGTATAGAAAGCATGGCTATATGGAGGTGAAAGGGTATACCGATGCTGTTTGGGCTGGAAATATTACTGATCGGCGGTCTACATCGGGATACTCCACATTTGTAGCTGGAAATCTTATGACATGGAGAAGTAAGAAGCAAAATGTGGTGGCAAGGTCTTCGGCCAAGGCTGAGTACAAAGGAATGACACATGGTATTTATGAGCTTCTATGGCTTCGGATTCTACTCACTGAGATAAGGTTTAAACCAAAAGGTTTTATGCTATTATACTGTGATAATCAAGCAGCATGGGAGATAGCTAACAATATGGTGCAGCATGATAGGACCAAGCATGTTGAGGTGGATAGACATTTCATCAAAGAAAAGTTGGATGTTAAGTTGGTTGATATTCCATTCGTGAAGATAGAAGAGCAGTTGGCAGATATCCTAACTCATGCAGTTTCCGCAAGAAGGTTTCAAGACTCACTCGACAAGTTGGGCCTAGGTGATATCCATGCACCAATTTAAGGGAGAGTGTTGGCGTGAGCCCAAATTAGATTAAGAATATAACTATGTTTCCTAGTTTGGTTATAATTCTTTTAATATTACTTGTATTACAAGTTGTATCTTATATTTAGCCTCCTTGAAGGAGAAGAATAACATAACACAATTCAAACCCTAAACACTTTTATCTTAGTATGTTATGAAAACGACATGAACGACAAGTCTTATGCTGCATAAACTGAAACTTGACAAGGAGTCCTTTGGTAGGTTTAACTTGTGCTTCTGTTGAAGATGGTTGGCCGACCGTCAGATCAAAATGTCAAAATATGAACATGAATCTGTTTCAAGGTGAATTCAGTAAGGTTCTTCAGATAAGATCTTGCAAATAAGTTCACGACACATTGATTCACCTTCTAGCATGTCAAAACATTAAAATACCAAGCTAGAGAGATAAAATTCAAATCCAAATGCAATTTCTTTGAAATTAATTTATGTATTTTCGATGAAAAGCAATTCAAGTTGATATATGTGAAGAAAAGAAAAGGAAAAGTCAAATATCAATGATGTCTTAAAAAATTGAAAATAAAAAATTGAGAGAGGATTCAGACGGGACTGGTCACAACTCTTGTATTTCTTAAGGACGAGCGTACCTAGGTATTATTCAAAAAGAAATTAAATAAAAAAAATAGAAGTATGGGTAAATTATACTTTAACACCTCAAGTTTGGGATCAATTTCAACTTCTTATAAAATCTTTAAAACATTTCAATTTCATACCTGAAGTACTATTTTATTTCAATATAATACATCCGTTACATTTTTCATCCATTGATTCGTTAAGAACTGACGTGGCTGCCACATTTGTACTATGTGGCTACCAAATTTGTGCTACGTGGCAAAAAAATAAAAAATAAAAAATAAAAACTAAAAACGCAAAACCCCACCCTTCTTCTCATTCATAAGCCTCATAACCACCTCATTCTCTTCCACTCTCTTCACCACCCCCAATCTTTCATCCTCTCTTTTCGACCTTACAAAACCCGTGCTATCCCTTATTCTGCCACCATTTTCCGCCGAGCCACCACCCTCTTGACCCAATCCACGATTTCCCTTAAGGCCCCGCCCTTCTCCACCGATGTCGCTGAGACTGCCCTAGTGGATTCAACTTTCACTGACACCTAGAAGAAAGTGGCCTCGCACATAGACCTCTCCCAAGACCCCATTAACCTTCATGAAGCCTCGGCCTGCTACCCAGTTAAGGGTTGATCAAGGGCGCAATGGACGGAGTATGAGATCTTGCCCCGGACAAGGTTGGAGTCGAAGTGGTAGAGGTGGAAGGTGGAGGTGATGATGTGATGGAGGTTGGAGGAGCGGCAACTGCAATGGGAGGCGGCGGTGAAGTGAAAGACTATGTTTTCGGGGTAGGTAGCTTGACGGATGACTGAGAAGACGTCGGCAACAAAGTCACGAAGGTAGATGGTATCCAATGTCATGGCGATGTGGATGATGAAGAGGTCATTGTGGGAGTTCTGGTCCAACGAGGACCATGTGGTTCGGGGGCATCCTCGTCTGTTGCGAAATACAGATACTTCTCGAAACTTAGAGGATGGGGATATGGGTTTTGGTTGTTTTTTATTTATTTTAAACTTTTGTTTAAATAATTATTTTAATATTTTAAATTTGTTTATTAAGTTTTTAGTCACGTGGCATAAATGTGGCAGCCACATCAGTATAAATAAGGACCTCATATTTGCCACATCATCACTTAACAGTTTACTTAACAGATTTTCTAACGGATGTATGAAATTGAAATAAAATGATAAGTAAATGTATGAAATTGAAATGTTTTAAAGATGTTGTAAGGAATTGAAATCAACCTCAAACCTGAGGGAGTACAATGTAATTTACCCTAGAAATATTGGTGCGATTAACATTTGGGTTATTAATAAGGGGCATATATGAAAAGAGGATAAAAAATTGAGTGGAATATGCGAAAACCATTGGTTACCAAACGTCGTCGTTTGGCCTTTCATGTTATAAACAAGAAAGATCCTCGCGTGTGACAGCGCGCAAGACAAATGAGAAACCCCTTGAACCAAAATCTCATCTTTGCCCTCACCGCCTCAAACCTTTCCCGCCAAAATAAACCGTCAATTTTTCATCTCGTTGAACAGCTCCGGCACTGTAAAGATTCCGGCTCCGCAGAGTCACTGCATTCCGCCGCTATAAAATCCGGTTATTTATATGACACCTTCACCACAAACCATGTCATCAACTGTTATGTCAGGCTCCGAAGAATCAACTTTGCAAGCCAACTGTTTGATGAAATGCCGGAACCAAACGTTGTGTCGTGGACCTCGCTCATGGCTGGTTATGTCGACACGGGTCAGCCTGGAATGGCTCTCTGGCTCTTTGGGAAGATGCCCGAGTGTTCGGTTATTCCCAATGAGTTCACATTCGCGACTGTGATTAATGCGTGTTCGATCCTTGCTCATCTCAGAACTGGGAAGGAAGTTCATGGGCTTGTTGAAGTTTTGGGTTTTCAATCTAACCTTGTTGTTTGCTCTTCGCTGGTTGATATGTACGGGAAGTGCAATGATGTCGATAGTGCTCAACGGGTTTTTGATTCGATGAGTTGTAGGAATGTTGTTTCATGGACTTCAATTGTTTGTGCTTATGCACAAAACGCGCAGGGGCAGGAAGCGCTTCAACTTTTTCGAGAATTTATTCATTTGACGTCAGAGCGCCCAAATCATTTTATGTTGGCTAGTGTTGTCAATGCTTGTGCAAGCTTGGGTAGATTAGCTTCTGGGAAAGTTGCACATGGATCAGTAATTCGGGGTAGCCATGATTCGAATGATGTGATTGCAAGTGCACTGGTGGACATGTATGCTAAATGTGGGTGTGTTGAATATTCTGATAAGGTTTTCCGGAGGATTCGGAATCCTACTGTAATACCCTACACTTCAATGATTGTGGCTGCAGCAAAGTACGGACTTGGGAGAATGTCTCTTCAACTCTTTCAACAAATGATCGATAGAGGAATAAAACCGAACGATGTCACCTTTGTTGGGGTCTTGCATGCTTGTAGCCATTCAGGGCTAGTAGATGAAGGCCTCCAACACTTGGAATCTATGTTTGAGAAGCATGGAATATTACCGAATGCAAAGCATCATACGTGCGTCGTTGATATGCTTGGTAGAACTGGCCGGCTCAACGAGGCCTACGAACTAGCCAAATCTATCCCAACAGAACCAAACCAAGAGGCCTTGTTGTGGGGCACACTTCTTTCGGCGAGTAGGCTTCACGGAAGGGTAGACATCGCTGTTGAAGCTAGCAGACGGCTAATAGACTCTAATCAACAAGTAGCGGGTGCATACGTCACATTATCAAATGCTTACGCATTGAACGGAGAGTGGGAGAGCTCTCATGATCTTAGGTCAGAAATGAGGCGTACAGGAGTGCAAAAAGAACCCGGATGCAGCTGGGTTGAGGTCAAGGACTCAACTTATGTATTCTATGCCGGAGATGTGTCATCCTGTGCGCGAGGGAGCGAGGTGGTGGCTTTGTTGAGGGATTTGGAAGGGAAAATGAAACAAAGAGGGTATGTAGGAGGGAGTTTGGGACTGGTCTTTGTGGATGTGGAGGAGGAGGCCAAGGAGGAAACTGTAGGTTTGCACAGTGAGAGATTAGCGTTGGGATTTGCGTTGATAAGCATACCGAAGGGAGTGATCATAAGAATAATGAAGAACTTGAGAATGTGTAGGGATTGTCATGAAGCTTTCAAGTTAATTAGTGAGATTGTCGAGAGGGAATTTGTTGTTAGAGATGTTAATAGATTTCATCACTTCAAAAGTGGCTCTTGCACTTGTACGGATTTTTGGTAATTAGTATCCAGTTTGTGTTTATATCCTTAATAATTACGGATATTTAATATTGATCCCCGAAGGCAGTTTTTCTCTATGCAGAACGTCCAGTCTTTCTTAAAGACATTGCGAATTGAAGAAAAAGCTAGCTTCAGTTGACTCAAAGTAAGCGCCATATGGATTGAAGCGTTCCACTTAAAACCTAAATAATAAACGACACCAAACTTGAAGAAAATTGAGTAGATTTTTTCAAGACGTCCCAAATAGAGAATCTCTTTCTCCCAAAGGACACATGAAAAACCCATGAATTCTCCAAAAAGTAGCAAAAGACGTCTGGCCCTTGCATTGCCTTAAACAAACAACGTTTCCAATCTCCGAGTTCGGATTAAATTTCTGCCACATTCACAAGCAGCCATCTTTGCATTAACAGTCTAATGCTCATCATGTCGGAAAGTTTTCAAACAGAGATCTCCTACTCCGGCAGTCCAAGAGAGCTGTTCAACCATAGGGGTCGAAGCCTCGAGAAAATCTTCAGGAAAGAAAATAAATTCCAGAACTCAAAGGAATTAAAATACTGGAGGCAACACTGAAAAGAATACTCAATGTTGGAGTAAAAAGAAAAACAAGAGAAACAGAAAATACATGTAAATAACCAGCACCTGCTGCTGCCAGCGACCAAAGTCAGCACCGTCTTCTCCTTCCTAAACCAAGATCCCGCTTTGTGAATCAAAACCGGTAGAGTAACACTGATTCGATAAAACCTGTATCCTGTGGAAAGTATCCGACTTCCTCATCATAAAAGAACAAAACTTGATATTAATTCAAATCTACATATTTAACGTTTCAAGGCAAGAATCAAATCAAGAAAAACCTTGCCTATCTAGCACAATTGATGTACTACACCTACATCACAGAAGAAAAACCGTTATCTTACTACGTTTAAAAATAACAGAAAGAACTATTCGTATATAAGCTGATAGAATAACAATCAATTGAGAGAGAGAGAGAGAGAGAGACCAACACCACCATGGAATTATGGGAGAGTGGTTACTGAAAGTGGTGTGCACAGGTATGAACACCCTCAAGCATGGCTGCCTCTACAAAACTTTATCATTAGACAAATCAAAACGGAACTCAGCCATTTAAAATTGTTGTGCACTGAAATTCAATATAAAGCAGCCATATCAATCACCAACATGGATAGATCTACAATTTTGCGAAACATAATAGGTAGAACCTCATTCGCTCTTTGTAAATCTAACGCTGATAACTCAACAATCAATGGCGACATTGGCAAAATCAAGCTTGCAAAACAATGAATGACACCACATGGAATACAAGTGAAAGTAGCATGAAAACCAACAAGTTGAGTGCCACGGAAAAAATGAACTCGTTCACTCAGTTGATGCGGTAAGCAAACCAGTCTGACCAACACCAGGACCATTTGAACTGAAACTACAGTCACGGCTCATGAACCACAGCATAAGATATTATTACTGATAATAGAATAGCAAACTGCAAGCTTAACATAAACCAAAAACAACAACAACAAAGCCTTTTCCCACAAAAAGGAAAAATATATTTCTAAGTTACTTGTTAGCAACCAACTCCAACCGAGAAAAAAGAACCCCTGGTAAATTTTTGAAACTAGATATAGAACTTCAACTCTTAAATCTCAGTGTATCACAAGCAGATAGCATGAATTGCGAAAACAATTTCATGTGTCCACATCAAAGCATCACAAGTTATTGATGCAGAAGTAAACTGACACATCCTACCACATAAAAGGCAAAATTTATTATTAGAATAACACATGGATAATATAGGGTAATTCTTGCAAAAGAAAAACATTTGAAAACCTGTTTTTCTTACACTTGGAAGTCTTGAACTCACATGCAGCGATGGTCCTAGAGTGTACTCCACCATGTAGGTCACAAGTCTGAACTTCTCAGGGGTTGCTCAACCAAAGTTCTTTGATTATCACCTACACCAACATAAAAAAGTTTCAAGGTAACTTCAACATATTGAAAAATACATTACTCGAAAGACTCCTCCCTTGTTGCCATTAAAGTGAAGTAAAATATTACATACCTGAAGATTTCATTCATGCATCGGTCCTTGGAAAGTTGGCACAATCAACGTATACAAAAGCTTAGGCTTTTGTTCTACAAGTATAAGGGGAACCTTGCCCAAGAATTTGGTTTGCATTCCATCAAAATTTTAATAAATAGTAAGAAAACAGAAAAATGCTTGATAGAGCATTGACCAGTCACCACTATATCAGTATTCAACCTTCTCAAAATGGTTGCCTAAGAATATTCTTCCAATCCCTATAGACATTTTTTAAACCCTCAAGCTCCAAACTACAGGAGCCTAAAAAAAATATATAACTGAACTATTACAATATCTCCCAGCTGTGCTCCTGAACAATGAATTCCTCTTTTCCCAACCCATGAAAACTTATGGTTGAGCATGATTTGCCCTTATCGGCATCAAAAATAGACTTAACTTGCAAAAAAATACATTACAAAAGTTGGTAATCAATCTCACTTTGTACACATGTACAGATGAGTAATGAACTGTCAGTAACCGGCCTTCTATGAAAATTTTCAAGTGAAGGCCCAGGCGGGCATCCTTTCTCCTTTTTTTTTTTTTCCTGATGCCTGCCTTCTTAGGAGAGAAAGCATGAAAACGTTCAATATATACAGGGTTGACTTAATCTCTGGCACCACCAAATTTGGATCGACTTATGGCCTCCATTGCAAGCTTAACCAGACAGATAAGCTCCTCTAAATCTTGGAAGCTGAAATCAATGACCCTCCTAATAGAAGAAATAGAACCATTCTTATGTGCATCTCCCAGTTTTGCGCAAGCAGCTGCAAAAGCATTCTGGGATTTCCTCGAGGCTTCCATTGCAAAATTTACATCCTGTGTCTGCAAAATAATATATACTCATCTTAAAACCATTACCATACACTTAAATCTGTGCGAAAATATCTTACTGGTCTTACATGAGACGGGATGACCTATGAATTTATAATCCAACTAAGTATTTTAAAAAAACAGAAGTGAAAAAGAAACTAGTATGAGCCTACTGTCGAAACCCTGCCAACTAAAAGTCCTAGATATGCATTGAGTTAGCTGTCAATTAAGAAATAATCAACTTTCAAGATAATCACAAGTCACTCAAGATGCTTATAGGAAAAAAATAGGCTTGCTTGGAAGCTTTCATACAATATTTTTTTTTTTTTCTTTTTCTTCGCTGAAACTCCAATAACAATTGGCTAATCTAGGAAAACATGCAATACCCAGTGGCTGGAAATTTTAATTCAGCTTCCTAACACTTTTATCCGGTATACATCCATGATTCATAGTACTGAATCTTTGGTCCTGAATAAGTGAGTATCAAAATACCTTGAAAGAATAATTCTTAGCAAGTTCATAAAATTCATATTGAGATTGAGTGCGAGACTGAATCAACTTACAAAGTCAAGCAGCCTGACAAAATTAGATCGGTTATGAGCAGCAACAACATGGTTTCCAAAAACATGAGAACCAGCTCCGTTGGACAATATAGACTTGTCTGCCATCACTTGGTTGTTCAGGTTATCTAAATCTGATGCAGAAGACGATGGAGACTCACCTGAACAGAGAGTTTAAAGACAGAAAAAAAAAGTTGAGTTGTTTGATATTCTTTCTCAGTAGAAAGGTCAGAACACACCAGATTTGGACCTTCTGCTGTTTTTATCAACAGAAGCTATCAGGTACATTTTTATCAGAAATGACAGATAGATAATGGTAGATATTTCATTATTAGTTATATGATAAGTATGGTTCTGCAAATAACAGTAACAGACAGTATCTCTAAAGACTTGACATTTTCGAGTAAACATGTACTGAATTGTAAGTGATAAAAGCAAGGGGACCACATGATTGTTCAGTAACATAAACGATCAAACTAGAATAAATAACCTATAACTTGAAATCGCAACCATCTCCCAGTGGAAGAACAAAACTGAAACTTGACATGAAATCCAAAGATTATCACATAAATCATTCATAACCTCCTTTACCTAGAGGAGCCATATTGAAAGTCGCTTGCAACTCATGCCGATCTCTGTTTGTACTAGAATGTTTACAGTAAACAACCCTCATGTATGCCACCTCCATGCATTTGTAAGCCAAGGCAGCAGAGGCCACTTCTTGGCGGCTTTCATATTCATGGGCACATAATCTGTCAATTCAAAAGGTTTAGCACAGAGCCAAACACCAGCTATAGGAATGCAGAAACAAAAGCTTCAAAACTGTATAGTACATTACATATTTTATAAAATTAAAATGGGCCATCTCTGCATTAAATAATAGCTAATTGAATCTATTGGCTGAGAAAATGTCATCTGGTTGAGAAACGGGTATTTCTCTTAAAACTTAGAGCATTTAACTTACTCGCAAAGTTTAGCTGTAGTACTGTACACTTGCAACGTAGTTATATCTCCATGTTTGCCATTCTCACTACTGCAACTTTCTAAAAGCACGGCTCCTTGGATATACTTCAGGGCAGCTTGGAAATAAGCCTCACTACTTTCAAAATCAAACCCAGAGTTCTAAAACATAGTAAAAACACAGTATGAGTTAAGAGAACAGAAAAATAAATTTGTATCCATTATGTTATGTACTAAAGATGACTAAAAGTCAAATGAGAACAGGAAACCTTAAGATAATCAGCATAGTCTCTAAGCCTCTTGGCTTCTATCAAGGTATTAGTAGCAGTTTGGCCTGAGGAGTTTCTCACAGGACTTGGCGCACTGACATCTAATGCTCTCTGTTGATCAGGCATGAGATGTACCAAATTGCAATTAACTCCATTCTTGTTAGCAGCAGTCCCAGCCTGCTTTAGTGACTTTGGCACATCACCATTGACAATGGTATCAACTGGAAGCCCTTGAAACACGACTACTCTCTCAGACCCTGCAAAAGGTCTAGGGCAAAGAGATGGTGTTTCTTCTTTCCTTTCACCTTGGCAATGTGAAAACAATTGTGGTTTCCCACGTCTTGACTCATGTTGCATCTGACCACCCTCATGATTCTGAATCAGGTTCTGTTGCAAGGCGCCCTTCCTATTGGGGCTCTGTGTGGAACTAAACTTCACATCTGACGCATCATGGTCCTTTCGTTTTAGTTGAGTTTCCACTCCACTGTCACTTGACCCATGTCCTGCTTTATCCCCCCTACCAATATGATAGTTTTCATCCTTGACCTCAACCCACTTAGTGCTACACTTTTCTGGAAGATCGTGTCTAAAATTATTCCCTTTTTCATGAACATAATTGGGTTCCATCTCAGTGACATATCTTTGACTCTTCTTCGAGTAATCATTCACTGGATCAGAAACCTTCATCCTGTTCCTATCCAAATTAGAAGTGCCACTTCTAACAATGTCCTTAGACTGCAAACAGGAACCCTTGCCAGATTTTTGCACACAAACAGCATCTCCAGAGTAGTTCTTGTTCTCTCTATCATCTTCATGTGAATGATTCATGCCATGCTGATTACTGAGGCACTGACCATTTTCCAAACCATCATCATTACCACAGAGCAAATGGCTATTCCAAACTTCACAAGAAGGTTTGGCTGTGACATTGAATTCACCATTGGCATCTCCATCCTCGTAGCCTACTAATGAAAATTTATGGGATTCAGCATGACTACTACACAAAATCGATTCCTTCTTGGTTGTCCCCAATCTATCAATATTAACAGTCCCATCCCCACCCCAGCATCTTTCGGAATTATTTGTTAAAGGAAAACCACCATAAGCGGAATCATCTATCCCCAAAGCATCTCCCCTTGCTGAAGTAAGCCTGTCTGCATTGGAGGTCCTCGAAGGAGATGAAGAAACTGATTCCACAGGTGAGCCTTTTACTTCTTCAAAGTTAACTCTAGTTTTATAGGAACCTGAAACCTTTGAAGAGCTTGAAGTGGCAGCCAAAGAAACATGCCCGGATCCCAAATCCCTTCCCAATAAATTTACACCATTGAATGTTTGTTGAGATGCATTCTTTTTACTATGTTTCTTGGGTTGCCGGTCTTTTACAATGCTCCTATCCTTTTCCGCAACATGAATTGAATCAACTTTGGTGCCTGACATGACAATCTGGGTTGCTCTGCTTTTTCTATTTGATCTATCATCTCCATTGCCAGTACTAGACTCTTTACGATCAGACTTCAAAATCCTGGACTTCTTCTCCTTCCGAGATCCGCTTTCACCACTTTGTTCCTTGGTATATACCTTCCCTTCATGCCCAAAATCTTGAAATGTCTCCACATTATTCTGAGAATCCTGCCACTCTCTCATCTTTCTTTTCTTCATGGAACTATCTCTAGTACCTGTTCTCACGTCCAAAGCCCCACCATGCAATGAGACCTGAATTTGGTCTTTCAATTTCTTTGCAGAAACTTGCAATTTGTCCTTGGCAGGCTTGGCTACATCCTTTGTGTCTTCAGAATGACAGAGGTCAGTGTTTTTGGCGTCCTGACCATGTGCCTGGGATAACAGACCAGCACTTGAACCGACACAAACCTTTCCAATGTCAACATTAGAATTCGGGTTCGCATCAGCATGCCCCATATCTCCTCTCTTCGGTTTCTTAGAAGTTCCAAATGTATGCTGATCATCCTCCTTCTTGTTTTTCAATCTTACTGCCTTGGCATTACCTGCAGATATTGAACAACCTAAATAAATAGAGGCACTGGTTACTACTTTTGCACAAACGTGTTATGGCAGTAGGAAAGGGAAACTTTACAGATAATCGCATACCTCCACTTGTTTGCTTCTCCTTCTGCTTAGGTATGCTTTTTTCGATTCCCAAGTTTTGCAGCTTGCTCATATGTCGAGAACTAGATTTCTTTATCAGATTTGATTCTAAAGGAGGCTGGTTTATGACATTTGAGCTTAAACTTTTTACAGCTACTTGCAGGTGGTTCTTTGTAGAGTTCAAGAGACCACTTCCATTACCTGCATTTGGTATTTCCCTTGAACCAAGTATCTTCTTCCCTTGATTAGACATGGCATGAGAACTGAGATTCCGATCATAATGTAGGGCATCAACTGCAAGTACTGCAGATGCTGTTCCATTAGCATGAGTCTGCAGCTTATTTATACCTTCTGAAGATGGGATCTGGTATAATGCATAGAGTGCTTTGGTTGTTTCCTCTTCACTTATGTCGCATCGATTCATCCCAGGCCTACAAAACAATTTCAATACCACAGTGAAAAGGCAGCAAAACAGGCACACATACGCTCATGTGATTACTTGAATATCTGAGTGTGTGTGTGTGTGTGTGTGAGAGAGAGAGAGAGAGTGAAAAAGAAAAGGGGTGCAAATGTTATTGTCAACCCCAACAATGAGAAGGAAGCTTACAGCCAATTAAGCATGCTACACAACCACTTCTCAGGGAGTTGCTCTGGCTTAGTACCGTAGGGTAGAAGCCGCCACTTATGACAACTATCACAGCACACCCAATCTTCTTCTATAATGACAGGAGCTGCGGCTACGGGTACGAGCTCCAAAGCCAGTCCATTTTCCTTTGTTCCTTGGCACAGAATGGGAGCATCTTTTGACAGTAACCTATTCTCGGGCTTTTTGCCACTCAATTTTTCCTTCGGTTTATCCAAACATGCCCTCCCTTTTATATCAATATCAGCGGCAGGTCTTTCTGCTAGATCCACTTTATCCCTTTGTTCCAATCTTTTGGCCCCCACTGAGACTCTTTGATTACCTCTGACCTTATCCTTCTGTGACTTTGACTTCTGAATTTTTATATCAGATGGACGAACACCATGACCTCCACTCAATTTATCTGTTGGTAATACACCTATTTCAAACTCCATGCGTTCCTTTGTTGAAATATTAGGTGGCTTTTCATTGCTTTGATTTTCCTTTGACTTGATCTTGCCCTCAGAAGATAGCTTTGCTCTCTTGCTATGCACATTAGTTTTTGCTTGTTCACGTGATGGACCTTTCTTACCAGCATTGTGTTTGAGCAGGTCATGCTCTTCCTTGCATTTGTATACATCAGAATCATCTTTTGAGGCTGAAATCTTGTAACCCTTGCACTTGACATCATCCCTGAGATCAACTGGAATATCCTGATTAGATATCAACTCAAATGACTCTTCCTTCACTAATTCAGAGGAAGATAATTTTCCTTTCACCTCATTCTCATTGGCCTCCCTGGAAGCTTCAGGTGTCTTACCAATCACTTTCAAACAATTACCAACAAATATTGAATTGGGCAAAGGTGTCGCTTTCAAGTCATTGGGCACAAGCTCCTTGT
The DNA here is from genome assembly GCF_019419815.1 of Pyrus x bretschneideri. Taxonomy (NCBI): domain Eukaryota; kingdom Viridiplantae; phylum Streptophyta; class Magnoliopsida; order Rosales; family Rosaceae; genus Pyrus; species Pyrus x bretschneideri. The sequence goes on from NW_025999798.1 coordinate 8,449,675, forward strand.
CTTCTTGACTCACAGCTTCTGATTTCTTTTTCATGATAATTTTTGTGTTATTCTTGATACCATTCTCAAGCTTCAGCGCTACCGGACTTTCACCCTTCCTGGATACTTTCATTTTTATCTCCTTTGACACTTTGGCGTTGCCCTGTGTGAAAACAGTGTCATCTACAAACAAAGATGAATGTTCTTGATGACCCTTAGATGAAGGCACTGGTTTTTGTTGATAAAGCTTTCTCTTTCTTGCTAAGCAAAGCAAACTGTCATGGAGTGGTGATATCAATGCATCTCCAGGAACAGGGAAGGAAGTCATAACCTGTTACAAAACATAAACAACGCCCATCAATGCAACAGATCATTTTAGGTCCATCTACAGCAATAGAAACTGCACTAAAACATCTGAGCTTACCTGAATAATGTTAGTAGCAGTGTCATCCACAATCACTTGAGATGGAGGTATCATCTCCTTACTTTCCTCAGGGCTGTTCTCCAAAGATGAAGATGGAGAGCTAAGTCCAAGACCACTATATATTGCTACATTCTTCCGAGCCGTGTTATCAGGGTTCATTTTGATTCGAACCTTCAGTGTCCTTTGATCAGTTGGATTGCCCTGTCTGTTTGAAGTTTCATCTTTCAAGGAACACCTCTCAGCTACTTGAGCAGAAGGCAAGCATGAATTCCGCTTAACTGAAATATCTCCAAGGAGGACCCTTGAATTATGTGACAAATTAGCATTGTTAGCAGTTCCAAGCCTCACATCTGGGGCTGCTTTTGAATAAGCTTTCAGATTCTGAGGAGCACCCTGTATGTTAACATAACCCACGAATGTCCACTAAAATAGAACTTTCCAATCTGACAAGATCTCAGCCATATATAAATCCTTCCTACCAAATAACAAATAAGAAGAATTTTATCACATACCTCTGTTAAACTTTTAGGAGATCTTGATGTGCTGTAGTTTATCTGCGGGGTCTTTGGATGAGACAAAATGGACGAAGACCTTTCATGGGATGGTAAAAAAGAGCCATACCCACCGTACTTTGCCCCTGACAGAACAATAAAGTCCATCCACCTGATGAGCCACTAAATTTACAAGTACAAATATGAAGCACTGTCTACTACTTTCATGTTTGTCACTTACCCAAAGTCTCAACAGAATTCCCGCCTTCAAAATCCTTCAGGAAATGGCCCAGAGCATTCTGAATTCTCTCATCCTTGAAAAATTCAAAAGATAGTGCCGTTACATACATTTTTTTTTTTTTTTATTTAACTGTCATTACATAGATAAGATCATAAAAAAAAGAAAGACTATAACCACATTGTCTGCACAGAAACACAAAGGGTAATTACAGAACGTTGCAGAAGAAAATCCTACTTTACTTTCTTTCTTTATTTTCTAAAGACGCCGATTGTCTAAACTTGTCTTACTGTTACCTAAAACCAGCTTAGCCCATCATGGGATTTGTTCACGTATCTGGCAATCAATAACGCTTTTCAAAGGTATTTTGATAGCCAAGACGACAGAATCGAGGAAGTGAAAACTAAATGTTAGTTTCAGAGACAAAATTTGGCCTACTAATCTCAACTCAGCTACTCAGCATTTGGAAATTTATAGGGGGTTTAAATATTTTGTTCTCTTGGACACTGAACAAACAACTATTGAGTTCAAATTCACTAATGCTTTCCTTGGATCAATAACCATATAAGTAATCTAAGAAGCATCAAAATGAAAAAAGAAAACTTCGGCTCATTTAAAAACTCTATATACCACAACTCATAGTCAATAAATGGCACGTACGAATAACTCCAAGAGTTCACTATAGTAATGCTGTTGCACAATCAAATATTCAGCAATCAGCCATGAATGTACTTTTTCTATACTTGAACCAGAAAATAATCTACATTGTATCTAAAGCCAGCCGAAAACACCCAGAAACTTCACTGGCAGTGTCCGAAGCATTTGTTTATCACGATGTGTTGGAATACAGCGCAACTTAAAGACAACTAATTATTGCATTACGTTTTACTATCCAAGGGATAAAAAATTCTACTTCACCCTGCAAACAGTTGCCTGCAAGTCTAAAATTCCAGTTTAAACTCAATTTCCTATTTTCCTTACGTTCTTACATTTTCTCGGAAACCAAACAAGCAGTTACAAATTACAATCCACCATTGTAATACAACATAGACATACATCAAAGACAGCATAGAAACTCTGTCTTAAGAACAAATTCAACACCCTATTATCTTCTTAAGATGTTCATATATTGTTAATCAACTCCAAAGCTTTCAGTAAAGATTCTATGGAGAAATTCGAACACGAATGAATCAATGAGACAAAGATGCCCTTACAATGTAAGAGAGATCGTTGTCCGGGTCAAGGTTTCCCTCGTCATCATCCTTGTAATTGCGAGGAGCCTCACCTTCTTCAAGCTCAGTATTATTCCCCTCCATCACAACCAACCTTACCAAACCCTAACCCTAACCTACCTCTAACCCCAAAACCCCAACCTTTTCACCCCTTCACGCACCGACCTTCCCTAAAGTCCAGCATCAGTCCAATCCCCAAAATACCCTCTCCGACCCACCAATGCTCTCGGAAAACCCAACAAAACCCAGAACCAGATTCTCCGATAACCGAACTTTCACAGTAGGAATTTCAAAACCCCCCTATGAAAAACAATCCCCAAAAATATTAAATAAAAATTCACTGAATTCATATTATGTCAAAGCTCTTCCGGTGGAAGTCTCCGATCACCGGTTCCGGGATCGACGGCGGAGATTGGTCGGGGCCGATCAGTGCTGATTATTGATTGGCTGCAACGGGTTTCGACGGATTGATTCAATTTTACGCACACTCTCTCTTCTTCTTCTCTTTGTTGGTGTACAATTTTATTAATTTATTAATTTATTTTATTTCTGCCTTGCTTTCCTTATTTTTGCCCCTTTTTCTATTTTTCTATTTATTTTTATTTCTGATTTGTTTCTCCTTTTGGTTTGCGATTTTTTATTTAATTTATTTTTTCACGTATAATTTTGGCGCATGAAAGAAGGGGTGCATTTATTACGATAGCTTCAAATTTTGGGAAGTCGGAGGCACCGGTTTCTGATGAAACGGCGCCGTTTGCCACGTGTTGTCGGTTGGGCGAGATATGCTGCCGCGTATTTGTCGCGCGGAATGCGGACCTTGGTTTTGTTATGATATCGAAACGTTGGATTGGGACATGACTACGTAAGCAACGTGGTGCAACAATAACATAGTTGAAATAAACTCTCTTTTAATAAATAAGTACGTTAATCAACATTTAAGTAAAAATCTAATCATTGATATTCACTTCATTTAGTTTATAAAATTTGGTCTCACTAGCTTACTCATTTCTTAGTTAATCGTTATCTTGTTCATCTTTGAGATTGCCCACTTAGATTTTGTACATCCTCACTTTGATCATTCTACAAAGCTGCAACCAAGTTAAAACATCGTTCACCATCCTATACTCCGAGATTTTTAAATGTAGAAATGCTGAATGCATTTCTCAACTTTTATGTTTTTTATAGTACTTATTATCCTAAACATATGAACGAGTTAAAAGTATAAGTTAGTAAACTTAATAAACAATAGTAACTAATACTGTCACTAGTAATTCATCCATGTCGTGGTTGCAGCATGATTAAAACAACGTAAGTTCACGATCCCTTCAATCCATCAGTAAATCACCCATGTCGCGGTTGCAACATAGTTGAAACAATGTCTACTATTGCTGAGTGCAAACATCGACGCCCATACTATAAAGAGAAAACGATCAATTACAAAGACCAAAGATACGCCTAGTAGATAAAAAGGAGCACAACTTCACATAATTGTAGATTCATAACTTCTGCTGCTTTGACTACCTCCAGAAACCCTTCACTGCTTGAAATTTTCTTGTTACTTGAGCCTAGAGGTCAGAAAGACATTATTTCCTTTGAACCATGTTTCTTCTTCCCTTGGGATTCTGATCAAGATGTAAGACATCAACTGCAAGTACTGCAGATGTTGTTCCATTAGCATGATTCTGCAACTTATTTATACCTTCTGAATACCGCATCTGGTATAATCCATGGAGTGCTTTAGTTGTTTCCTCTTCACTGATGTCGCATCGATTCATCCCAGGCCTACAAACCAATTTCAATACCACGGTGAAAAGGCAACAAAACACGCACACATACGCTTCATGCAAATTTTATAACGTGAAACCAAACAACCGCGCAGGAAGCTTACAGCCAAACAACCGAGCAGAAAGTTCAGGACTTTTTAACCCAAGTTCCAAGTAGAAATTCAAACACAAATCAATGAGACAAAGATGGCCTTACTTACAGCGTAAGAGAGATCGTTGCAGATCAACGTTTTCTTCATCAGCGTTCATAGCAAGAAGTCTTGCGGCTTGTGGACGGCTCAGTTTATCCCCCTTCTTCATAGTAGGGACTTCTTTCGCTTGTGGACGGCATTTCTCGACGTCCTCCGGCGTTCATCACTGATGCTGAAGGACGATTGACTGACGAAATCAATCCTGTCTATGAAGCATGGATTCAACTGAACCAATTTGTGACTGTGAACAAGATATTTGCTCCTGATGCCTGGAAAACCCTTCAGTAACGTTATGCCTCCTCTTGGCATAATCGTGTTGTTAAGCTTCGAGGTGAGTTCATGAACTTTTGATCGGTGATCTTTTTGTCACTGACATTCTGGATCGGATTAACTCTTTGGTGGCTGCTATCACGAACAACGTTGGCCCCTTGTATGAAAACACAGTAGCCTCTGTAAGCCAGCGAGTCTCCCATAACCCATGCTGCCACACTTGGTCTTCGGGTCATTGTATAAATATCCATTCTATGAGAAATTTTTTTGCTACACTTCTATCTATGCTCCGATACTGTATGCATTGTAATAAGATTCATCCACTCTGTGCACTCTTATTTATTTTAAATTTAGAATTTGGTTTTAATTTATTCGTACTTTTACGCACTACTTTCACATTATGGTTTCGGTATCCTTCGGATGTCGGTCAACATGCTTCGATTTAGTATTCATATGGATATTCGAGTTGGGATGTGTCAATTTTTATCTTCTCACATCATATTCTTTATTTGTGCTGCTATCGAATTAAATAAATAAATAAATAAAAACAACAACAACCATAATTAAATTAGAGCACATGCAAAGAAAAAGATTGTGCGTCTTATCATTTTACAAGCCTCCTACCACAGGCGTGCGTGCGCTTTTTTTTTTTTTTTTTTTTTTTTTTCACTTAAGTTATTGTTGTTTTTTATTATTATTATTATTATTATTTTTGAAAAAAACATGAACTTACTAACTACCCAACGTGGTTTGTTTTTTGTAAAATTCTAATGGGAGAAGGCAATTTGCATATGAGGGAAGTTTCACATTTTTTAACTTCTTTTTATATATACTAGCTTCTTACCAAACATTAATGCGTGTGGTAATTTTTTTTTAGTTTAAACTTTATATTATTTTGAATATTAATTTATTTGAAAGTTAATTTACAGTGTATAATTTTTAAAAATGGTTAGTAACTCCATGTATGTGGGTTTTTTTTTTTTTTTTTTTTACTAATTGTCCTTATTTAATTAAATTGTCTCTTTAAAAGTAGTAAGAAGAAGGGGCATTTTTAGTACTATGAATATTTCATCAAATTTACCTTCTTCTTTTATATATAGAGATAGATTAACAAACGTAAGGAAATTGATTTATTTTTCTAATTTTTTTACCTGCCATGTGGTTGTAGTTTAGCAGCATAAATAAACTTTAAACTTTTGGACGGAATAATCACGTTATGTTTAATATTTTCACTCTAAATTGTTACATATAGGTCTATCTTACGTGTACATGTAAGATGAACCAAATCCTCGCTCATAACGACATGAAAAAGGAAACTTCAATGACATCTCACACCGTCCAAAACTTTTATGCAGTTTAACTTTTACCATTTATATTTTCATGATTACATCACAGTAATGGTTTGCACACCACTGTTCATTATCCAGAGTTTTGGAAAATTTTCGAAGCTCCTTTGGTAGTAGTTGCTTTGCTTCTGTACAATTTTTTTTAGTGCTAATGTGCCCATTCATAGTTTTATTTCCCCCACCCAAATTAACTCCATGTTAAAAGACTTCCAAAATTAAGTTAAAAATTACTCATTTTATATATTCTCTGTAGTTAAAAAAAAAAAAAAAAAAAACAGTAGAAAAAAAAATGAAAATGAGAAACGAATTAAACCTCTCCATTTTCTTTTCTCATTCCTCACTCTTTTTAACTCTTTCGCCCCCCCCCCCCAAATTCTATCTCTTCTTTTCTTCCTACATTTCAACCTTTAATTCTGAACTGGAATTTAGGAATAAATATAGAGATGAATCTTAAATTCAGATATGATAGGAGAAAAAAGAAAAAGATAGAAAGGAATAGAGAAAGGAGAATAAAAAGAAAGGAATGTAACTTTCCTAGCGGCAAAGAGAAAAGGGGTTGTCGCGGTCATATGTGGTGCTTGGTTGTAGTTGCTTTGGGCTGGATTGGGAGGATTTTCATGACTGCTTTATTTTCCTAAAATCTCCTAAATTCAATCATTCTTTATATTTATTTTATTTATAACTTAAACTGTTACGAATATTTTAGAAATATAAACCGATGAAAAGAGAGTATTTGGTATTTTAAATTTTCTAAGTGAAAGAAAATATCTTAATGTAGTTAAAAGAAATAAGACCATAACGTGGGCACAGTAGCAATTTTTTAAGGAAAACAAAAAACAAAAAGAAAAATGGAAAAACATATCGTTTTATGATTTTTTAACATCACTATCAGAGTTTTCTGTCTTTTAGGGTTCGTAAATTAGATTCGATCGTGTCGTAACCCCTTTCTCGATTTTCTCACCCAATTTTTTAAAATTTCCGTCGTAATTATTTCCGCTAGGGTTTCCATTCCCCCAATTTAATTTCATTTGCCTTTTTCATCGATTTCTCGAAATGGAGGGCATTTCGCTGCTGTAATTGGTAGGTTTTCTGCCCCCAATTTCCACGTGCTTCAGGGTTTTTCCTGTTCAATTTTAGCTTCCAGAAGTAAAATGATTTTTTTGGTTGGTTTTCTTCTGGGAGTGTGTTGAATCAGCTCAATTTTTTGTTTCTTTTGCTCTGATTTTGGGATTTTTATCGTAAGTTGGTTGAATTTTTGTTTTTGCAGTAAATAGATTGAGCGGGCATGTCATTGGGAGTTTATAGCTTGGAGGGTTGAATTTTTTCTGAGAATATTTGTATGAATTTGGGGACAAATGTTTGCTACCAACATGGATTCAGCGCGGGATGTTGTTGGAGTTCCGAGCACGGTGTTGATCCCAATGCGCTTTGTGTGGCCTTATGGGGGCAGAAGTGTGTTTTTCAGTGGTTCATTTGTCCGGTGAGACTCTGAGTTTTCGGTCTCGAATTTTGTTTATATATAAATGCAATTTAATTATATCTGATTTGTTGGGCTGCTGTTATATTTGTGTGTGTTTCAAATGGTATGTTCTTTGTGCAGCAGGTGGTCTGAACTCATTCCTATGACACCGGTTGAGGGTTGCCCCACTGTGTTTCAAGCTGTTTACAGTGTAACGCCTGGATACCACCAGGTAAGTTTTTTCGTTTCGGAATTGAAGTATTTGAATTGTTGTTGTTGTGTAAATTCACGAGCTTTCACTTTTGAGGGGAATATGAGTAGTAGCAGTCAACCATGATTGATTCAGTGATCATAGATGATGGATTCATTGATAAAGCTTGTAATGAATCATATCAATCTTTACATTTTATAGGAGCAAAGTTGAGAAAGTTGATTGCAGGCCATGGAAAAGGGTGTAATGTAGTTGAGTTTTGTTAATAATCGATTGAAATGTAGGTGAATTTAGTTAGTAGAATCAAGTCATAGTCTTCATACACTCAAACTTGATATTGATGAGAAGAAATATGAAGGGTTAATATCAGGTATTACCATTAAGAAGTTTCGTTTGAATTATACTATATTAATGTAGTACTGAAATGGTTAAAGAAGTTTACTTTGGTTTGAATGTCCTTTTGGAATTGGAATATTTTTGTTGCCCACCATAGTTGAATTTTGAAGCACTCAGTGATCATAGGCATAGGATGATGAACTAAGTATATGGTATATAAGAACTAAGAGTTTGGAGACCTGTATCACAATATGAGCTTATGGAAGACAAAATTGTTGTTAATGAGCCTTGGCTCAAGTGGCATTGGATGGGTAGGGTGAGACGTGAGGGTAGACACCCATGGTTCGAATCTGCATTTAAAAAAGCTGTGAGTTGTTTGAGGCAGTGAAGTTAGCATTGTCAACTTTTGTATCTTTCTTGCCGTGTTCCTCATGGGATTCCTGTTTATGAATATTGCTCATTTTAATCTTCCATATGGTGATACTATGTGATTGTAGTGTGGAAATCCCTATTGGGTGCTTCATTAAGCTGAATTAGTAGTAATATATCAAGTAATAGAGTCAGTGCTGAGAAATTTTAGTCTAGGAGGTGATGTAGTAGTTGGTATGAATTCTGGATAATTGGCTTGGCTTACAGATGTATAGAGGAATATATTATGAATAATCTATGGATATCATATAATTACTATCGGGCTTTTTTATTCTTTTGAAATTTGAAAATCACATGTTCATCTCAAGTGGATCACCAGTTTCGTACTTTTTTGGTTGAAGTGATTGAATATGTGAATTTTTATCAAGCCTGCATGCAGTTTGATGTTAGAATGCTAGTACTGGGGTGTTCTGTGTTTACATTGATAGGACTTTAAACACATCATCAAAGTCTTACTTTGCATGTGTTTCTCATACTACAGTACAAATTTTTTGTTGATGGCGAATGGCGACATGATGAGCACCAACCTTACGTGAGTGGTGAATATGGGTTAGTGAACATTCTCTTGGCCACAGATCCTAATCTCTTTCATCCGAATGTAACTTCAGAGATGACTTCTGGACCTAATTATATGGAAGAGGATACTGAGGCCTTTAAGCGTTTGGTAAGAGTCATTCATTCCTTATCATTTAAGATTATGTATGTTTTTTACCTGGGGCAGCATTTAAGATCATATCATTGTTACCTCGAAATGTAATTCTCTTTCTATTAACCTTTCCTATAAGATTTTACTGAATTCAGGGTGCTTCAACATTATCCCATCCATGTGATGTGTTTGTGATTTGAGTTACTAGGTTGCTTATGGAATTCATGGTCTGAGTAACCTTTTTTCCCAAATAAAAAAAAAATCTTCCTTGCACTTTAACACTCATTTTATGCTCCTGTAAGCTGTATTTACTTTCTGTTATTTTTCTCCAATGAGTTATTGGTAAGAGTGGATTGTGATCTTTCTTACAACACAGGTCCGGATTACAGATGGTACTTTAACTGATGTAGTGCTGAGGATATCAGAGGCTGATTTGCAAAGCTCTCGTGATTGTATTTCTGTCTTCCTGTCCGCACACACCACATATGAACTACTCCCGGAGTCAGGCAAGGTTTGGATGATTTGTCATTGCCCTCCTTTATGCATTCTACATTTGGTTGGTGTATATGAATTTGATTCATTATGCAGTAGTCTCTTTTTTTTTCTTTTTTTAATCACATCAAGTTTACAGGTTGTTGCATTGGATGTTGATTTACCTGTAAAGCAAGCATTTCATATATTGCATGAGCAGGTATGTACAAAGAAAAATACATTTCTCATTGTTGGTTGAATCATGCTCTGCGTATTTGATTTGTGGAAGACGAAATGAATACATTCTAGCTTGATCTCTATTAGTATCAGTTTTAGTGGACATTGTGGTAGTTCTAAACTCATATTAAGTTCTATGTCATAACTGGAGGATCACCCCCATATATCTTTATGAGTCCCTTATAATTGTTTCAATTTGATCTTTTCACATCATTTTTATAAACCCAATTCAACTAAGGAATTTATCTAAGCTTTTCTAGTTGTCGAAATTTGCACGGTACCTTGGTTCTTCATTTTTTGTTGGCGTGCTTGCTTGATGCTGATAATGAGCCAGCATATGCATCTTTCTGAGCCAATTTTTTTCCAGGGAATCCCTTTGGCGCCTCTTTGGGACTTCAGCAATGGACATTTTGTTGGAGTTCTCAGTGCATTGGATTTTATTTTAATATTGAGAGAGGTATGTTTGAATCTGAAATGATTTTTTTTCCTTTGGTGAGTTCTTCAAGATGCAGTTATATCATTGTTATTTTGAATTCTTGGATAGTAATTTGATGACAAAAGTTCAAATATTTTAGTTTGAGACTTCCATCTCCTGTTTGTTATTTCTGTCGTTCTTCACTAATGTATACATTCTTAGGGAATTGTGAATCAGACTTTGGTAAAATTTTATCAGCTTACTTTATTGACCAAATACTTTTTAAGTAGGATTTTGCTATTAGTTTTGTGCAATGCTCGCACCCACATTTGAGTGATGTATGATAATTTCTTAAAATAGCTAACTTTATTTTTGTCTTTTAGCTTGGGAACCATGGATCTAATTTGACAGAGGAAGAGCTTGAAACACATACTATAGCAGCATGGAAAGAGGGAAAAGCATATCTAAATGGACAGATTGATGAACATGGGAGAGGAGTGCCGAGACAGTTAGTCCATGTGAGTGTTTTATGTGACTCTTTGTATTTCTGTCTTGTAAATGCAGTATTTACCGTTGATCAGGTGGGTTTTTATTTTAATCTGTGGTGCTAGATTCATAATTTGACAACATAACACGGCAGGTATCTGGCAAAGAACATCACCTGCTATACACAAATATATACATCTTGCATATAATATACATAATTTTATATCCTAGGGATTCATGCAATAATAAGGTCTTTATGTGTCTGCGTGGTTTGGAATTATTTTGAGATCTTATTTAAAAGACACAAGAAACTTATAATTTGATGCCTTTAAGAATCGCTTCTTGAGTACAGAAGCAGCCCTCCTTGTGAAGCTGTTTCAATGACTCTTCTGTTGCGTACGATGCAAACTCATTAATGATCATTTGGAAGCGTTCAAAACATTGTCACAACTTAAATCAGTAATAGTTTGTCTCCAGACAAGTAAAACAAATGTCAAAGTTAAAACTTGAATTCTGTGGTAGTATGACAGACCCACAAATGGGCCGTCGTATGCAACCACTGTCAAACTGATGCTCATGTAATCTTAGTCCTCGTTAGCATAAATGTGAATGTTTACATGGTATACTGTCTGGGTGACCATATGGTAGTTTTTGTAGCATGCTAGGTTTAATAATTTTGCTTTGACTGGTTCATTATTGATATTTCAGGCTGGACCATATGATAATATGAAAGATGTTGTGTTGAAAATTTTGCAAAATGGGGTTGCTACGGTTCCAATTATCCATTCATCTTCAGAAAATGGCTTATTTCCGCAGCTATTACATCTTGCTTCACTGTCTGGTATTTTAAAATGTAAGCTCTTTGGAAACTTACTAAATAATACCGTAGATTCAGTTCGTAATTGGTACTGATAAATGTCAATTTGCAGGTGTTTGCAGGTACTTTAGGCATTCATCTAGCTCATTACCCATACTTCAAGCACCAATATGTGCACTTAATGTGGGTACTTGGGTTCCAGAAATTGGAGAGACGAATCGTCGGCCATTAGCAATGTTGAGACCAAGTGCTTCGCTTAGTGCAGCTCTAAACTTGCTAGTTCAAGGTAAGCCTTGTGGTTGAGCTGTAGAATTTTTGAGTGTGCAGCAATTGTCATGAAGTGGGATGTCTTCTCCAATAGATGTACACATATCCATGCATTGTGCTGGCATCTGCTAGCCTGCTACTGTAGGAAGTGGATCAAATTATCTGAATTTAAATTGTGTTTAAGGATTTGTTACGATTAATTTTTAGGTTATGCATGGATGACCTTGTATTGTAGCACCAAAGTTTTAGGGTGAGCGAGTATTTTAGATATGCATCCCATCATGCTAACTCAAATGCATTTTTGTTTTTGCTTTGCAGCTCAAGTAAGTTCAATACCTATAGTTGATGATAATAACTCTTTACTGGATATATATTGTCGAAGGTTAGTTGTAATTCTATTTGGGTATAATTACTAGTTGTTGTCTTGATTGATTGAAATAAATAATCAGCTGTTTTTTTTTATTTTAACAAACAATTACTGATATTTTTCCATTTACATTTTCTTGACAGTGACATAACGGCTTTGGCTAAAGATAGAGCATACGCACATATTAATCTCAATGAAATGACTATTCAACAGGTAACTGGTGTAATTCCTGAACATAGTTGTTTTCCGGTTTCCATACGAATTTTCTTCACTCTTTTGTGCATCTTAAATGTCATATGGAATGAGAATTCTTCAGATGCATTAGAGACAGATTTCCAATCATTTATTTATTTTGGAGGTCGGGAGATTTAGGGGCCTAATGGTTTTTTGAATTTAAAGTTGTGGTTTAGTTAGGTGGCTCCTCTTTCAGTTTGAAGGAATATTTTCTTTGACATTTTCACTACATATTCATACATTCTGGTGGAAGAGACCGTCCGGGGTGCTAAGCTTCCAGGGATGTAGTCTTAGTTCTTATCTTTGTTTTTGTAGGCATTGCAGTTGGGACAAGACTCATTTTCTCCCTTTGAACCAAGAGGTCAAAGATGCCAGATGTGTTTGCGCAGTGATTCTCTGCATAAAGTGATGGAGCGATTGGCCAATCCAGGTATTTCTCTATTCACTTTTGTATTTAGAAATGTTAAAGACTTAATGTTTCGATGCTGTTACGTAAGGTGCAGAGTTGTGATCATGTAGGGAACGATATGTCCAGCCAATCTTCCCACTTAATTTCCCTCAAATCTTGGATTTCAGGTGTCAGACGACTGGTTATTGTAGAAGCTGGCAGTAAACGGGTTGAAGGCATTGTTTCACTAAGTGACGTTTTCAAGTTCTTGCTTGGTTAGCTCCTAAAAACAATGGTTGAAAAAGCTAGGAGTTCGATCAGTGGTTCTCGACTTCACGCATGTGTAGATGGGCGCCATCTCCTCCTACCCCAACCGTTGATTAGAGAATCCAGTACCTTGCACGGTGACTTGTTCTCATTTCATTCAAATATACAATTGGATTGGCTTCTTGGCTTCGCCTGGTTTTTTTAGGATTTTGAAGAAAGAGGCCTGTAAATTGAGAGGAATTCATTTCCTCAGAAATTTGTTGGGCTTCTCCCTCCCTTGTTATTTACATTGTGCTGCCGATGTAGATGTGATGTAGCCGAATACAGCGGGGCTCCTGTATTACTTTTCTGTTGAAAAATTAGGGGGGAAATGATGGAACAAAATGATGGGGGGTGGAGGAATGCTGAACAATTGAAGCCATTGGGTGCCTACTGCTATATGCTTACTTGTAGTTGTTAACATGTAATTGGCTTTTTCCGATTTCGTTTCGTATTTTTCGTCTATTGGTTTGATCCTCAAACGTATTGTAAGTAGCAGGCAAATGGAGAACTCAATAAACAGAACCATGTTATGCTGTGTATTGGTTACAAAGTTTATCATTTGTAAAAAGAAAATTAAAATAAATTATCTAAAATCACCCAAATGTGGGTGGGACTTGGATTATTTGATGCCAACATTCTTGTAAGATTTTAATTATTGTTTTTTTTTATTTTTTATTATTTTATAGCCAAATTAGTCCTTGAGATTGGTATAACTATCTACTTTGGTCTTTGAGATATGAAATCGATAGAAGTGGTTTATGAGTTTGTTCAAAGTCAATCACTTTGGTCATTTCGTGAAAATTGTTGTCATATAAGGATCAAAGGGACAAAAATACAATCATTTTAAGAGATTTGGGCTAAAATGATTTAACAAAAATTGAAGGTGTTTTTATCCTTCTATTCTTATTTGACGGAATTTTTTGCAAAATGACTGAAATTGATCGTGGACAAACTCAGGAGTTAATTCTATCGATTTTAAAATTTAGGGACCAAAATGAGGATTTATAACAATTTTATAGACTATTTTGACTAAAACAGGGATAAAAGGTTATGGTTTCACGAAAAAGAAAACTGAGTTTTACACTCCTTTCTTCTTCTCATTGACTCTATTACTTGTTTTTGTACCTTAATTCGCGGTTGATTGATTCAGTCTTGTAGCTATGAATAAGAGAGGGAGTGCAGAATATAAAAAAAGGAGCGAAAATTTATTTTACAAAATGATCAAAAGTGTGACGAAATTTGAGTTTTATAAATGATTGAGGCAAAATTGTGAGTCCATGGGAGCAGTGAATAGTCAAGCGCGCCCATTCCCAAATATAATTATCTTTTGGAAGGTTGACTTTTGGGGTACAATGAAAATGGAAAAGTCAGGTTTGTAGGAAATCTTTGTTTTTAATATTAGTTTTATCTTTATACAATAAAATATCCAAATACCAAATTCGACCTTTATAAAACTTCTTCAAAGTATAAGAAGCTCTTGACAATATTAAAGAATCTGTTCTTCTTCCATAAAGAATTCGTCTAATAATTTATAAATCTAACTTTTAAAAAAAAAATTGTATTGCACTTTTATGTTTATGAGCCAAAAGTTTAACACAAGAAAGTTGAAGTATACATTATATGAACTAAATCATAATAATTAAGTATCAAATGAATCCAACCTAAAATGACTAATTATATCACTTTCTCCAAGTGTTCGGAGTGAATTTCAAAATAGTCTATAAATTTTTAATTTTTCAATTTGCACCATTGGGTCTAGTTTTAACATACACATTTTGATCAAATTGATTGATCATTCATTAAATTGATGACATGTGAGCTATTTTTCAAAGAACTCATCAATTTAACATAGAATCAGATGCGCTCAAGATAAAAGGTATAACCACATTATTGCTGACGCATTGTAAGCTAAATCCACTCATTTTCTCTTAGTGTAAATAATATCGTTTGTTAAAAAAAAAAAAAAGTTATTGTTGCGGTCATATTTAGAATAGAAATGTGATTGTGTAAATCCTAGTGTATCTATGGATATATTTGAATATTCCCTATTAGTAGTTAATATCTTATTAGAGTTGTAATCCTAAAAGAGTAAGGATTTAACATATCCTACTACTATGGCACAATGGGTAATACAACACACACCTCAAAATTAAATCTCTCTCTTCTCACTCTTATTGCCGCCTACCTCCCCCTCTCTATTCACTTAGAATAGTTCAGTCAAATAGGCCTACAACAGTTGTAAATTAATACAATTTTAAATCTCTTAAGTCTTAATACAATTTTGAAATTTAAATGTTCTTCTTATTGAAAAAAAAGAAGAAGGGTAAATGACATTTTACCCCCTCAGGTTTGGGGTCAATTTCAATTCTTTACAACATCTTTAAAACATTTCAATTTCATACATTTACTTATCATTTTATTTCAATTTCATACATCCGTTAGAAAATCTGTTAAGTAAACCATTAAGTGATAACGTGACAAATATGTGATCCACATTTATGCTGACATGGCTGCCACATTTGTGCCACATGGAATTTTTTTTTTTTTTATGCATTTAAAATATAATATTATTTACCCTATTAAAAAAAAAACAACCAAACAAAACAAACCTAGAAGCCCCCCACCACGACCCACTTCTCCATCTCCTCCCTCTTCACCTCTCATCCCTTCTCTCTCCCCAAACCCACTCATTCCTCTTCAAAACCACCCACCCCCCCCCCCCCCCGCCCCCCGCCGCCGCCCCAACCCCAACCCCAACCCCACCCCCACCTCCTTTGCAATCCCACCACCCCACCCAAAACCCCAAATACTCATAGCTGCACACATGGCGGTCGGAGTACTGGTGCTCGAAGCAGAAGAGCTCGCCGCATCGGCACCAAAATCCGATCAACTAGACCTTTCACCAGCATCCGGAGCATCGATTGACCAAGCACCTATTTGGCAATTCGCCCGATCTCAGCAATCTCCAACACCGTTGTCTTATGGAAAGTCTCGGTTGGGGCCTCGAAGCTGAAGGTGGGTCGGGGGGTGAAGAGGGATGAGTGTGTCTAGGGAGAGAGAAAGGATGGGAGGTGAAGAGGGAGGAGATGGAGAAATGGGTCGCGAGGGTTCTAGGGTTGTTTTTTAAAAAATAATAATAATAATAATAAAATAGGGTAATAATATTATATTTTAAATGCATAAAAATTATTATTTTTTGCTACGTGGCACAAATGTGGCAGCCACGACAGCATAAATGTGGATCTCATATTTTCCACGTCATCACTTAACGATTTACTTAACAGATTTTCTAACGGATGTATGAAATTGAAATAAAATGATAAGTAAATGTATGAAATTGAAATGTTTTAAAGATATTGTAAGGAATAGAAATTTATTCTAAACCTGAGGGGATAAAATATAATTTACCCAGAAAAAAAAAATAAAAAATCCCTCTAATTTTGATGGTTTTTGAGGAGCGACCCAAACAAAAGGCACAGGAAAATATATTTTAAAGTTTTTTCGGATACAAAATTAGTCGGAGTCGTACCGTCCTCTTCCCGATCTGAATCGTAGCTGTGATATCAGTCGCATCAACCACCGCCGGCGGAGGAGAAAATGGTGAAACAAAGAGGAGAAGAGTTGACCGAGGACGAAAAGAAGGCCTTAAGAGGCAGCAAATTCGCGCCTCTCCCATCCTTGCCCCCTCCTCGTTGCCAACCCAGGTTTCTTTTCCATCCTTCTTCTCCCTCATTTCTTAATTTAGGGTTTTCTTTGTTCCGGTGAGTGATTACATACAACTATATGTATGGATATATGTATGTGTATCTATAGGTTGTCTCATCCTGGAGGTCCGTTGACAACGAACAAAGCGGCGGCGTTGGCGAAATTTCTCGAGAGAAAGCTACAGAATCCCGATGGATTGGACTCCATCAATCCGCATCTTCTCGAACGCGCTGTTCAGAACGCTAAACGCACCGTTTTTGCAAGTAATTACACTCTGTTCGATCGAGCATCTTGTTAATCACAGGCATTTTACTCCAATCAAATGTGATTAAGTTAAAATTGGGATTTTTTTGGGTTAATCAGGTGGCGCATCGAATTCTGGAATCCGAATACGGCATGTTGACTCCTTTGATGACTCTGAGACTGAGGTAATTATGTGTTTTACTTTCAAGTTTTGGTTCCATTTAGTCTTCGATTACCATGGTGCTTGTAGCTCAAGTGATTAAGCGTAGTTAGTAGTTACCGTTGCACCCGTGGTACTCCGTTTGATTTCCTCGCCCTCGATATCGGTTGTATGGAAAGAAAATGAGATTACTTCCTTGAGTGTTTTTATGAAATTTGGGTGAAAAATGCAGGACCCTCGACAGGAAGAAAATGTGGAGAATTCAGAGCCCAAGAAGGTGAAGAAAAAGAATAATAATAAGAAGAAGAAGATGAAAAGTGAGAAGAAAAAGAGACAACAAAAGGTTGTTAACTTATCACTGGCAATTGTCTCATTGACGGGGTTTTGTCTCTCGTTTTTCATTTGTTTTCTTTACGTGTTTAGGGAAGTGAATTTCCGCACACCCCTTACTCACACTACCTACCGATGTTTATCTTTGGACTTTGGATTGAATAAACCAAAGGCAGATGATCTTATGCTGAAATCATTTCTTATATGTTTAATGTAGCCTCGTTTCTTTCGATACTAACTTGTAACTTGTGATGCGCTGCAGGTTATGGAAGACTCGGGGTGCGGTGTGGTAAAAAGGCCTAAAAAGAAGAAAGTAAAGTTGTGATAGGGGGTGAAATTAGGGTTCAACTTTTGTGCCTGCAAGTAGAGGCTTCAGAAGCAAAAGCTGGGTGGAAGCTGTGAATTGTTCACTTTTGTACCAAATGTAAGGGGCATCATTCTTTGAATTCTACACTGATTTTCTTCTCTCTTCTTACATCACAAGTGTTCTGATATTTGTTTTGATACGTCTTTTAATTGTGAAATCCATTGAGCTCTAAGTACTTGCTACAGTAATCGTAGGGAGATTTTCTATGATGCTTTTGAGTATCGGATATTCCAAAATTTTCAACCATTAGATCTTAAGTTAAGAACACAAAAATGGAGATATAACCATAATATCTGTCCAATTAACCAATTAGATTAACAGTTTAACTATAATAAGCAGCTTTTATTGACATTCTAAAAAATTCATTTTGCAGTTCATTACGAACAAATACGAGAGATTTTGTAAGAGTGCATAATGATCTTCCTGAAGTGTCAATGACATTTCTCGTATAATATGAAAGGATTTACACCTATCATTTGTTTGGGATTATTTTTTTGAAATACAAATGATATTACAAATATAATTTACACTGGAGGGAGGGGAGTGTTTGAAACGGAGAGAATTTTATTGAACAATTATACTATTATATATACATACAAAAATGCTTCAAGATACAACTCTACGGGCATTTGATTTTGGTGATGGTTGATGGATAGATATAAAGAGGGCAAAAAGGATGCACAAAATATGCACAGCACATTTAGGGTGTCAAGTGGAACCATGTAGGCACCAACGCCAGTGTCTGATTCCTAACAATGCCCATGCACTTGTGTATTTCTCCGTCAACCGAAAGGTTCTGCAGACAGAATGGCTGCAATCTAGTCACGGCTTCGTCTAATACTTGGGCGACGTCAGCCGGTGGAAACTGCCGTGCTGTACATGTCTGCATTTCGGGTGAGAAAAACCAAAATCTATAACCTCCTCCATCCTCTCAAGGTCGTCTTCCTTCCTCAAGGATGAGATTTCCAATGGACATTTACTCACTGCAATCATACTTCTGGTTTAATAACAATAACTCATCGAGGGCAGCAGGACAAAGAATCAAGGAGCACTAGATGCCCACCTGCATAGCTGCATCAACCATTTTGCGGGGGCTTTTGCTCTTGAACTTTCAACAATATCACACACCTGACCTGCCGATTCTTAGGCATGACAAGAATACCCAGAAGAGCTTGAATGGCCACCAGGGTCTCTTAAAAAAAAAAAACAGAACCAAGCCCACTAAAATGAACATAAGAAGGCCCAAATCGGTACAAACCCTAATACAACTACAACTAAAATACCTTGTGGTGCAATATAAGAAAATAAAACTTTTTTTTTTTTTTTTGTTGAAGAAAATTAAAACTTTGTAACTCATTTTAAAAATCACCCCAAACCTAAAAGTTATAGAATGGAATTTACCCAAAACCTAAATAGATTAAAAATACTTTAGTGAATATAAATGAGTGGGGATCCTCAAATCACATTCGTTCATCGTACATTGTGCAGTCAGAAATCATTGTAAATTTTTTTTATTTAAAATTGAATATAAACAATACATGACGAAAACTGATCACATAATGTACGATGAACGGATATGATTGGAGAATCCCTATAATCCTCACAAAGAGAATCCGGATCCGTCAAGGATCCTCTCTCATATATAAATACAAGTAAAATAAAAATTTTCAAAAGAAAAAGGGAAAACATGGGTTTTAAATATAAAGCAAAACCAACTAGTTGTAACTTGTGGGAGACGAACACCTTTTTTTACCATTTTTGGTAAGAAAATGAAACCCACTAGTGGAAAGGAAAGCTAGATATTTGTTGACAGCCCAATATTCTCACATGCAACACAACACAACACTCATGGATCACTAGAAGCCCACCACACAAATTCACAACAAAACCAAATCCTTTGGACCAACCAATAAAATTACAAAATTAAATTAAAAATAATAATTAAATTTAGAAAGAACAAAAAAAAAAAGAAAAAATCACAGAGACACACACAGCTCGCCGACATTTGATGACAAACGATTGCTACAGTTCAAATCAGAGCCACTGCCACCAAATCTTAAAAAGTGCCACTTGTGGCCAAATCTCGCCCAAGTCAAACAAACCCACTTTCCCACCTGGTCACCGCCCCTTCCGGTTCCTCCTCCTCCCAGTCCATCCTTGCCCAACCGGGTGCACCCGGTCACACGTCTCACCTGCTTGTGCTGAATAATTTGCATTTATGGACTTCTCACCAACTACGCATGTACGCATGTCTTTCTAGTTCAAACACTGGGCGCTGACGTCCCGGAAGATCTCAGCCGTACATTTCACGGCAAGGGAGGTGATCCGTTGATTTTATCCGACTAACCGCGTCTTATTACACAACCAAATCTGTGGGGTAGTTCCAACTGAATTAAGTCTGGAGAACCACGCGCTTTAACAGTGCGTGAACTGCACACTGAACAAGTTAGGCAACTAAAGCTGAAAAAAGAGGCTCGGGTTTCCAAGTAACGACTGAGCTTCCGTACATGACGTACGGCCCGTTGACGTCACTTTTGGCTCGGATACACTCTCTGTGCGGGAGCGTGGTTTTCGATGCAGTTGAGATCTTTAATGCGTTCGTGTCGGCTTGTGGTTGGTTGATCGAGAAAGTTGCTTTTCCTCCTGTCTGGCTGCGTCGGTTCTGCTTGTATGGGTGAAACCCCATGCTCCTGCTGTAGTGCTGTGCTCTTACACTCTCGGTTGGGGAGAAGGAAAATCCAACTTAGAACATTATTACAAGTCTCATAAGAAAATATATATTCGGATACTCGCTAGTGTATTATGTGAGCGTGACGATAATATGATGAGATTAATAGGAAAAATAATAAAAAAAAGTTTAAAAACTATGGGTTTTAATCAAAAGGACAAAAATGTGTTGTAAGTGAATAGTATCAAGAGTGATTTTTAAAGTAAAAATATATTTTTTGTTAAAAGTCAACAATACCAAAAATGTTTCGTTAAAACTCCATAGATTAATCTTAGTGTAACGTTGCTAACAAGTGCGCTGCATGTGTGCAAGGTGCTTAATTGGTTATGCTGTATTTGGTTTGTTTTCTTTGTTGACGAGATGCCAACAACCATTATGTTGTGATGGTAGTATCATCTGCAGCATGCTCATAAAATTCTTTTTGCTCTTTTTTAATAGTGGATTGAAGTGTATTACGTGAGTATGGCGTTAATATGGTTAGATTAAACGAAGCATTATCTCTACTCTCATATGGTTAGATTACAAGTGGACAGTGCCACCAAACAAGCTAGTTCATCAGTTTTGAAGGAGGATGCAAGTGTATTACGTAAGCATGACGTTAATATGGTCAATTTCAATGAACCGTTATCTACGCGCTCATAAAATCTTTTTTCCATTTTAAATAATTTTACAATAATAAAAAATGTAATTAGTATGATTTGGTGGTCATTTTGCAACTGACGCATGTAGTTGTGATTTGGAACGCTAAATTTTGGGTTTGTAAAAGTTTCTTAGTTTTGTTTATGGGTTGAGCTCTTGTCACACTTCTCTTGGTTTTTTTTTTTTTAGTACAATGATATATTTACACTAAGGGGGTATAAGAATAAATTGGTTGCAACCTCGTTATTTTCGAAATTCGAATTTAAGACATTTCACTTAAAAATGAAAATAAATACCACTAGACTGTAGTACTAACTAAGTGACCACATCTCTTACTTTGTTATTCTATTTTTTGTTATTTTGGTGTAACGTTAACTATGTTATTTTTTTCTTCCAACTGTTATTGTAATCGACTTCTATTGAACCTTAATTGAGGAGTTTTTTTTCTTCCTCTAGTTTGAATTTTAGTTGTTTCTTACTAAAATGAATCTCTACTAATTAATGAAACCCTAGTTATCAACCAAAAGATGGTGAAAAGACAAATTAGTCTTCTATCACACAAAAAAAAAAAAAAATGATGGGCAATAATGTAATTTCACAAGTCCAAATTTTACTATTTTTTATTAAAGTCTCACCTACATGTGATATTAAAATAAAAAAATAGCCCCCAAAAACAAAAACCTCTCACTCCCCCACGTTCTCTCTCTCTCTCTCCTCATTTTCTAAAAAAATGTGTTCATACACACAAAGTGTGTAGACAATGCTAGTATAAATTATTATAAGTTCTAAACTAATGATTAAATATGATGAAATTTCAGTTGTGTATTTACACTTGAATCGAATGATTAAATATGATGAAATTTCAATGTTAAGTAACATGTAGAGATTCTAACACCAAATCTACATGTTTTGTGCCTAGTATAACACGACCCTTGAATATTTGTCATGCATACTCACATAAACTTGTAGAACCAGCACAACCCAACCCACTTAAATATTTGTTCAAGGTGACAATGCATTTCAACAATGCCAATCCCGACCTATGTATATTTGTCACTCATTCTGACATTACACATAAGGAAACAAACAATTAGGCGAAATTCATAAAACCCGCCTAAAAATGGTTTGGGTGGGTGCGTTTGTTCATTTGCTTAGGTGACAATATGTTTCCACAACGTCAACTTGAATATTTGTCATTCATACTCACATTAGACATAAGATAAAAAACAATTAGACCCAATCTATAGAACTCGCCCAATCCAACCCACATAGAAATGATTTGGGTACGTTGGTTTGTCCATTTCCTTAGGTGGCAATGTGTTTTAACAATGCCATCCCGAATTCTTTGGGTTGGGCAACAGGTGGTTCCACTATGTACAAGATCCGACGCAATGCCATCCTGAATCCTTTGGATTGGGCAACAGGTTGGAATCCAACCATAGTGGAACCACCTGTTCCCCTCCCTCCCCACATCCCCTATCTCTTAATATAAATAATATCGTTTGTTAAAAAAAAAAAAAAAAAAAAAAAAAAAACTCGTATTAGACTGTCACGCCTTATTTCCTATGCATGTATTCGAGTGATAAACTTCAACTTGTAATTTTCTATCATCAAACTATTTTCCATATTACAGAAAATGTCATTATATATAAAGTGAGATTATGTAAAAGTATGCATTTTGTTTGACAAATTTAAGGTTAGATCTTTTGATCCTTGCCACGTTGGGCAGACAACATGACCATCAGTCTCAATATAAAATTTTACAAACTTCATTTTTTGTTTTGATTTGATGAGAAATACTAAAGAGATTCTTAAAAATAAAAAATTTCATAAATTTTTGTTTTTTATACAATATTTTATAATGTTGCGAGAATTGACGTTAAACGGTAAAATAACATAAAATCATTTAATAGTCTCACTTTGAAATAATCTTCTTAGCACTTCTCATTCATTTATATAATTTGGATTCCTATTACCATGGCATGTATTTTGCAGTAAACAAATTCGGATCCTCTTTGTGAGGATATTGGAAATCCATGAATCATATTCGTTCATCGTACATCGTGCGGTCAGAAATCATTTTAACTATTTTTATTTAAAATTATATACAAACAGCACTTAACAAAAACTAACAGACACGATTTACGAATCTTTAAAATTCTCACAAAAAAAAAAAAAATCTGAAGAAGGTTTTGTTGGGCAATAAACCTGCAGAGGATTAGTTTAATCACATCATTCCCTGTCTCAGAGGACACCGTAATAAAATCTTGCCAGCATGGACCTCTTTTAGTCACATGTCGAAAAGACAGGGGCATTACAGTCATTTTAACATTCCACCACCACTAACTGTCATGGTTTACCTGTTATGGGCAGTGCTGGTTTCTTCTTTATGGGTTCTCGTTTCATTTTGATTTATTATGATTTATTTAAATTAATTATATATATAAATAATTTAATTAAGGAAAAAGAAATAATGGATGGTAATGTTGTTGTATGTTTGGCGCGTATATAAACCATCAACGGACCTCAGACTCAGAGGGGAGAGAGAGAGATTAAATAAATAAAAGAAGAAGAAAAAGTAACCTCTCAAATTAAGGAGGATAGAAAAGTAAGAGAACAAAACCAAAAAAGGGTTTGAAAACTCAGAGAGGAACTCAAAACCAAAACAGAGGGAGACACACATACAGTGTTTGTGTGTGTGTGTGTGCGTGAAGGGAGAGAGAGAGAGAGGAGCCCTGAAAATCCAGACCCTTTTCAGAATTCCATCTCACTGATAACCCCATTTGATCATAATCTCTCATTCTCCCTGTACAGATAGAGATTGAGTGGAGAGAGAGAGGAGAGAGATTGTGGAAAAAGTCGAGATATTTAAGTGAAGAATCGAAGTGATTTCAGTGTGACCGTACAATGGAGCGGTACGGTCGGGCCGCAGAAGGGTCACAGTCCGATCCGCCGCCGGAGTGGAACTTTCCGGAACCCGAAACACGGCTGGAAGGTGAGACCTTTCTAACCCCAAAACACTCTGCATTTCAATTTCGTTCGAATTCGGATTCGGATTCGATTTCGGGTTTTGGGGATTGCGATTTGGTGGGTTTTGGGGCGAATGCGGCTCCGTTTTTACAAATTGGGTTTTGATCCTTTGGTTTTTGTGATAATGCAGAGTCCATGTGGCAGTTGGGGCTCCGTCCCGGGGAATCGTACCCCCAGCGACCCGACGAGGCCGATTGCAGTTATTACTTGAGGACTGGGATTTGTGGGTACGGCTCACGGTGTCGGTACAATCATCCCCGTGATCGCAGCACGGTAATTTTATTGAATTACCCCTTTTTTTCCGCTTCAATTGGTTGAATTTGGGGCTCAATTGGATCGTGATTGATTGATTCCAGTGCGGTGATTTCGTTTTCGGGTCGAATTTTGTTTGATCTTGTGTGTTAGTAGAGATATCGTGGCTTTCGTCTGTAGATTTGATGATCAAGTTTATGGTATTTATTCAAATCGATTAATGGGATTGTTCTGAATTTGTTGAATTTCAAGTCCTTGCGGAGAAATTTGTAACTTTTTTTTATTAAGATCTATGTGGTTAATGCTCATATGATTACCTGTTTAGAAGTAAAGTTTGAGTGATACATGTTTCTCAGGTTACCGGAGCGGCAAGACCCGGAGGATTAGAGTACCCTGAGCGAGCGGGGCAGCCTGTGTGCCAGGTACTTAACCTTTTTTGGGGTTTAGGCCAAAATGTTGTCTTGTTATCGTATATATTTACGTGATTCCAGCAGATCACATATTCAGCTTCCAGTCTTATGTGTTCCGCATGGAGTAACGTCCTCTATTGATGATTGCATGCTTTGTCTGTTTTGAAAATATGTGAATTCCCTTTGTTTGATTGTACTGTAATTTTTCAATGGCAGTATTATATGAGGACAGGGACTTGCAAATTCGGTGCTTCGTGTAAGTTCCACCATCCTAAGCAGGGAGGAAGCTCTGGTAGCCCTGTTTCGCTAAACTATTATGGATATCCATTGCGGCCGGTATGTATTTCTCAAATTTGAACTTCTAATTCTTCAAAATGTCATATTGTAAGTCCCATTTCACGACTGTGAGTTAAAGTATTGCAACCGTGGATTTTTTTTGCAAATAAAACAGGGTGAGAGAGAGTGTTCCTACTATGTGAAAACTGGACAGTGTAAGTTCAGTGCAACTTGTAAATTCCATCATCCACAGCCGGCTGGCATACAGCTTCCAGTGCCGTCACCAGCACCTCAAGTTTCACCTGTACCTGCTGCACACACATTGTATCAAACTGTGCAATCGCCATCTATTTCATCACAACAGTATGGAGTAGTATTTGCAAGGCCTCCTTTGCTACAGGGGTCGTATGTTCCAAGCCCCTATGGTCAAGTGCTACTTTCCCCGGGCACAATTCCTTTTCCAGGTTGGAATCCGTATCAGGTAAATAACATTTCCTGCTCCATTATCTTTTTAGTTACATGAATTTCCCTTAAGCTGTTAGTCATGTGGTGCAGACACAGGCAAGCCAATTGCCCTCGAGTACTCAACCTGGTGTTGGTTCTGGGACACTTTATACTCAACTATCGCCTTCAGCGCCTGCATATACCGGAATGTATCAGCCTATACCTTTACCTTCCTCTTTTGGTCTTCCAACTACTAGCCAGAAGGAGCTTTCATTTCCAGAAAGACCTGGTCAACCAGAATGCCCGTATTACATGAGAACAGGGGATTGTAAATTTGGTTCCTCATGTAGATATCATCATCCACCAGAAGCTGTTCAACCAAAAACAACTGTTGTCCTTAGCTCCAGTGGTCTTCCTTCGCGCCCGGTGAGCCACCCTTACAAATCCTTTGCATTATGATTGTTTTAATAGACATCAGCCATCAGCTTGTTTACATAGCAACACTTAATTTTTGTGGGAAATATGTGCTGAAACAAATATGTTGTCTGCTGCTGGATAGTTGGTAATTATTTGGTTTGAAGTTATGTAAGTCAGCTGTCAGGGCTATCCGTATCATACTAATTTTTGGACCCAGGGTCTATTTTGGGGAGTGTCACTTAATTATGGGTCCCCTTCGGTTTCTTATTTTCCTTGCATTTATGTTTTTTTTTATTTTTTATTCTTCTAGGTGATAGTGTCTGTGAAGTCTGCTTGCGCATTATACAACTTTTATGTGTTGGTTGTTACGATCTTTATTTTTACTACTTAACATGCTCGCCTTCTTTCTCAACATGAAGTCTGTTCAGTTTTCTTTCTTGCATGTTCTTGTACTGTGAATGCCTTCTTGGTAAGTTATGCACCTTTCCTCTTGCGCATGCTAATTTTTCTGCTGTGAATTTGAAATTCCATGTGATAAACAGGGTGCACCACTTTGCACTCACTATCAACAACGTGGAGCATGCAAGTTTGGACCCGCATGCAAATTTGACCACCCAATTGGAACACTCAGTTACAGCTCATCAACGTCTTCTCTTGCTGATATGCCAGTTGCACCCTACCCAGTGGGATCATCAATTGGTACACTAGCCCCATCATCCGCGTCCTCAGAGTTGCGGCCTGAGCTTAGTTCAAGCTCTGGAAAGGAATTAGTTTCAGCCAGAATGTCTTCGTCGCTGAGCACTTCGAGTGGATCAGTAGGTTCAACTGTTTCTAAGGGTGGTGTTACCCCTGTGGGTGTCCAACAGTCTTCTCAGGGTTCTGGTCCTTCGGTTGGCAGTGGCAACAATACAGAGTCTCAATAGTTCAAGCTAAAGCAAATGTCAAGCAATTTTTCATTCTTCCTTTTTTATCAACTTTCTCCCACAGCATCATTTTTTCCCTTTTTCAAGTCCTCCAACAGAGGGCTTCATATCTCAATGCCTTAGCATACATCAGTCATGTTCATCTCTGTGTTTATATCATCTTTATACGGCCATCCCTTTTATCCCAAATAAGCCATGGCCGACCTCCAAAAGTTTAGCAAAAACCCCATATAGCTTTCCCAGCTTTCTCTTCAATAACCTCGAAAGAATCTGCGGTTCCTTCAGGCAAATCCGTGTCCATCTCCAATTTTGGAGCTCGTTATCCTCATTTGTGCTCCATCATTTTTCAGAACGAATACATTAGTTCCATGGCATTCTTGCCCTTCAAATGACCGTGTATTCATGTCTGTCCTTTTCTGAATTTTCCTTTTTAAACTGGGGAACGAGCTTTCAGTTAAAGCATGGGAGTTCGATTTCATGTTCCCCCACTTTTTGTCCAAGGTCTATTTTCGGAAACAGAAGCAAAGTAAAGACCCAAAGAAGAAGGCATCGCAGTGGTTGCTACTCTGTGGGATCATCATATACATATTTATATGCTGTTGTGTCAATTGAAATGCTTGACCATGTTATTCATAAATTTTATGTTTATGAAATACAAAATATATGAAGAAGCACTCTTGACTCTGTAATAATCTTTCTCTTCCATTTTATCCCACATACATACATACATGCCAAATTACTGTTGAACTTATTGGCAGGTAGGTCAATCTTGGTTGAAGGTTTATGAAAATGAATGTGATCAACTATGGTCAAACTAGAAGAAAAGGATGATATGTTCATGATTTTATTTTATTTTTTCTTTTTCATATCAAGTTGCTTCTTGATACAGTTTGACCATTTCAGACACAGATTGCATGAGGGTCAGACCAGTTGGGTAAGAGAACTGTGTCCTTCCCCTTGTATTTAAGTTTAAATACGTCGTCCTTATATATTAGAGTAGTTTAATATATGTATCATTTTGTAATATATATATATATATATATATATATATATGAGCATGCACTACCCTTTGTTTTGGGTACTTGTTGACTACTCTTCCAGTTTGATATATGGCAGCATGGCCCTTAACCGAATTAGCAAGTTGGAAATCCTTTTTCATCCCCTTTTCTACCTTACACTAAATAATAGGAAAGTGATTTGAACTTCAGTGCATAAGAGAGAATACATTCGCTTTAATCAATGTGACTACGCCCACGTCTGCAATCTGGTTCATCAAAGGGTACAAGTTTTGCCTTAAAACTTCTTCCATTCTAAATGTGGACTCAGATTGAAACTGATGGGATGTGCGAGTTTAGGAACATTATGGCTTTGGTCATGTCTTCACACCCCTCCCAAATATTTGCCCAACTACCATATGATTGAGCTCAAGATATTCCCAAGGAAAAAAGATTTCATTGACATGGGGTTTATATATGCAGGAATTTGCTAAGCATTCCAAACAGCTATATAATGAGTCACATTTTCCACAGCCTAATTCATTTGATGGAGTGACCGACAAAGAGACAAGACGAATCCAGGTTTGAAGGCAATGAACTGTGTTGGCCAAATGGATCTCATTTCATTATCTTCCAAACCATTAGTGCTTGATGAGCATCCCTAAAGAGAAAACCAAGGGGACAAAAAGCACTAAAATGTAGTGTGCTTATGTATCCTACTTTAATCTTGGCGTGGACAAGAACTCTTGAGATATATTTAGGAGGGGTCTTGTATGTTACCCTTACTTCCATAAATTTAGGCGCATAAATATATAGATTCTAGGGAACTTTAACGAAAAGCTCCTGATACTGTTCACTTTAACGAAAAACCACATTTTTACACTAAAAAGTCAATTTTGGTACTATGCATTATTCCCTATAAATGGTCACCTTATAATATAAGTCGACGGTCGAGTTTTAATCATTGTAATACATCACTTTCAGATACGAGTGATATTGAGAGAAAAAAAATTGACCAAAAGAATGTATGAGCGAATGATAATAACCATTTAATCTACAAGCTCGTTGAAGAGTACCCATATGAACTACAACTTTGTGTAGCATAGAAACTAGAAAGCAAAACAAAAGAGCTAGAATCGTTATTGCGAAAGCACTAATACTTTGCACTTGTGTGGCTAAGAAGCTTAGGACATGTTTGATACTCTACTTGAATCCAACTTTTTAAACTCAAAAACAATTTTCAAATTTTAGGCCTTAAAAACTTGTTTGGTAGGACTATTTAACTGAACTCAAGACTAACTAAAAAATATAGTCTATTCTCTAAAAACATAAAAAAATGAGTTTCTAGAGTTTTTAAACTTAAACTTACTCATTTCTTTTCTCTCCCTCCTCCCCTTTCACTCCAAATCTCTCTCTTTTCTTTTTTCTCTCTCCTCTTTTTTTTTATTTTTAACATTTTTGTCTCTCATTCAATCCGCTCTCTTCATTCTCTCACTCATCTTCCTCTCTATCTCGTCCGATCCTCTCTCTTCTTTCTCTTTCCTTCAATCATCTCTTACTTTCTTTCCTCTTCTATCCTCTTTCTCCCTCTCATGCGACCCCATTTTTTTATATCTTTTTGTCTAGTTTAAGTCGTAAGATTTAAATTTTTGAAATCGCAAACCAATCAAGTTTTTTTAATCTTAAAGAAAATTGTTTTAAGAAATGTTTTGAGAAATAATAAAAAATTTCAAATAAGATACCAAACTAGCCCTTATCGGTCCATGTCTCTTTCTGCATCCAAATTAAGTTGCATGCGTCTTTTTGTTAGGCTACGTTGTCAATTAAAGGCCAGGCAGATAGCCGTAAAGATAGACATATAATGCAGCTATTATATTATGCAATAAAGCCATTAAAGTAGTAGCTAATATTATCAAATACAAAATATATATATATGTGACGAAAGACGTAGAAATTACAATGAAAGAAAAAGGGTTGCAAGAAAAGCTCAGGACACAAGAAAAGTAAGTGCAAATAGTTAAATTGAATGATTAATTGATAAATCCATAGGTACACGTACGCTCCAAAAGTTTATCAAAAGAGTGAGTGAGTGTCCAAAGCAAGAGAATGAAGAAGAAGATCCATAAGCACTCGAATTTTCGACGATTGGATACAACGCTCCCATGCATCCATCTTCAGTCATCATAGGATTGAACTCCCATGGCTGCTGGTTATCCCAGAATCCATGACTGAATCCATCAGAGCAAGAAATCTGATGATCTCCATTGTTGTTGTTATTAGGAGTTTCTAAATCAGCTTGCACATTCATAACATCTAGAGGAAGTGTAGCACTAGTGGAGTTATTAGGGTTTGCAAAGCTACAATTTTGATCAATGTTCAAAGCTTTTGAGTTTGTGTAATTTTGGGGGTCGTCATTATCCGAAGGAGGCCTCAGGCAACTATCAGGAACAATGCAAGCCAAATAGCCCGAGTTAGAATTGCTCGAATTGCCAGAGAAAAAGAAACACTCATCATCCTCATGATGTGCCGATGATGATGACCTAATATTATTAGGGTTTTGAAATTGGGTTTGATCAGACTGAAACGTGTTAGAATGATGAGGTGGACTGTTTTGATTGGTGAGTTGTTGTTTAGCAGTCTGAGTGGTGAAAAACTGTGATTGCTGTGGTAATAGGGTTTGGACATCAAAGGGTGAGAGGAGAGAGTGGAAAGTTGTGTTGTCAGAGTAAATGAAGTTGGTTCTTGCTTGTGAGCCTTTCATGGAGAGGGCAGCTCTGTCATAAGCCAAAGCTGCTTCTTCAGCAGTGTCAAATGTGCCAAGCCAGTGCCTTTCTTTAGTGTTAGGGTCTCTGATTTCAGCAGCGTATCTCCCCCAAGGCCTTCTTCTCACACCGAGAAACCTCCCAGGCTCGGCCTGCTTTCGCCTTCCTCTTCTCTCACCGGATTGAGAGGACGGAGTAAGTGTGCTTCTCTGCAGCACAGCAGCAATACCCACCTGTGCCTGACCTTGCTCAAAAGCTTCGAAGGGTTTTTCTAGGGCTTGGGAGGTGGACATTGACATGGTAGTGGAAATAATTTCTAAAGAAAATGTGAGTGAGTGCAGAAGGATATGAGAACTGAAGGTCTTGGTTTTGGTTTCTGGATTTTGGGTGGTGAAGTCTGTGGAAGTTGTGATAAGGGTTTTAAAGACTGATATATAATCTTCGAGGAGGAGAGATAATCTCGTGTAAGTAAAGATACGTACGCAAGTATGTATTGAACGGACGGTATTTTGGTTGCAAGAAATAATACTTAAAGAGATCGGAGAGGGGGCAAGGAAAAGCACACTGCAGATGTCATCCTGTGGACTGTGGACGACCATCCTTCCCTTTCCACCTACTTTTTAAAAGTCTTTCTCTGTTTCTGATTTCTATTTAATCCTACATCTCTTCAACTGAAAATAATAATAAGCTAGCACTTGTAGGTGAAAAAAATGTGTAGATTCCAGCAGTACTTGTCAAAAACTCGAAATGGTGGTCTAGCTAGTAACTGCTCTGGGGTTTTTCATTTTCTAGCTACAGTCACTTTCTTCCAAGTCCCAGTGAAACCCTAGAATATAAATTCTCTATCTATATATAACTTGCAATTCACAGGGGTTTGGAAATCAACTCATTTATCCCACTGTAGATTTCAAACATGTGATTATTTTATGAGTAATTATAACATCATGTCTATGTAACTATTGGGATTTGTTTTACGAATTTAAGGTTTTGAATCTTAATGGGATCTACTCACGTGGGGAGCTACCGTCCAATCTAGATAAAAATATTAGAACTTTGTAGAGCAAACCAAGTTGAAATTAATGTCAGTGTTTGAGGACTAAGAGGGACTTGAATCAATGATGACTGGTAGCTTAAAATAAAGTGGGATGTAGACACTATCTTTTTTACTTCACTACATCCTTGGTTAATTTCTATCATTTGATCTTATTCAATTTATTCGATTGAATGACAAAAAATTGAGAGAAGCGTGTGGGAGATAAAAAGAAGTGTGTAGATAGTAACACCCAAAAAAATATATACACTGTTCTTGGCTCCTACAATTTGAGTCATTCCTTTATACTTGCGAATAACAATTTGATACATTAAAATCATAAAATGAAAAGTTTCTAGATACATATCAAAATATGAGTTGTTTGCACATAAAAAAAGTAACTTCTTACACATAAGGAGCTAAGTATTTTCTATTAAAACTTTCTCAATCCTGCAGATATAAAACCAGGAAACGAAACCTACTGCATGGTTTTTGAGTACCTACTCCGAGAAATGACGTTTTAAAATCTTTTGAATTCATAATGTACCAACAAAAATTATCTCCAATATTCACATGTAAGTCGGCATTTTGTGCAACCAAATTCTTTGTAACAATTCGCATTTTCAAACGGAGCAGTTAAGATTTTTCTCAACTAAATCGAAATTATCAGAGAACCAAACATATTCTATTGAGTTTTTTGGTCTGCATCATGGAAACAACCCCACACCAGACTATTAAAACAATAGGCTCCCTCATAAGGAAGGGCCCATATCACTCAAGGTTTTATGCTTCTTGTGTTTTGTTGATCTCTATGTGTGTGTGTGTGTGTGTGTGTGTATGCCTCATCATATAGGATTTTATTTTTCATTTTGTTTTCGTAGCAGAAGAATTCTTAAATCATGCAAATTCCACTAACCATATATTTCGTTTGTTTTTATGTTATTAATTGGGAGCGGGAATTCGAACTTAAAATTTATTTTAACATTGAAAGAGATTTACTGCTAGATAATGAACTAGTTTGTTGTCGTTATTATTCAAGCTAGTTCAATAATAAAGGATGTTTTAAAGTCCTGAAAATCTCCCAATTAAGTTGTCTAATTTTTTTTCGTCCTCCAAAGTTATGCACTTGGTCACATATTTCCTTGTATAATTTATTTTAAGAAAAAAAAAAATCTCTTTTCATACTATAAACTTGGACATATGCCACATCGAAATTCACAGCACGGTAAAATAAGTTGATTTCACTAACAACACAAGCATTTATTTATAGGGAAGTGTTATTCACACTTCAAAAATCTCATTCTACACTGCCCACAAGTGTATTTTTCTTTCCAAATATAGAAAGTTTGGAGTGTAGAATGAGATTTTTGAAGTGCCAATAACAATTCCCTATTTATATAGTAACATAACTTTGGCAAGAAAACATCATTTACGTTTTAACTTTGAACTTAGTATACATTTGATTTTATATCCTGAATTATACTATGAAATAGTTTGGGATATTAGACTTTCTTTTGCCACTATTGATCGATGTAATTTTGGTCCAGTTATATATATTTTTTCCAGTATCAAAGAAGAGATTTTGAGTCTAAATCGAGCAGATTCTTAAGTTTCAAACAGAGGATAAACTAATAACAAATTTTAGTCATTATTACCAAAACCTTAACGGTAAAGTTTGGAGACAAAGGACTAATGTATACTGTTGGACAATCTAAATTTACTATTAATTACTCATCTTTCAAGTAAAATATAGCAAAGTTGGATTGAGACTGGGTCATTGTTTCCCAACTCCGAAAGTAATTGAAAAAAGAGGTCAAAAGGCAATCAAGAGCTTAAAAAACACTTGCAGAGCAAGGTGGAATAAATTGCCCAAACAAAGATTTATAAGTGGGGCAAGTGTATTAACAACTTTTATTAATTAGCAATTCCAATAGGAAAAGTAGTCTTTATTCCCTTTGATTAAACCTCACATTGCCCAAATGGCATCGGGAATGGCATAAACTAATCACCATACCAAATGGGTCAACCTACTTTCAGTTCATTTGGCATTTCCAAATGTTGCAATGCTTTGCCACTGGTCACTGTCGTGGTTATTGTAAACCTAACAAATGATAATAATAAAAACTAACAGATGCCCACGCACGCTGTATGTAAACAATTTCATTTCATTTTGTTTTTATTATGAAGCGGGATTAGTTTTTAAAATTCTAAGAAAAAAATAAGTTATAAAAATTGGGATAATGATGAGTGGTTTCTTCTAACGTGGGGATACTTTTATTTTTTATTTTATTTTGTTTTTAATTTTTAAATATGGCATGTCATACTAACCTGGCTGTGAGGTTGCTATAAAAAACAGCAAAATTTATATTCATGTAATTACTATATTGCCGATAGTATTTGTTTGAGTTTAGTGTTGGTGCGAGGGTTAAAATGATAATTTTTTTGGATTTTTGATTAACAACCAAGATTTTATTAATAAGTAATTTAAATTATTATTATTATTATTACTAGCATTTGCCTACACACTTTGTGTGTATAAACATATTTTTTTAGAAAATGAGAAGGAGAGAGAACGTGGGGGGAGTGGGAGGTTTTTGTTTTCCCTTTTTTTATTATTTTTTAATTGAATTTAATTTTTTTTAACATTGGAGGTATTTTAACATCACCTGTAGGTGAAGCTTCAATAAAAAACAGTAAAATTTGGACCTGTGAAAGTACATTATTGCCCCTCATTTTTTTTGTGTGATAGAAGGCTAATTTGTCTTTTCACCCTCTTTTGGTTGACAAAGAGGGTTTTAATAATTAGTAGAGATAAAGGCATAATTGGATTATTAGTCTCCATGGTGATAAGGTAGTTGGAAGATAGCCATGCGGTAAAAAAAAAAAAACTAGGATTTAAGCCTTTGTGGTGAAATTTGTTAGGATTTAGACCCAAAATTGAAAATTCTGTCAATTCTCCGTTAATTATTAGCATGTGAGCCACACATATTAGGCTAAAACAGAACTTTCCGTTAATTGTTAGCACGTGGGGGTACATGTGAAGAAGTTTTTCCTTGTGACCAGAACACGGATGGTACACCACGTGTTTTTATATGAGTGGTGAAATTTTTTATTTTTTAAGTTATTAACTTTTTAACACACATATCGTCATATCCCATAATTTGTAAAGTAACACGTGGTGTACCACCCCCATGTTCCGATCACATTGAAAAATCTCTTGTACATGTGAGGCTACCTTTATCTTTTTAGTTTCACATGTGAGTCTTATGTGCTAACAATTAAAGAAGAATTGACGAAATTTTCAAATTTGGGCTTAAATACTAACAAACTTCACCACACGAGCTTAAATCCTAATTTTTTTATTACCACATGGGCTATCATCCAACTACCATATCATCACGTGATTAATAATCCAATTAGCCTAAAAATATATTGTTTGGCTCATTACATGTAAAATGCTATTTTTCATTACATGCAAATCGTAGTCTCATACATAACTTACTAAATTACAGGAAGGAAGAAGAAAAATTGTGTACATATGTTAAACAGTAATTTATGTACGATCATGAATGACTCTTTATATATAAAGGACCAAATATTTTTTTAATAAAAAATGAGAAGAGGAGGGCCATATTTTCAAATAATATAAATAAAAAAAAGATAAAGAGCCTTACAAGGGAAAATAGTATGATTATTTACAATAAATTGGTTCTTTTAAGAATGAGATGGACTCAGTTGGAATCTATGACCTTGACTCCTCCACTACGGATTTGAAGAAACCCAATAAGATAGGATTGTTTCATGAAACCCCATCTTAATAAATTGTGAAAAATGAGGGGTCTTTTAAGAATATAACAATAGAAGAGCAGAAAGGTTTGGTCTTTAGTCAAGCCCCATCTGAAAAAAGTGTTCAGCTAGTTGGAAAGGATGGAGTGTACTGTACCATACATCAACATGACTAAGTACTTATTAGATTTGCTTAAAATGAAACTATAAAAAAAGTTTGCTTAAAATGGATGGGGTTGTAATAACAATTTGGTATTAAAATTGACTAAAAAATAATAAGAGATTGGGTAGGGGTCTCTTTGTGAGATGGGTCCGGATTCTCTCTTCCCCATTTTCTATCCCTTTTAATTTTAATTTTATTTAAATCATCATAATTAAATTACGTTAACATCTTATCTTATGATAATTTTTTTTATAAAATGAGAAAGACAAAGAAAGATGAGACCGCTCATTTCCTTGTTCCAAGTTTTTTTCTTTGACGTGGGTCTGTTTTTTAGTCAAATGAGAATTTCGCACA
This sequence comes from Pyrus x bretschneideri, assembly GCF_019419815.1. Classification (NCBI taxonomy): domain Eukaryota; kingdom Viridiplantae; phylum Streptophyta; class Magnoliopsida; order Rosales; family Rosaceae; genus Pyrus; species Pyrus x bretschneideri. The sequence goes on from NW_025999798.1 coordinate 8,485,716, forward strand.
TTCCCCAAAACAAGCACGACACGCTTTTTATTAAGGTTAAAGGTTCCCCCGGGATTTAGGGAAAGAGATGGATGTGTCTTTTGTTTTTAGGTCTTGGACTTTGATACCAGAGAGAGAGAGAGAGAGAGGAGTTTTGGGGTTTTGGAGTTTTGAGATTAGTGGTGGTCTTCCTTATATTAATTCAAGAAATGTTTTTGCGCTTTGATTGAAAATGTCCCAATCCCATGTTAGATTTTAGCCTTTCGTGGTTCAGCTACTTTCTACTTTCTAGTAAAATGCAACACGCTCGTGTATTTCCACTAAAATGCAGTCACACTATGTATATATTAACACCATTCATTTTTTCATTTAGCGTTTCAAAAAAGGTGAAGTGTTAATTTAGTTTTTAAATTATCATCTTAGTAAAAATTAGGTTCTTGAATTATTTTTCGGTAAAATAAATCACTAAATTCATCAAAAATTGCTAATTTCATCCCTATTATTATATTCAAAGCTTTTTTTTTTTCCTTCAATTTTTCGTTAACTTAATTTACTTGACACACTTTAGAGTGTAATACCGTTATTTTCTCGCCTATAAGCCCTTAACATGTCATATAGGTTGCAAATCTTAACATCTAATTTACTCTCCAAAGTTAACTCTATACATTATTTCTTTATGAAAAATTATCAATCTACCCTTCAATGTGTATCACATACAAGTATTGTGACTTAAATTGATGAAGAATTGAATATAGTAGCTTCGAATCTAATATTGGGGATGTAATTGGCAAATTTTTATAATTCAAGGACATATTTTTCTGAAGGAAAAAAAAAAAGGTTTAGGACCTAATTTTCACTGGTGATTATTCAAGAACTAAATTGACAATTCACCATTTAAAAAAATACTTGGCATTCACGAATGACTGCATTATTTTGTCCACCTACTTACGATTAATATATTTTAATTGAGTAAAACTTCCTCATTGAAACGGTGATTTCTTAATCATTGTTTAAAGATCATTTATGCGAAAAATAAATTAAATGATAAATTGTTACTCATTTGTATGTGTATAAAAGATCAACCATTTTGGAAACAGTTTGAATTATGAAATGACCTATAAATGATGATTATAAAATTGAATGGTTTCGATTATCAAACAAGTACGATGAGTCATTTAGTATTATAGTCTAGTGATATTCATATTCATTTGTAAGTAAAAAGTCTTAAATTTGATTATCGTCAAAAACGAATTTGAACTACAATATTATAACAAAACTACCTTAATCACTAGTGGATAGACAAGTTGGTGTATAAGGTGGATGTAAGTTTGTCCTTTTGTTTGTTTTGGTTTTTTGACCAATTTTTTTATCTTGGGAATGTCACTCTATTAGTGGTTGTATAGCTTGTGGGTGTAATGCTATTTGCCTGCCTAAATGATGATTATGTTAAATTTTCCGTAGAGTGATTCGGCGACGTGTAATTTGTTCCTATAAACCCCATAGTGCAGCAAACCACTTCTTTTGCTATGATTGTTTGTTTTATTACCATTTCATCATGCAATGATGACTGGTCTCATGAGTTTGGCAAATCCTCGCTTTCATGTCCAAAACTGAGCTTGATGGCATCTAACTACAACACTCATATTTTACAGATATACTAAGGAGGCTTTTCAAAGTTAGATTATTTAGGAGTTATTTATCATTTCACAATTTAACGTTAATTTCGTGTGAACATTATAAAACATTGTGCAAAAAACATGAGGTAGTAGAGAGTCGATGAAGAGTCTCACTTTTAAGAGAGTTTCCTAAACATTTCTCTGTTTTACTAGGTATTGATATACTAAATTAACAAATGAATACATAAGGATACCATCAAATAACACAAATCGAATCTAACACCAAGTTAAATTATTTTGAGTGGATTACTAAACATGTCAAGTTAGTATTAATCTTTGTTTAATAATCTTAAACAAGATGCTCTGATTTTTAATTACATGAAGAAAAATGACTAATATTCTCCATTTATCCATACACACGCATTATATGAATGTACGTGAGAATAGAGGATTTTTTTAATAGTTTTTCTAGAGTTAGGATGAATGTATTTTATTTGTTAGGAATGTAATGGGAGATAGACTGTAAATTTTTTGTTCAAATATACAAAAATCAAGATTTGATGGTTAAAAACCTAAGAATATCTCATACTCTGAGCACCATAGAATTTTTGTAGATTTCATTTAGAAACAAAATCATATTTGGCTCACAAGATACAACACAATGTAAAGGTCTGCTAATACATACGGTAGAGTGTACTGACTACTGTTTGAAGTAGAGGCCTGCTAGTCCTGCCATGTGGACTACTATATACCTCACTCTGCAATGCAGTAGCCAATAGGGACAATTGATCATCCATTTATTTATGGATCTCTTCCACCAAATCCACACAATCAATTAATTCGGGCCCTTGAAATTTGATCCAACGACTACAAACAGGGGGCCTCTTTAAAAGTTATAATAATTTTAGCCGTTGGATCAAATTTCAAGGGCCTAGGTTTAATGATTGTGTGGATTTGGTGGAAAAGATCCTAAGAGGATCTCTCCATTTATTTATGAATTAATTGGAAACGTGGCGACCTCTCAAAGCGTTTGTTGGTGTGAGGATAACGTTGCAAGGAAGAACAAGATCTTAGTTGTACACATGTAAGTACCAACGAGGTACGTAAATCACAAAAACATCCAACACCACACAAGATACGAGGTTAGGGAACGGGAATGAATGAAGGTTGTAGCAGGCAGGTGCATCTTCATGCAGAGAGAGACTCAAGTCATCTCTAATCGAATGAGGGCCGATGTACTATGTTTAGCCCTATAGCCTTGCAATAAATTATATTTTAATGAACAATGTCATGCCATATTTTACACCATCTCCAACTGAGGGGGCCAAAGGGCCATAGGCCAAACATAGTCATATGACAAAAAACTCATCTCTAACCGAGGGGGCCAAAGGGCCATAGGCTATAGGCCAAACATAATTAATATATATTTTATTATTTTAATTGAGTTAATATGGTTAATTAAATTAAACTACCATATTAAAATAAGGTTTTTGGATATATTTTGAGTGTCACTTGTCGCTAAATGAACAAGTCTCCGGATTTCTTATCTTTATATAATCCCAATAATTTTTGGATAGGATTTCGAGTGACACATGTTGCTAAAGTGAGTAACTATCCAGATTTCTTATCTTTATGTGACACATGTTGCTAAAGTGAGTAACTCTCCAGATTTCTTATCTTTATGTAATCTTAATAATATTTCAGATAGGATTTCGAGTGCCACGTGTCAAGATGTAATTGGTTGTACAAATTTTAGATAAGAATCTTATCTACATGACACTTCTTATCTTTAGCTTCCAATGTTAATAAATTGGTTGGATATTGGGGTAGAATTCACACACCTTCATATTTGCCCTATCCAATATCTCTTTCAATTTTAGTTTACAATGAATTCCAACTTTGGATCCTCTTCGCATTCCAACGTAGGCTCCTCATCCAATTCCGAATTGGAAGATAAATGGGCGCATATGAGACGAGAATATGAGGAGTCCGATGAAGAAGATGAAGCATAGCACAACACAACATATATGGCAGTAATGGTTAGGGTCATGTCGCGTGAGGAAACTGAAGAACAACCTCAATGGGGTGACTCTATTGCTGGTTGCTCTTACAAACCACGAAATAGAGATATTGTACATAAGACTCTGATGAATAACTATTTTAACTCAAACTTGGTGTACACAGAAAAGAATTTCAAATGTCGATTTAGGACGATGCATCATGTCTTCGAGCATTTGCTTCATGATGTCCAACATGTCAATCCATACTTTCGACAGAAGATGGATAGAGTAGGCCACCCTGGTTTTTCACCTCACCAAAAGGTTACTATTGCACTCCGAATGCTCACTTATACCTCCTCAGCTGATGCGATGAATGATACATATGGTATGTCTGAGTCTACATGCCTTGATAATCTTGCTGAATTCTATCACACAGTTGTTCAAATTTACAAAGAGGAGTACTTCCATGAACCAAATCAAGTAGATCTGGTTCGACTCATTCGAAAGCTGAAGACCATGGCTTTCCGGGAATGATATGGTCATTATAATGCATGCATTGGCAATGGAAGAACTGTCCCACCAGATGATTAAGAAAACCAACTATTGTGTTAGAGGTGGTTGCCTTGTTTGACACATGACATGCTATCTTTGGAGTTCCAGGATCCCAAAATGACATTATAGTACTAGGGCGTTCACCCCTCTTTACTAACTTGACAGAGGGTAAATCACCTCAACTTGACTACTACATTAACGGGCGTCAGTACAATATGGGGTATTACTTGGCAGATGACATCTACCCAAAGTGGGCGACATTTCTCCAAGCAATTGCAAACCTTGTGGATGACGCCTAAATGTGGTTTACCTTTTACCAAGAGGCGTACCGAAAAGGTGTTGAGAGAGTTTTAGGTATTCTACAAGCACAATGGAAGACCATTTAGGAACCAGCAATAGGGTGGAATCAAGATATATTGAACTTCATCATGATGTCATGCATCATATTACACAACATGATTGTGAATGATGAGTGAGATTGCTATATTGATGGAGAGTCTGATGACGACTAATAAGATCCAAATAGGTCAATGAGAGCTCGTGCGAAAATATATGATAGGCCTAATTTCCCTTTGGATCCAAAAACTGGTAATATCTTTTTAAATGAGTACATGAGGTGTTATAGGATCATACATACGCGTGCTACAAACAAGTACCTACAACAGGATCTTGTTGCACATCTTTGGGCCAAAAGAACAATGGAGTAGTCGTTTAAGTTTTATGTTGTTAAATGTTTTGTTTAATGTTGTTTAAGTTTGAATAACTCCTCTAAGTAGAATTAGGGTAGAGATTGTGTTGTTTAGTTGTTTAATGTTGTTTAAGTTTCATATTTTTAAATGTTCTTTAACGTCAAATTCCAACGACTCAACAACCTAAATATTAAAAAGTACAACAACTTAAATTTAAAGATTCAACAACTTCAATTTAAAAACTACAACTTAAATTTAAAGACTACAATTTCAATTTAAAGACTATAACTTAAATTTAAAAACTACAACTGAAATATTAAAGACTATAACAACTTATATTTAAAGACCATAATCATCATCTTCATCCGCCATTGTAGGAGTATAGTCAGATGTAAACAATTCCTGTTGGGCCATAATTTCCCCCTTTTTCCTATTAAAATATGCCTTACTCATTGGAGTGTACTCCGAAGTGTTCTTTTGCATGTTCCTATCATCCATCTCTTCTTGTATTTGTTTTGCTCCTTTTTTTCATGCCTACGCTTCCTTTCTTCCGAGGCAATGGCATTTTGCTTTGCCATTAATCGCAACAAGGACGCCATTGCCTCTCGAAAGGCTAAATCCTCCTTTGCCTTGCCCTTTTCTTTTAATTTTCAGGCCTTGTTTCATCCCGTAGTCCTAGGTATGGAATATTAACCCAAAGAAAGATTTTCTACCCTTATTTCTTGAATGATAGGATATCCTTGTTCATCCCCAACTGCATTTGAGGAAAAATTTCTGAACATCGGCATAGGACTAAATCTTTCTTGAGGTGGATCTTGAAATAACATCCAGCCTTTACAAATTTTCCAATAACCGTGATGAGTAAAGGGTTTTTTCATGTCCTCCATATACAATTTCGCCGCTTGGCATACCTAGAAAATATAATTACAAAATTAAAGGAAATTCATTTATGAAATTAAATATAATATAATTAAATAATTAAAATAACTTGTGAAAACACTTACTTCGTCGTAGTAATTGGCCCCACTTTCATGTTTGCTTTTGGCCCTTACCACGGCTTGATGCCATTTATTCAAACTTGGTTGTTTTTTCCATCTTGAAGAACAACTCTCGTGGTTTCGGGGATTTGGTGGAGTGGTGCCTTCGTAGAACTCATAGTACTTTTTGGACGTACAAGTCCAAACACCTTCACTTGTTTGAGAACTACCCTTGACACTATCTTCCGAGACCGATCTATAAGTCGTGCAAAGAGTTTCATCTTCTTTTTGGGTCCAAACCCTTCCTTTCATTGCAGGTGTGGTCATTTGAAAATTATTGAAAAAAAATTAAAGGAAAGATTATTGGAAGAGGTAAGAGAATAGAATGTGAAGATTTGAAATAAAATAAGGTAAGATAGTATGGAATGGTGAAAAGTATGTGAGAGACGGTGTGGGAATGACTTAGGTAATTATAGGGAAAAAATTAGAATTAAAAAAAAAAAGGTCAAAAACAAAAATAATCAAATTTTAACGGTAACCTAACGTTAGCTAGCCGTTGTTAGCTGCGTCATGTTAACGCCAGGTAGCCGTTGCATTTGAATTGGGCCGGGTTGGAGAGCTGGAATAGGCTAGCCCGCTGGCTTGATTTCAATTTTTTGGCTCGATGGGCACCACAAACCCTTAGGCTAGCCCTTGTTTGGAGACTCGTGTTATTTCGAGCTATTTTTAGCCCTATGGTCCTTTGGTCGGGTCGGTTGGAGATGGCCTTAGAGAGAAACGAAACAGTAAAAAAGCGAACCTTTAGAGAAAGAGAGAGAGAGAGAGGGATAGAGATGAAAGAGGAAGTTGAGTAAAAAGTAAAAAGGTCAAAAAAAGGGAAGGGTTAAAGATTGAATAAGAACTGTCGGATCTTGAGATTGGATGGCTAGAAAGGTTCTGTTGTCGTTGCCTTGGGGTGCAAACCACGATATCCACTCCTCAAGTCCCAAACCTTAACCCTTCCCATCAGAAACTAAACTAGAAACTAGATTGCTTTTTGTTAACTTGTATAATATTTCCTTTTAATTTTGGGATTCCTATAATATTGGGTTTCCTGGTTTAGGTTGAAGATTTCTTGTAATTATTATTTCCTTATTGTAGTAGGATTGTACATGATTATATATACCTTAGAATGAGAAGAATACAATTAACACATTTAAAGCATTATCTTTTTGCCACCAAAGCCATGTTGTAGAAAAAGGAAAAAAAGTTTCGAACCCCTAACAGGGTTTGTTACTATGCCATGCCCAGCATCACTGTTGTGCCTCTAACAAACAGCGAGTGACGTGAAGTCATTGATGTGTCCTAATTTTCTGCCTCGAATTGCGGTGAGCAACATATGTTGTTGCTGCCTCGAGTACCTTTGCTATCGAATAGGTTTTCTATTCTTCGTGAAAGATGTCTGTTGAGAATAACTAAATCATTTATGCTACAGTTCCGATCATGATTTAGCCGGATAATTCAAGCTTCAACATTGGTATGGTTTTAGATGAGAAGAACTATGATTTATGGGCTTATCTTATTCAAATTCATATTGCTGGAATGAAGAAGATGAGATATCTTCGTGGGTCCATTAAGGCCCTTGTAGAAGATGATCCCAAATATGATGATTGGTTCTCTGAAGATTAGAGAACTAAGAGTTGGCTCTTATCATCAACGAAGCTGGAAATCATAAAACGTTATATTCAATTGTCAACTTCTAAAGAAATCTGGGATGTTCTTAAGACTGCTTATTTTGATGAGAATGATGAGGCTAGAATTTATTCATTAAATTAGAAAGCTTCACATCTCAGGCAGAATGGGTAGTCTTTGGCTAGTTACTTTAGAGAATTGACGGAAATTTTTTAGGAATTAGACCACTTTAACAAAGTGGCCATGGCATGTGGAAAAGATGTTCTGATTTTCCAGAAGATAATTGAGCGACAAAGGTTGTATTTGTTTCTTGGTGGGCTTGATGATGGGTTTGATCAGGTTCGTGGAGAAATACAGTGCAAAGACCCACCACTTGGACTTCAGACTACTTATGCGTATGTCTGTCATCAAGCAGATCGCAAAGAAGGTATGAAGATGGAGGGCAAAGCTCAAAACCGGCTGGAATGGCAGCCAAGGCCCAAGACCCCTCCAACCGCACAGATTGAGATAGGTCCGAGAATAAAACTGGGCAGCCAAGAACCGGCCAAACCGGTCGTGATCGTCCTCAGGGTAAATGTCCCCATTGTGGTATGACGGGACACTCCAAAAGCCGGTGTTTCGAGTTTATTGGGTATCCTGAGAATTAGGATAAGACACATGACCATCACTTCAACAAACCTTAAGCTTTTGTTGTAGAAACCAAGGATGATTCAGCGGATGTAGCAAGGAAAGCATCAGATTTGATTGTTGCGGCAGGTACCGATGGTAAGGCACTTAATGTCTCCACTTCTGTTATGAATAATACATGGATAATTGATTCTGGAGCTACTGAACATATGACTTGTGATTCTAGATAGGTTTCTTCAGTAAAAAACTTTGCCTACACTGAGGTTAATGTGGCTAATGATGATGCCGCCCCAGTTTTTGGGGAAGGCACAGTTTCCCTTTCTGATACCATGAAACTTGATACTATTCTTATGGTTCCCTCCTTGAATTATAATTTATTATTAGTTGCCCAAATAACCCTTACCTTACATTGTTTAGTGGTTTTTTGGCCTTATTTTTGTGTATTTAAGGACATTTGGACGCAGAAGACGATTGGTTATGGTATTAGACGAGGGAAGCTGTACTTCCTCAAGTTGAATTCTAGTAGCTCGGGATTGCTCACTTAAGCACTGTCAGTGAATGAGACTCTAGCCGATAATAATAAAGGGTCCGATATATGGCACCGTCATCTTAGCCATGCTTTGTTTGGTTATTTGCATAAGTTATTTCCTAGTTTGTTTGTGAAAAACGATGTTTCTCAATTTAAGTGTGATGTGTCTAAAATGGCTAAGAGCCATCAAACTTCTATTCCTCCAAGTTTAAATAAGAGTTCTGTTCCTTTTATGATTGTGTACTCGGATGTTTGGGGCCCTTCCAAAATCACCTCTCTTAGTGGAGCTCACTGGTTTATTGATGATTGTACGAGAATGACTTGGGTTACTTTGTTAAAATTGAAAAGTGATGTTAGTGTGGCCTTTCAAAAATTTCACAAAATGGTTTCGATACAATACAATATGAAAATTCAGGTGGTTCGAAGTGATAATGGAGGCAAGTATGTTAATACTGAACTTCTCTCTTTCTTTAATATGCACGGTGCTGTTCATTAGACCACATGTCCGTATACTCCTTAGCAGAATGGGGTGGCTGAACGGAAGAATCGACACTTGTTAGAAATGGTTCGTGCTTTTCTGATTGAGGCATGTCTTCCCTTGTATTATTGGTATGAGGCCTTCACGTCGGTTGCCTACCTTATTAATTAGCTTCCCTCTTATACCTTCAAATTTTAGACACCATTTCAGACTCTTATGTTTCTGCTTAGCTACCCACTGGTCCCTAACTTTTCCTCTCGAGTTCTCGGTTGCATGGTTTTTGTCCACGTGCATCCTTCTGTTTGGACCCAAAATTACACCATCGACCTGAGTAATCGAGGCTGTTGAATAAGTAGAAATTTAGGCCGTTGAATGACAAAGTGGTTGAAATGATTTTTAGTTATTATTGAGAAATAATATTGTGATTTTAATCATGACATTATCTTTTAGTAATATATTAAATTATTTAAACCTAATAGTTTTCTAAATCCCATTTGAATGATGATGGAACGTAGGGATATGCGCGACATCAGGTAATGAAGCATGCAGGATGAGATGATTATCATATAAGTACAAATGGTATATTCTTTTTTATGTTGGCCATGTGGAATGCATCAGTCAGAGATTATATTGGATGGATTTGATAAATGTACTATAGATAAAACATCAACGATGGGATTATATTCCATTTTATTACGTATGCATGGGATAAAGGCTACTGATGGAGTTTTGATGATGAGGTAAAAAGCCTAGGTGGGCTAAGCTGTTGATGTGATATGATAAGCCTAGATAGGTTTTTATTTTGTTTGAAAAGTCAACCATCTGGAAGATAGGGTTTAGCCTATGCCACGGATCAGTCTTTCATTCTACGAGTTTAAGTTTCAGCAGGTTTCTACGAAGTTATTAGGTCGTGCCAAGCAAAAAGTATGGATGCTATAAATACAAAGTTGCAGGCAACATTTAAGGCCCCTTCCAATTCAACACACAAATTGCCTTGCATAAACTTCTCAAACACCTTGAGATTTTTATTTTCTTTTTCTGCCAATACATCTTCAATTTGGATAAACAACACTGTGAAGGCAACTGGCGACATCTTCAGTTTGGATAAACAGCGTTGGAGCCATATAATCAGCCGATCAAGGAGTACCTTTAGTTTGGATAAACAGCATTGCTTCGAGACTGACTGGTTATTTATCCAAGTCTCAGTTGACAAGGATTTTCGAGCCCTTGTTGGTAGAGGTCATCTCATTAGCCTTCTCAGCGAAGTGAGGTGTTACAGGTTATTGCATTCAGTACATTGAAAGCCGAATTTGATATTTAAACTTTGCAGAACTAGCAGCCTTATCTTCAGGTTCTAGAACCCGAAGGTCGAGACGTGTTCCTTCCTCAGCCGCAGTCGCAAGATCAGTCAGCAGCGTGCTCAACGCGACATCAGCATATTTTACTCCTCGATCGACCTCGGCCATGGAGTTGGCACGCCTGCACATAACCGTATGACGTAATTAGCTCATTAGTTACTCGGCCTGCGCGCCACGTAGGCTTGGTAGTTTTTTAGGGTCAACACCTTCACAGCGTCAAAACAAATTTGAACCTCGAGCTCTTCGATGTGTGTTTATAGGGTATGCTACTACTCAAAAGAGATATCGGTGTTATCACCCTTCAACTAAGAAAATGTTTATCACTATAGATGTCATTTTTCATGAAACAGATATGTATTTTGGTTCCTCAAAGTCCTCACTTCAGGGGGAGTTTCAAGGTGATGAAGTTCGTATGTTTGATTATGGAACCGAGTAGCAAGCTACAATGCAGCCATCTATCACTGAACGGTAGGCCATTGCACAACAACTTGTCACCAGGTAGCTAGCTACGGTGCACTAGCCAGCCGCCGAGTAGCAGGCCACTGCACATCAGCTTACCACTGAACCCGTGTCGACTGCACAGCAGCCAAGTTCCAAGTAGGTTGTTGTTGCACAACAGCTTCCTGCCGAGTCCGAGATAGTAGGAGACATGGCCCCCTCGACCCCCTTGCAGTTGAAACCTACGGTTGTAAAAGAAACGGTACATGCCGACTCATCTCTTAGTGATTCTTATAACCAATCGTCTCCTACGCTAGATGGACCACCGCTCCGTATTTTCCCGGAAAGAATTAATTGAGGTATTCCTAAACCCATTTATAAGGCAGACCTTAAGTGTAAAACTAAGTATTCTGTGAGCGAACCAATCCATAACTCAAGAGTGAGGTTCCCATTAAACAACTATGTGTCCACTTGTCACATGTCTGAATCAAATAAGTCGTATGTGAATCAATTGTCTACTGTATATATTCCTAACATTGTACAGAAAGCTTTAGCTGATCCTAGATGGAAATAAGCAATGAATGAGGAACTAAGATCGCTGAAGAAGAATGTTACCTGGGAACTATCAGACTTGTTAGCGGGCAAGAAACCTGTGTGATGCAAATGAGTTTATACAGAGAAATACAAAGCAGATGGAACAGTTGATCGATTTCAAAGCAAGACTAGTGGCAAAGGGGTACACTCAAAAGTATGGCATAGATTACACGAACACCTTTGTGCTAATAGCCAAGATCAATACTATCCGAGTTCTTTTGTCCATGGCAGCAAACCTAGACTAGCCACTTCAACAGTTTGAAAATGCATTCCTACATGGAGATTTTGAAGAAATTTATATGGAGCTTCCAGAGGGATGTACCGAAACAGACATGAACAAGGGTAAGGTATGTAAGCTAAAGAAGTTACTATATGGGTTAAAGAAGTCACCAAGGGCATGGTTCAGCAGGTTCACTAAATCAATGAAGGCATTCGGGTATAGCCAGAGCAATTGGGATCACACCTTGTTCTTGAAACGAAAGAATAAAAAGATTACATCACTCATTGTACATATGGATGACATGATGGTCACCGGGAATGACCCAATTGAACAATCGGCTCTAAAGAAGTATTTGTCTACGAAGTTCGAAATGAAAGATCTTGGATCTCTAAAATACTTTCTTGGGATTGAGGTATCAAGAGGCAGCTCTGGGATATTCTTGTCCCAAAGAAAGTATATCATTGATTTGTTAAAGGAGACAGGAATGTCAGCCTATAAACTTGTAGCAACTCCGTTGGCTGAAGGAACGAAGTTGAGCCTCGACAAGAATCAAGTACCAGTAGACAAAGGAAGATATCAAAGGTTAGTTGAGAGATTGATGTATTTGGCATATGCAAGGCCTGATCTTGCTCATGCCTTGAGCGTAGTTAGTCAATATATGCATGATTCGGGAGAACAACATATGAGTGCGGTGATGAGGATATTGTGTTACTTGAAGGGAAGTACAGGTAAAGAAATTCTGTTTAAGAAAAATGAGCATTTCAGAATCGAAGGGTGTACCGATGCCGACTGGGTGGGTTCGGTAGATGACCGACGCTTAACATCAGGATATTTCACTTTTGTTGGTGGTAATCTAGTAACATGGAGAAGTAAAAAGCATAATGTAGTAGCTCGTTCAAGTGCAAAAGCAGAATATAGATTTATGGCTCTTGGTATTTGTGAACTATTGTGACTTAAGTTTCTATTACAAGATTTGGGGGTCAACCATAGTCCGCCGATGAAGTTATTTTGTGACACCAAAGCTACTAGGGATATTGCTCATAATCCGGTACAATATGATAGGACAAAGCATGTGGAGGTTGATAGGTTCTTCATTAAAGAAAAATTGGAGAAAAAAGTAATTGAATTGCCCTCGATTAGGACCAAGGATCAAGTGGCTGATATACTCACAAAGGCCAATTCTAGTGACAAGTTCTCAAGTTTCTTGGACAAGTTGGGCATGTGTGACATATATGCACCAACTTGAGAGGGCGTGTTGACTTGTATAATATTTTCCTTTAATTCTAGGATTCCTATAATATTGGGTTTCCTAGTTTAGGTTGTAGATTGCTTGTAATTATTAGGGGTGGGCATAAAAACCGCCAAACCGCAAAACCGCATCGAACCGTAAGAAAAAAAACCGAAAAAAACCGTGTTGACCGGAAAAGTCAACTTTGAGTGAAAAACCGAACCGAACCGTTCAAACCGGTTCCGGTTCCGGTTTCGAATGACCAAGAAGCGATCGAACCGAACCGAACCGTTTTAATAATAATAAATAAATAAATTATATATACACACACACATGTCGTGGTATAATAAGTTGAAAAAATTGGTTTCATTAAATTGCAAAGCAGAGGATCCTATCCCAATTAGGGTTCATTTTCACTTACACACACACGGAGACACCTTCACGGCTTCACCTTCACGCACGCCGCTCATTTCAGATTTCCCCCATTCCTATTCCTAAATCCTGATTCCCCCATTTTAGATTTCACACAGATATTGTCATACTGAGACCGAGTCTGCCAAAGCCCTCCGTGGTGTCCGTGCCAGTGCCGGTGGCAACCACATACACTGAAGCCTGGGTAAGTTTGTAGCTTTTCAAAGGGATAGGCATATAAGTTTAATTTGTTTGGAATTGGAAAATTCTGCTGCTTGTTAATTTTATGGTTCTGTGGTGGATTCGTAGTTCAATTTTGGTTGAGAAGTTTGGATTTTGAATTGTGAGGTAATGTGGGAATTGTTCTCAAATTTGGAGGTGATTTGATTGTTGTCGACCCCGGCGACCCCCACTCACGACCTCTCATCCTCAACTGTGACGGCCCTGATCATCCCTCCTTCGCGACAGCTCACGGCACTGACACTTCGTCCTCCGTCCTCCCTCCTTGGTATTTTCTCTATCCATATCTAACTGTACTCTGTACATGCTTAAAATACTTGGTGAAATTGCAAAGGTCATGTGCGTTTCTGGGTTCATACTGGGTGAAATTGCAGCCCATTATAGAGATTTTTTTTTCTCTTACATTACATGCCCACATGTGAATGTGTAACCTGTCGTATCCTATGAGCTAATGGTTGCTGACGATGTTACATTTGCATTTGGAAGAGAGTGTTGTGATGCCATTCTGGTTGACATGCAATATGATTACCAACTAGAAAACCTTACATTAGTTCAAATCATTACACTAACCGTACAAGAGAAGTTAAACTGTAAATCATATTGAATCATGAGGAGAAATAACCCTGCAGAAAATTTTCATGCGCATAACTGATAATAGTATTGCTTTGAATCAACATGATCATTTAAATTTTAAATATTGACTGGTCCATGAATTTTTCTTAAGGAAATCAGATATTAGACTACACTATGTGTAAATTAAATTCATGGAAACACAATTGTGTACTTGCATCCATGCCTATTACCTGCCATAAAATACCCCTATTTGGACAAAGTACATAAAGGTGAAAAAGTTATCAGAATGCAGCTGACAGGAAATATAACTGCCAATACAAATCAGTACACATATTAAAAAATTGTGGGGGGTGGGGGGGGGGGGTGTTGGAGAAACTGGGACATGGAGAAGCATACTTTGATGCTTCCTCGTAGCTAAAGAACTTGACTGCTGAATTAGGGACTATGCGAGCACAATTAGTTCCATTGCCTTTAAACAAGCCTCTGAAACCCTCAGTCCTCCATATGTACTTCAAGCCCTGAATCGTCCCTTTGTATTTAATACTATGAGGGTTTTGAACCTGCATTTATGGAAGATGCAAATCCAATTTAGTTTGACTTAACATAAAATGCTTAGGTCCTCGTCAACCCCACCCACCCCGGTACCCCAAAAAAAAAGAGTATTGATTAACATGCATTCAATTACAGTGATAAAGGTTTCATAAACAGAGTATTGACTAAGGATCAAATGGTACATCACCAAATTTCCCGTAAGTGCAAATAAGAGAAGTACCTGCAGCAAAATTTTTAATCTTTCCAATAGAGCAACAGCAGTTCGTGACCTGCACCGGGTAGTCAATACCAGATAGAGAAGCGTAAGGTTTGAAGTTCACCCACATCACTCTTGTTGCATGTAACACAACACAACAATGCCTATAGACAACTACATTCATGCATAACACATAACTATTTGTTCTTAACACTCAATTATCTAAATTAACACAAATTAACATGTGCATTCATGGAGTGTGATGCATTATATATACAAATTACAAACAAATAAGATCTTGTACGCTTTAATCAATTATGTTATTAGGTGTAGTGTATGACCTTACTTTTGTTGGTTAGGTTTCGGTCAGGTGCATTCATAATTCAACAACTCCATATGTCTAGCATGTTGTATCAGTCTTCATTTCTTTTGTCAAGGTTGAGGTTAGGTGCTGCATATTGGAAATTTAAACAATTTCCAAGTCCAACAGTAGCATCTGCATTGCTTAAGTTTAAGTTTAACAGTAGCATTTTTATTTTTGTCTATTTTAGGGATGACGAACCAATCAACATCACATGGTTTTTGTTCTTCTGTTGCATCTGTTTCTTCATCATCGCCTTCGTCATTATCGGGTTCAACACCATCACCACCAATTGAAACCCAATCCCAACCACCAACTCCACCACTATCACCAACTCAAGCACAATCACCAACTCAACTGAGTGTTATTCCTCCATTGCCTCCTCTTGGCTACAGTAGGCGTAGGTCAACGGTGTGGGAGCATTTTGTGGAATACGATGACATAGAAAACATTGTGAAGCCGGATGGGACCAAAGAAACAATAATTAGAAGGAGAGCTAGGTGTAAGTACTGTTCTACTACCTTTGCAGCTAACCCTTCTGGAAATGGTACTTCAACCATTAGAAAACATATTGAGGGAGGAAGATGTAAAAGTTACCCGGGAAAAAATCTAGATAAAAGGCAAAAGACTTTGTCTTTTGATGATGGTGTTGGTACTCTTATGGCTAGGGGGAATACGAAAGAGGATTGCATAAAGGCGTTGGTACAAATGGTTGTTTTAGATGAGTTGCCGTTTACACATGTTGAAAGGAGAGGGTTTAGGTTTTTCTGTAGTGTTGTTTGCCCTCATTTTTATCCACCATCTCGTAGGACACTTGCGAGACACTTTGTCCTCATGTTTGATGAAATGAAAGCAAAATTGAAAACAGAGTTAGCCTTACATAGAGTTAGCCTCACAACCGACACCTGGACAAGTATTCAAAAGGTAAACTACATGGTAATAACGACACATTTCATAGATAGTAATTGGAAGTTGCACAAAAGAATACTAAACTTTTGTGTCATAGCTAATCACAAAGGGAACTCCATTAGAAAACTTCTTGAGGTTTGTTTGCTAGAATGGGGTTTGGAGAATGTTCTAACCATCACGGTCGATAACGCTTCTTCAAACAAGGTGGCAGTAGAGTATTTGAAGACAAAGATGTGTCATTGGCAAAATTCACGAATGATACTCAAGGGAAAACACATGCATGTTAGGTGTTGTGCTCATATTGTTAACTTGATAGTTCAAGATGGTTTGAGAACGTTAGATAAATCCATCTTAGCTATTAGGAATGCGTTGGTGTATGTAATGTCTTCTCCACAAAGGGTGGAAGCTTTTAGGAGTTGTGTTAAGAAGGAAAAAATTGAATGCAAGGGTCTTGTTTTTTTAGATGTGCCAACTAGGTGGAATTCCACCTATTTGATGTTAACGAATGCTTTGAAATTTGAAAAAGCTTTTGTGAGAATGGGAGATGATGAGATTGCATACTTGTCATGGTTTGGTGAAGATTTGCCGGAAGAAGAAGAACGGGTGGGTGAACCTTCCAATGGTAAAAAGAGGTATGGGCCACCAAATATGGAAGATTGGAGTAATGCTGCTATTTTTGTGAATTTTTTGAAAGTGTTCTATCAAATGACATTGAAGATGAGTGTTACTTTGCATCCGGCTTGTCATATTACTTTTTCTGATTTGCTTGCAATTGATGAAGAGATAGTTGATTTGTTCATCGAAGAAGATGTGTTATTGACTCAAACCTACACAAGCTTGATATTGCATGAAATGGCACGAAGCATGAAGGTAAAATTTGATAAGTATTGGGGTGATCTTGTTAAAGTGAATCCTTTTCTATTTGTCGGACTTGTGCTTGATCCAAGATATAAACTGGGTTATGTGCCACATATTTTGAAGCGTCGTGGGTGTAGTATTGATGAAGCCATGGCTAAAAAGGATGAGATAAAAAGCCTAATCTTCAAACTATATGATGAATATGTTCCTTCTTCCAACCAACCAAGTGGTTCTAGTGCTAGTAGTTGTTCTAATACTACTAGTACTATAGCTACTATTGGTGGGGCTAATCCAACTCAACATGGAAGGGGGAAAAAACGAGCTGAAATGGATGAAAATTGGATAAAAGAAGTTGAAGCAAGTAATGCCGTGTTCTCGAACCATGAGTTTGATAGGTACTTGTTAGATCGCAATGAAAAAGTGGAAGTAGGTCAAGATTTTGATATTTTAAATTGGTGGAAATTGAATGGTGTTAAATACCCAGTGTTGACACTAATTGCAAAGGAAGTTCTTGCAATTCCGGTCTCAACGGTAGCTTCAGAATCTGCCTTTAGCACGGGAGGAAGGATTGTGAACTCATATCGTTCTTCATTGACTCCTCTAATGGTAGAGAGGTTAATTTGTACTCAAAATTGGTTGATGTCAAATAACATCTCAATTTTAGACGATGAGACAATCTTGGAAGATATAGAGTTTTATGAAGCACTTGAAACAGGTATGAATATTTATTTTTCATTACTTTGTTTTTGTTTTTTCTCTTGTATTATTGCATGCTTACTTTCTTATTTTCTAATGAGTTCTTAATTTTTATATGTTCTAGAAAAAAGGAATGGTGGCACATCTAGCAATAGCATTGCGGATTCATAAACTATTCAATCCTAACTTATCACCTTTTACTAGTGATGGTATGTATGTAACTTTAATTTTTTTAGCACCTTCCTTGTCACCTTTTCTCCTTAATCTTTCACTTTTATATTTTCCCTTTTGTTAGTATTGAATCTATTGATAGTTAGTGGAATTTATAATTTACTCTTTCAATCAGTGGCAGTCAAAATGCATATTTTAAACCTGCAGATGGCAGTCAAAATGCATAAGATTTTGTTTAAATTTGTGTGTGGCAGTAAGTTGAAATTTGTGTGTGGCAGCAAGTTGCAATCTCTGTTTCTACTCTGATTCTATCTTTCGTAAACTATACTGGTTTAACTATTGTTGGATATGTTGCTGTTCTTCTCGCTGTCGCTTCCCCTTCGCCTTTTATTTTGATGTGTTTGATTACCATTCCGAAGATTCATCCTCACCGTTGGTTGAGTCTCGGGCGGAAGGGTGTGGAGAAAGATTGGAACTTGTTCTTCAACACCCTCTTTTGGAATTTAAATTTTTGGGACAATGTGAGTACTTTAGCTCGGGAAGTAGATAACCCCCAAAAAACTTTTCCGGTGGCTCTTTTCATGGCGGTGATCTTTACTTGCTTGGCGTACTTGTTCCCGCTTTTTGCTGTTATTGGTTCGGTTAATGTGGATCAAACTAGATGGGGTTCTGGATTTCATGCAGAGGCAGTCAAAATGCATATTTTAAACCTGCATATGGCAGTCAAAATGCATAAGATTTTGTTTAAATTTGTGTGTGGCAGCAAGTTGAAATTTGTCAGCATATTCTGTTTAAATATGTGGCAGCAAGTTGAAATTTGCTCTCTGGAATAAGTTGTGTGATTCGATTATATGTTGTTTGATTAATTGATTGTGTACAGGAGCTGCTGCTTCCTGCTTGCTCTCTGAAGTTTGAAGTCTGAAAACCTGCAATTTGCTTCATCATTTTTTTGTTTGTTGACTGCGACTGATTGACCAGTGCATATGTATTTTAGTTGTCTTTTTTTGTTGACTTGGTGTCACTACCAAAGACATTTGCATTAAAAAAGATGTGTTGTATGCAACTTTATGTAATCAGTTTTAGAAGATGTATTTGAATGCATAATGATTTGGTGTTCAAATAATTTATTATTAGGAACCGTAAACCGGCAAGAACCGGATCGGAAGCGGTGTAGACCGAACCGTAATGTTCTAGTAATAAATTTAAGTGGAACCGCACCGAATCGAACCGTTAATATATTTCGGTTCCGGTTTCAGTTTAGGGGTGGAACCGCACCAAACCGCACCGTGCCCACCCCTAGTAATTATTCTTTCCATATTCTTTCCTGTACAGTTTCGACATCCTTATTGAGCTTCTACCTCTTTCTACACAAAGAAGCTTCACATCGTTGCATGATTAACTGCAAGCAGTTGAAGGCAAATTGGTACATATTGATCAGTTCAAGTCCGCTTCTATCGAGGGATCCCTCAGGTATCGTTTGGTATGCAGACGGGACGGGTCATAACGGAATGGGACGGGACTGGACGGAACGGAGCAGGGGAGTGAGGTGGAACGAAAATTCACCCAAAACTCGTCCCGTGGAACAGCTCGTTCCACCCGTTTTAGGCGCACCAAACGTGGACGGAACGCCTTGTCCCACTCTGTTCCGTCCCATCCCACGTACCAAATGGTACGTCAGATAACATCATACGAGGGACACTTTGTCGGGTCCACTCCTAATTTTGTTTCAATAATTTAAACCGTCATTTAATCCTTCATTCACAAATTGTCATTGCCAAAAGTTTAGACAAAAGAAGAACCATTAAGACATCTAATTGTAGGAAAAAAACATTTCAAGAAGGCAATGAAACGACAACCATTTGATTGAGAATGGTTTTGCATTTGAGAGATTTTTTTTGCATTGATAATTTTTTGGGGTAGGCTTAAGGAAATGGTTAGGATTATTGAACTACATTGCGGTGTGGGCCGTACAAGGGCATCCCTGAATTGAAGCTTTCTCTATGTGTGCGTTCGTCGTGTGGGTGCAAACAGGTATAGATATGAATGCGCGAACATTTGCGCTCGAGTATGTTCATAGGCGTGCAAATGTGTGAGTATTATCAGAAATGAAAGGATAACCAAAGCTTTGATATAAAGACATCAATGCCTTTTTCATTCTTTCAACAGCTGTTACCAAATTTCATGAGTTGTGTCAAGATCATATATGGAAAGGGAAAAGAAACAAATACTTCGTTGTTATACCACATTCTGAAGAGAAAGAAATTGCAAGAGCTGATACCTTTCTATTTCTATCTGATAGCAGTGAAATAACACACGAGACACGAGATCACTTTCATTGAGGCCGCTTGGTTGTTTCTGTAGATCCTTTCCTAAAACTTGAAAAACCAGAATTATATGCAGCATCGTGCCAGACCATTTCCATTTGAAGGAAGCAAATGAGAATATATCAGAAGAAACAACGCTATAAGTTGGACACTTCAATATGGAACACAAAGTAATAAAGAGCAAAGCAACATGCATCTCCAGTGATCACCGTGTCGCCTTCTTTCACACCAAGTTTTATAAGAGACTTGTTCATGCCACAAGCATCCAGAACATGTCAGAACCTTCTCCCAGAATCCACATACCTGTTCGAAAGCATTCATGACAAATTTTCCATGAGGATTGGAACAGCTAAAACAAGATGCAAATTATACTAAACAGCAACACTGAGGCATCATAATTAATTTGGAGAACATTGAATTATGCATGATCTGACTACAGATTATAGACGTAATTTGATGAGCACCATGTGTTCCGTGTGACGGTGTGAGACAAAAGAAAACCAATTAATACCTAAAACAAGGGTGCTACTTAGAGCCCTGCTACATGCACATGGTTACTTTTTTCTTATTTTTTTATGAAACACATAATTTTATAAAAAATGTATTGAACAATGGACTACCTGTGTCCTTTAAAACAATACAGCAATAAGAACAAACTGCTAACTATCGTACATAAAACATTGCATGCTATATTTCACTCCAGAACTTAAACGATAGCTCTCCAATATGAAAAAAATAGAGGAAAAAGGAATTTCCCGAAACTCAAAAGAGACTTAAGCCCTCATTGATGTCAAAAACCAAACTTTATCCCATAAAACCATCACTTCACCCCCCCTCCCCCTCCCCCCTCCGTCTCTTTTCCCCTTACCCCCTTCTTTATATCTAAAGACATTATGTGCTCATAAGCTATTCAAATTCGGGAAAATCTGTTGTGCTAGAGCACCAAACGGAACAAATAAAATGAAAGAAATAACTCTCAATTTATTAACTAATTGAGATAACAAATGTATAAAGAGAATCTCACAAATTGGCTCACCCAAATTATTTCTACATGAGCTCCTTTTATTACAAAACAAATGGTTTCCCTTCTAATACGTAAAGTCATAAACAAGTTTGTGATGGAGAGAAAAACAAGGATAACCAATACAAAGTAATTGACCAAGATTTATATTGAGCCACATGTCAACAATCTCCACCTTGGCGAGATTCATAATCACAAACATATATAGGAACACAGTATATGAGCTATGTACAAACAATGCTCTAACTTAGCAGGTTCAAGCACTTTTGTTAACATATCAGCTAGGTTGTCCATAGTTGGAACTTTCTGAAAAATAATCTTACTTTTGGACAAAATCTCACGAATAACATGAAACCGAACATCGATATGCTTTGTCCTCGAATGATAAATTGGTATTAGACAAGTGAATATCACTTTGACTATCACAATGTAGCTCCACCTGCTTTTGATAAATTCCTAGATTCTTTATCAGTCCATGTATCCAAATGGCCTCCTTTATAGCTTCCGCAATAGCCATATATTTGGCCTCCATTGTTGACAAAGCGATTGTGGACTGTAGTGTGGACTTCCAACTAACTGGCCCTTTGGCCATAGTAAATAAGTAGCCAGTAATTGATCTTTTTTTATCCAAATCTCCAGCATGGTCAAAATCAACATATGCAACCACAAAATTCTCAAAACTACTATCACTTTGCTGAAAACATAAGCAGACATCTCTAGTCTTATGTAGGTATCTTAGAATCCACTTAGTTGCTTGCTAATGTTCTTTTCCTGGATTATGCATATAGCGACTAACCAAATCAACGACATGAGCAATATCTGGTTGAGAACATACCATAGTATACATCAAGTCACCAACCAAATTAGAATATGGAATATTCTTCATTTGCAGCTTCTCTTTCATTGTTTTTTTTAGATAACAAAGCACTTAATTTAAAGTGAATAGCCATTGGAGTACTCATAGGTTTGGTGGCATCATTAATCCCAAAACGTTGAAGCCATTTACACAAATATTGTTTTTGTGTGAGATACACCAAGTTTTTTTCTCGATTACGAGTAATTTCCATACCGAGTATCTTTTTCGCTTCACCAAGATCTTTCATCTCAAACTTGTTCTTCATCTGTGCTTTCAACTTTTCAATCTCCTTAATATTCTTCGATGCAATTAACATATCATCAACATACAATAATAAATAAATGAAAGACCCATCTTGCAACTTTTTGAAATAAACGCAACGATCATATTGACTTCTTAAATAATGTTGACCTATCATGAATTCGTCAAACTTCAAATACCACTGTCTTGGAGATTGCTTCAATCCATACAAAGACTTCTTCAATTTACAAACCCATTTCTCTTTTCCAGTTACCTGATACCTATCAGGCTAAGACATGTAAATTTCTTCATCAAGATCTCCATGTAAGAAAGTCGTCTTAACATCAAGTTGCACTAGTTCAAGATCAAATTGTGCAACAAAGGCTAACATAATACGAATAGATGAATGCTTCACAACAAGAGAAAATACTTGATTATAATCAATACCTTTCTTTTGTGCATATCCTTTTGCTACCACTCGTGCTTTGAATCTCACATTGTCTTCTCATGGATGACCTTCTTTTTTAATATACACCCACTTGTAGCCAATAGCTCTTTTGTTGGGAGGCAATTGAATTAACTCCCAAGTGTTGTTCTTCACAAGAGAATTCATTTCTTTATCCATAGCCTTACCCCACTCTATATTTTTAGAGTTGTTCATGGCTTCCTTATAACTTTTTGGGAATTCTGCATTAATAATAGGAAGAGCATAAGCAACATAATCATTATATCTTACTGGTCTCTTTGTGTTTCTCTTGCCTTTACTTGTAGCAATGCACTCTATAACTAAAGGATGTTTGGTATGAGCCTCTTCTTCATCCTAGGAAGAGACATCTTCATCTTCTTAACCTTCATTTACTTCTTGTTCAATCAAAACAGGCAGTGGAGTAGTGGTAGCAATCTTTTCAAACTCCACCTCCTGAAAACTTCTCGTAGGAACTTGAGTTGTATCAACGCTTGTCTTTGAGTTGCTCTGTAACATAGAAGTTTCGTCAAAAGTCACATCTCTTCTGATTACAAGTTTCTTCAAATCTGGACACCACAAATGGTAACCTTTTGAGTTGCTTTGTAACATAGAAGTTTCGTCAAAAGTCACATCTCTTCTGATTACAAGTTTCTTCAAATCTGGACACCACAAATGGTAACCTTTGACACCGCTGTTAAAGCCCACAAAAATAGCCTCCTTGGCTCTCGGATCAAGATTACTTTGAGTTACATGGAAATAAACGAGACAACAAAAAATATGAAGAAAATCATAATCAGAAGCTCATTTTCTAGTCCACTTCTCAATAGGTGTTTTACCCTCAATTGCAGATGAAGGTAAACGATTGATAATGTGGCAAGCATATGTAATTGCCTCTGCCCAAAATGCCTTACTTAAACCAGATTGAGCCAACATACATCTAACATTTTCGAGTAACGTTCTGTTCAACCTTTTAGCAACTCCATTTTGTTGGGGAGTTCCACAAACAATGAAATGCCTTATTATATCTTCTTCTCTACAAACTCCGCAAAATGGATCAGAGGTGTATTCACCACCATTATCTAACCTCAAAACTTTAATTTTCTTACCAATTTGGTTTTCAGCCATTTTCTTTCAGTTTAAGAAAATATTTAACACCTCATCTTTGTGCTTCATTGTATAAACCCAAGCTCTTCTAGAATAGTCATCAACAAAAGTTACAAACCAGTGCTTACCACTCTATGATGCAATCTTGGTAGAACCCCAAACATCTAAATGCACATAATCTAGGATTCCTTTAGTTTGATGCATAGCAGTACC
The DNA here is from genome assembly GCF_019419815.1 of Pyrus x bretschneideri. NCBI lineage: Eukaryota > Viridiplantae > Streptophyta > Magnoliopsida > Rosales > Rosaceae > Pyrus > Pyrus x bretschneideri. The sequence continues at coordinate 8,509,863 of NW_025999798.1, forward strand.
AAATTTAACTCGGTTTGCTTACCCTAAACACAATGCTCGCAAAAGTCAAGCTTGAAAGTTTTGGCTCCTTTCAGCAGTCCCTGTTTCACAAGGGCTTGAATCACCAACATGTCCAAGTCTCATATGCCATAACTTGGTATTGTCAGTATCTGGTTTTTCAGAAATTGTGGCTACACCACCTAAAACTGTTTTCCCCTGCAGGAAATATATATTCTTCTTTCGGATTCCCTTCATTGTAACAAAAGCACCTTTAGTAACTTTTAGAACACCATTTGACATATTTACATTAAACCCATTGATTTCCAAGGCACCCAAAGAAATTAAATTTTTCTTCAAAGCAAGACCATACCATGCATTAGATAACTCTCTAACGATGTCATCATGATGTTTCAACTTAATTGTTCCTACTCCCTTTTTATTACATGCATAATCATTACCCAATAAAACAGTTCCCGCCTTTACAACTTCTAGATTAGTAAACCAATCTCGATTTGGACACATGTGATGAGAACTACCAGAATCCAAAATCCATACATCATAATCATAAGCAGAAGTAACAGCCAAAGCATAATCAGATTCATCATCACTAAGTGCAACATTAGCATTGGTGTTTTTGTTATTCTTCTACAACTTAGGGCAATCCTTTATCCAATGTCCCTTTGTATGATAAAATGCACATTCATCTTTGTCTAGTATTTTTCTATTTTGTGAATTACCTCGTGGTCGAGACTGAGATCTTCTTCTGTTATTGAATCTTCGTCTTTCATTCATTCTGCCTGTAACAAACAAAGCATCTGATGACGTATTCTGGACTTGCTTATCTTTATGTCTAACTTCATGGATCATCAATGCATTAGACACATCTTCAAAATTTCTGGTGTCTTTACCATAAATTAAAGTAGTAGCTAAATGATCATATGCCTCAGGTAATGAATTTAACAAAATCAAGGTTTTATCTTCATCCTTGACATCTTTATCTAAATTTAACAAATCAGCGATTAATTTGTTAAATGAATCGAGGTGTGTAATCATTTTCGTACCTTTTTTGTACTGGAATCGGTACAACTGCTTTTTCAAATGGAGGCGATTTTCGATGCTCTTTGTCATGTACTTGTCCTCCAATTTTTGCCATAGCGACTTAGCTGATGTTTCTCGCATGACAAAATACTTTTGAGGTTTTGCAAGACATAAGCAAATCGTAGAGCAAGCCATTCGATTTAACTTATTCCACTTAGCTTCTTCCATATCCTCCAACTTGTCTTCTAACGTCAAGTCCAAATCTTGTTGAGCCAACACATCTTTAACCTCACATTGCCACATACCAAAGTTATTTGTTCCATCAAACTTTTCAACTTCAAACTTTGCATTTTGAACTGTTGTTTTTGCCAAATGCGAAACGTGTGATTCCGGCCAAGGATGCGTGCCTCCCGATTCCAGTTGAACAACCATCTTCGTCAAGCAAGTTTCAAATACAAAATTTGATACGGATGAGCCTAGTGGCTCTGATACCAATTGTTGTGCTAGAGCACCAAACGGAACAAATAGAATGAAAGAAATAACTCTCAATTTATAATTAACTGATTGAGATAACAAATGTATAAAGAGAATCTCACAAATTGGCTCACCCAAATTATTTCTACGTGAGCTCCTTTTATTACAAAACAAATGGTTTCCCTTCTAATACGTAAGGCCATAAACAAGTTTATGATGGAGAGAAAAAAAAGGATAACCAATACAAAGTAATTAACCAAGATTTATATCGAGCCAAGCGTCAACAAAATCTTCATCTTCAAGTGCTGCATTAGCACAAAACAATTGAAAAAGAAAGAGGTGGCTGTTGTCTGTTGATCTGATCTTCATTAATGCATCAATCCTCATTATATATTTTCTAACATACTACATCATAAAAACTGGTGGTTGTTCCTTCACTCTATTTACTTGCGAGATTGTCAGACTCACACCATTTATCTTTCCCCCTTAACATGCTCTATTCTTTTAAGAAGAAAGAGGAAACCAAACGAAAAGACTTCTATTAGTCATAATTTCATGATATGAATCCACAACGCAGGTCACCCATTATACTGCAACTTGAACTTTCCACTATAACCAATGGATAACGAAACAAATTTGATATCATAACAGATCAGACTTGTGATATCAAGAAAGCATACGATGAAAAATTATCACAGTGACACAGACATTAAAGAGTTTCTAACCTACCTCCAATTTTTCGTATGAGCAAAGCGTTGCAACCCAGATCCCACAACTTGCCAAGTATTGGTACTGCTGTCATGAGTGATCTCAAACTCATTAATAGACGCAATTTGCTGCTTATGCACCATCTCAGCCACATGATTCAGATTGACCGGGTCTTCCATGTCAAAACAAAGGAGACTTGTCAACACAGTGAACGAGTAACCTTAAAGCTTATTTATCCTATAAATACAAGCAGGTATGGATGTTAAAACATTAGTTAGCTGAAAATAAAAACTTTTAAGCTCTGCAGTGCTTCATAAAATAATTTCTCTTTCTTTCCCCTTATCTTCTTTTAGAACATATACAGAATTTTGTTTCTTACAACAATGTGAAAACATTTACAATAATGCACTCATCCCATTTCTCTTACGTTTTCAATCAATTCCAGCATCGCTTACATCTCTATAGTAAAGCTTACTTCCAAATTAAACAGTGACATATATATTTGTTAACCCGTCATCAAATCATCTATATAATAACATGTATAATCTAAACTACCCTATAGTCTGTGTGATAATGTGAGTATAAAACAAAATCCACAAGATAATATATGTATGCATTTAGATTCAGAAACCTTTTTAATACAGAAAAAAATAAAGTAAATAGACCTGGGAACTCCTCCTCGGCCACTGTATTTTCTCGTAGAAGCTCATAAGCAGCAGAGCTCACTTCATGAGTACCCTTTCTTTCCAATGCACTCATGCAAAAACACGAATCCCACGAGCTTCTAAATTTTCTTTGAATGATGACCAGTTTTCATATGCATCTGGAAGGTCCATTTTGTTAAATGCAACTACATAAGGCTTTTCAGCAATTTCAGGGCTAAACAGTTCCAACTCCAGATGAACTGCATCAAACTCAAATTCTGGCTTGTGAAGAGCCATCTACAACATGTATCTGAGATTTCCAGAAAGATGAAGATCTTTTCAATAACAAAGGTCTTGATAAAGAATAAAACAACCATGAGGATTCAACCACATGACTCCGCGTGCAAAGATGAACGCAACTACTAGCCCTTTACAAGTGTTTTCTTCATACACGAAGGAACTTTAAAGGGCGATGGAAGAGAGAGGAAAAAATAAAGAAGAATGAAATAAATTCTTGAAAGTAAAAACAACTAATGATCATTCTTTATTTTTAGTTTCTATTGTGCGTGCCCTTCCTTACGCGTTTTTTTACATCTCTCCCACCACCCTTCATCTACTTTTATTCATCTGTCATTTCTCTTTTGTATTTTCCTCTATCACTAACACAAAATCTAAAACCAAAATGGTTGTCAACAACATTCCCTTTATTTTGCTCATTCACTTTCTCACTCTTAACACCCTAATATTCTCCTCTCTTCTTATATACAACTGTTGAATATATGTCTTATATAAAACCGCACACTTGACAATAAGTGATTAAATTAGAACAATATCAATGTGGTTAGAAGTGGTCAATGACCCGTCTCTCTAAAAATTTGACAACAACTCCTAATCACACACGCATGTGTAATGTATGAGAAAGTGGAAGTTGAAATGATAAAGGGAAGGAAATTTTGGGTAGGGCAAACCCAAAATCTTGATGGACCCTTTTGCCCAAATTATGGCGGGAGACAGGGTGTTTTGTGGGTCGTGGCAGCTAAGGAAATCTACTATGGTCCTGTGTTCGGCTTCATATGAATTTGTCATGCATTCACTTAGTGAGCAGTCCCAATCAGAGAAAATATGTACAACTCAGTGAGTTATTGGACGATGAAGAAGTGGGTGAATGCATAGAGGCAATGTGGTTATGATAAGTGGTAGGGGAGCTCATGAAAACAATACTACTTGGAAGTGAATGCCTATCCTAGTTATTTACTCTTCTTTTATGTGCTCTAAAAATTCAGTGGGTTCATGTGAGTGAGATGTCGGGTTACGCTTACATGTTTTATTTGTGTCATGTCATCTTGTATTTGTGTAATATAAAAAAAAAAAAATAGTTAACCTTAAGTTGATTTAGTAATGGGTGCTTAGATTCGAGTTCAAATAGTTGCTAACGTTGACAGTCAATGAGTTTATGTCGAGGAAAAATATGTAGATTAATCCTAATAAACCCTAACATGTGGATTTAGAAGTATTTCATGTTTTACCATTCGAGTTCAAATAGTAATGTCATCACCTCTTTCACTCGTTTTACCATTCGAATTTAGAAGTATTTCATGTTTGTATTAAGTTATGATCATTCCATGTTCCCTAAATTTTGTGTCATTTGGAGCCTTATTATCTAGTTGTGTCAAAACCCTAGTGAACTGTGAATGATCCACAAGGTTATAGGACAAAATTTTGAACCAGGTACCTAATGGGGATCACCAATGCTAGATATTATGTGGTGTCAAAATTAATGTGCGAAGCGGGTTTGGTAAAATTGTACAGTTGGTGTACCTAGATAGTCCTTGTGTTGGGTATTCTTGAACTGACATTTGCTGAACGGAATCTCACCAGGACCAACTTTGGTGTTTACATTAAGGTATGAGACAAGCATATTTAAGAACCAAGTATAGCCGGTATGCATCAACCTTATTTCGCTCGTATATTTTTGGTGTCGGTAGTTTTGGATCTAACTTACCTTCAAATGAATCTAAATTATGAAGAGGAGAATTCAAATTTAAGTACATAAGAGAAAATACATATCCGCTCTAACCAATGTGACAACGCACACATTTGCAGGTCTAGCTTAACTTTATGCTAAAGAACTATACAAGTCCTCATAACGTTAAAACTCATGAATTTTTATTTGTTGTGAACTAAGTGGGCAATTCTTAATCATACAACAATGTATAATGTATGATACATAGTATTTTTAATGAATCACATTCACGGGTTAAATTATATTTGATTTCTCAAACGCATACCGTAATTTATTAAATTCAATAATGCATGTAATATATTGGTATATTTAGAAATTACGCAAAATTTTGTGACGTAAAACAGCTTTGATACACTAGTACATGAGTTAGGTGTAACCGAGTACGAGATATTTGAAAGAGAAAAAAAAACTAGAACAAGATATGTTACCCTCACTTTTTGTAGTTCCCATTGCTTATATATTGAAAATATTCTTCAAGAAAATAAGCAAAAGTGGAAGTGATCATTCTAATAATAGTTTCGAACTCTCTCTCTCCTCCTAATAATAGTAAAAATATTTAAAAAAAAAAATTCAAGTAAATAGTACACTACCAAGAGTGATAGTATCAGTTCCCTCACCCATGACTGTTGTCATTGACATTTCTTTCTCCTGAATCCTTTCAAGCTCCATTACAACCATCTCCATCTTCGGCCGCCTTTTTGCCGGAAAACTCATGCATTGCAGTGTCAGCCTGATCAAGTCCCTCATTCCCTCTGCTGTGAAGCTTCCAGCTAGCCGGCGGTCCGCTAGGTTATTTGAACTCAGCCATGATTCCACCTTCACAATGTTCAAAATATTATTGAGAAGACAAATAGTAGCCTTTAACTAGCATATGTATAGAGACATTGCAAAGTTATGTGACCACATCTCTTAGAGAGCGGAGATTCACTCCCACAGGTGAGTCTACGTTTAAAAGAGATGTGATCAACAATGTAGTTGATAAATGGGGTGTAAATATAGTTTCATTTTATCGACAATTAAAGTGCATGCTTATTCATACCCATTGAAATAAGCTTTCATTTGATCCCAAGAAGCCAATGTGCAAAGCCTCCTGTCCAGTTAGAAGCTCCAAAGCGAAAACCCCGAAGCTGTACACATCACTCATTTCGGAGGTAACCCCGGGTGATCCAGCCCTATCACATGCATTGTTAGCTTCTGAATATGAATGAAAGCGCCAAAACAAAAACCGAGTTCATTCAGAAGGCATCGAATTACTCTGGATCTTCGAAAAAATTGACACTAGATGTGCGTGAAGGACCTGCTTCTTCAATCTTCTCTAGCAGTTTTGAGATCCCTGCATCTGCAACCTTAGCAGTGAAGTTCTCGTCAACCAATACATTGGCTGTTTTGAAGTTTTTGTGTACTATGGGAGTGGGATAAACCTGCAAAATTAGAGGCTTAAAATCTTCAAACATGGTTCTTAATCTCTTCGTTTGTTATGGAGTTCCCATTCGATCTTACCTTTCGCAGCACCTAAAGCTATTGATAGCCTTTGCTTAAACTCGAATTTAGTTGATGGCTCCGATCTAGTATCTGCCACAAATTGAATAGCATCTGAAACATCCTCATAAAACCAGTACTACGCACGCGCACACACATATGATCCGTGAAAAAGGTAAAAAGAATTACCATATAGGTGATTGCAGATGCTGCCACTTGGTAAATACTCATAAACCAGTACTTGAAATCCACTTTCCTGGCAGTAACCGAGAATTCTAACTAAATGTTGATGATGAATCTCCGACAAGTATGTCACCTGTTGCCACATTGCCAAGTAATAACTTGTCACTATGAACCCCTGACACTATCTTCATTTTCCGCTTAGCAAACGATTGGTTAAGCAACTATGTACGAGCTGCATTATGTAATGCACATAAATATAGAGCAATATACTTCTTATTCTTTCATGATCAGTTATACCTGTGAGACAAAATCTTGTCTAGGAGCACCAGACCTCCGTTTGATAGCCACAACAGTCCCATCACGCAGCAATCCTTTATAAACCAGGCCAAAGCTTCCATATCCCAGCAGACTGCTTTCATCAAAATGCTTGGTTGCCTGGTCTAACTCCTCCAATGTGAAAAACCTCGGCCCATGTCTTGCTTCCGAGCCTGGCCCACCCCTATTCCATTCCACTGACAATGGTGGGGAGCAAGGTATCAGAGTGATTAACAAACACTACACCCATCGATTAGGCAATGTAGCATAATTTTCTTTTGACAAATGCGATATTCAGAACTACTCTAATAACGAGAAGCGGGATTCAAATTTGGGTGCAAAGAGGCACACGCTGCCATGGCTAACTAACGTACATTTGCAGCTCATGTGAAAAAAGAAGAAGACAAGAGTCTTACCTATTGCAGATGGATCTGAGGAACCCGTTTCAGAGTTCTTGTTCGAAAAACTCTTGCAATGGTTCCTGCAGAACCACACGAATGCAATGACGACTGCGAGCAAGGCAAGTGCCCCAGCGGCACCTCCTCCAACTATAGCAGCAGATGGCTTTGGCATTTCAGCAAGTTGGAATCAAGCAACTAGTCATATATGTGGCAGCACAATAACTTATAAGACTTAAATATTATACTTTCAGTCTTTGGCACCAGAAAAAAGACATGGAAATTTGAATTTATATTGCTTGTGGGGTTTTGGTGCAGACAAAGAGCTGAGAAATGCTAACTGGCTGATCTCAAGAATCTACTTAGAAAACAAGAACTTTGGGAAGAATCAATGCTGCTAAAATCTAAACAAACAGATCAGAAAGACAACTAATTGCTTGTTCCTTTTTTTTTTTTTTTTTTAACATTGTGCCCCACTTTGTTTCAGCATCTCATCACAATGACATTGAAGAAAGCCCCACCACTGAAGAACATTTGTCCTTTCAAAACCCCCCTCCCATTCCATCCCCCACCCCCTTTTTACCAAAGTCATGGCTTTTTACGCTCTCGTTTTCTTCTACACTTCAAATCTTTGTTTTATACGACGGTGAGAGAATAAAAATGTGGAAATCACTTTGCTTAAATGTGATGAGGTAAAGGGGTGATTTATGAAACCATGTAGGGAAAGAAGGACTAAAGCAGAAATTATTATTACTCTTTTCTCTTACTGATGCTACAGTTGATGTTAGTTTATATTTGGCATTGCTGATGACAACAGAAAAACTTCACTTTACGTCACTGTAAATTTCAAATTTAATAAAAAGTTAGAAAATTGATGCATGGCAAAGACTTTTGTCAAGTAAAAGAGATGATTCAGCTTAAGTTCATACAAAAAAAAAAAAAGTAAAAATAAATTGAAAAATCTTTATGGGGATAGTTGTGGGTTGTTACCTACTGTAAAATAGGTTGATTTTTACTATGAATATGCGGACAGGTTAGAGAGTGACCGCTGGACAGTGGAAGACATAATACTTAATGACAAAGGTTCAAATTTAAGAAATTTTTTAATATGCTTCCGGATATCTTATACATTGAAATTTTAACTATCGGATATCATATCCTTGATCAAGAATCTAACAATCAAAATCTCAATGTTATAAATCTCCGGAACATACTAAAATATTCGCAAATTCAAAAGAAAGATAAAAAGGTAGTTACATCAATCACTTACTGTATCAATTCCAACTCCCTCTCTCTCTCTCTTCCATGAATTCACTCCCATGAACATCCTTTTTGCCTCATTTTCTGTCATCTGATCTGGAAAGAGACGGAGGGCAGTGCCTATATTTGTATAAAGATGAAGTCCTCCTCTCTTCCTTTAGATGGGGTCATTTGACAGCTGATCCAACAGCACATTATATATCAGACCGCAAGTTTTGCAGCAAGAAAAAGAAAATGCTATCAAGTTTCCAAGCTACATGTCCTTGGTTTTTTATTGTTACACACATTTCTGTTTTGGAAAAATGGGGGTAGTCTTAAAATTTCTTTCCCTTTGCCTGCTTTTGTAAATATTTATATTTAGAGCAATTTGGTTGAGCTGTGCGGATTGTTGGTCGGGAAGGCTACTGAGCTGTAAGTCTCCTTCCATTTTATTAATTCAGTTTGTTTGTTTTCCTGAAATTTATGTTTGTGTTGTTGGTTTGGCTGGAAAGGGAGAGAAGGGATTGGAAAGAGGGTTGTCATCTTGTGCAGGTCTATTTCACACACTAATAATAAAAGGGTTTTTGTCGGGAAGGCTGGATTTTCTTAAATTTGGCTTCTTGGTAGTCGGTGGCGGATTCAGTAAATTTTCCTCCTAAGAGTAAGATGCTGCACTTTATTTTGGTCAGTTGTTTCTACGAGACGTTTTGTTAAACATCTTACTCTCGTGACATTCATGCTTAAGAGAAACATTCGATGGACGTTGGACAATTTCGTGTATAACAATAGTGGAGTGGGGAGATTACATGCACTGGACCCTAAGTGGATCCGTAACTAGTAATGGGTATCTACGAACTTTAAAACAAGGCAATCACATTTGTAACACATGGGTTTACGAACCTGTTGTGTCTTTGTCTCTCGTCGCGTGAACCCGGTGTAAGCATAGAATTAACAAACACCGAGACCAAAACATGTACTACAACCATAGAGAGAACCAACTGATTATGTGTACACAAGAAACCAGAAAGGAAAAGATACCTGCAGCAGCACCTGAACTCGAAGCCATCGCAGCAAGCCTTCAGTGATCCTTCTCTTCTCTTGCAGATTAACAAGAGCTCAACTCACATATAGGTTTTGGTCCAATATGAGTGTTTGTTCTGTGCGAAGAGAGGTCACTATATATATACATAATACATATAGACTTTACCAAAACAGATTAGGATTTTCTATCAAAATCCTCATAGGAAACAAATACTTGTTTCCGTGTCTTGCAATCTGATCCCAATGCTAAACAAAATCCTTCTTTGTCAAGGATCAGCATTCCTTTCATCAACAAGACTTTCTATCAAAATTGAATACCTATAACTGGTCCTAAAACTTCTCTATCTCATACTCATATTCTTACACCTGGTACACCAAAGTTTTACTCCTTGGACTCCTGCTTAAATGTTCTTCAGTGTCTGTGTTGCTGCTGCTAGGCATTAGGTCAAGGAGAGTCAAAGTGGTACCATAAAAGCCATGCATGCGTGGGAGGATTGAAATGACCAATGAAAACTGGCTGCTGAATCGCCGATGCAGGACCGTGAGCAAATAATCTATTACACATTTTAAGCCTTCTTTCTTCTTCTCCTTTGTTTTATTTTTCTCATAAATCAAGATACATAGACCATATTTCTGAAAAGAATTTGACGCATTAAGTTATTAGATGGAAAACTGAAAGTGATTGTCATATGAACATATTATCCTGTTACATTATGCAAGAAATTATTTAATAATAAAATATGTAAAATACTACCTTGTATTGAAGGAGAATAACTTGTTTAGGAGCATTCAGAGTCCGACATGTCATGCGCGATGTGTAGCAAAGCTTTTCTAATAGTATGTTAATTTTATTCAACTTACGGTAGTTTCACTCACTGTAAAAACTATTCTGTTTGAAGTCCACATGATGCAACTTCGACAAAATTGTGAATTCTATTTGAAGTCGACATGATGTAACTTCGACAAATCCCACTCGGTAGTTGATAGGTTTAAGAACCAATTGTTACATTTGCCCATGTGAAATTACAAATAACAATCACGTTGATTTGGACATGTCTCTTGGGCCCCGCAAAGGCTTGTGATTATCATGATGTGAACCAACCACGGTCTCAACGTGGACAATTTGGACAAAGAAATGTTGAATATTAAATGGAAAATAATTAGGCCTGTTGAGAAGTGTTTTTAAAAATGAAAACTAATCAAAATAATTTGAAAATTTTAAGTTTTAACGATAAAGATAAAATAAATGGTAAAGCGAATATTATCAAGATTGATTTTTTTAGTGTAAAAATATGATTTTTCGTTAAATTGAACATTATCTAGAGCTTTTCGTTAAGTTCTTTTTTTTTTTAAATAATTGAAAGAGCTTTTAGCGAAAATAGTTTTGGTTTCTAAAAGTACTTAATGTGCTCTTTCTTGCACTTGTATTTTAATTAAAGATTGGTACAAGAAATATTTTCTCAAGAAGAGATTGAAGTCATTTTAGAATTGCTTTCAACCAAGTTCATTGTCTTTCTTAGTACAATGAAAAAGGGAATAAATTAAAATAAAAATATGAATAAAAAAAGAAAGAAATGGACCATTATTAATGAAAACAAGTCGTTTTGATTTTATCGGATGTCTCTAATTGGACGAGAAAAATATAATGTTTGTTCCACGCGAGCATGAGAGATTTATCGTTTTCAGTATGCTTCACAAGTTATATATGTTGATGGACTTTGTACAACGTAAAATGTTAAGTTTGTAACATTCGCAAGATTGCTCTAGTCACTAAATGTAAGTGAATATGTAGAGCAATAGAGATAAAGAAGTAAACACAAAATATACGTGATTCCTTCTAAGTTGGGCTACGTCCATGAGAGTAGATGAGTTCTCATTAATAGTAAAGAGTTTACACAATACATAGGTTCAAGTATAATCATCATTAGTGAGTTCTAATGATGAGTTTAAGTACAATAATGGCATTAGGATTATTTGTAGGATAATGATTTCCTTTTATAGTTGAGGGGAGGCTCTAGCTTCCGTCCGCGATTGATGTGAAACTCTAGAAGTTTTATTTTGATGTTAACACGTGTCATGTTGTGATTGACCTCCTAGTTGGAGAGAAACTCTTGTGCTTTGGCAAAGGGTGCTTCAACACGAATCCTTCAATAGGTTCTTAAAGGTATGAAGTTAACCAGTGCTCAGTAATTTTGGGATTGATGAAGTATGATACAAACAATGCTCCCTCAAGTTTCTTAGTGAAGTAAACTTATCGGTTGAGGACTTGCAAAACCGAAGTCACTGAATAATTACAAAATTTATAAGTACCGAAGTGTAGTGTCATATAATGAGAGTCCTTCTAAGTCTCTAAATGAGGAGTTACTGAAGAAGGTGCTTTAACTATCGTCGAGTCACCAGAGATCAAAACATTTTTGGTAGTGCTCACTTTTCGTTTATGTTTGAGCCCAAGGCCGTCTTTCTAAATGTTAAGCCTTGCAAGCCCACGACCTTATAAGCCCAGGATATTTTGAGTCTTGGACAATACTTGAGATTTAATCTCTATTTCTTACTTCAGGTTTTTTTTTTTTTTTTGGTTGATAAATTATATTATCTACCCTAAGAGGGTGAGGAAATGGGGCTAAGTCTCACAATGAGTTAGAAATAATGTAGTTCAAATTCATCTTTAGCGAGAATTGAATCTAAAACCTCTTACTTATAAATGAAGAAGAATACTATTAGACCGTAGTAGTAAATGACAATATATCTTTAGTTTAGGTTAATATATCCAATCAAGTTTTAAGCAACGAACGTGACCTTTCGGGTTTCAATCCTAAAGCTTAGTGACCAAGTCCTCTTTCCCAGTTTCTCTATATCTCCACTATCCTCGGCAGATCAGAGCTCAAAGCTCAAAGCTAAGATTTTTATATATGCCCGTGGCAGCTAGGGCTTTGTTCAGCGAGTATAACCGCGCGCGGACTCCGAGTTGGTCCGATTTCAGCAATGTACAGTGGGTCCAGCGACGGCGAAGGCCATGAGGCCGCGCAGCGGAAGATCCCTCCGGCCTCCTCCATGCTCTGGGTCCGTAACCTCCGCCGCTTCATCGGATCCGGTGCCGGACTCGGATCCGAAGCCCTCATGGGTATTTTTCTTCTCACCTCTCTCTCTCTCATTTCCGTGATTTCTTTCAAATTTCCTTTTTTTCTTGTCGAATTTAAAGTTTTTGAATTAGGGTTTAGATTAGAACCATGTGTTACGCATTTGGGATTTTGGGTGCAGTTGGTAATTTATGTCCCCCTCTTTGTTTTAGAGATAATCAACTGTTATTAAGCTGTTTGCGTAGTGATTATAACTTGCTTTAGGACTAATAAATCAAGTGTTAGCTAGATAAGATAATCGAAACAGGACAAATATGAAGGAAAAAAGTTTCTGCTACCTTAAAGTTTCAATTTTTTTGAAGTTGGGAGAGTGATGTCAATTTATCACAGTTGTTCGAATGGTTTTATTTAGGTATGCATTACACATTCTACTGAGCCAATGATTCATGTGTGCTAGCGAATTTCGAAGAGCTCAGCTTCGTTTTCTATCTTCGGTCTTTAATATGCAAGTGTAAGGCACCTGTTCATTGACTACTTGAGTCCTTCCCCGAGTTTTTAGTAGGTACTGGGTCGCTGTAATTTGCTTTTATGAGCCCTTCTGTGGGTGTGCACGCTTGAGATCGAAACCAAGTTTTTAGTTTCTAAACTTGCCAGTTGCTATATAAATTGCTGAGACATGCTCTGATGCTACTGAGGCGGATTAGTTCATACATATGCCAATATTCTCTGCCTGAGATTTTAATCACGCGTTTTGTATTCTTTTATTCCGTGCAGAGCTTGAAACAAAGAGAATCTTGCTTGATATTTTCAAAGAGAAGCAACAAAAAAGTGCTGAAGCTGGCACAATCCCGAGTTTTTACAAGAAGGCATGTAGTAGGATTTTTGTTGTATTTCAATGATTCTGTTCGTGTTGGGAATCTGAGGAGGAAGGGATTAATTTTTCGTGATGGAAAATTGACAATCTTTAATACATTTTTGTTCTGAACACTTCTAATGTTCTCTCTCCTTGGTCCGTTTTGACTTTGCACTGTCTTTCCATTCTTTCAGAAACCTGAAGAAGGATCTATTAGTCAGAGGGTCCAGGGGCTGGCAAAATATCGGTTTTTAAAGGTAATCATCCAGATTTTCATTCCTGATGATTATTGTTTTATTGTGTTGCCTAAGCATCTGACTTTATCGGTGGCATTTACGTTTGTTTTGCAGAAGCAATCAGATCTTTTGCTGAATGCGGATGATCTAGATGCTATGTGGGTGTGCTTAAGGGAAAATTGTGTGATTGATGATGCAACTGGTGCAGAAAAGGTCTCTGGTAACTGTGACATTTTTTTTATTATCTGCACTTCAATTTATGGCTTTGATTAATTATAAATTTTTGGTTGCATAGTTACTTATCTGCCTAATGTTTATAAGTTCCCTTATTTATCATCTTGTAGATGAACTATGAGGACTTTTGCCACATTGCCTCTGTATGTACGGAGCAGATAGGGACTAAATGCCGGCGCTTTTTCAGCCCTTCAAATTTCATGAAATTTGAGAAAGATGAACAGGGAAGAATTGCCATTCTGCCCTTTTACCTTTATGTGATGAGAACGGTGGGTATAATTGATAATTAATTCCACCAGGCTTTTTCTTGCATCCTTTTGAAGACTTGAAAGTATGCAATATATGACTACTGAATTGTGCGAGTCTCGAATGCTACTTACTATTTGTTGCTTCCAGGTGTCACTTACTCAAGCTCGAATTGACATGAGCGAACTTGATGAGGATTCTGATGGTTTTCTTCAGCCTCATGTATGAACTTGTTGCAATTTTCAGCATCTAAGTGTTATATTTGAAAGTTGAGCTTTTTTCTTTAGCTACCTCATTTTTCTGTTTGATATTTAATAGATTTTTTTTATGCATTATCTTTTTCCATCTTCTCTTATTATTGTAATGGTTTTGCTCTTTCTTCAGGAAATGGGAGCCTATATACGAGGCCTTATACCTAATCTAGCGCAATTACGGGACATGCCTTCAGGCTTTAGTGCAATGTATTGCCGCATAGCTGCACAAAAGTTCTTCTTCTTTTGTGACCCTCATAGACGAGGTTTGCCAAAGTTACACGTCAATACCTATTCATTTATTGCTGTTATGTTTTGCTTTACAGTCAAAGTTCTAAAAGATGCTAGACACTAGTCGGGTGGTGGATTGGGGCCTAGCGCCTAGGTAGCTAGGTGGACTAGGCTAATTTAAGTAAACTTATTATATATTCTATAAATAAGTGTCTTCTTATACTTAAAAAATACATAACTGTATTGGAATACAAAATTGAAAAATAGAATGATATACAAAACATATTGAAAACATGGGAACCAGAATATAGTAAGTGTTAATCCAAGTATTCAACAAGTCTATTACAATTTATTAAAAAAATAAAATGCAAAATGAAAGTTATCTATTTTCTGTCTAAGTGAGTCGCTGCAGGCGCCTAAGAAGGTCTAGGCGCCCTTTCTTAATTTTCAAACGCCTGCCTAGAGCCTAGGCAGGGGCCGGGCGGATATTTTTAGAATTGTGATGACAATATATAAAATCACAAGCCTCTCCACTCATGGCCAATAGGTTTTGGGTTGGATGCTCTAACTTTAGAAGATACCAGATTTAAAATTCTTTATTTAATGGTTGAAAAAAAAATATTTTTTTTTTCATACAGGAAAAGCCTGCATAAAGAAGGTGTTGTTGAGTAATTGTCTCCAGGAACTAATGGAACTGCACCAGGTAGGTAGTGAAAGAATTTGTGAAAACTTGCTATGTTATAAATTGCATCATCTTCATTAGGTGTCAAGAAGACATCCAATTCTGATCTTATGCTAACTATATGTCCTGAACTTTATTCTATATTAGGAAAGTGAGGAAGAAGTCACTGACAATGAGCAAGCTGAAAACTGGTTCTCTTTGACATCCGCCCAGCGCATATGTGGTGAGTAGTTTTCACATTTAAACTTTCATTCCATGTCCCCGGGTTCCATTGGCATTCCTCTTTTGCTGTTGTTAAATGGATTGTCTTGTACATGTGGCATATTTATGCTGCTGTTAAAGTGTAGTATGAGGATTCCATTCTAGAGTGAGATGATTATCTGCAGTCTTGGCTTGCCATTACCTTGTCGTGATTTCGTTTCACATTCTTGAGTCTTGAAGTCATTATTGTGTTCTAGATATATTCCCAAACACAAGAATTTGCCAATGTTAAAATCCTAGGCTCAGTATGGTAATCTGTACACTCAAGCTCAAGATAAATGTGGTGATCATAATTGAAAACTTTAACACTACTGTAATTCGATTGCTGATTGCAACCCGTGCTTTCTGTAGACATGTTCATTGCTCTAGATAAAGATTCGAGTCAATCATTGAGCAAGCAGGAACTTCGAGAATATGCGGATGGGACATTGACTGAAATTATCATTGAAAGAGGTGGGCCTAGAAAATTTGAATCCAGTGTTTGTACTATGTACATGTTCATTTACTTAAAAATGCTAAGGAATCAATATGGAATTCTATTTCTGGGGATGCCCCCATCTGATATATTATAATGCATTTTGTATTTACATTTTTAGATTCGTTTATTCATGCCTTGCATTTGATGTGACCTCAACAGTGTTTGATGAGCACGTTCGGCGTGGAAAAAGTGGAGGAAGTTCTAGGGAAATGGACTTTGATAGTTTTCTAGACTTTGTCCTGGCCTTAGAAAACAAAGACACCCCAGAGGGCTTAACATATTTGTTTCGATGTCTTGATCTTCAAGGAAGGGGTTACCTTACAACAGCTGATATACACTCTCTTTTCAGGTAAATATTCTTCTGTTTTTGACTTGTTTGTGGGGGACACTTATCAGAAACCCAAAAGAAAACGAAAACTTTATTTGGTGGTAGAACTTCTGTTGTCAAAAGTTTGTTCTGTGCTTTGCTTGGCTGCTGGTGCAAAATGTAAGTATTGCCTTTTGCCATGATCTGTGTAACCAAGCAGAGCCAAATATGGAAGTAAAGAAGAGGAGCATCCGAAAGTCAGGATGTTACCTGATACAAACTTCCTACAGAAAAGCCTCTCTAGTATTTTCCTGCTTGCAGTACTTGAGCAATATCTGCAAGTCTCAGATTATCAGAGACATGAATATTCTAACGAGTTTAACTACTATAAATTTTTTAATGCTATTTGCTTCAGCACTGATTCCTTTGTATGTTGTGTCAGCTGAAAGATCTTATCTCGTGGTTTTGTGAAACAGGGATGTACATCAGAAATGGATCGAGGGTGGAAACTACGAATTGTGTATTGAGGATGTAAGGGATGAAATCTGGGACATGGTTAAACCAGCTGATCCACTGCGGATTACATTGGCTGATTTACTAGCTTGCAAACAAGGCGGCACTGTTGCCAGCATGCTCATAGATGTGCGCGGTTTCTGGGCACATGACAACAGAGAAAATCTTCTCCAAGAAGAAGAGGAACCAGAAGAAGAATCGTAAATACACTAGGAGGGACTCGAAAGGTTGCCCCTTTGGCTACACTAACAAATTTAGATGGATTTTCTGTGTGTTTGGTTTCTGGTTTTTTAAGTTTTGTTTGTTGAGGAGATGAATTGCCTTGAACCGTAGCTATCATTGTAATATTGTGTTAGTTAATGTGAAATGTAAAATAACAACTATAGCTAATTGTTGCAAAATGCAGACGTCAGTACCTTAGGGTTAAGGGTATAGTAGCGGCCTGGGTGATTCTGAACTAGCGTACGTCATAGAGTGCTGTTGCACTCGAAAAGTGCGTTGTTCATCGCATCAAAGGCTGGTACCATCAGGACGGAGGAGGAGATTGAAGCATTGAAGCAATGGAGGAAAGTAGAGCTGACAAAAAATGCTTAAAGAGAGTGCCTTCAACTGCAGAATTGACAATGTCCTGGATCAAACTTGAAGCAGCGAGTTGCAATTAAGTTGCAAAAACTGAGGGTGCATACGTTCTAATATGTGGGAGCGGGGCTTAGAAAAGTTTGGCTTTCTTCTGTGCTTTGCTTGGCTGCTGATGCAACTTTTCACCATGATCTGTGCAACCCAGCAGAGCCAAATATGGAAGTAAAGAAGAGGATCATCCGAAAGCCGGCATGTTACCTGATACAAACTTCCTCCAGAACCATGAGTTGTATAGAGGATGTAAAGGACGAAATCTGGGACATCTGCAGGCGGAAGCATTCTCATTCTATAAAATCTTCACTCTGACAATTTAACTATGGTAATTTACAAATTTAACATAACTAAAAAGAGGTCTTAGTCCTCCAAGACCGAAATTGCCCCATAAAATTCAATTACAAGGATCACAATGCAGCAGTAGGTTTAATACAAATTTTTGTGACTTCAAAGCGTTAGGCACTTTACCCGTTTCGTTGCTTGCCATGGCGTTTGCTTGATAGGGCAGACTCTGTCATTTGAAGATTTTTAACTTGCTGAGGACACAAGGGGTTGCAGGAGAAAGACCCAGGAGCATCCAACCTAGTACTGATGATAGCCAGATTCGTGTGTTGCGCTTGATGATCAGTATTGTGGAACCCATGATTGTCAGTTGGTTATTTGAGAAAATAAGAAACACCGGTGCCATTCACATAGGATATTTGTTGCGTTCTTTCACAACTGCAGATCAGGGCCTTATAATTTGCTCTCAAGCTTCAGTCATTAGCAGGATATCCCAATGCCGACTATCTGTCCTCTTCACACTATCCCATAGACACAAACATCTCACGAATCTCATGACGACAAGGACCATGTAACTCAAATCCCTTTCCTTTTACGTAACCTTGTTGCTTGTATAAAGAAAGCAGAAGCTAATCATTGTGCCAACAAGGCTCCACTAAGCAACTCCAGCAGCTTGCATGAGATTGTGAGCTCATAAGTAAATCAGGCCCGCTTCTTGAATCCTTACACTAGCTTGTGGCATAAAAGAAACTTCAAATTTTGTTGCAGTTAAACATTAAACCCCTCGTAAACCATTGCTCTTTACATTCTCTAACGACCCAGCGGATGCATCACATGACTTAGCTGAGCAAGCAGTTGGCCACTTTAACTTCCCTGTTGAGGAGTTCCCCGATATTCACACAGGTGTTCCAATGTATAGGCAAGATCAGAAATTAGTATCAAGTTTCTCGCCAAAATTCAACGCAAGCTTTTATACTCGACCACTGCGTCATAGGTTTCCATGTTGAATGGACTCTCTGCAAAACATCTGAAGGGAAATTGTTTCCAATTAGAAAGCATTTACAAGCGAAGCACAAATGGAAACTAACTTACTTACACCTCTAGGAGTGTCTATAGAGAGATCTATTTAAGAGAAATAAAAAAAGAGTTTCGGTATAGACCTACTAATGTATGTTGCTGCATCTCACATGATAAAGATAGCCTAAGACACCAATGTAATATGGAGCTCGCACCAAACACAAATGACATTGAACAAAACAAGCTGATGCAAAACCTCGATTCCAAAATGGCATTAAACAATTGAAAAACTACGAAGCTTTTAAAGTCAATAATTACCTTAACTCGTGCCAAAACACGTCAGTTCGATCAACTAGAAAAGGGCGCAACGACGCAAGGGGGTCACCTCGGACATCACACTGTCCTGGAAGGACCTGATCCTTATTTTCAAGGCTTGCAATGAAGAGTGAGGTGGCCACATGAACAATAATAGATGGATCTCCGTCTCCAAGAAGAGCCTGCAACTCCCTCCGAATCCATGGCTCTATTCTTTGCAAGATTCTCTCTTTCACACCATCGTTTATGGGTACACTCTAGAATTTCAAAATCAAAATACTCAATTCAATCAGTTTACCATTTCTTCACTAATTAGTCATTCAAATTTCAGGATATAAATTCGAACAAAGAGTGAGTAACAGCGATACACTAACCACTTGAAGACGATTTCTTGAAGCCGAAGGCACAGCTTGCAATCGTCTGTCATATACACTGCTTACAGAAAAGAAAAGTTCAAAAAAAATCAAAATAAACCAAGTTCGAAAAATTAGTAAACAATAAAATTCAGTGTGAAGTGTTACCTAGCTCGCCATTGGAGCTTTCTCTCCGCAACCGTATCAGGACCGACCGATCCTGGCCGTCCAAACGATCGCCGCCACGGCATCGGCCTTGATCGCCGCCGTTCACTACTACTCACATGCCTAATTAAACACAAAATAGCAAAATTTGAGCTCGGAATTGCAAATTTAACGAAACCGGTGGATCAAAAACTAAAATGTCACAAAATTCAGACCTTGGAGGATGCTCTTCGTGTTGAAGGCCGAAGCTTCTAGCACTAGAAGTGCGATACAAAGGAGGTAAATGTTCTTTGTGGAAGCTTCGGGAAGAGAGGCTGATTTGCGAGAACCAGGAGTCGAAGTCGGCGTTGCAGAGAGGGCATTTTCGTCTCAAATTGCTCCACTTCCGGATGCAACGGACGCAGTATGCGTGGTTACAGGACGAGAGCACCGCTGCGCTGCGAGCTTCCACGGCAACCAAGCATATTGGACAGTTTTGCCCTCGGATTGCCGGCAATATTACCGTCCGCAGCCGCTTCTCCCGGCCGCTTATCCTCGTCGGTTCCCTTAACGAGAAGTCCATCACGCCTCTCTGAAAGAGTCTGAAAGAGGAGAGAGAAAGAGAGAGACACGGCCCGGAAAGAATGACAATTTGTTTAAAGGAGATCTGAAGTATTTATATTCGATATTCGTGGGTCTCCGGTTTTGAAATTTGGATTTTTATGACCGGTTGTAATGTAAGCCCAATACCCTATATTAGAAGTTCTAAAATACACTAAGCGCTAGTTGGGCAGTGGGTTGAGGCCTAGCGCTTAGATGGTTAGGCTAGTTGGGCAGTGGGTTGGGGCATAGCACCTAGATGGCTAGGTGGAGCCTAGGCGGACTATAATGATTTAAGTAAATCTATTGTATTTCGTGTAAATAAGTGTCTGTTTATACTTAATATATATATATATATATATATATATAATTTCATCATAAACTAGAAAATAAAATTACATATATATTATGAAGTATTGGAACATAATGAAAATATGAGGAGCAAACATATAATGTGTGTTTATTTAAGTGTTCAATAAGTCTCTTACAACTTATTGGAAACAATAAAATGCAAAAGGAAATTTATCTATTTTTTATCTAAGTGAGTTGCAACCTAGGTTGGTGTTTAGGTGGGTCTGGACAAGCTAGACGGGTGCCTCAGCAGGTCTAGGAGCCATTTCTTAATTGTCAAACGCCTAGGCATTAATCGGGGCAGTGACCAGCCGCCTAGCGCTTAGACGAGGATTTTTTAGAACAATCATTAGAAGTGTGTATATTGATCCTGCATATCTTAGACCCTAAAACAACTCATGTTACAAGATTGAAACGTATGTTCATCGTGTAATGCTAAGTAGCCTAAATTTATAATTGTTTTTTTAATAAACAATATTATTTACATTAAATGAGAGGAAGATCGATTAAGCTTCTCAATGGGCTAGCAATAATGTAGTTCAAATTTGCCTTTAACGAGAATCGAACCTAAGACCTCTCACTTACAATTGAAGAGAAATACTACACTGTAGTTGTCACATCTCGATCCCAACATACGTCCAAGATCAACTCGTGACGTCACCAATTACATGTATATCTAACATACCTCGCCTCCGGGATATGTGCAAAGCACAACTCACGATCTAACTGCATAGTAATTTTCTGTACACTTTATAGCTGCATCTAACCTCATTGTTAGATTGCCTACGTACCCTAAACAGGGATCAAGCCATTTGTAGTTCATCTTTCACTACACTCGAACATTCATCACATAAACCACAATGTCTCAACATAATACCACGATTTATGGCATCCAACACCTTAAGGAACATTCAACGAAGCACAATAATATTCTCTAGTCATCTTGCCATTCACCCACACATATGCATTCCAACACCATCCAATAATCACACCAATCAATAACACATACAATACACTGAAATGCAAGGCTAGAGCGACACAGTTTGGCCAAAGCCTACATCTCTGAAGCTGAAATCAAATCTAAGGAATCAACAAGTCAAATGATGCGATTTCAGACCACTCAATGAAATCCATCAACATCGGGTTTCGGACCACTCAACGAAACCAAGACACCAAAGGGGATTCCGGACCACTCAATGAAATCCAAACCAGGATACGATTTCGGACCACTCAACGGAACCACGAAGTAAAGGGATTCCGGACCTCTCAATGGAATCCAAGTGGATACGATTCTGGACCACTCAAAGGAATCGCAGAGTACAATGCATATCGAACCACTCAATGAAATCCAAGCTGGATACGATTCCAAACCACTTAACGGAATCGCAGATCACGAAGGATTCCGAACCGCTCAACGGAATCCAGACGGAGTAGGGAACTGGACCACTCAACGAAACCCCATCGGATACCTAGTTCCGGATCACTCAACGAAATTGAGCGAAAGGCCAAGGAATATATCAACGGCTCAAAGAAACAAGACATAAACCAAATGCTCAATTTACAAAGGCTCAACGAAATGAAACAAAGCACAAGTACAAAATTTAGAATAGCTCAACAAAACGAGAAATGAAATAATGATATGATATGTGAAACAAGTCTCGAAGCAACAAACCCCATAACAATGGGTTAATGGTCCACTTCTAGCCCTCACATATCATCACATCAAACTAATCAAGCGAATCAAACCACATTTCAAATATGCACGTCAAATCACATTTCATCATGTCATACTAATCATACAAATCAAACTGCATTCCACAAACATTTTCAATGCATAAATCAAAACATACTTAATAAACAAGTATAATATAATACAATGCCACTAGTACGCAAATCGAGCCATACGTCAACCGAGAAGACACGTCATCACGATGAGTCCATCAAGCTCCATGAAATCTCATCCGCACTCTAAGATAACCGACACGCTAGAAGAACTCAGCTAGTTGATTAAAAAGCCAACCGTCGATCAAGGTCGAGAGTAGGGTCCACAATCCTAGAAATATAAACCGGAAGAGCCACCCATCAAATTTTTGATTCGTAACTTCCCAAAGTCCACATTATTCTTCTAGAACAACGTACTAAAATTTCATTACGATCCAACGGTCAAATCTTCGCCAATCACAATTTCAAGTGGCGGTCAACATTTGATTTTTCAAACTTAGGAATCCAATTCGGGAAGATCCGTACGTCGGATTCCTGATCCATCAGGTTTAACTATCCTAAAATATTATGTACTATTACATATTTAAATTTGGTGCCGATCCAACAGTCGGATCGTCAATTCATATAATAACCTTGTGGCGGCCAACTAGGTGGTCAACAATGAAACTATATTAAGACATAGGAATTCCACTAAACGGATATCAAATATGGAATCAAGGCATCAAAATTAGTCTCGAATGGTCAGGTGGGGTTTCGGCCACGCACCGCCTCACACGGCAGCTAGCTACCCCGACTCGCTAGAAAATCCAACTAATTCCAAAAATTACCAAAATTCACATAATTGTAGATCTTAATGAGTAGAGCAAGTTTCATACCTGTGACCAAGGCCAATTTGGCCAGGAAAAGCTCTAATTTCCCTCGAACCCGCCAGAAATCCTTGAATTTGGGTGTTCTTAATTTGACTTCAAAACAGCTCCGCCGCCCCCAAACTTTTTTGGGCTTTGTTCTTAGCCTCCAGAGGATGCTAAAGGTGGTGGTGATCAAAGAAATTTGTTTTCAAATTTGGTGGATCGACAACTAAGAACCCGTGCATCCACCGATGCGGTTTCCACAATTTCAAGGCCAATTTGTATGCATTTTGGGGTGGAATTGGTAGAGGGAAGGCTAGGGGTTGTTTCCAAGTGATGGATGGCGGCGATTCACCGTGAAACGCCGTGTATGGTGTTGGAAAACTCGTGCTACCACCGGGTCGAGTCGCAAAGGGTGCGAGTCAAGGATTCCCCCGCTTCCCCTTTCTCTCTTTTCCCCTCCTTTCTTTCTTTTTTGATTAGTCCATCCCCTCTCCTTTCCCTCCTTTCTCCTCTTTCCTTTCCATCACAACCGTCTATCTCTCTCCTTTCTCTTCTTTTCCTTTCATCCCAACCACACATGTGGCACTTCTCATTGCTCTAGAAAATTTAGAGCCTTATAGATTGAAGGAAAATTACCAAAATGTCCTTAACTTTAAACGTTAATAACTCCTTCGTTATACCTTCGTTTTACGAACGGTTTGTGCTTACTGGTTTGTGAGATCGAGCTTTATTCGAAAATATAAATTGTGAAAGGCCTACGGATTTTAAATAACTAATTTCCAAACTTCAAACTTCGTAACTAATTTAATTAAAATCTAAATTCAAATAAATTAATATAAATTCCTGAAAAATAATATAAAATCTCAATCAAACAATTACATAGATTATAACAATAAAATCCAAGAACGAGATTTCACAGTAGTACTTTCAGCCCTGTAAAATCCTGAAGGTGATTGTGGATTAAATCTCCTCCCTAAAACTCCTTCAGCCCTTTCCAATCCAATGTGCTCTAGGAGAGCCTGGTTGCTCACCTAGGGCAAAAATTGACTCGCCCAGCCCAAAAGCCATGTGACACAAGGTTGGTATCAGTCGTAATTAAAAATATAAAAAATTATAAAAAGTTAATTAAAAATACAAAAAATAAAAATATTATAATTTTTTTCTATAAATACCCAAACATGTTTCTCCCACCTAACACTACATTTCAATATTTTCAAATACCTTCAACCAATCGTTTATTATTATCCCAAATTAAAAATAAAATTATGTTTTATTATTTTATTAAAAAATTAATAATATTTTAATACGAATTGTCTAGGAGTAGTGGAGACACAATTGGACAGTTACTATTTATATGGGATTGAATTGCCTATTTTCCAGGATTTTTTTTAACAAATGGAAGTACTCTTAATAAATAAATAAAAAACAATAATTAATACTTCAATAATAATTTAATCATGGAAGCTTTAATAAAAAGGGTTTGGATTAAGTTCATTTTAATGAAAAACCATCTACTAACTTTATTTAATATAAAAAACTTAAAATTTAATGAAAATGACACAATACAATATAATAAGAACAAAAACTAAAACTCATAAGTAGAAAACAAGCTTACATGCAAAACAATTTTTTTTACTTTCCAGCCTGTGCCCGTCAGGAAGCTCAATTCTGTCCGCCAGTCCAATTCCTCTATATTTGTCTGTCAACCAAAAAAAGCCCTCTCAATTCATGATATTTTGAGAGCGAGAAAGGTGGGAAGAGAGAGAAAATATTATTTTATATGATTTATTATTTATTTTTAATTATTTTAATGGTTAAATCTAATGGGAATTGATGGAGGAAGTAGAAATACACGTGACTCGTCGAAGCAGTAGAAAGTCTGCAATTTTTTGTTTGAATGCCTGTGATGTGACATGTGAGAAGTTGTTCTTTCCTTCCCATCTTATATGATATATTATACTAATTAAATTGGACTGACAGAACCAGTCAAGCTCAGTTACATATTCCTCCTTTGTCTGAGATGGAAAACTTTGTTTGAGATGGAAAACTTCAACCTGCACGGCGACAAGTAGAGGATGTCGATGGTGGCTTACAAAATAAAGAACTAAACCATTGACATATAGATTTTGTAAAGTTTAGAGGCAACTTAATTCAGTAGTTAGCGAAAATTTCATAGCTGTAGTTGGAATGACCTTGCTCGTTTTCCGGCAAGGACTCCTCTAGTTGAATGGAGCTCCTGCATTATATATTTAATCACCCCAAGTAGTTTGTCAGCAGCTTCCCGGCTGGCCAACGCAGCAGCTAACTGCCCTTGTAAAATTTCATTCTTTCTTATTAGTGTGGCCATCTTCGATTCATAATAGTGGTACATACTTGAAGGAGTTGATAGGGCCCCTAGTTTACTATCATTTTGTGGGACCATGGCATCGTTGTTATCAGTTGAAAGTAATGTTCTAAAAATCCTCGCCTAGATCCCGTCTAAGCGGTAGACGGTTGGCCACTACCCCGATTAATGCTCAATCGTTTAAAAATTAAGAAAGGACGCTTAGACCTACTGAGGTGCCCGCTTAGACCGCCTAGCCCGCCCAGACCCACCTAGACACCTGCATAGGTTGTGACTCACTTAGACAGAAAATAAATAATTTTCATTTTGCATTTCATTTTTTTCAATAAATTGTAAGAGACTTGTTGAATACTTTAAGGAACACACATTATATACTTGTTCCCTATGTTTTCATTATGTTCCAGAAGCTCATAATATATATGTCATTCCATTTTGTAGTTTATGATGAAATCATTTATATTTTAAGTATAAACAGACACTTATTTACAAGAAATATAATAGATTTAATTAAATCCACCTAATCTGTCTAGGCGCCCACCTAGACCTCGCCTGGCTGCCTAGGCTCCAGCCCGCCGCCCGACTAACATCTTGCATCTTTTAGAACCTTGGTTGAAAGGTTTCCAGTTCCATGATGGTGAGGTTTTGAATTTTCAAAATCATATTCAGAAAGCATCTCCTCCGAAAAGTGTCTTACATCCAAATATGTTAGTCTGGACTCCTGAATCAGATTGACTGTTTTTTTTTTTTCTGTTGCCTGAAATCAACATAATATAAAGTCATCAATCCTCAAACTATGTTACGTTAAATGACAAATGACTGGGCACAGGGAAACAGATTTTAAGGCGGTTCCCAGCAGCCATGCGAACATCCAAGGAACAGCAAAGAACAACTTCTGAAGTTTACCAGCAAGAAAGAACTTTCATCTTCGGAACTCTTTGCCACCTTAACAGTTGTGTGGTATTCTTCTTCGTTGTGGAATTATTTCCTGAGGGAAACGTTGCCAATCAACAAGCAAGGACCCTGACAAAGATTTTCTTCCAGAACCATGTTGTTCATGCAAGATTTTGTCTGTTAACCGAATTAACTGAACGCAGGGAAGAAACATTACTCAGTTGACCGGCCAAGCCAGTGGATGATGAGCGTTTCCTGTGTAGCAAAGTTGCAGGGCCTTTGCGGGGAAAAGATCGACAACTCATGGATCATTCATTTTTTTCCATGGTCAGTACTTCAACCTCTAACAAAAAAGTTGAGGTAATGAGGTTAAGTTTCCTGAGAATTCAACTGAAGTAAAAAACAGAAGGACGAGTTTCTAATAACCCGATTTGTTGGTTCCCTTCTGCATCCCCTAAAAGAAACAAGAAAATCCTTTTCCTTTTGTTGCACGAGCTCTAGGCTGAAACCCTGAAAATATAACATAAGATTAGTGTTTAAAGTACCAGCCATTCTACGATATTTTAAAGGAAACCCTTGCTAAAACTACGCTATTCAAAGGAAAATAAGAAATCAACACCAATGAAAATTATGCCAAAGGTAAAAATCACCGTTGCAAACCTTATTGGCGGTGATTGAAGGAGGCGATGCAGTGGCCACTGACCACTCAAGCTTCAACATATCAAAAACCAGAGTCTCAGCATGTCCTGGAAAGATTAAGGGAAAAACTGCCTTAAGGGCAAAATGCTTAGATATCAATGTTAACCAACAAGGTTCCAAGATTTTCAATTTTTATATTCGGATAAGTCAATACAAGGTGTCGGTGTTGCATCCTTTTTCAATGTTTCAAGCACTAACGAGGCATACGTTTTTTCCTGCTTCCACCCCCAACAATATACCATTTGGTTCCACATAGGACGCCACAGCAACCAGCTCTTTGAGATGGACGGAAACCTTGTTTCTTTATTCTTGACCATTCCATCTGAGAAAAAAAGCCATGCCATTGGTGAACTCTACATTCTCATCCATAAAGAGATGAAATATTTGGCTGCATAATCCTGCAGTTTAAAAGATACAAGAATGAGAGAGAATTCACTCGCAGTTTC
Source organism: Pyrus x bretschneideri (assembly GCF_019419815.1). NCBI lineage: Eukaryota > Viridiplantae > Streptophyta > Magnoliopsida > Rosales > Rosaceae > Pyrus > Pyrus x bretschneideri. Next base: position 8,537,401 of record NW_025999798.1, read on the forward strand.
AAATTCCATCGTACACAAATGATTCAAAGTCTTGGATTTTGATGTGCCTCCAAATATAAAAAGAGTTTTATCATCATAAAGAGCTGCTACGTGGTTGGACCTCGCAGATGGTCCTGTTCCGCTGCACGTATATTAAGCTATAACAAAGTGGAGACAAAATCTCAGTCGAAAGGACAACGGTGTCTACCAAACAAAAATGGAGAGAGGTTCATTAGCAACCATGTGCAACGTAATATTTGTTGTAGGTGGTTCCATCAAAGAACAATATCATCAAAATCCCACAACTTGAGAAAAACCCACTCACGTGCAATGAAGGGGTAGCCAGGTCAACGACTTCAGATCAAACATATGCAAATCGTTCAATTTCCTCCTTTTAGCATCTTCACCCCCAAATAGGATTAATGAAGAGCTTGCCGTGACTACAGTGTGACCAGTGCGAGAAACCTGCCATGCGTGAGATATGTGGGGTGAGACTGTTTACCATTAACTTATCACTCCATTAAACAAAGGGAACTTTAACAAAAAGTTTTCGATACTGTTCACTTTAATGAAAAACCACATTTTTATACTAAAAAGTTAATTATGGTACTATTCACTTTATCATTTATTTTGTCATTATCGTTAAAACTTAAAGTTTTCAAGCCATATTCATTAGTTTTCCTTTAAACGGAAGATTAGGCAACTAATTCACAATTCCTAAGCATGACATAACTTACACACATGGTAAGAAAGGTGTATATAATTCTAACAATCTAGCAATTAGTTACACTTATTGGTTCTCTATAGTTTTATTCAGATATGGAACCACCGGTTACCATGTCCGTTTAGCATCTTCAACTAAAAATTCGTTCTTCTAGTCCTATTCAAGTGTTTATGTTTTGTGTCTTGATGTTGTTCAGCAATTGTTTACTATAATAAACCATATTTGTCTCCTACTTGTACGCTGTGAAACATACATACAAATACAACCAACAAAGAAAGATATCCTATCTGTACATCATCTAGCAATTCATTCCCAGATTCACCACCAACCACTATCATTTTGTTCCCAAATACAGCAGCCGCATGCTGTTTGAGAAAAATTATAATTAAGGTTTAGCTTTCACCAACATCATCCCGCATTAACCAGATCAATGCACCATATGAACACAATCACAAGAATAAATAATAACAATGCACATTGAAGCTGGGTGTAGGCTTGTCCTGTTAGAGTATAGGTTTTGTGCTGTGATTCAATGGAGTTTGTATGAATTTCTGGAAGAAAGAAGAATGAAAGCTGCAGAGAGCATTTACAGTGATGAGTGCAAAACTGATTTCATTGCTTCCATTATTCTCTCTACAATGCAATCGGATATGGCAATTAAACCGCTCTCTCTCCTTTAACAGAAAGAAATGATCACAACCCTCCATGTCATCTATCCTATGAGATAGTTACATGTGGCACACAATATCACTTACTCTAACTTATTCTAGAGCATCCATTTGGAATATGATCCAAGAGCTCTGATTAAAACAAGCAAAATGGCTAAACCTATTTCTACTAATACTCTTACACACTAACACTCCCTTCTAAGTGTTTAGCAGAAATCACCCCCAAAGCTTTCCTTAAGTACTCAAATCGATCCCTTGCCAAGGCCTTTGTAAATATATCTGCAGTTTGCTCTTCAATGTTGCAATACACTAGATCAATCTCACCATTTTGCAATGCATCTCTGATGAAATGAAACCTTCTGTTGATATGCCTTGTCTTATGATGTGCCACTGGATTCTTCGAAATTGCTATGGCAAAGGTGTTATCACATAAAATCTGAGTTGGCTTCACTTGTTCCTTACCAAAGTCTGATAGAACAAACCTTAACCAAATGGCTTGTGCAGTTGCTTCTACATCACTTACATACTCTGCCTCTGCAATGGACAGTGCTACACTATTTTGCTTGATTGAGGCCCAAGAAAATGCTCCAGAACCAAAACTAAAAGCATAACCCGAATACTCTTCATGTCATCTTCACTCCCTGCACAGTCACAGTCACAATAGCCAATAAGCACAACATCTTTTCTTTTTTCGTATGCAATTCCGTAGTCCACAGTTCCTTGGATATACCTCAACACCCTCTTTGCAGTTCCTATGTGCTTTCTGGTTGGATTATGCATGAATCTTGCTAGCAAACTTGCAACAAACATAATGTCAGGTCTTGTAGCTGTTAGGTATAACAGAGTACCAACAATCTTTCAATAAAGACTTTCATAAGCCATCTCACTCCCATTAACTTTGCTTAACTTTTCATTTGCTGCAAGTGGAGTTGCAACAGGTTTGCAATCCTTTAATCTAAACTTCTCCAGCTAGGTCCTTGCACATTCCTTTTGATGCAGGAAGATGCAATCTTTTGTTTGAATTACTTTAAGCCCCAAGAAGTGATGCAACAGACCTAGATCCAACATCTTGTATTTTATCATCATTTCTGATTTAAACTCATCCATCAATACACTAGAACTCCCTGTGTATATGATGTCATCCACATACAAGGAAACAATGAGAATTCCTACCTCAATTGCCTTAATGTAAAAAGAGTTGCGTCACTTTGACTTCTATGAAAGCCAACATTACAAAAATAAAGGTCAATCTTTTTAAACCAGGCCCTTGGTGCATGTTTCAAACCATATAAGCCTTCTTAAGCTTGTAAACCTTGTCCTCCTTACCTGCAATCACAAATCCAAATGGCTGATCAACATACACTTCTTCATTTAGAACCCCATTCAAGAATGCAAATTTCACATCAAGTTGGAATAACTTCCACCCTTTATGTGTAGCTAAACCAATTAGAGTTATAATGGTATCAAGTCTTGCCACAGGGGCAAATGTCTCATTGAAATCAATCGCAGGCTTTTGAGAGTACCCATTTGCAACCAGTCTGGCCTTATTCTTTTGTACGGATCCATCTAGGTTCAATTTTGTCTTGTAGATCCACTTGACACCAACTACTGGTTTATCAAATGGTCTGTCAACAAGTTCCCAAGTGCAATTCTTCTCTATCGTAGCAATTTCTGCCTCCATTGCCTTATGCCATTACTCATCTTTGGCTGCCTCCTGAAAACTTTCAGGCTCAACTATACACAGATTTCATTTGCATACACTTCTGTCAAACTCTTGAATTTCAGTGGAGTGTGATCATACTGTTGGGGACCTGTGTTATTCTGCATTGGGACCAATCTTGAACCATTTTCAATTGATTCGCAAGTTTCAGATGCTGGTGGTGAATATTTGAGCTCTCAATTTTCCAATTTTCTTATTGAGCATGGCATCAATCATCAACTAAGTTGTTCTCACACCCAAAACAAAATGGTTGTTCTGAGAGCAAACACAGACACTTAGTTGAGACAACAAAGACCTTATTGACAATATCTCAAGTTCCTCATATCTATTGAGATCATGCATTTGTTACTGCAATTTATCTGATCAATAGAATGCATGATGCATCCAAGGCTTCTTCATGGGAATTGTTGTTCAATAAATCACCTTTTTATCAGACTCTGAAAATATTTTGCTGCAGTTGTTTTCCTTGGTTGCAACCCTATTCTCAATCCAAGTTGGATCCTAAAAGCAAACAATGTGTTTTTTTGGGTTACAGTTTTAATCGCAAGGGTTACAAATGTCTAGATCTCAGCTCACACAAGATCTATGTTTCCAGACATGTTATCTTCGATGAATCAAGCTTTCCTTTTCACAAGCAAGTTCAACATCAACCTCATCCAATATCTCTTTGAGTCATTCTATTTCATCTCAATTGACATTTTCTACAAGCAAATTCACACATGTTCATGTATCATCAAGTGTCTCCACACTTAAGAGAATACTCAAGTCTCTCCATATGAGCATATTCAAGTATCTCCAGCCTTTCCAACCAGTGCATATCCACCACCTCAAAATCCTACCATCAACATTCATCCAATGCAAACCAGATCAAAATCTAATGTCTACAAGCCTAAACCTTTAACTACAACAAAGCACCCTTTACCTTTTCACCTTTCCCATAATTATGTTCCTACTACTTATCTTCAAGCCTCCAAATATCCACACTAGGTTAAAGCTATGCAAGATGAGTTCCTTGCACTAAAACAAACTGGCACCTGGTTTTTGGTTCCTAAATCTCATTCTACCAATATAGTAGGCTACAAGTGGGTCTTCAGGATCAATAGGAAACCTAATGGTACTATTGACAGGTACAAGGCACATCTAGTTGCCAAAGGTTTTCACCATCAAACAGGTTTAAGTTACACTGAGACATTTAGTTCAGTTGCTAAACCTGTCACAATTTGAATTCTTCTCACTTTGGCAGCACAATATAACTAGTTTCTCAATCAATTGGATGTAAGCAATGCATTTTTTCATGGTAATCTCACTGAGCATGTGTTTATGCAATAGCCACCTGGCTTTGAAGACCCTATTCATCATACTCATATCTGTCATCTCCATAAGTCATTCTATGGCCTAAAACAAGCTCCCAAGGCTTGGTATGAGAAACTTCATTAAGCCTTAACATATATGGGATTCACTGGTTCTCAATCTGATCACTCTTTATTTGTCAAAATAGATCCAATGGTGTTTATCTTGGTTTATGTTGATGACATCATTGTCACTAGACCCTCACCTCCAACTTGCAAACATGTAATAGCTCAGTTCTATGTTTCCCATCAAGGATTTAGGTGCTCTACACTACTTTCTTGGTATTAAGGTGAAAAGATCATCTAAGGGCATATACATTTCTCAAACCAAATGCATATTAGATCTGTTGAAGAAAGCACATATGGATGGAGCAAAACCTTGTGTCAGTCCTTTGAGTACTTCTAAATTGGACTACACATCTCCCTTACTAGAGAATCCTGCAAAATATAGATCTGTAGTGAGAGTTCTTCAATACTTAACCTAGACAAGACTCGATCTTTCCATTTTGTGAATCTTGTTTGTCAATTCATGCATAGTCCTCGGCAATCTCACTATCAAGCAGTGAAAAGAATCTTCAAGTATCTTAAGGGCTCTACTGATATGGGATTGTGGTTTTCAAAAAGTTCATCCACTTCATTAATTATAGCATTTTCCGATGCTAATTGGGCAGGATGCTCAATTGATAGAAAGTCTACTAGAGGTTTCTGCATCTTTCTAGGCTCATCCATTATTAGTTAGAATGCCAAAAAGCAACCCACTAATGCTCGCTCGTCCACTGAGGCTGAGTATCGATCACTTGCCAACACAGCTGCAGAAATCACTTGGATCTACAAATTGTTGGTTGATATTGGCTACAAAACTAATTTTATTCCTCAACTCTAGTGTGACAATGTTTCAGCTATCTCTTTGGCCAATAATCCGTTGTTTCATGCTCATACCAAGCACGTTGAGATTAACTACCACAACATTCGAGAAAAGGTTTTGGCCAAAGAAATCTTTGTTCATTATGTTTACACACAGGATCAGCTAGCAGATATTTGTACTAAAGCTTTCTCTAAGGATAGATTTCAACTTCTACAATCCAAACTCTCACTTAGCAATCATCAGCTCAGTTTGAGGGGGCATATTGAGGGTAATTGTGTAAATGATTCAATTGGATAATACTTAGAGTTAGTTAGATATTTGTTTGTTTGTTGAGGTGTGTAGTTTGTTAGTTAAAGAGTAATTGGTAGTGGCATGTGTAAATGAGTTGTATATATACAACAATCTTGTAATCTTACCAAACAGTCCTATAGTGCATCACACGAAATTACGTTTTGTTTTTCATTGAAAAATGAAAATCACATGAAGTATTTGAAGATTGTTGTCACTGTAGAAAAACTAAAAATTAAATTACGAAATTATGCATATTTTTTCTGTACATGTGCATGTCCCGGGGCTTGTCGTGGGACTTGCAAATGTCAGCTCAAAAGATCAAATCTATGTTTTGCCTCCACGTTTCGATTCGTAGTGTGCTGCATCTGTGGTTTAAACAAATATATATAATCTCTCAAATTTTTATATTGAGGTATTTGTTGGTTTACTCTGAACTTGTATAGAACTACTTATATTCTATTGAACTTTAATTTTAGTCAATTACTTTCCAGAACTTTTATAATAGGCTAATTTCCTCCCTTAACTTTAACTTTAGCCGATTACCCCCTAGAATTTTATAAATAGCCAAGTTTCCCTTAGTGTTTAGATTTTAAAATTTTTCATCCAATTTTCATATATCCAATTTTTCATTCTTTTTGGACATCATATAGTTGTTGTCACATCCCGGCCCGGGCGGGACCACTTCCCAGGCCCGCTCCACCACCGTAGCACGATATTGTCCGCTTTGGGCTTACCATTCCCTCACGGTTTTGTTTTTGGGAACTCACGAGCAACTTCCTAGTGGGTCACCTATCATGGGATTGCTCTAGCCCCCTTCTCGCTTAACTTCAGAGTTCCTACAGAACCCGAAGCCAATGAGCTCCCAAAAGGTCTCGTGCTAGGTAGAGATGAGAATATACATATAAGGATCATTCCCCTGGGCGATGTGGGATGTCACAGTTGTCATGTGTTGTCTGCATTATCAAAATAGATGAAATTTTTTAAAAGTCTACCGTTAGGGAGAGAATTGGCTATTTATAAAAGTTGGGGGGGTGTTTGGAGAGGGAGGGAGAATAATTGGCTAAAATTAAAGTTTAATGGAAATTTGGCTAATTATAAAAGTTCAAAGAGGTAATTGGCTAAAATTAAAGTTCAGAGAAAAATTGACAGCTCTATATAAATTTGGGGGCAAATTGACAAATATGCCTTTTATATTTAGAAAAAAAAAAAAAATCTTACGAGTACACAATTAAAATTTTAGAGTGTCAATTATAGGTTTTTATTATAAGGTAATTTCACTACTACAAAATTGGCTTAATGTGTTGGAGAGTGGTGGTGGTTTTATACCATTATGGTCGGATAAAAAATTTTCAAATAACAAAGTACTATTCTAGCTTATATCCAACATTAGTGCACTACTTTCTGACAAGAATAATGAAGCTGGCCCTTAACTCCACCATATTTAGTTTTTATATATGTTTAATCAATTCTGGCAGCTATATCCGACATGAGTAAGTAATGTGTCATATTACATTATATTATTTTCAAATTTTTAATACTAACTCTAGTGGTTATATCTAACACAAATGTTTTCAAATTTTTTGTACTAACGTTGTCGGTTATATTCGACACAATTATTTTTTTATTATTTTTAACCTAGCAAATTTTGGGAGCGAATTTTGGGTGGGATATTTCCCACCATTCTGTATGTTGAAAAGTGTGCTATCAGTTCTAACCGACGACAATAGGAAAGTGTGTCGAACAAATTTTTATATTGTTGTCGGTTTTAACCAACAGTACTACTAATTCTACATAATAAAACCCATCTCCCTCTTTTTTGCACCGTTGCCTTCTCCCTTCCCCAGTTTCTTCTCCTTCCCGCTACATTCCTTTTCCTCTCCTCCTTCTTTCCTTCTCCTTCTCTTTCTCTTCTCCCCTTCCCTTCTCTCATTTTCCCTTTCTTCTTTTCTCCCCTTCTCCTTCATTTTCCTTTCATTTCCCCCTTCTTCTTTCTAGCATTTCTTTCTTCTTTTCTCCCCTTTCTTCTTTTCATTTCATCTTCTTACCATGATTTTTTTTATCCAGTTCCTCCATCACTCTCTCCATGACAATCGCCGATCTCATCTCCCCGTCTTCTCTCTCTAGTACAACAACACATGATTTACACCAAACACCATAAATGTCTCTCTTTCCTGCTCCTGTTTTTCTATTGTATGTAAGGGATTTTGCTTATCTAAGGTAATTAGTGAGGGATTTTGTTTCAACTTTTTCAAGTTAACTAAAAATTTGTAGTTCCCTAATTTTATTATGGTTTTGTAGTTTTTGTTCAATTCAATCTATTTTTATGACTAATTTGCTAATTATCAAATTTCTCATACATTGTTCTATTTAAACCACATTTAATTTATCTAATTTGTTAATATTTAGTGATGTTTTTTGCATCAATTGTTGTTGAAATTTTGTTAATTCATGTTTTCTCATGTGATGGACTGTTTTTCTGCAGTGAAGAGCACTAAAAGAAAAAGAGGAAAAGAGAAGGGGGGAAGGGGGGAAGGGGGAAAAGAGAAAGGTAGCACCGACAGAAGAAGGGGAATTTTGTTGTCTAAACACTTTGTGTAATGAGATATATTGTTGAAGAACATTACCAATGGAAGCATTTATGTCAGATATGGATTTTATTTATTTATTTATTTTTTAAATGAGCATGGGTGTCGGATAAATGAGAATTTTTTTTTATTTTTTATTTTTATTCAAAACATAAATTTGGTTTATATACTTTTATATTTTATGTCACTTATATGCATTGTATTAAAAATCCCCGCCTAGGCGCTAGGTGGTTGGCCACTGTCCCGATTAATGCCTAGATGTTTGAAAATTAAGAAATGACGACTAGACCTACTAAGGCACCCGCCTAGTCCGTCCAAACCTGCATAGACATCCGCCTAGGTTTCGACTCACTTAGACAGAAAATAGATAATTTTCATTTTACATTTTATTTTTTCAATAAATTGTAAGAGACTTGTTGAATACTTAAAGGAACACACATTGTATATTTGTTCCCCATGTTTTCATTATGTTCCAATAGCTCATAATATGTCATTCCATTTTGTAGTTTATGATGAAATTATATATATTTTAAGTATAAACAGACACTTATTTACACGAAATATAATAGATTTAATTAAATTCGTCTAGTCCTCCTAGGCGCCAGCCTAGCAGCTTAGGCACTTGGCTCCAGCTCGTTGCCTGACTAATGCCTAGCGTCTTTTAGAACCTTGGTTATATGTGATAGCATCGTCTTTATGGCCGTAAGGATTTCTCAGCAACTAATGTCGCCTATAACCGACGGGAATATTAATGTCACTTGTATCTGACACTATTTTCTTAGTGGATTGAGAGTCCTATCCGACAGCAAAAGCCTTTTCGGGACACAAGCAATGATGTCGGTTCTTTTATTCGGCACTTGTCAGATTTTTTGCTAATATCCGACATAAATAGGCTTTTCTTGTCATTTTTTAGAATGACACTATTGGGTACTTTTGTAGTAGTGTTTAGCCAAAGATCAATAAAAACTTTACTATTTAGCTATATATCAGTGGCATATTTTTGTTTAGGACTTAATCAATGATATATTTTTATTAATTAGTTATAGGTCAATGATAAATGCTACATGGGCTTTAATGCATTATCAATAGTTAGAATTTTACCCTTCTCTCGTTCTTTCTCTTGTTTTTTTTTTTTTTTTTTTCAAAACAATTGTGATTACATGTTGCTCGGCCTTTCTCCTCCACCCCACAACCAATTGCCAACTAGATCTACGAAATATGCAGTCAAGCCGTCCACATGCGCTCTGTCTTCCCCTGCCAGGACACCACTTGGATCTCTCTCATCCTTCTCTCACTCCCAATCTAGCAACTTGTTCTTGGTGGGACTCTTCGATGACGACACACCATTGCCACCACCTACAAGAGAAAAAGACCCGAAATCAGACCCAAAAAGCTCTGATTTCAATACATATGCCTTGTTACCACCATCTTTCACTTGCAAGGCCTTCTCGTTGAGCCCAAAACGGGTAAAGACGTGATGAGGATCTGCGAGGGATGAATTTGGGGTTGAATTTTATGGGTTTTGATGTTTTCTTCTTTTGGGTTTGAAATCATTTTGCGTTTTGATTAATTTGATGGGTTCTATCTCCTTTTGTTCTATGATATGAAATTTATAGTTTTTTTTTAGTAAATAATTTTATGGGTCGAGAGAGACTCCATGAAATGTGGAAATGATGACTGGAAGAGAACAAAGAAACGGACACTGCAATGCAGCATCTGAATAGAATTGTAAAAACAGAACTAAGAAACATACACTGCATTGCAGTGTCTAAATCAAAATTTTTAAAAAAAAAATGAAAAATGAATACAGAACCATGAAACAAATATTGCATTGTAGTTTCTCAACCAATATGTAAAAAAAAAATAAAATAAAATATTTAAAAATAAATAAAGAACCAGGAAACGGACACTGCATTACAGTGTTTGAATCAAAATGTAAAAAAATTAAAAAAAAAAAAAAAAAAAAAAAGAACTAAGGAACAGGCACTACATTGTAGTTTCTGAATCAAAATGTAAAAAAAGTAAAACATAATAGGTAAACAGACATTGCATTGCAGTGTCTGAATCAAAACATAGAAATTAATAGTCGCTCAAAGAATGAAGTATAGAAGGTGTGTGAGTAATGAAAAAAATGGGAACCAAGAAATTGACACTGCAATGTGGCGTCTGAATCCAAGTGTAAAAAAACAGAATCAGATGCTGTGTCGTAATATCTGATCTGTATTGACCTCTTCCAAAATATGAGTAACGGGGCGTCAGTTGAAGTGGGTGCCAGCTGTGATGATAAATTCTGTAATTTTTATTTATGTTAAATGCATTTAAGTGTCACACTACATGATTGACCTATTTATAATTAATGTAAATATTGTTGATCTATTGTCAATATGGTATTTTGTATTTTTTTTTTTTTATACAAAATCATCCTTTATTGGAACTTTAATGAAAAAATCTTGGTACTATTCACTTTAACGAAAAACTATATTTTTACACTAAAAAGTCAATCATGGTACTATTCACTTTATTCTTTATTTTGTCCTTATCATTAAAACTTAGGGGGCGTTTGTTTGCCCTCACTAACTGGGACTGGACTGGACTGGACTAGCTATTAGTCCAGTACTGTGTTTGTTCCATGCTGGGACTAACATTAATGAGACTAAAGGGGACTAGCATGGACAAAACCCTTCACTAAGAGGTCTTAGTGAGACCCCCCAATAACCATGGGACTAGCTAAGACTATCCTCTATTTCTCGTCCTTGTCATGCTCAACGACCACTCCCGACAGACTCCTCATCATCGCCGGTCACCTAGATCAATCATTAACTTCCCGACTCTCTTTCAGATCCATTTCACAACCAACTTTCATATAAAATATACCAAATTGAAGCTAGGAGTGACAAGATTACGATTTTACTTGAATCGAGGCCAAAATGTGGTCGAATGTGGCCGGAAAATGGCCTGGAAGTCTCGGCCTGTTTGGGCTTCTTCAAATCCATGACAAATTCGAGCATGCAAAGCTAAGATCTCGGTCCAGGGATGGTGATGAATTTTTTGGCGGTGCCAACTTCATCCAATTTAATGAGGGTTGGCCAAAAAACACATCGGGAAACCTGCAACTCGTCGGGAAAATTGGAGCCGTGAGGTTCCGTTCGAACAACACATAGCTAGAGAGGGAGGGAGGACAGAGAAATAGAGACTGGAATCAATAAGGAGTTTGACCAGGAATGAGAAAGAGACATGAATTGAGAGGTCTGAGAGGAAAAAAAGAGGGAGAGGGTGGGACGATGAGAGAAAAGGAAAAGAGTGGGACGGAAATGGTAGGAAAAGATGGAGAAAAAGATAAGATCATAATAAAATATTAATAATTTATATATTAAATAAAATAATATTAGAATTTGTTATTATCCAGCTTCTTAGTCTAATACTGCACCAAACGCTTCACTAAGTTAGTCCAGTTTAGTCTAGTCTAAGCCAGTCCAGCTTAGTCCTTTAAGCTAATCCAGTCCGAGATAGTCCGGCGCAACAAACGCCCCCTTAATGTTTTCAAATCCTTTTTATTAGTTTTCCTTTATTGTATTATTATATTATTGAAACTTTAATGAAAAACTCTCGGTACTGTTCATTTTAACGAAAAACCATATTTTTACACTAAAAAGTCAATCCTGGTACTATTCACTTTACTTTTTATTTTGTCCTTATCATTAAAACTTAAAGTTTTCAAGTCATTTTCATTAGTTTTCCTTTGTTATATTTGTTTTAAATATTTTATAAATATTTAATTCACTTAAATATCATGGATATTTAAGCCATTTCCTACGATGACATATAAGGTTAAAAATACAAATTTTATTGGGAATGTAGAGAAAATTTTGGGCTTAAACAGAATTTCTCAATATAGCTATTACATGGGGAAGAGAAACATTGGTTGGGGCTACAACCCAACTGAGCCGAGACTAGACCCATCTTTGCTCATATCAAGTATTTACCTCACATATCGACTACGTACAAAATAACCGGATAAGCGTACTTCGATTCATTGCAATTAGACACTACACAAATACATAGTCGTCACAACTAGACACTACACACAAACCCATAATTTCCATGAAATCGCTAGCAACATTCCAACTCTAGCTACCATGATAATAGTAACTTTATGGAGTAACCATAACCATAATATCACTATTCTATTAAACTATCCTGGTTAGCTTAAAACTAAAACGACAGAATTTGGGGACATAAACTTCTTAAGGTCCCCAAGAAAACAGTGAAATGCCTTGATTTGCATGTGGTGTGGAGATCATTTGTCGTATCAAACTTTGGAATTACTCCAAAACCAAACACGTTTGAATACCTACTATACTGACAACTTTTCCATTTTTTTCCGTTTGGCCCATTTCATGGGGTTTTTTTTATTTTTTATTTTTTTTTATTTCACCTTGACAAAGAAGATAGCATGATAATTTTTTCATTTATAAGCTGAATTTTTTTTATTCAAATCACTTAAATGACGAATTTGATACAAAATTATTATAACTTCCCATTGTGTGTCTAAATTAATTAAAATAATTCACTATTCTTAATATAAACTAACAAGGGCCACACACCCTGTATGTGAGAGTATATGTGAGAAATACATATATATATATATATATATATATATAATTTTTTTTACTAGAGTGATGATTTATTTTTAACGGGTTGGAAGTTATGGAGAAGAGAGAGAAAAACTGTGGTATTACTTGGCTTTGAGGGAGAGGAAAAAAAAAAAGCAAATTGTTTTGTGTTTGATTTAATATATTGCCTTTTTTTTTTTTTTTGGGGTTTTTTTTAATAAGGTTAGAATGGAATTTTCACATTTTTTTGGTTGACAAATAATGTTCTATTATAGTATTTTCACCCGTGTTAAATTGACATGGCTAGATCCCAAACACACCTCCACCCATTTTTGGGTCCCCAAGGCTCACCAGTCATGGATGGCGCCATGTCAATTCTTAGTCTAAACCCAAATCTATTACACTTACGTCAGCTAAACGTGCCCACCTAAGAGAGTGGCATGATAGAAACTGACGCTTGGAGCCCGTCACAATGGTTGACTGGGCTTCCAACGGTTACTTCAACGGTCACTAGCCACGTGGCCACATCGCAGACATCCATTTCAAACTCTCACTTTAATTCTACGGTTCTTACTATTTTCCGTCATAATAATATTTTAAAATCCAGAAAAAAATATTAAAAAATGAGAAAAAATGAAAAAAAAAAAAGTATTCTAACGGTTACTCGTAAATTTTGTATGTAAATACTAAAAAAAAAATTTTGCTCTTCCCACACCAAATTCTACACAATCTATTATTTTCTACATTCTTATTTCATTGTCTATTCCTATTTTGCTTGTGCTTACAAAAATGACATTTCCCGTCGAAGGTGGAGTCGAAGCCGAAATCGCATGGTCGACTGCCGAAGATGTTTTCTTGTGTGAGCGTTGGAAATCCGTTACCCATTGTCCAGTTACGGGCAATGAGCAGAGGTGTCCTAATCTGTGGAAGAAAATTTATGAGATTATGTCGGTAATCAGGACACTAATCATGAGGAACAGTAACAGTCATGTCAGTTACTATTCATAATGAGTGGAAGTGAACAGTAACAGCCATGGAAATTTACCATTTAAGTAAATAGTAACTGAAATAAGTCTAGTGCTCGATGTAAATCAACCAAAATAGATGGAAATGCTTTTAATAGGTAGTATAGATATGTTGTATTACAAAAATAATTAAAAATAGCATGAGGGCTGAGGGCTACAGATGCCCAAATCGTATAATCCTCAGTAGAGAGGAGAGTAAAGAGGAACCATGGCGAGTTCCCAATTCAATTAAGCTGAGAATTCTGCTGTAATTCGCTCCCTCCAAACTTATTTTTTCACCCATATATGATGCATTTCATTCTCACCCATATCATCTCTCACGCGTAAAAGTAAACTTGTATAGATAAGATATTTCACGCATGCCATGCATATATTGAGCATACATAACTAGGAATCTCAAGTCTTACCGTACGAGGATTAATGAAAGTAAGATTTTATTATCATAATAACCAGAACAAGAAACATAGCGTATTACAAAAAAGCTAGAGTACATCATAAGTTAATAACCTTATTGAAAACTCTTACATGCTCTATATATGCTATATATTTATTATATAATCCGACTCCGACATTTCTTTTTGTTTAGTAATATATCAAGCATGCATAACTAGGAATCTTAAGCTCCTGTTATGTAAGTTAATTAGCTAAATCAAACCCATAATGCTCCGACGCGCATAAGCATGGGGATTAAGGAGCGCTTAAGATGAAGACTCATGACCTCATTGGCTCCACCCACAAGTTCACCGCCAATGAACACAGCAGGCACAGTAGGGTTGCATCCCAGCCTAGAGAGAGCTTGCTCTATCTCTCTCCCTCTCTGCATCTCATCAAGCTCATACACTGCTGGGTTCACCCCAAAGTCACAAAGCAGGGTTTTGATCGAGTGAGATATGCAGCACGAGCTCTTGCTGAAGATTACCACTGGTCTCTCGGATGCCATCTTTGTTACCGCCTCCATTGCTGATCAAAATGCAGCTAGTAGTACTTTTCAAAAGTGTAAGATGAAGGTTAGGGCTTAGGAGAGCAAATGGGAACTGAAGTGAAATGTGTCGAAATTTTTTTTGAAGTTGGATGTTGTGAGTATTTGGGGAGGGATGGAAGGGTTTATATAGGGTAGGGACATGGGAGATGAGTGGATTGGCATTGTTGGCTTTAGATAGCTAGAAATTAAAGGGCTCTTTCATTTGATAGTGAAGGAAAATAGGAATGTTCCCACAGATATTTTAGACCTGGTTTGGTACTGAGGTGATTCTGAAAAAAGCTGTTATAAAAAAAAGCTGGGAGCTGTTTTTGTGTTTGGTAAACACTCAGCTTCAGCTTTTTTTCACAGTTTTGGGTGAAAAAAGCCAAAAACAAGAAGCTGCAAAACCCAGCTTTGAAAAACCGGCTTTTTTTCACATCTGTTTTACATAAAAGTTTACCAAACACTCTAATACTGCTTTTTTTTTTCAAAAGCACTTTTACAAAAAAGTTTACCAAACACTCTGCTGCTTTATTTCACAGCTGCTTATTCTCACAGCACAGCAGAAGCAGCTTTTTTTCAAAGCACAGCAATACCAAACCAGCCCTTAATTAGGCCATGCGATTCAAATGTTGCAAATTATAGCTAAGAGGATGAAAATTGCATGCACAAAAATTAACCGAATCTTTTTGCATACGGAAATTCTAGAGACGTGTCCTTAATTTGTACGGCTTCACATTCTTATCTTGTTCCATATACATGCCTATTGCCTAAACACGCACCTTTGCTGTATCCATTTTTCATTTCTTTCTCTTGTTCTAGATTGATTATTTACATATCTGTTGTTAGGGTTTTCTTTTTGGGAAGGTAACACCATATGACATGTTAACACAAAGACGCACTCATTTCTGTATGCTCTACTTTTTCTGCCCATAGAAAAGGCTATGGTACTCGGTGAGTTGATGATCAACGGCACACTACAACAAAGGGTTTGTTGTATTTGATCTGCCGTATCTATCCTTGAGAGCATCTGCTGAGTTGGATAAACTAGTTGGTTTTATCCATTTCGGACCTCCTTTTTTGCATTTGGATTCGCATCCAATTCATGAAAATGATACAGAAAGCCAAGTGAAAGAAAAATACATGCCCACAAGAATTATACATTTGCAGTGTTCATACATGTCAAAACTACTTACAACTCAAAAAACTTATCAAGTACTAATGCATAATTAGGTCCCCCACAAAGAAGCCTAATACATAGTGGCCTCGTTTGGTAACTTGGACTATACTGACTATTTCAGTCGGATAGGATAAATATTTGTCGGATAGTACTGACTAAATTAGTAGCAATATTGGACTAATGACCGTATTAAGAGGATCAATTATATTTTTTTAATTACTTGTTAATAATATTTTTGGAATGATAATTCAAATTTAAAAAAAAATATATTCAACAAAAAAAAATTCACAAAATTAAAAAATTAAAAAAAAAAAAAAAAAAAAAACCAAAACAAAAGAAACCCAAAGAGACGAACAGGGAAGACGAAGTGCTCAAAGGTTCGGGATCCTTTTGAAACCCATACCAAAATTATAATCACAAACTGATCCATCAAATAGAAAAAATAACAAATTATCGAGAATCACAGATCCCCATCAAATAGAGAAAAAAAAAATTCACAAACTAAAGGATACAAGACATGGAGAGAAAAAGAGGGGAAAAAATGGAAAATTGCAGGAAGAGGAAGACAATGAAGATGAAATGAGAAAACACCTATGAGGAAGATGATGCAATCAGGTGTGAGCGGGAGTGTTTATGCTGATTTAGGTCTAAATCTCTAGCAACAGAGGTGAGACGACGAAGCAGATGCAAGAGGGGTGCAAACCGTGTTTTTTAGTTTTGAGGCCGATTAATTATACCGAGCTTTTTTAGCATACTAACTAGCGAGTATGAGGCGTACTAATCAATTTGGACCGTATTCGTTAATACGATGACTATTTAGTGTACAAATCTCGCCTCTGTATTATTTATTCTATCCGATACTTAATCCGATGTGCCAAATGAGGCCATTGGGTTTCATTGCACTTTGAAATGTCAAAATAAATTTGCGACCTAAACTAAAATTTTAGTTAACCAATCATTCTCCTCTCTCTTTCGACCGACGATGATACACGGTGGGGCACGTCCTAAATCCAAAAACACGCCGCCGTACATGGAAGAAGACAAAGCGATGTGCCATTAGGTCCTACCTTGGTCCTAAATGTTATCTTCTATATATATCTTTCCATGTCAAAGTGATGTAGATAGCTGCTTTTGGCTTACCCTATTTGTTATTTTCTTGCCTATGTTCCAAGAAATTAATAATAGGGTGCTTTAGATTTTAGCCTTTACAATTCATTATTTCTTGATAAAAACCCATATATCTTTAAAGATTCAGTTTAAGCCCAAATTTAAATTTTGCAAACATATAGGAACACTATTGACCTATTAATGCAATTTATTTACACTCATGCCACTCATACTTTATGGTCCCTTTTTCAAATTCCTAAATTTATGGCAAATTAAAAGTAGTAGAAAAAGTGAAATAAAATGAAAAAAGTGTTTGCATTAACCGTATCCATGTTAAACTAGAAAAGTGGGTTTTTTTTTTTTTTTTTTTTGTGATATATTTTGTAGCAATTTTATCCATATTAATTGGCAAGTAAATTAGTTTGTTCCAATTATTTTTTAAAAAATACTGCACCTATATTATATATTTTGAATCAAATAACATTCCTCTAATTTGTAGGTAAATTATTTTCTATGTATTGTTATATATGTTAGACACGTTTTGTTGTTGTATAAACATGAGTGGAACATAATTTGTTGATTTTATACATCAAACTGCATTTCTCTTGTTATAGGTAAATTATTTTCCAATACAATTGTACTAATGTTAGGCAAGTTTTGTTGTTGGTACATCCAATATTTTGTATCATTGTAAAGAAAGATATTACATTACACCATGGTATAATTGTTGTAGGTAAATTATTGGAAATTAATTTGTAGTTAGGTAATGAACATTTTGCATCATTGGAAATGAACATTTCAAAGAGTAGGGTAGGTAAATTAATTTGTTCTAATTATATTAAAAAAAATTACACGACACCTAGTTATATTTAATTTTTCCAATTATTAAAAAAATTTATGCTACACCCAACCAAATAACATTTCTCTAACTTGTAGGTAAATTATTTTCCATATATTGTTAGATATGTTAGGCACGTTTTATTGTTATATAAACATGGGTGTAACATAATATTTTTAATACTATGCATCGAACTACATTCCTTCTTAATATAGGTAAATTATTTTCCATGTAATTAGTACATATGTTACACACGTTTTGTTGTTGGTATAAATATTATTTTGCATCATTGTAAAAAAGAGATATTATATTACACCCATGGTATAATTGTTGTAGGTAAATTAATGTGCATGTAGATAATGAAATACAATATTCTAATATATTAATAAAAAGGGATAAATTCAAAAGTATTCAAGAGTAGGGTCAAAAAACTAAATCGAATAGTTTTATGAAAATTCAAAACCTTTCTGAAAAATGAATATGCAATAAATTTTTAACCTTAATGTCTATTTTTTTTCTTGTTGCAAAATCATTTACTATTTCCTTACAATTAATTGTCTACATCAAGTATGTAATAGGGGTATTTTAGACATGTGAAAAAATGTAAAATGTGTGAATTAATATGAAGTTAATGAATTTGCTTATATGGATCCTAGTCATTGAGTTTTCTTTAAGTAAAAAATTTATGTAGGGTTTTATATAAAGAAAATTGAGTTTGAAGGGCTAAAATCATATTTTCATTTAATAATATCTAGTCTGGACCGCGCATGCATAAACAACGTTTTTGAAAGGTCGATCGACATGATGATATATTGATCAATCATCTCTAGAAGAATGATTCCCATCAAATGGAAAGGTCCGGACCCTTCACTTTCTTTTGATCGACTTTCCATCACTACTTCGAATCTTGATCATGCAAATTGATGGTAACGTCTCTTATCTATACGTAATTTATACTACTCATTTCATATATATGTATATATATAGGTACTATAATTCTTTATTAATTCCATATGTAGATCATATCTGTCACATATATATAGGTATTATAATTCTTTATGCCATATGTATATCATATCTGTGATTTCAGGTCTCATTTCATATTCTCATGTGTGTGTCGTGACCTGTATAAAGCCTGTGACAGAATACTTTATTAAGGAACAATGGCCTATTGGCCTTCTCTACATGGCGCAATATTGGCCAATTGGGAGCTAGCCAAGGGTCATCTTTGCAAGAGTCATATTGTAGGTTTCCTTGACCGTACTCTCTCGTACTTATTACAGCATGTATATGCAATCATGCATGGCTATTTTTGATCTCGTACATATGCATGCATGTCTTTCATATAATCATATATAACATATATCAGTCATTTTACTGCGGATAAAATATTCATGATCACGTAAGTTTGCAGTATTCAAACGATATATTAACTTCATGTCAACGATATGTGCACATTTAAATATGTTGTTAACTTAACTCGACGTTAGTCACTCATTTACTAGCACTCTACAAAATAATTAAGCTTATTATTCAAAGCGTTTGTTCAAATGTTCATGTTCTCATTCATAGATCATTGTTTGACTATTCAATATTATTCATGTATCATGAACCTTCACACTTTAACGTATATGATATGTGTACCTTGCTTGAGTATTCTTTTTCGTTCACAGTAGCTAATATGTGAGAGAATGTGTGGGGATAAGGTCCTTATAGTTATACGTGTGTGGGTGGCGTAAGTTGGAAAAAGAATGTCAACTTTTTAAGCGAAAAGTCATTGAAGATAAAAAAGTAATTAAGCGAGGACGGATCGTGGCATCACACAAATTAGGGTTTTGGTTGATGAGGTCAGGTACAGGTACATATTCTCTTGATTGTTTTATTCCTTCTCAAAAGAGAGAAAGTGGGCTTCATGAGGCCCCTATTTGCCTATATATATATAATGGATAATTTAGTTGCGGTTTCTAGTTTTTAATTATTATAAACTTAAATCTTATGTATTTTATGTTTTAAATTGAGGTCCCTCTTCACATAAATAAAATAATAATAAAAGATATGTAATAATATCAATAAAGACTCAAACCGTTATTTTGCTTTTATTTACACCACCAATTAATTATTGAAATTTGCTTATGGGTTTCAACAACAATAAAATTGCTTATGGGTGCATTTTAGATTTTTATTTTTATTTTTATAATACGAGTACATTTATATAATAAAATTTGGGTACATTTTACGTATAAAAAATTGGTACATTTATATAAAAATGTGGGTACATTGAACATACAAAAAATTGGTACATTTTATATATACAAAAAAATGGGCATGTTGCATATAAATTAAATAGGTACATTTAATATTAAAAAAAAATAAAAAAAAAAGAACAAGAGGTATATTTTATATAAAAAAAAACAATGAGTACATCTTATATTAAAAAATAAATAGATTTTACATTAAAAAAATTGGTGCATTTTACATAAAATGAATGGTACTTACAAAATAAAAAAATTGGTACATTTTGCATTAACAAAGTGCGACATCTTTAAATAAAAATGGGTGCATTGTAAATAAATTACGGATACAAACAAAAGGTTAAAAAATTATGATTTTAAATAAAAGTTTAAAAAATATGGGCACAATAAGAAATTAATATATGGGTACAAATTGAAACTGAAAAGAAAATTGGTATAATTTTTTTTTTTTTAAAAAGGCTTGCAAATTAAAAATGGGTACAAACTAAAAATAGAAATATATGATACAAAAGTTTAGCCTAAATATAAATATAGCAAATGTAAATTTTCTAACTCTAAATGAATATATTTAGAAATACAATTTAATTAAAAAGAAATAAATTTAATTATCTTGACATGTAAATATTTTATTATTGAAATAATTAATGAGGTTCATAAAACCTAAAGACCTTGATTAAAAATTGAAAGGGATCTTAATTAATGGAGTAGAAAAAATAGAGATGAGAACCTAATTTTTCCTATATATAATGAATAAATAATATATATATATATATATATAAGTTAATAAAGATCCGGAGACACATCTTTTTGTCATATATTTTGACACAAGTTTTTGTAGAGTTTGATCTGTAACGTATTTTAATGATCTAAACCGTCTATCTTTTAGGTCATTCTCAAAGATCATGTCTACGAAAAATCACCAAATTTGAAACAATATGATTGTTGGATTAAATTTGGTGTTTTCTTGTAGAACCGTATTCGTCTATTTTCTTAATTACAAATGAATGCCTTAATGATTTTGGATTTGTTTGATTTTTACAAGGATGGTCTATGAATGATTACTAAAATATAAATTATTCGGATCGTTAAAATTCATTACGAAGTGATCCTTCAAAATAAATGTCAAAATATGTGTCAAAACTCAAAAGCGTGTGTCCCACATCGTAACTGTAACATCCCACATTGCCCAGGAAA
Source organism: Pyrus x bretschneideri (assembly GCF_019419815.1). Classification (NCBI taxonomy): domain Eukaryota; kingdom Viridiplantae; phylum Streptophyta; class Magnoliopsida; order Rosales; family Rosaceae; genus Pyrus; species Pyrus x bretschneideri. The sequence continues at coordinate 8,558,752 of NW_025999798.1, forward strand.
GTGGATCCTGTAAGCCTTATATGTATATTTTCATATCTACCTAGCACAAAGCCTTTTGGGAGCTCACTGGCTTTGGGTTCCGTAGGAACTCCGAAGTTAAGCGAGTTCGCGCGAGAGCATTCCCAGGATGGGTGACCCACTGAGAAGTTCTACTCGTCTGAGTTCTCAGAAACAAAACTATGAGGGTGTGGTCGGGGCCCAAAGAGGATAATATCGTGCTACGGTGGAGTCGAGTCCGGGATGTGGTGGGGGCCTAGGCCGGGATGTGACAGTAACTATATATATATATATATATATATATATATATATATATATATATATATATTAATGCATGCTTTTGTGGATGCGAAACAGACAGAATAATACTTCTCCGTCCAAAATCTTAAAGCAGAAATAAAAAAAGAACAAAATCTCTCTCCAACTCATATTGTGCATAAACATGTCATTTCTACATATTATCGAACAATATATTCTTTATATGATCTACTTCAATAGCTTGCTAAAGGATCATATTATGATCATCCATTTATCCACCCACTTAGAACCTTCATGGTACGTATTATTTGTTCTATAAAATATCAAAATATTGTACAAAAATCTTGTTAAGATTGGCTGCCATTTTTGCTTGTTGGTGGTGGCATATTCCTAGTTCTGATTAGGGAAGTTGCTAATTTGACATCGATATTTTCTTTTGTTCTGTAAATATCAGCGTTAAACACGTTGACAGATTAAGCATGTGTTTGATTTATCTCTATGACCTTGACAAAGGAATTTAAGCTGTATATTGATGATTAAGGGATACCAACATTTTTCAAATAATTATGGGGGTATATATAAAAGAAATTAGATGATATAGTACCACCATGTAACACACAACGGGTAGTATCCATCAACAAAAACATGACATGTGGCAAAGTCGTTGCTAAAGGAAAAAACTCATGCCTGGGTATTATTAACTGTTAGGAGTATAAGATCAGTGGTTGATCTTGGTTTACATAAATTAACATCTCACATCCCTTTCTCCACGCCATCTGAGTACTAACAAAAATCTTATTAGAAGTTGTCGTTCAATCTTGCAATCTCCATCCATGGACATGATATTGAAAGGATATGTAGCATTTCCTGGAGTTTCATCAGATCTTGATAGACATTCTTCTAGTTCCTGGTACATATCAAAATCGCGCTTAATCAAATAGAGGCTCACACCAGATTTTGGAACTTGCATAGAAAAGCCAAACAAGGATAAAACAAACTCTCTATAAAAAATAAATAAATAAATAAAAAAACATTAAAACAAATTCAAGTTAAAGATAAGGTCAAAATTAATAAAATGGAAAGAAAAAAAAAAGTAACACTTGTACATTAGAACTCTCTCAAATTTTCAATCTAATAAAATGGGGGGAAAAATGTAACACTTGTATAAAATGGGAAAAAAAGAGAGGATATCTTGTCACTTTCAAATTTTCAATCCTGATTTGTACTTACGAATTTTGTAATGGTAAAAGTAACATTTGTATATTATCTAAAAAAAATAGAAAGTAACACTTGTATATACAAAGCTTGAAACCAAATAATATGCAGAGCGCGTACCTCTTAAGACTTAAAAGGTGGAGGGAATACGTAAATAAGAATCTTAAGATTTCTTCAAATAAACAATCTTACTAATTGGTTTAACAACATCAGGTTACCTACTTTGTTAAAGAAAATCCTAAATTTAAATCTCATAAACAACAATTTGTTGAAATATGACAAAAGATATTTCTCCAAATCATTGTTCTTCACTTCTTGGGGACTTGTCTCAAAGAACCATCACTATGCATTTAGAGAGGGGCTTTTATCTACCCGAAGGGCTTTGTTCAACTTAAGGCAACCTTCAAGGTGTTAACAAACCAAAAAGGCGAAAAGAAGAGATTGCAAAATCCTGAATCTTAATTTTATACACAAAAGAAAAAAAATCAATAAAATTGTCAAAAAGACTACATAACACAAAATGAAACATCTTGCCAAAAACTAATTCTGGAAAAACAGGAAAGCAATCCAACATTAATTAGTAGAAAATATAAATTAGAACAATCTTCGTTGAACAAGCAAAACTAAAGTCACAAGAATGTGCTAACTCATAACTTATTACCGCTACAGGCTAACTTAGAAAAGCAAAACACAAACTCCAGACTTATTATTTTTCAACACTCTACGTCAAACTCACGGTGATGATACAACACATCTTGAGTTTGCTAACAGAAAGCCGAAGAGTATGCCCTTCTTGATGCCCATGCATGCCAATGCTGATGTAAAGTTTCATTGCCCGTATCAATTCCAATGCCAATACTAGTGTCAGTGTCAATGAAAGATTCCAATACCAATGCGAACATCTATTGCCAATACTAATGTCAATACCAAATAACAAAAAAATCACAAACTTGCCAAGTGAAGATAAAACGGATCTACATCCATCCTAAACAAGCATAAGCAATAAATGTATGTCCTGTTAGAGGAGTATTGTTCAAGTAAATCATATCTCCGAAGGTTTAAAGATTAATATTGTAATCTGATTCTGATTGTATTCCTGATTTTGTAGAGATCATTCTTTGTATGTCAAGTACACACACTTGTATATATAGGCCTTTGTGCTAGGTTTATATTTTCTATATGGTACTCCTCTTTCTGATCCCACTTCTTCTTGGCTCATTGCAGTATCTCATTATGACTGGTCCAAATATTGTATTTCCGATAAACCAATTGCTCAGTTTATGGCTCGTCCGACTATGACGCATTTAATTGTTGCCAAACGTGTTCTATGTTATGTTAAAAGTTCCTTGGACTTCGGTTTAATTTTTGGCCTCACCCTGGTCTCCTTACTTTAGAGTTATTCTAATGCCAATTGGGCCGCTTGTCCTGAAACTCGTCGACCGACATCCGACTATCTCTTATTTCTAGGCCTGAATCTCATATCATGGAAAACAGGCTACTGTTTCTCGTTCTAGTGCGAAGTCTGAATATCGGGCTTTTGCTCACACCTGTGCCTAATCTCTTTGGGTGTCCTATTTACTTCATGAACTTCGGTTTCAGGCCTCTTTGCTCACCTATCTGTTTTGTGATAATCTCAGTACTACATAAATGGCAGCCAACCCGGTGTTTCATGCTCGCACAAAGCATATTAAGTTAGATTATCATTTTGTTCGTGAACATTTAAGCTTGGCACTCATAGAGTTCAGTTCATTCCAAGCTCGGATCAACATGCGGATATCTTGACAAAGGGTCTCTATAAACCATGGTTTCTTCTTCTACGGTTCAAACTTGCTGCATCTCGACTGGGGCGTGTTAGAGAAAGAGTCTTGAAATTATATCTCCTATGGTTTAGAATTAATATTGTAATGTGATTCTGATTGTACTCATGATTTGTAGAGATCCTTACTTAATTATATGTCAAGTATACACACTTGTATATAGGCCTTTGTGCTGTGAATATAATTGTCAAAGTATAATTTTTATTGTCCAAACTAAGCACCACCTTCATTTTCCCGATCAACGATCATCCCAGACTAAACATGATCACGTTTCACTTTTATATTTTCCAACAGGACAAATAGAAAAACAATCTTTGTTGAACAAGTAAACCAAATCCACACGGACAAGCTAGCTAACTTAGAACTTATACCTCTAAATACTAGCTAAGGAAACAAAACACAATCTCCTAATTTCCTAACGTTATATTCCCATACAAGATCCTTGACAAATTAATAACTATCAGGATAAGACGACAAGTCAACACCAAATTTTCGATGGTAATTTTTTTAATGATTATTTCGAGTGTAATAGCCGCATGATCATTTATGTTATAAACTCACATGTTATAATATAAATAGTCGACAAATATGTATTTAAAATTCTTGAAAAAATTGTTCCGACTTAAGACATACACAGAAGTGGCGTGGCCAGTTCCATCTCTCTCACTCTCCCTTTGAAATTCTTGTTTAGTTCGGATTGATATTCTAGCTATGCATGCACACATCATCTGTAAATTTGCCAACTTAAAATTCTTAAGGCCCGATGCATGCATCACAGCATCATCTTCTGTGTGATGCAACTATTCGTGCGCGTCTTCATCTGACACCTAATTATATCCAAAGTTGACATTCGTTATCATGCTTAAGTCCCTCAAAAAAAAAATTGCGAAAGAGACTCTTAAGAATGAGACTTTTTATAAACTCTTTACCACCTCATGTTCTTGGCATAATATTTTATAATGTTGACATGATAATTTACGTTAAACTATGAGGTAACGGAAAATCTATAAAGAGTCTCACTTTAAGAGAGTCCCTTAGCATTTCTCGAAAAGAAAACCATAGTCCCATAACTTCATTTTCATTCCACTTTCGGCCACGTTTGGCTTATCTCTATAGTATCTTATATTCTTGGCACACAAGGTTAGTGTATTAAGCCACACAAGTGCCTTTCATATCAAAGGCAGTTTGGGCATCAATCCAAATATCTAAAGGAACCTTCTGCTTTTGCATTCCCTTTTTCATATTGGATTAAAAATAAATGCATATAATATGTAATCCCACCTTGCTAGCTTTCCATTTGGCTAGCCTATATATACATGCTCATAAGATATCCAATTCCATCAACTCCAAACCAATCTTCTACTACTACTTCTTCTAAGTTGCATACCCACAAGCTGATCATTACCTACATTTGCTCCATTTCCACAATTTTTCCTCACCTTCCCATCTAGTTTTCTTGGCTTCCACAAAAATTCCATTAAGTCTTTAAACCCTAATCTGATCGTAGTCATCCTTACCAATTAATTTTCATATTAGCCACATACATTTCATTTTTTGGGGTACATTTGAATTTCTTCTTGCTATTCTAGATCGATAGTATATAAATCAAATGGATCGTGTAGCAAAATTAGCATCACAAAAGGCTGTAGTGATATTCAGTAAGAGCTCGTGCTGCATGTCCCATGCAATCAAGAGATTGTTTTACGAACAAGGAGTGAGTCCTGCAATCTATGAGCTCGATGAGGAGTCAAGAGGGAAGGAGATGGAGTGGGCTTTGATAAGGCTAGGGTGCCAACCCTCAGTGCCTGCTGTCTTCATTGGTGGAAAACTTGTGGGATCAGCCAATACAGTCATGACACTTCATCTCAATGGTTCGCTAAAGAAATTGCTAAAAGATGCAGGAGCATTGTGGCTCTAATTAGCATCATTAACATTAATTGGAGCATATATATTATATACGCACCAATCTATATCTGTCCCAAATAATTAAGGGCTAACTCAGTTGTATTTTTCTTTTAATCTTCCAGCGGCTTAAAGTACAATGCAACTACACATATCACTTTTGAATGTATGCCTAAATATACTATATGTTAATCAAATAGACCAGGATGAGTGATCGATTATCACCCTTTCTTTCAAATTATACGTACATATTTTCTTGATTTAATAATCGAAAGAACATAATTAATGTCCTATCAAAGAAAAAAAAACACGATTCAATTTCTTCTGATGTAACCCAAAAAAAAAATTCTTATTTCAAGTTGATAATAATGTAGTTGGTTTAATTATTTAAGAAAGTGAACAAATGGAAAACGAAAGAAGATAGTTAGCATATATGGTCACCATTACATTAATAATAAGAGTCCGTTTTTGTTCACCCCTTAACCCAAGGTAATTGTTACCTATGAGTAAATTAATTACCATAGCTCAGTGCCATGCACAAGGATTAATCGAATGTGATATAGTAGGCTGAAGATTATGAGGTGCGCGAATTTGCGTTATATTCTATGATGCTTAATCTAAATTTTAATTGGATTATCGACTTTATTGCAGCTATATGTAAATTTATATTCTTGATAGTGTTGTTCCATCACGCATAAATATTTATATATATATGGCCTTTCCGGTTCTCGTGGGGTTCACCCAGACAGCCTCAAAGCTTTACATAAACACATTTAGTTAGCAATCAACTAAATGCTTATTCCTATTACACTTTAATTATCATCATGATAGTCATTTGGAATCGGTATGGTGTGTGCTAGTAGAATCTATGAAGTTGAAAAGGAAGGAAGTATCATATATTAAGTTATGTTCCTCTTTTGTTGTTCTAGCTCATTGCATGGCGCTTGTTATGCGCTTAGTGATAGATTTAGAAACTTTTCCGAATAAGATGGAGTTGACAGAGAATTTAGATTGTTTTGAATTCCTACTTCTCGGTCTCTTTGGGATATTTTGTCAAACGTCTTGCTCAAGTAAAAATCAAACAATTAAGGAAAACTACAATTCCATGTACATAGTTGTCGTTATAATCTTTTGCGTTATAATCTCATTCTTAAGTGGAGAACTCCCAAGGAATGAGCTAGCTAGGAATTGATGTACATGAGTGAAGCTAAAAGTTTCATTATATTTGTTGTCAAATCTTTGCAAAAGAGAGATACTTTCGAAGTTAACCATTGCTTTTTTGCTGAATTATTCCAAAATATTGTAGTAGCATACGCTAGCAGCTATTTCCCAATCCCAAATCTCTTTCCTAATTACATCTTCCATCATACAAAGTTATTATCTTTATTTTATTTTATTTTATTTTTGAAAGCAACGGCATAGATTCATTAGATAAAGAGAAGCAATAGCACAATACAAAACGAGCTGGACAAGAAAACCAGCAAATTTAACAGCTACAATCCGATAACAAAACATCAAGATGAATATTAGGAGGTTCCTCAAAGTTTCAAACCAAGAGCACTCGCATGGAATTTAACTATATAATATATTAGTATATGTGATGTCGCACTTTGTAGGTTCTAATGATACTTCACTTTTGTGGCGGGAAAAGTGATACTTCATCTATATTATATATAATGTGGCAATTTGTAATTTGCATTCTCCCATTTTCGAAAAGCGAGCTAGATAGGCAATATATTCACCTTGTCTATGTTTTGTGATGGAATTGATTCCTAGTTATCTTATAAAAATATATATGAAAAGAGGCTCAACAATTGCCAAGTTGAAAAGGAGAATGATCACGAACAATGTGTACCTTAAATATCAACGATTAAGAACTGCAGCATATAAAAGTTGGATTAGTTAATTACGAGAGTGTATTTGCTTTTAGCACTCAAGTTGGAATATTCTTTCTACGTTTTGAACAGGAGGTTAAGTAGTATTGTGCTATGCCAGCAAAAACTCAACCATGATAGAAATGTACATTAGGACGGTATTTTAGGTTTATATTGTACTTTACGTACGGACGGTCTGAAGTATACGGGAGATTCCAACTCTTGAAGTGATATGGGCTTGTGAAGTATGGGAATGGATCAATTTCTAGTAGGATCCATGACATAGAAGCCCATTCATCATGAAGCTTGTAAGTATAAAGTACAAACCATCCGATTTGTTACCAAATGAACCTCATAATCTTAAAACTTGATTAACCATAAAATCTTTTTATTTATGCTCAATGTATGTTACTATGCGTAGATATAGGGTTGTTTTTTTTTTTTTTTTTTTTTTTTCAAACAACTAATTTCACTAAAATTAAAACATATTAATACAAAGTGAGGCAAATCCAAAAACAATTCACAATACTAAAGCAAAAGTGCAGCCCATTACAAAAAAAAATAATAAGAAGAAGAAAACAATCCTAAAAAATGAGCCCATAACAATACTTAAGCCGACATCTCTAGATCTAGAAACGAGAACCAGCGTCCTCCACCAAAATAGTAGCACCACCATCGCCAAGCCTCCACCACCAGAAAGAAGAGCCAATGAATCGAAAGGATGAACGGGAAATGGGGGTAAGCAAGTCACCCACCCTAAAAGCAGTCCCATAATCCTACCAAATCCAAATAGTGCAAGTTTCACTTTAGCGGCCAGCAAAACCCAAAGCACGCCTCCAACTGAAGTCCAGGGAGGAAGAACTCGAGAAGACGAATAGCCGAAATAGGTGGGGCAATAACTCATGGCTAGTAACAACAATTTGGAAAGAAAAATGTTTGAAGCTCTGATCTGAGACAAGGTCTTCCATCAATTGAGACAAAGCCCATGGAAATTGAGAAAAGTTCAAGGAAACTGAAAGAAGCTCAGAGAAAAACTACCAGAAATCAAGGGCCAAAGATGATAATAAAATAAAAAAGGAAGGAGATGGAGAATAGGGAAAAAAGGAGAAGGGGATTAAGGAAGAGGGAGATGAGGTTGCCACTGACCCCACTCAAGGGGAGAGGTCGACTGCTGAAGGTAAGATTGGGTTTGGGGGTTCTTGACTTTGGGTGACAGAGAGTGGCACTATAGTATCAACAAACTTCTGTACATATAAGGTCTTTATGTTGACAAATTGTTTATCTCGACTACATATATCATACTTGAAAATATTAATTAACATGATGTCATACTTTGCATGTCGGTTAATATTTTAGAGAAAACGATATTTTTTGTATGTAATATATGCTCTGAGCTAAACGTGTATATGGTTATTGATGAGCTTCACGTGCTTTAAACCTAGTATATAATTGTTCTATCTATTAAGTAGCAAATCACTTAAGGAAAAACAACCCCCTGCATGCATATTATCTATAGCTAGTCAAATTGTTGACACTCGCTTTTGCTTTATTTACACCACTGCCATCAAAACTGTGGCTGGGTTGGAGGTTAATTATCAAAACTTATAAGGGTAATTTTGTCTCTGAATAGATTTCGATATATTTGCGGTTTTGCTAGTTTATTGTAAAATGGCCCATTGATTTTGCATTATTTACATATATACCATTGCGCGCGCGGTTGTACTCCAGTCAAATTTGACGGATTGGGTTGAGAACTTGAGAGAGATATGGGAGGATTTTACGGGAGATTTCAGGGATTTGCATATCTTCACACAAAAGCTCTGCAAATCAGTCTGCCTTTCTAACCCAGCGCCGTTTCATTTCGTCTTCCTTCTGGAGCCCTCCCTGTTTTCCACAGCTCCTCTCGCACTACCTAAAGCCGAAACCAAACCTAGCTATGCAGAAATCAAATCGCAGGTCTCCGACACCCACAAAGGTAAAACGGTGTAGAGAAGATATGCCGAGGGTTCATGTCTAATGTCTTTGTGGGTTTTTCAGATGATATTCAAGATGTAGGGATTCACGGGCCCCTACAGCTTGAATTTGTATAATATGCTCATGGATTTGCTCTGTTTGTTTTCATGTACAAATTGGTGAATGTTGAACAAAATGCCTGCATGTTGGATCGCTTGATTCATTGTTGTAATTTTATATATTGCATAATCGCAAGGCTCTTGATATCATTAATTGTTGGTTTTGGTACTTGGCAATGGAAACCTCATCACATTTTGTCTGCATTGATTTGGGTATTTTTACAGGAACAAATGTTTAGTTTTTGTTGTATTTAGATCAGAATTATTAATTTATTTATGACATTCAAACTTTCTGAAATTTCGGTCTATATTTGGTGGTTTTGTGATTCATGGTTGTATTCGATTTTTGGATTGTTGGTATGTGAATCCTAAGTTTAGCAATCAGTACAATATAGATTAGGCATTGAAACAGATGCAACTACAGTCATGTTTTTTCTACGTACTGTTGCCTATATTTTTTTGTTCTTTTGAGAAGTGCACAGAAAATGTAGTTTAACGGAAAAGACGTATGAATATGATACATGTATAACAAAGGTGTGCATAATGGATAGTACAGACATTGCATAGCTTCAACATGTGTTTTCACTTTCATGATGTGGTTTAGATTTTTGTACCATATTAATTTCGTATTTCATATCATATTATGCTTAAAGAATGTTGTGTTAATTAAAATAGGAGAAAACATTTAGAGCTCTAGCGGTTCTGATGATATGGTGTTCTGGATGTTCCACTGGATGTTGAGGAGTTTTAAGTAAAAGAAAAGCCTTATGCAGAAGAGTTAGAATATAATTGCTTTACATGGAAGAGTTGGAATATAATTACTAGGACAGAATTACAAACAATTTTGTAGTGCACCTGGAAGACGAGTTTTCATTCCTTTTTGGCTGTTCGTTATTGGTATATAAATTTTAACTACTATTTTTCCCCTCACCCAATATATTATGTTCAGTTCTGGCATTCCCCTCAAAACATTGTTTCCGTGTCATTCTTCTCTTTTTTCTGTGTTCAGCTCACATACCTTACGTACATATTGGAGACTACAATACATTCAGAGAATCGCAGCCTGCATCGCTTGCTTCCTCAGCTGCGTACTTCCATTTTGAGAGTAAAATCAAAACTCTTATTTGCTTTCAATATGTAATAGTTATCACTAACTTTTCTTTTTCTGTCTTAATGTATTTCGCATGTAGAGAGCTAGAACTAGAAGGACAGTAAAATGCTCGAATAATGGAACAGAATTGAGGTTATGCCCGAGATATGGTAATCTTTCTGCTTTACCAAAGCCAAATCACAATTTGTTTTAACACAAAGAAAGATGCTCTGTTAATCCAGGGATATGGCACCCCCTTTGTTTTTTGGATTGGATTTGGTGCATTATTGAATAAGTGTTTTTTTTTTTTTTGGAGAATCATCAAATAAGTGCTTATGTATGCTATCTGCAGATATTACAGTAATAACTGCAAATACAAGTTGAGAGGAAGATCATATTCCTTTTGTGGTGCAGCTGGAGTTCGTTATCGTCTGCGGTAATCTTCAACTCAAGTTGTATGAAAATGCTTGGGTGTTTTTGAAGTGTCGACAATAGAATCCTTTCCTTCTTTTAACTTAATTGATCTAATTTTCTTTCTATTAAATGATGGAGTAGCCGATCAGAGCCCATTGAAACGCAAGAAGAGATTGAAATTGGGGAATGCTCACTGAGGCTGGTAAGGAATTGAAATTGGAAATTAGGAAGTGACAACTTTTGTTTGATCTGAGTGCAGAGTCAATGGATGGAACTTTTGCTGCAGTATATAGTTATAAGGTCAAGTGGTCATTGAGGCTTTCTTTTTACTGTAGGTAAGTCAAAGAAAGCTAAGAAATAGAAAAAGAAGGATGGTAATTCATTTGAAACTCGAGAAGAGATTGAAATTGGTGAAATGCTCACTGAGGCTGGTAAGGAAATGAAACTGGAAATTGTGAAGCAGATCAGGATCCTCTCCTGAGCTTAGGAGGTTGAGCCTCCTGAGTAAATCCATCGGACCGTTGAAATTTGATCCAACGGCTACAAACAAAAGGCCCTCTAAAAGTTATAATAATTGTAGCCGTTAGATCAAATTCACTGATCCGCCATTTTGGACTCAATTTTGGATATATGTGCATGTGCATTTTAGCCACATCACCATCATTCTCAAATTCATGCAAAATGTATATAGCTTGGATTTAGAAATCCGCCATTTTGGTTGTACATAGAATGCAAATTGAAAAACTTATTTTACCATGTGGATTCAGCTGCTTTGATTGATTTATGAATTATTTAGATATGGATGAGTTGAACTATGGTTATGATTTCAAAACTCGTAGCGGGGCGCGGACATTCTACCTAGTATAGACTGCTCCGCATGCAGCTAAAGATGTATATTCTGTTTGTGTGTTTCATTGGCGTGGCTTTGGTTGCTTCATCCCTACTTCAAGTTAAATAGCTTTCGTCAGGATAAAAAGCTACAGCGGAGAGAAAGCTATCGCAAGCATGTACATTTCATCAGACACGCACTTGTCCTGCTTTTCATCCATGTCATCGATATATATATATACACACACACACACATACACATACATATACATATATATATCTAAACTCTGGAGAGTTCAGTTCGATGCATGTATGCATATATATTCAAGAACTTGAAAAAGGTTGATAAAAAGATGATTAGAAGGGTCACTAATTCATGACTTGATGTAAGCGGCCAATTACTGTTTGTAATGAAGAGGTAAATTCCCAATTTACAAGCTCCAAAACTAACTCTAAACCCTAGTATTAATACAAAGATTAGCCGATATAATCGGCATTAACGCACCAAAAGCAAAAGAATTCTCTCGTTGCCGAAATCGTACAAGTAATAGTGAAGATTCCAATCCCATCTACTTTCACTTTGTATTATTAGATTGATTTTCCCAAGGCTAACCAAATAAAATTAGGACGTGATGACGCTAAAACCTATATAATTTTGCTGGCTTTTATTGTCCTTGACAATTATCATTGGCCTATTATTTTTATTTGAGAAATGTTATGAAAATTTTCCAAAAATAAGATTTTTTGTAAATTCTCTATCATCTCAAGATTAATGTTAATTTTCATGCTAATATTATAAAATATTATATAAAAAATATGAGGTGACAAATAGTTCATGGAAAGTCTCCTTAGCATTTCTTTTCTTTTCTTTTTTTAATTAATTTTTTTAGCCAAAATGGTCCTTAAGATTGTCATAATTTCTCACTTTGGCCCGTGAGATTTAAGATCGATAGAAGTGGTCTCCGAGATTGTCATAACTTCTCACTTTTGTTCACCGTCAAATCATTTTGGTTCTTCTGTGAAAAATCTCAATTTAATTAAAGAAATCACTAGTTCAATTAGAGGGATTGATTTGACAAATAGCCTCGGTTTAACAGAGATTTTTCACAGGATGATCAAACTGATTGACGGTGGATAATTGACCAAACTAATTGACGGTGGACAATCTTAGGAAGCACTTTTACCAATTTTAAATCTTAAAGAGGGACCAAAGTAAGGAATTATATAAATCTCAATAACCATTTTGGTTAAAAAGCTTATTTTATTTTAACAAGGGACCTGGCTTCTCTGCCCGCCCACTTCCCATACACTCTCATCCCCTCCTATTTGTGTGTTCATGGTTAAACCACGTCAACATTTTATATTACTATTACTTTTTGTCTTATTATCTTTATAAAAAAATTAATATAAAATGTTGACGTGGCTTAACCGTGACCGCACAAAATATGAGGGGATGAGAGTGTATGGGAAGTAAGAGGGCAGAAAAGCCTGGTCCTTTAACAAAAGTGGCCTAAGATGCATGCCCTCACATCGTGGCACGCTAACCTTCGTGGCAGGCCAAAACATTGTTGTTGACCTCAACATGACAAGCGTCGCGAATTGTCAGCATAATGAATGTCATGACACACCATGCATTATGTTGACAATTCGTGATGCTTGTTATGATGTGCCATGATGAGAGGGTTAGCATGTCAAGATATGTGACATATCATCGCATGCCAACAACGATGTTTTGGCGTGCCACAATGCGAGAATTAACTTGTCAAAGTGTTAGAAAAATGCATGGCATGACACGCTAACCTTCGCATCGTGGCATGCCAAAACATTGTTGTTGGCCCTGACATAACAAGCGTCGCGAATTGTCAGCAAAATGAATAGCGTCAGAATGTATGTCATGACACACCATGCATTCTGTCAACAATTCACGATGCTTGTTATGGTGTGCCACAATGGGAGGGTTAGTGTGTCAAGACAAGTCATGGCTTGTCAAGACATGTGATGCCCTACATTATGACGACAACTTGCGAGGCTTGTTATAACATGTATTTTTCTAACACTTTGCGTACTATTTCAAAATAATTTAAAAAAAAAAATGATCTAGGAAAAAGTAGACCTCGGGGTCTAAAATTATTTTTTTAGAAATTAGTACAAAACAAGATACTAGTAATATATGAACGTGTTTTTACCAATAAAAACACGTTCATTAGTAAAGGTGAAAATTTACACGTGTTCTTACCAATAAGAACATGTTCATTAGTAGAGCTGAAAATTTATACATGTTCTTACCGGTAAGAACATGCTCATTAGTGGAGTTGCAAATTTATAAGTGTTCTTACCGGTAATAAACTTTATAAATTTTTAGCTCAAGAACATCTTCTTACTGGTTAGAACACTTTATATATAATTGTCTACTATATTGTAGTAATTTTCAAAATAATAATTTAAGGCTTCAGAGTCTACCCTGAGTTTTTCACAACACACTCTATGCCAATCCAAGCGTCCAACGTTGCAACCCATACATCAGTGCATATGAAATTTCGTTTTATCAGTAGAAGTCTGGAAAGGTCCCTAGATTGGTGGGTGCTCATTGAGGCAAATCGTGTAGTGTATTTGACATTAGCAGTGTGACTGTGTATGTTGGGTGATCAACTAAGCTTCTTGGTTATTGCTGAACATCAGCACATGCAGTTTGGTGCGTCCTTGTTAAGTCTGCAGAGGCTCACACCCTCACAGCCGTAGGTAGTGCCAATACGTTCAGCTTTTAGCTAATGGCTACGAGGATTGAGGTCTATGGGTGCATATTGGGGTTAGGTGGGATAATTATATGAGTTGAATTGAACTTGAAGTAGAGAAAGAAAGAAGCAAACATTTTGTCTACATGTTCAAAAACTGTTTTTTGTATACCCTAATTACTCTAGCAGATTATGAAGCATGCTTGTTCGGTGGAGGAATTTTTTATTGTATTTATATCTTCGGCTACGTGGTATTTTCATTCCACTCAAATTATAATATGTAACAGTTAATATCACGTGACCGTATTCTTGACACAAACAAAAATTTATCCATTTTGTGTCATGGGAATTGCTAAATGCTCAAAAGTTTGGTTAGTGGGCTAGACTTTTTTTTTTTTTTTTTAATTTTATTTTTAGATTAAACTATATATAATAGAGGATGGATTCGTGACATCATTTTTTTGCATAACTTTTGACACATGTTTTTATAGGGTCCACTTCGTAATGTATTTCCATAATGCGAACCGATTATCTTTTAGGTCTTTCCTCAAAAATCATGTCTACCAATAATCATTGAAATCTAAAACCATATGACCATTGGGTTATAGAATCGTATTTATTCATTTTCTTCACTATAAATGAATATCTTTATGATTTTATATTTGTCTAATTTTTTGTAAAATGATATGTGAATAATGTTCTAAAATGCAAACGATACGAATCGTTAAAATACATTATAAAATAAATTCTATCAAAACATGTATAAAAAATTATATAAAAGAATGACATTATGAATCCGCGTCTAATATCATGAAATGACAATTTAATTAAATGGTAAACAATTCAAATTCCAGCTCCTAAAAGCAATAGACAAAAAATCTCATAAAACAAAATATCTTCCTTTTGACCTTTTTACTCACATTTGAATTCATCACCCCCTATCTGTGAACTCATAATTTTTCTTCTCTTACCAAATAATTTTATTAATTTTGAGTCAGACTAATTGGGTTGCGGTAGGGATCTTAGGCAATAGTTGTTGGTTTATTTGACCAGAAAAAAAAATTAAAAAAGACATTAATAATTTTACTGGCCCATTCCAAGTTACAGCAGACACTAATCAGTTCATCTTTATTAAATAAAAGGGTGAATTAAATTTTATCATTTTAAGTTTGGATGCAGTTGCAACTTCATACAATATTTTTATAACATTTCAATATCATATATTTACTTTTATTTCTCTGCAATTTCATAATTCTGTTAATTAAACTGTCAATTTAACTGTTAAGTAATGACGTGGTAAATATAAATCACACATTTGTGATGATGTGTCAGTCAAATTTTTCTAGGTAGCCATATAATTAAATTGCTAACCAATTTTGAAAAAGTGAAAAAAATTGAAAAACTGGAAATTCTCTCTGTTCCCTATCATTCTTCCCCTTTTCCATTCCGCGCAAGGCCGCCCCCATCGCAAACCCCACGCGCCGACACCCTCTGTCTGCAACCCAACAAACCTGCAAACCACCACCTAAACTTCGAGCCCAATTCCCACAATTTTTGTTTTTGGTTTGGTAGGTCTCCCTCTATCTCTTTTCGTTTTCGTAGTTTGTATCTTCTTGAAGCCGCGTAGATTGGACTCCGATTTCGCAATCAAAAATCGTTGAAGCGAGAGCACGCCAAGATTCAGGCCATCAATTCAAAGAGTTAATAGAGAGTCTCACTTTCTAAAAAAAAAAATTAACATTTCTCATAAGGAAGTATTATTGGCATTTCAAAAATCTCATTTTACACTCCTCATAAATGTATTTTTCTTTTCAAATATAGAAAGTTTGAAATGTAGGATAAAATTACTTATATTGTATTTGGTTTTTCAAATTTTAAAAAATTGTCAGAAATGTACTGCTACTTTGATCTCGACCACGGAAGATGATTCTCTACCCTCCTATTCTCGTCCCCTTTCATCCCCTCCTCTCACACATTGATTTTTGTCTTATTATCTTTATAAAAAAAAATCAATATAAGATGTTGAAATGCCTGAACCGTGACCGTTCAAATAGGAGGGCATGGAAGGGTAGAGAAATTAGGAGAGTAGATAATCCTCCTCCCTCCCCCACAAGGTTGGATAAAACACCATGACGTCACACCTTTTATCCACTAGAGAGGAGCAACCCATCCACCATCTCTCCATCCAAAGGCTCAAACCCCAACATCACGAACAATAAGACAGTCCCTACCGCACCGGATAGCAGCCCTCTTCTCTACCCAAAGTCTCTGCGTAACTAATCATAGTACATGTGTTAAGAATCGTGTGGATGCACATCCATCGGGAAGGTGGGTCCCACATTCCCGACCGTGATTATGATTATTATTAGTACATTGGTTAATTTTGACGTCCGTCCAAGTACCGTTTTTCAATGCAGTCGGAATTCGATGAAGTATCGTTATTATTTTATTTAAATTATAATATATTTATTAACAAAAATATATAATAATATATAGGATTTACATATTTTTAATTAATTTTAAAAAGTTAGGCATTTGAAAAATTATATATTGTATGAATTTTAGTGTATATATTTGACCATTAAAAATTATCATATATGAATTTAAACTTATCAAATTTACTCTCAAGGGAGGCAGATCTCAAAATTTTCTTTAGTTAAGGGACATTAATCTCCACTTGTATTTGAGAGAAGAAAAATAAGTTATTATTCGAATTTCTTCTATAGTTTTATGGTTTTTTTTTTTTTTTCAACTCAAATTTCGTTAAGCCAATTTCTACATATTTTCTTAATAAAAGCTTATTATATTATTTTAAAATTTTCAACTAATCAATTAAAGTACCGTAAGCATTGAGATTTTTTTTTTCTATACAAAATTTCAGTCGGGGCAACTGCTCTAGCGGTGCCCTTGAGAGAGGCATGTTAATTTTCATCAAGCTTTATTATAATACATTAAATAAAACAATATGTTACATGAGTTCTTAGTATTTATTAAAATTATCTATACCAAAAAATCACAAAGTCAAAAAAAAAAAAAAAAAAAGATTAATTTCTTTTTTTTTGGTGGCATCAGGGCATCTTCTTATTCTTCCAAGATATTAACATTACGTATGAGTATTTAGCTCCTGATGACTACATAATTCCATAATTAATTAAAAGTTAATCACCCCTCTTATTATTTAGTATTGTTTGTTTTGAGATATATTATTTCGTTATTGTTGGTCCGCTTATTTTACATATATTTTTAACTTGTATTATTTTTTTCGTGGGGGTCTTCTTTTTCTTTACCTTCTCTTCTTACACCACAGGACCACACCAGCTTTTTTTCTTCGATTTGTTGATCTGCTTCTTCAGATATGTTGGTCTCGATCTTCCCCTTAAATGGCCACTTGGAATCCTAGAGAGAGAGGGAGAGGGAGAGGGAGAGAGAGAGAGGGAGAAAGTGGGTGAATTTTGAAATTTTGATTGGAATTGTGAGATGGGGTTGTGTGTGTGGACTGTGGGGAAGAAGGTAGGTGATGACTGATGAGTGATTGTTGAAAAAGTTTTGAACTTTTTGTTGGGAGGCTTTTGATTTTTTGCTTGGAGTTTTGATATGGGTGGGTGCTTTCCTTGTTTTGGGTCATCCAAAAACAAAGAGGGCAGTGGTGGTGGTGGTGGTGTCAAGGAAGTGACCAGGAAGGACTCATCAATTAAAGAAGGCTCAGCTGCTCAGTCTCACCGTGTTACAAGAGTTAGCTCTGGTGAAAATTTCTCTCCAATTTTTTATTTTTTCAGAATTGTGTTTTTATTTTTTCAGGGTTTCTTTGGTTTTTGATTGGTGGAGTGTGGTTGTGCTGAATTTTGTGATTTCTTTTTTGGGTTTTATGGTGTTTTGTAATCATGGGTTGCTGGTAGAATTTGTAATTGGGTTGATCTGATGCATCTGTGGTTGTTGGATGGTTTTGGTTGGTTTGGTAATTGGGGTTTTTATGGTTTCTCTGTTGGAGTAATTCCTTGTTTGTTGATTTTCTCGTATGTGTTGTTTGAATTTGAACTTGATGGAGATCTACGATTAGTTCTTGAAGTTTCGAGCATTTTTCTTTCGGTTTATAGCGTTTCGTGTTCATTCTTTGACTTTCAAATGTGAGTGAGAGAGAGATTCTGATAAGTTAAAGTAACAAAAATTTAGATTTCATGTTTTAAGCTTTAAATTGACATGTTCATGGAATAACTGTTGTGACATTTTATGTGTGCAACAGCATGGAGTAATTGTCGTTGTTAGGAATTTGATTCTGAGGTGTTTGCTTCTGCATTTGCATTGAAGTAACATATAGGCCGGTTCAACCATTATCCTTCCTCTTTTTTTCTTTCTTTCTTCCCATATTTATGAATGTCCGTTAGGCTACTGAATAGCTATAACTTCAGGAAGATGTTATCTTGGCTCCTGTGTATCATAGTTTCATTGTTAACCAAAGGCCTTTTTAACTTCTTTGCTCCTTTTGCAGACAAAAAGGCTCGGAATGGTTCTGATCCCAAGAAGGAGCCACCTATTCCAAAAGATGGCTCGACAGCACACATTGCTGCACAGACATTTACCTTCCGAGAGCTCGCAGCTGCAACGAAGAATTTTAGGCCAGAATGTTTGTTGGGTGAAGGTGGTTTTGGACACGTCTATAAAGGTCGCTTGGAGAGCACAGGACAGGTAGGTTGATTGGTTTGGAATTAAATGAAGAAACATCATCAAAGCATGTTTAAGTGTTTTTCTGAGTCATTTATACAATCTGTAAGATTTAGGAACTTATTAAGCATTTTAGCACATTTTGCATTTTCCAAAGATGATGTGCAGAATTTATTTGTAACGTCAATTGCTAATTTTATATCTAGTCCATGATAGATGTCCCCTATGGAATTATTTGTTGCCAGGTAGTTGCCGTGAAACAACTTGACCGGAATGGCCTTCAAGGAAATCGAGAGTTTTTGGTGGAGGTTCTTATGCTCAGCCTTCTGCATCACCCAAACCTTGTCAACTTGATAGGCTATTGTGCTGATGGGGATCAACGCCTCCTTGTTTATGAGTTTATGCCATTGGGATCCTTGGAGGATCATTTACACGGTCAGATTGAATTTCTCTTTTTACCATAGAAAAAGATAATGACTCTTCCTTTTTTAGTGGTGATGCATCTTATATTAAATACGTATTCTCGATAACTTGTTCTGCCTGTGTTAGTCCACGAATGTTAGTTTCCTTAAGGCGATCTTATGATCTTGCACTAGGATTTTAGGGTTTCTTTTATGGCAACATTTCTCACATGAAACAAGAGTTAATCAGGGATTCAGCTATAATAGATTACCGTCACTGAAGTAGATGGGAATGCTGATGAGTGATGATTAATTACTTAATTAGTCATTCCTGCTATTTATTTTACTATTCCGTCTTCGGCTCCACACTCAACTGCTAGCATAATCCCTTGGTTACGCTGCATGAGTTCCTTTTTTGGTCAAAGTCATAGTGTTGTTGTGCATTGTTTTCATATTTGATTATGCTTTCCATAGTGAGTTGCGGGATTCAAATCAGAAAAGCCAGTGATAAAAAAAATTATTGGAGAAGATATGGGAATGCTTTATAATTCTAAGTTCTGTAATCTAGCCATCTAGCTCCTCATTGGCTTATGACTTCTGGAATAGCTCTTTGGGTTTATTGCATTGGCGTGGCATTGTGTTTCTGTTGTAGTTCTAGGCTTGTTTTGAGTAGTGAAAGTTCCAAATTTCATATTTTTCATATTTGTCAGTCCATGGAATGTGTACATTTAGGATACTAGTAGGCTAAGAAAGGCGCACTGTGATGCACATGGGATATGTACAGAATCCTATCAAGACCTGCTCCAACGATATGAACTGCTCTTCTGATGGTCAACTATTAAGACCTGGGTTCAAGTTTACTAAGTATCCCTAGGAAACCTTTCACAGTACTAACAAGTGAACTTCTAAATACTTCTATGTTAAAGAAAGAATATGTTAATTGACGGTTACTGGCCTTTGCTGCAAACTGATTACTTTTCTAACATCTAACATTCGAAGGGAGGATATGATTCAATGATGACATGGAAGAATGCGCATACATATGCCGCTATTCCTACATTTCACATGTACAAATCACTTCATTGACACATGTGTCAGGTCATTCTTATTTGATTCTACAAGTCAACCATTAATTACCTGTCTCTCGTACAACTGCTAGGGTTCTAGAAATAGAGGGAAGTTTTTGTGTTTGATGCCATACCCCGAATATGTGGAGATCTAAGTACTACTTAATTAAGTGCACCGAGAAGCACCAGTAAATATTGTGCTCAGTCTTATCACCAAAACCCTAATTTTGCAGTATCATTATCCCTTTTTTTCTTGAACAATTTCTTCTCCCTTCAAATCTCTTTATTACTTGCAAATCTGAAGTTTGTTTTCTATGCGTAAAATTGCTTTAAATCATCCAGATTGCTTCTCTTTTACTTGTTCAGATCTTCCATCAGACAAGGAGCCCCTGGACTGGAATACAAGAATGAAGATTGCAGCTGGTGCAGCTAAGGGTTTGGAATACTTGCATGATAAAGCAAACCCTCCCGTCATATACAGAGACTTGAAGTCGTCAAACATCCTTCTTGACGAGGGCTTTCACCCAAAGTTATCTGATTTTGGGCTTGCAAAACTAGGTCCCGTTGGTGACAAGACGCACGTGTCCACCCGTGTGATGGGAACATATGGCTACTGTGCTCCAGAATATGCTATGACTGGCCAACTCACTCTGAAGTCTGATGTCTACAGTTTTGGAGTCGTCTTCCTTGAACTTATTACAGGGAGAAAAGCCATTGATAATGACCGAGGTCCTGGAGAGCATAATCTTGTTGCATGGGTAAGTATGCATTTGTCATTTTTAGAATTTTAGTTGTCGATATTTCTTTAGTTAAGTTTTTATGACTCCGCGAATTCACTTGAAGCGCTTTCCTTTGTTTTCGTCTTTTCATTTTGTGGATCTTCGGTTTACAGGCACGGCCACTTTTCAAGGATCGTAGGAAGTTCCCGAAAATGGCTGATCCACTATTGCAAGGCCGTTACCCAATGCGAGGGCTCTACCAAGCTCTTGCTGTTGCAGCCATGTGTTTGCAGGAACAAGCGGCTACAAGGCCTCTAATAGGGGATGTTGTGACTGCTCTCACGTACTTAGCCTCCCAAACATATGATCCAAATGCAGCCACTACTCCTAGCAACAGAGGTGGTTCATCTACCCCTAGGCACAGGGATGAACGAAGGAACATGGGAGATGGGCTAGATAGCCCAGATGAATATGTACGTGGTGGGCGACATGGTTCTCCTGCTACGCATAAAAACTCACCTGATTTCAGAAAAAGAGACCCCAATAGGGACTTGAATACCGGCGTAGAATTAGGGAGGATTGAAACTGGCACTGGGTCTGGGAGAAGATGGGGTTTAGATGGGTTGGAACGACAAGAGTCTCAGAGAGACAGCCCACAAAGTGCTGGGAGAGCACGGGAAACTCCAAGAAACCGTGATCTAGATAGAGAACGTGCAGTGGCTGAGGCAAAGGTTTGGGGCGAAAATTGGAGAGAAAAGAAGCGAGCAAATGCGATGGGTAGCTTTGACGGTACAAATGAGTGAATGCAGCAACAACGCAAGTAAAATTTTCTTCCGAGGAAAAATGTGTTGTAAGTTACTGGGGGAACATTGCGATGAAAGAGAAATTGCAAGAGCTAGATTCATCGTTTACATATTGGTGTCCATGCTCACTGAGGGAATACGTGCTCTGTCATCCTCCGGCTTTGGCTACCGTTTGCTTGTGATATCATTCTTGTAGTTGAGTATGGAAACTGAATGCTCAGGTATTGCGATGAAGGAAGAAACACGGTAAGAGAAAGGGATTGGAGGAATGGGGGTAGTTTAATGATTTTCGGGTAGCGCCCGACAACAGAATGGTTGTATGCAACATTTTGGTCTTTTGTATTAATTTTCCGATGCTCGTATTACAGGAGGGAGAGTTGTCGGAATGATGTGTAATTTTTGCCCCATATGATGTGTAGCCTGTACATTTTGGGGAATTAGTGAGTTTGGTTTGGATGATGGTGTTACATCTTTCTACTGTCATACAATCTCGTGTATGGATGGATTTCTGAGTCATGTTTTCGGCCTATACAGAAACGTTTGATCCCATGTAAAATTCCCTCCTTTCGTGAAGCTATTTTCACTTTCTTTGTGTTTTTCCATCGTCTTCGTTGTTCAATTTACAAAAATGCTACTGCAAAATATTGGTTTTCATGCTCTACTTTTGCTGAAAGTTATCGCTACCTCTATGGTTACCACTTAACAACATTCTAATTAGACCACCAAACCCTTGCTGGAAAACCATCGACGAGAGAGGCCCTCCAGGTCGGCAGCCAACCTTACTCAACTCACGTCTGCCGGTATTATCAAACAATTGATGTTTTGTCCCCATGAAAGCCTACGCCATTAAAAACTACGGCAAAGATTCAAACTTGAGTGCAAGACAGTAGTCACACGATAATAGTATAAATCAAGCTTCCTGCCCTCTGGAAAAGAAATATTTACTGCAAGTGCAGACGGAAAGAATTAACCAAAGATACATCTCATTGAATGACATCCATGGTGTTCAAAACATTGTGTAAATCAGAACTAGTCTACTTGTTTATACATCTTTATAATTCAGCCAACCCTTACGCAATAAGATCACGGGCGCTACCAAGACCACAGGTTATGTTGAAGCCTGACCGTGATCCCAAAAACATCGGGTGAAAATGAAACTAAAAGCCTAAACTCTAACGCTCCATGCTTTTCGATGCTGAAATATCTGGATGTCTCAGCACCCAAGAACATCCAGGATCTTAATGTTTGATCATTTCCTCCTCTTTCCCTGCAAAAATTAGTAATTTCAATTATTCAAGCCATCAGCCAACATTTAAAAGGACAAATTCTGCAACTCGACAAAAGAAACATACCGAGCTGACATAATCATCCATGGTTAATTGCTTCCTCTTCTTTCCAGAATTTGGGCTCTCAGTTGGCTGTCTACCCAAGGCCCGCTTTGATGGTGTCATGCTCTGAAACAAAACATGATACATGATAACGCATTCGCTAATTTGGGACATTTGCTTTAGAACAAGCTTGGCACTAGACCAGGAACGAAAAACAAAAAATAAAGCACAGAACAAATGTGTGCATTTGGTGCCTTCAAACCTTAGCAAGCTTCTTCTCTTTGCGGGCCTGTCTCTCCCTCTCATCGTATTCTTGGTTCTCTTTCTCAACCAATCTAATTAATGTATCACACCTCCTAGCGAGTTCCTGAGTTGTGCGAGACTTCACAAACCAATCAAAACGAAACAAGGGTGATGTGCGGAATTCTGCCTTCAATTCGTCCCAATTCCCATACCCAAGTTTGTGAACCATGCATATCTGTAGTATAATAGACACGAAAAACCACTAGAGATTAAACATCAAAAATCAGAAGTTTGTATAGAACAGAAGCTATAGTCTCAAACTGTACCATGAAACGATCGCATTCTTCATTGTACAACTTCCCCTTGTTTTGACCATACTGGATTTTCAATTCCAGCCATGGATTCTTGTAACGATCCAACTTCTTCCCAATGGCTTTCATGATCTCATCTTTGCGGGAAATTCTAGCCTCACCTCTTTCAATGTTCTTAATGATCCTATCATAATCTGAAAGCACCAATAGAGTCAACAATTTGGAATCTAAGGTTCCAAAATCTTAACAGCTCGCTAAACAAAACCAAAGGACATTGTATGTATAATGTACATATATAAACATAAGCGTCCCAAGTCAGCTCAATTACAAAGTATGGTTTTTTTCTGATTTGCCAGTCGAATGATATGAAATTCATACCTGGACGACCGGGAATAAAATCATGTTTTTTGGTCGGATTATTTAGATTTAAAACCAATTCATGTTGCATGTAGATAGTGTGTTTAAATTAAGGATACCAATTCCAAATCCTGCCTTTCAACATTTCCAAATAGAACCTCGGACCTTAACCAACGACATTGTCTACCTAACCCTACAACACACAACTGTTGGATACCACTTACCATTTAACTCCTTGTATCTTTCTTTAAAAACCTTTGCGTATCTTTCAACTTCCTCCTCTGTTTTCCCTTCCATCTCGGCAGCAATGCTTTTTATATCATTACGGCCATACTTCTCACAGCCCCTAATGAAGGTATTAAAATCTCTTCTACTCCAAGTAGAGAAACCCTGAAATTGACCAATTAAAAAGCTCAATAAAGAAAACCTTGACGAGAACCTCATTTGCAGCATATATTATACTTGCCTCTTCTAACAGGCTTTCCTTTTCTTCCACCTCCTCAGCAGTCAAGGGATCTCCAACTTCTAAACATTTGTACATGCAGTTAGCAGATGGAATAGCAGAAAACACAAAAGCACATGGACTCGATTCATATGAAAAACAATAAATACCTTCTGGTTCCTCCACCTCTATTGTATCTTTCAACTGATTCTTCTGATGAGTTTGCTGTGAATTTTTCAATAGAATTAAGATAGATAAATAGGGTGCAAAGGCATACATCTCAAGCCATAAATAGAGATGAAAATAAGAGTTCACTTGTACATACCATGAGGAACCGTACTTCCTTTTCATACAGCTCATTCAACCTTTGTGTGTTGAAAAATTGGAAATCATGTCTAGAGACAAAAAGGCAGAATAGACCATAAATATTATTGAACATTTTAAAAGGTCAAAGAACACAACACGGATGAGAATCAGTCAACAGCTAGGATACGGAGGCACTTACAATTGAGGCATGCGTGGAATTCGAGGCTCTTTCGGTTTTGCTGGAGCACCTTGGCGCATTGTTTGCTTAAAGTATTCAGACTCTGAGTAACTAATAACGAAAGCACAAAAATTCAGAATTAGAAACTAGGAGCAAGTAAATGCAAAGTAAAGAGGCAGACAGGTAAAATCCGTACTTGCGCTTCCGCTCTCTTTTTGGTGGTTCAATCCAGTTATCGCTAACAATTTTCTTGAAATCAAGCTTGTCATCCTTCATCAGGTAAAAAGATACACATAAAATGAGTTATAAATCACAAAGATGAAGGTAAGCCAAATGAAATATACCATAACCATAAAAACTTGACAGAAAAAGAAAATTAAAAGAATAATGCCAACCTTTTCATCATCAAAGTCATACAATTCAGCAGCTGCAGAAACAGCACCAACATTAGAAAATTGCAATTTCCATTTTAACATCGATTGCAATAACAAAAATATAATCAAATGGATAAAGGACAACAACAATAAATTGACAAACATACTATCATCCATCTTAAATTTGATAGCATCTTCAGTAAATTTTTTCATCTTTGCATCAAGCTCAGCAGTTGTCTCTTCTCCTTTAGCAATAATCCTATCTATGTCCTCATCTGTAATGGTGCTATCCTTGGAACTGAAGACCATTTCAGCACCAAACCTCACCATTTGAAGTAACTCATCTTTATTAACAGCTGCATACAAGAAGAACAGAATTAAAGGGAATAAATTTGTGTATATGCTTATTTTAAAGATCTTAGAAAAAATTGCGTTGCTTACTTTTTTGCTCTGCTAAGCGCCCTTGTTGAATCACCAAAGCATCAAGAGCAAGCTTTTTATAAGCCCTCTCAATAACTTTTTCTTCAATAGTATACTGTTTCAAATGTAAACGATTCACTGTGAGGAACTACCCATATACTAACATTACATAGTTTGAAATGTTTCAGATCAGAACACATTCATACCTCAGTGCAGAACCGGAACACTTGAACTTCTTTCTTTTGACCAATCCTGTGAGCACGATCTTGTGCTTGCAAATCAACTTGAGGGTTCCTACAACACATCACATGTTAAAGCATATCAAACAGCTGAGGCATAGACATGCAGACAGAACAACAATGACTATCAGTACAAAGAAAATGATAAAGATGCTCACCAATCACTATCATAAAGGATGACAACATCTGCAGTGGCAAGATTAATACCAAGTCCTCCAGCTCTGGTCGATAGCAAAAATACAAATTTCTCACTTCCAGGCTTGTTGAAGGCATCAATAGAAGCATCACGATCTTCTCCGCCAGTATTGCCATCAATCCGACAATACAGGTAACCCCGTAACATTAAATAATCTTCAAGGATATCTAGCAGCCTAGTCATCTGACATTTAAACCAAGGACCATATAACACAATTGAGATACATCTCTGGGCATGCATTGCAACTTGCAATGTATTTGCTTACACTCAACATGAAAGTATAATGATTTTACAGAACAGAACTAACCTGTGAAAATATTAGGACCCTAGAATCACGCTCCTTTAACTTTGGAAGCAACTTATCCAAAAGAACCATTTTACCTACAATTGAAAATTTAACAAGGATGAGTTTGATGATCAAACAAACAATATGCATCAATGAAGGTCAATGAATTTTAAAATGTCAAGCTTACCAGCATTTGTGATGAGATGGTCTCCAGTCGTATAAGGAGGCCCAGGCTCAGCACCTTGAAAAAGATAAGGATGATTACAGCACTTACGAAGCTGCATTGCTATGTTCAGAAGGCGCTTACGTTCTCCACCAGCATTAACAACTTCAAGATCTTTCTGTAATAAAGCCCTGTAGTACTGTTTCTGCATTTGTGACATACCTACTTTGAGTATTGTTTCTTTTTTCGGAGGCAAACCTTTCTCAACATCTGACTTCAACCTTCTAAGAAGAAATGGCCGGAGGACCTTAAAGAAGAATAAATCAAGGTGAGATATTACAATCATAAAGCAGGAGGACCAAATACTGTACTCAACCGTTGAGATGCCGTTAGGCCTACCTTGTGAAGCTGTTGAACAACCTCTTGCTGGTCGTTCTCACCAGATATTTGAAACCATTCATCAAAAGTTTCAGCAGAACTAAATATCTCTGGCAGGAGAAAGTTAAGCAGAGACCATAGTTCGTGAAGATTATTCTGCAAGTAAACCGCAGAAAAAAAAAAAAATCAAGCATGCTTAAAAGGAATATTCTTGCTACTTTAAAATTAAATTTAACACAGGTTACCCTCCAAAAATTACATCCAGGCAGAAAAGATTGTAAACTTTCAAGTGTCATGCTAGATAAGCATAAATAAAACATCATCAATCAAAATTAATCCAGCATGTAGCATGTCCCAAAAATCAAAGAAAGATCAGAATTCATACCTGAAGTGGTGTACCCGTAATTAGGAGGCGGAAGTTAGTATTATACAGCCTCATTGTTTTTGAAAGCAGTGAATTCTCATTCTTGATACGATGAGCTTCATCAATTATTATATAACGCCAGCTAAAACGGCGTAAGCAGGTCTTCTCTTTGATGGCCATTTCAAAACTTGTAACACATACATCAAAATTCCCGGCAACCAGCAGGTCCTCACGTATATGCTTCTGCAAGATATAGAAAGTAATGAAATCTTGAACACAGTATCCAGAACATAAATAACTCGCCCATACAAATCACACAAGAATGACTTACTCTTTCATCAGGATTACCAAGAAACTTCACAGCACGCAAGATGGGGCAGAAACGCCGAATCTCATTCATCCAGTTTCCAAGAGTCGACTTTGGAGCAACTACCATATGAGGACCAGTTATTCCTCTAAACTCATGCAGGTATCCCAATAAGGAGATGGTTTGCAATGTTTTACCAAGCCCCTGATGGAAGAGAACAAAACATATTCATCATTAAGACAGCTCACACAAAGTAAATACACAATTCAATACATGGAAGAAAGGAAAGATTTAACCCCATTAGCCGCAAATTGGTGCTTACCATTTCATCTGCAAGGATTCCATTTATACCATTTTCATAGAGTCGAATGAGCCAGTTCAATCCAGCCAGTTGGTAATCCCTCATCTTCCCCTGAATACCTGAACAAAAGGGAAAAGGAAAATCAAGTCTTAAACTTAAAACTGTGAAGTACGTCATTTGAATACAGCCTTCTGAAAGCTAGAGAAAATCAACTAGATTTAAGAAAAATCTCTCACAAGAAGGTTGTGTCAAAAGCCGTGTGGTTCCAGCCCCAGCCAAACCATCTTCTTCCTCCTTAAGGCATTCTTCATCCTCTTCCTCTTCAGTTATTTTGGAAGCATGGCGACCTCTAAATTTGTAATTAAACAAGTAAGCACCCGTAAGAACTTTTAAAATCTTACTTCACTCATGCAATAATCATAACCAATTAAAGGCATTCATCCTACTTTTTTAAACAAAAGAAATTCGAGCTCAAAAATTCAATTATTTATCTCTTCAAGGCAAATAAATTTCCGAACACAATAATCAATGACATGATAGTATAGATTGAATACGCAAGACTCTTCAATGATTATTGAACTTACTTTCCCTTCACTTTCTTCTGAGATGCAGATGGGTCACCTTTAGCAAAATGGGCAAATAACTCTGTTTGCTGCAGAAGATACTTCAACCGTCCCTTCCCCTTATTGTTCTGCAATTAAACCAACACCAAAATAAAATCAGCTACCTTATAAAAAGGACTATATATCCAATAACAAGTACAAACGCAGCACTGTATTAACCTTTCCAATGCACTCACCATGTCAGCCTCAATGGCTGCATTTTGTGCATCCAATATTTCCTGAACCTTTTGTCTCTTCATATTTTGCATGTCTCTGAGCCTCGCCTTCTCACGTTTTCCAATTTCAGCATTACTCAAATTAGCTTCATCATCCTGCAGGAAAAACAGAACCTTTGGTCAGAAAAGGTGTGCCGAAATGCTTTGGCACTTAAACCAGCAAACCTTAAAGGCTCAAACCCAAGTACAATATGCAATTGAGAACTATTATCCACCAAAAGATAAATAATTTTGAGAAGTTATCATTCTTCTATCCCAAAAAAGGAGGAAAAGTAACCGATCCCTAGACCGCCAAAACCCTAGCTCAACAAATTCCCAACTTTCAATTTGCAACAACCCAAGCACATTCAAGCAGTAACACCTCACAACTCAGATCCAGTGAAAAGAACGAACAAAGCACCACCGTAGACACTACCGCGATGGCAAAATCATAAATGTTATACCTCTTCTTCATCCAAACCATCATCGTCGTTCTCATCGACCGGCACGTCATCGTCGGAGCCAGGGGAGTTCTCGTCGGCGGCGACCTCGTCGTCGTCGGAGTCAGCGGGGCGAGCAACGGCTTCGAGCTCCTCCTCATCGACCTCGTCCTCCTCCTGGTCGTTGATCGGCTCTTCGTCGGACGAATTGGAGCCGTTGGATAGGGCTTCGTCGGACGAAACCTGCGGCTTCGAAGCTCTCGCCATGGCGGTTGTTAATTTCTCAGATCGAGGGTTTCGTGATGAAAGAGGAGAAGAGTGAGAGATAAAAAGAGAAGAGAGAGAGGGGCCGGCTCTAAATTTTGGATTTTTGAAGCCCCTGGGCGAAAAATAATGAAAAGTTGAAACCTTTGAAAATTTTGCGAGAGTGGTGTGCTTCGGGGCGGAGGAGGTTATTAAATAGATGTGTTTACAGCCGTCCGATTTGGAAACTGAGATGTGCGGTTTAGAAAAGCGTTGGTGGGAAACATCAGAATTTCCCGCCAATTGAAAAGTGTGATTTCCCGCTGCTGTGTAATTGGGTCGTTGGTCCTGTACCTCATAGGTCGGGTTCCCGGGTCATCGCCTCAAACTTTTTTTTTTTTTTTTTTTTTTTTTTTGGGTTTGAATGCCCTTTTGGGTCTAAGGGCTCGATGTTTTTTTAATGTTAGGAAGCCACGATCTGTTAACTCGAAATTTCGAGTTTATTCTTCTTATTAGAAACGTTATTCTATATTAGGAGGTAATGATTTGTTGACTCAAATTATTGAGTTTACTTAGTGCGTAATTACTTCAAGACCAAGTTAACAAAATATACAAATTCTAAGTTATGTCTTATTCTTCGTATGAAAACAATATATATGATTTATATATGGTTTTTTTTTTTTTAAAGTTAAAAACATAGGAGGTATTCCATCACTCATAGATAATAAACCAATGTTCTTTCTATGCAGTTCCAGTACCACATCAGGAGATATCATATTTTTGTCCTTGAGGCAAACGATACACCAAAACAGAGTTCGTAATCCTAAAAAAATGCATTCGTAAGGATTGAAACCTGGATTGGAGTTCCAAATTGTTACTCGTTTTCCACTAAACCAACTCCATTAAGTTGGTTAAAAGAGACGACCATAGAAAACTAAGTAGAAACGGAGAAAGAAAACCAATCCTAATTAGAAGATACAACAAAAAGAGGGAATGATGAAATAAAAAGTTATAAAACCAACACTGAACGCACAGCCTACACCTTGAGCATCGAAATTCTATCGGCTTTATTTCCTTTCCCTCATCAGCCGGTTTGGGATCGATCAATCGAAGTGGAGGTGCATCTGTAATTAGTTAGCAAAGTGGTGCCCCGAAGCATTTCCCAACTGGGGTACCATAAGAAAATTTGCCCATTCACACCAACACCTAAAAGTTGTATCGCGTTGTGAGTCAAACGTGCATCCATACCTTCCATTGTTACATTTACAAGTTACAACAGCAGTCGACGGTCGTCGATCAACTTTATTTTATGTTACAGCTTCCTCGTGATATATGTTAAGGAATCATGAATGGTCACCTTGTAGAATTCTGGAATGCCAGAGTATTGAGAGAAACTCTCTTTTTTTAATGAGATTTTTATTTTGTAATATCGAATTAACTTATACATCATTTTTCAATTTGTCATATGAACTTAAGTTTAAGCGATTTGTCATATTAATTTTCTAAAATCATTAATTTGTCATCTAAAATAAATAATGTGTCTCGCACAAAATAACAGTTCCCAAAAATATTTAATCACTCTAACTCCGTTAAGTTTTTCATATAAAATAAATAATGTGCCTCGCACATGACTTATGTTCAAAGTTCTTTCAGATTTCATTTTCATAAATTCTTGACTTCTCTTTATTCTAAGGGAGATTTAACAAAACACTCACAGTAATGTTCACTTTTAACGAAAAACCATATTTATACATTTCATTGATACTATTAACTATACCTTTAAAAATGGCTTTTCATTAAAAGGGAAGTTTTTTGAACTTTACATTAGTTTTCCTTTATTCTAAACCCTTAAATTTTGACTAATTAAATATTTACGATGAACTACCAAAAATGTACATTTGACTTACTAAAGTGGAGTTGTAGTTAATTGAAAGATTTGAGAATTCAACGTGGTCCATGATGTCCATAAAAAGGTCGTAGTCAATCATGGCAATCTCTTTTATTTCATTGCAATGATAATAAAAAAGTATTAGTCCACAAGCAGAAGAATCAAAATCTCATTGTCACAAACAAGGGCAACATGAAAAATTTCATCCAACTTTACCATAGATTGGATGGTCCTTAATGACTATATTTTTGGGAACTGTTATTAGCACTCTAGAAATTTCAATATACACTCATTACAAGTGTTTTTTTTTCTAATTATAAAAAGTTTGGAGTGTAAAATAAGATTTTTAAAATGTCAATAACAATTTCCATATTTTTAGCCATCTTCAATTTGAAACACATAAAAAAGTGTGTATATCTTTCCCCTTTTTTGAATAGGAAACCATCAAATCATCACAGCTCAACCCCTTTTTGTGCTAGATAGAAAGCTTAACGGAGTTAAGATAAGATACAAAATTAAAGATTTTAGAAAGTTGACATGACAGATCGCTTAAAATTTGAGTTCATATGACAAATTGAAAAAAAATTCATTTGACATTTCACAAAATTCCCTTTCTCCATACTCCAAAGTATCCATACAAAATTTATTCCTTTAATAAAATAGTACCACTATACTTTCTCAATTTGATTGAGATACAATTGAGTTTCATTTATCAAAATCTTGACTTAACTTTTTCCTTATTTAATAAAACGAGGATTCGAATTAAAGAGATGTTTTTCAATATTGGGAAGTTAAGAATCGTAAGGCTAATACAAACCTAGACTTATTTTTGACGTAGTTTGCTTCTAATTGATTTACATATAGAGGCGCAAACATAAATACATTACTTAGAGCAAGTGTGTTTTCTCTCGTTCAAAACTTCATCTATGTACTTTTAAATAATTTAAAATAAAATATCAATTATATCGAAGAACAAAATAAGTTCACATACGATCAAAAGATATGTTGACATGATAAAATTGGTCAACAAATAAAAAAAATATAATGATTAGCAAGGTTGTTGAAAAAAATTAGCAAGGGGGAAAATTCATGTGATCCAAACCGAATCCTATACGAAATTAAAATACACATCAGCACGTGCAATTCCACACGCTTCAAACACCGGCAATGTATCGTAATTACCCTCCAATCGTGGCCCTCAAAAACACTTAGAGACAAGATCAACGGCTAAGGA
Source organism: Pyrus x bretschneideri (assembly GCF_019419815.1). Classification (NCBI taxonomy): domain Eukaryota; kingdom Viridiplantae; phylum Streptophyta; class Magnoliopsida; order Rosales; family Rosaceae; genus Pyrus; species Pyrus x bretschneideri. The sequence goes on from NW_025999798.1 coordinate 8,591,415, forward strand.
ACAGATAGATAAAGGATAATTTCGGAAGTCTACACAAAACGAACTAACTAGTTTTCTCATTTGCCTCGTCAACTGCTTTTCCTCGGTCTCCCTCTACAATCTTACCGCGTTGCCAACCACCACAGCAAGATCTTCGAAACGGTGCGTCGCGATCATACCACGGTTGCACGGTCGCAAAATCCACCTAAATTCGATAGTCTTCGGAGCTCCGAAGCCGCTGCTGGGTGGGGTGAGTGGAGTGGGACGTCGTGGCGGTGGTCGGTTTCTCTAATTTTCTGATTGTTTGAAAGTAATAATTGCTGAATTGTGCCCTAATTTGTTTTTATTTGCTGTGAAATTATCAGGCCATGGAGAAAAGAAGATGGCTGGTATTGGTAATATTAACGTGGATGTTTGTTTTCTCTGCTGGGAGAGGTAAATTTTCAATTTTTGCATCAAAAGTTTTATCTTTTATGTTTTATTAAACATGTTTATGTTCATGGCGGTTGATTAGAGGCTTTTTCGTTGTGTATATCGAAATTGTAAATTGGGTTTGAAGGGAATTTGATGGTTGGAGAAGAATTAGTTCAGGGGATTCAATGGGTCATTAGAGTCATTATTCTAGTTTGGAAGTGCTTTTAGAATAGCTAAGCAAACCAAAAGCCCTTATGACAAGGTTTGGTAGAGAAAGTTAAAAGTGCTTCGCAGTTTTGAAAGTGAAAGTGCTTCCTGGAGTGGTGATTTATGAAATCCATTTAATAGAAGCACTTTCAATAAAAGCACTTATGAATAGAAGTGCTATTTAGAAAATAATTTGCAAACTGTCTATGAATGCCTTTGCAACAATGTGGTGCTTGTTGGTTTTACCTTCTCATAGATTACTAAAGGATGGTTTGGTATCAGTCTGTTAGGGACTAAAGAGGTTCTATATTTACTTAGGAGAAGATAATATGTGATGGGAACTGTACCATTATAAACTGGTGGTGTACATCAGATTCTTTGTGTATTTTTGTTTCGTTTTTGTTTTTGGGGTGTGCAGAATTATAGATCAAAATAGTTGGAAGCAGAATTTAGTTATTTTGAACTTCTCGGACCCATTTTAACGGGGAGTAATTTCTTCTTACAAATGCAGAACTGAAAATTAAGCACAACGATCATGGCCCCATATACAATCATACGCTTGCCACTATACTAGTGCGATATGCTTCTACAGTAAGTTTCATCAGATTTTTGCTTGTGTCACCATTTATGGGGATTTGGTTTGTAAAAATTTATGTTACAGAAACATTTAGCCTCACCATTTCCCTTGCAAATCTTTACCATAAGCGTTGTCACTTGTCAGTCATGGTATGTTGTAATTGTGACATAGAAAAAGGTTGGTTTATGGGAAGTATTGAATCTTTCTAAACAATGAGGAAACCAAATGGAGATTTTCTGGATTATATGTCAAGATTTGAATTATTAGAGTATGTACCTGCTATAAGGTCCGTAACAATTGAAATCAATTTCTGCTCTTGTAGGTTTATTTGTCAGATTTGTCAGAGCTGTTTACTTGGACATGCTCATGCTGTAATGATTTGATTAAGGTACTGAGGCGTATCTGATTAATTTGAAATTCTTATGCTTGAAAATCGTTGCCCTTATTCCTCATTTCAATGGAACAGGGGTTTGAAATGATAGAGATTATTGTTGATGTCCAGCATTGCTTACAGGTGCAATTTCATAGTTCAGCCTGGTTTTTTGTGTTAAAGTTATTTCTTTGCTGCCTCTGTATGACATAGTCATTACTTTTTCCAGGCTTTTGTTGGAGTGGCACAAGATCCCAATGCTATTATAATTGCATTTAGAGGGACTCAGGAACACAGGTGCGGTGCTAGAGTATTTATCATTCTCAATTAAAGTTTCTGCTGAATTAGTTATTGAGCCCAAACTATGACATAGGTGAAGAGAAAATTGAAACATACAATGAATAAGGATGTGGATTCAGAATGTAATGGAAAATTATATCTACGTTTGTTTGCTTTTCCTTTAAATACACTATATGTATCTCTATGGGCATACAGAATTGGATTGAAGACTTATTTGTGGATTTGCTTTATGTGTACAGCATACAGAATTGGATTGAAGACTTATTTTGGCAACAACTTGATCTAGATTACCCTGGCATGCCTGATGCAATGGTATTGCAGTAAAGTTTCTCTACTTTGTTACTTGCTGGAATGTAAAGTATCAGTTCTCATTCTTTTTCTGTTTTAGGTGCACCACGGGTTTTATAGTGCTTACCACAACACAACCATACGCCCTGGAATTCTAAATGCTGTGGAAATAGCCAGGGAATATTATGGAGATATTGGCATCATAGTTACAGGACATTCAATGGGAGGGGCAATGGCTTCATTTTGTGCTCTTGATCTAAGGGTAATCATAATTAAGCCAGTCTCCATTTTGCAAGATATGTTTGAGTTTTTCTTTCACTACCGTTCATCTTGTTTTCGGTCGTCAGTATACCTGTCAGAGCCTGACTCATGTGTTTTATAACTTGGTTATTGCCAATTGAGCTTTGATTGGTTTTTTTTTTTTTTTTTTTTTCCCCTTTCATTTTAACTGATCAAGATATGTTAGTATGCCAACAACATTTCTTGAATGGTATAAATGTTGAACTTATTCCAGAGGGGTGTTTGAATAGTTTAATTGCATTCACTGCTTGCTGAAATTGTAGTCTATTCTGGAAGCATGTTCTTCAAACCGGTAACATTGAATGGTTTTTTTTTTTTAATTCCCAGGTCAATCAGAAAGAGAAAAATGTTCAAGTTATGACATTTGGACAACCTCGTATTGGTAATGCAGCTTTTGCATCATACTATAGTACACTTGTACCAAACAGTATACGAGTAACAAATGCACATGATATGGTGCCTCATTTACCTCCATACTATACTTATTTTCCTCAGAAGACATACCACCACTTTCCACGAGAGGTATTCTCTTAGCTGACATTGCTGGATTACTTATGCCTTGACTTTGAAACTATAAGATCTATTAGAAAAATAAACCGATTAAGTAGTTTCTTCTAGCAAATCTATCTGTGGCAAATTTTCAGTATTTTATGTTTTTCTAGCCCACAGAGGTGGATTAGTTACACATTCAGTTCAAAGCCTTTAAGATCAATAAAAAAATAAACTGATTAAGTAGTTTTTTGTAAAATATCTGTTTGTGGCTAGGGTTTCAATTTTTATGCTCTTTATATAATGCCAATTATTTCTGAATAGCTTAAGATTATGTGAAATATTTGTAAGTCATGAGAATATTGTCAGATGATATCCAAATTACAATTTCTGGTCATATTTTGAATAGGTGGATGAATATTATTGAACACGACTCCTTGATATACACTTGCACACGGCACTTGGATCATAATTTCGTATATTTATGACATTTTTTTGGGAGTTTCTTTCTCTTCAGACCATTGAAAGCCTTATTCTGATTCTAGGTGTGGCTTTATAACCTTGAAGTTGGAAGTCTTGTTTATGAAGTTGAGAAAATCTGTGATGAATCAGGCGAGGACCCAACGTGCAGCAGGTAATCCAAGTCTTCGTTGTGATATCATTGAGAGTTGTCTCTTTGATTCCATTCTTTCATCATGTTTCGACACATAGCAGCTCGCTGGTGCAGTCTTCTATTGTTAGAATAATAATAAAATAATGAAGTTGAAAAGAATAACCTGATCCCAAAAATATGATACAAGTTCTTGGGACGCTTTTGCAGGTCAGTGAGTGGGAACAGCATTTCGGACCATTTAGTTTATTATGGTGTTGACTTAATGGCCAAGACATGGAGACGGTGCAAAATTGTGATGGGTACTGGTATAGCAGAGTACAGCAGAACAGATCTTGGAGGAAATTTTATACTGTCCAGAGATCTGGCAACTTCTGTTCTCAAGTTGAACGCAGCGCCTGACACTGGGGCAAAACCTCTGTAGATTGCTGGCCATGTTTTCCCTTGGAAAAATCTGAGAGAGGTCAGTTGTAGGTATATGTCCTGGGAAAGCTGTTTCGTTGTATGCCTAAAAGCTCTTGCTTTTCAGAAGCCATAGCTGATGAACATCGTGGGTTATGATGGGGCTGCGGATGACTTGTGTACATATGAATGTGCTCATCTTCAGTCTTTGGGATTGCTGACATTGTGTTGTATATATAATGGTTGTTCGCTACGCAGAAATGTTACACTTTGCGTAATAATAAGTATACCAATTACTTATTAAATCAAATACTTTTGGATCTTTGGGCTCACCGGTTTAGCTCGGTTGTCAACCCAGGAGAAGATCTTAGGTGCAACCGGGTTTTATAACGTGACCACATTGACGTAACGCTGGTCAAATGACGCTACATTTCCTTATCATTTCCAGTGGGTTTAATCAATTAACCTACCAAGCCCGTGCGGTGCTTTAATTTGATTACACGGACACGTTGACACTACGTTTTCATCCCTTATAATTCAAGCGGCTTAATCAATTAACCAAGTAAGATGGTCCAAAATTCAAATGTCATTTCTGGTTCAAGCGTAGGAAACCACCAGGAAATGCCTTCCCGTCAAAGTTTCTTCATTTTTACTGTAAGATAATTTTATAAATTACTCTAATTTACATGGAGGCGGATTCAAGTATATAGGTGCAACGAGGTTGACATACTGTCATGGCTAACCGGTCTAATTCACGTCTACCTATTACATTAATATTAAGTGGTCGAATTTGGTCTATAAAAGCGAAATTGAACAAATTTTGAAACATAAAGTAATTCCAAGAATACAACAGACAGTACTACTACATATTCTCTGTTCAAGTTACATGTTATATGCTTTGGAGGACAGCAGAAAACCAATAAAAACTAGGTGATTGATCAATTACAAACACAAAAGCTGAGTGAGAAGCTTTAGCTTTCCTAATTTAACTGCCCTTCGCACTTAGCTTGTCTTCTCATCCTTGGCTGGGGAATCACCCACATATTGTTCCTGCACTCAATTATTTGTAGATTCAGATTAATTCTTCACTTCTTCAGCAGGGATTGAAACTTCAGGTTCAGCGGCTTCAGCCACTTCGGCTTCAACAGTGGTTGTAACTGCCACTTCTGTTTCCTTCACCGAATTCTCCTCCGGTTTCTTTACAGGCTCTTCTGTACCTACACAATAACCGAATTAAGTTAGCAGACATTTCGTTAGATGGCAATATACACGTTTCCAAACGTATGTTTATATTGTCAAACTATGCGTTTGCTTGATACGTTTGTAGCGAAATTGGACACAATCAATAGGTCAGATTCACAGTTCGGCAAGAGAATGCTTCCTTTCAGAAATAAGACCTACTCGACGTGATCATGTATGCATGCAAATATGTATAGCTTTTTAAAAATGTTGAAATAAAGCAACATTGAGGTTTACAAACCCTTATTTTGTGTCTCCACCGCTGGAGTTTTTGTTTCTGCAGCTGGCAGATGTAATTCGTTATCGTCCTCTGCAATATCATCATCTACCTTGAAGTGCAAGTTTCCCTTACTTCCATGGCGTGGAGTATAATAGTCCGACGTCCCAGACCGTCCCTCAGAAATAATCGCGTCAATTCCTTCCTCATCCAATTTCCTCGACGAAAAGAAACGATTCGGAGAACCATGCGAAATCAATCTCCCCGCGGCCTCGTCGTGCTCTTCTTTGTCACCTTTTTCCAATACTTCCTTACCACCATCTTCTCCGCCCTTGTTATTTACCTTTATGTCCTTCACATTCACATTCACATCATCGGCCACCGCAGACGCCTCGCCACCACCACCAACATTATTGGCGATCGCATTGTCCTCCTTGACTTGTTCTTCTTGTTGGTCATGTTGTTGTTGGTGTTGCACCGATGAGTTTGCGGCGCTGTCATTGTTTTCAAGGACGGTTTCTATGTCTTTGCTCTTCTTGGAAGGATCGGCAACACTCGATTTCTTGCGGCGGAGGATGGTGTTGGTGGTGGCAACCGCCAGCTTTGATTCCCCGCAACCCATTTTTCTATATTTTGTGTGTTGTTAGGTCTCGGAGATGTAAAGATCAGGGTAATCAAGAGAGACCGAGACAGAATAATTAATGTCTCGAGCTCCCTTTAATAATATGAGGCAGAGAGAGATGTGACAAATGGAAGAAATGGAAGCTGTTTTTTTTTTTTTTTTGTTATTTGTTTGTGTTGGAGCTGTGGTTTGAACGGGTGTAATTTGGTGGCGTGCATATGTGATATGTGTACGTAGCTTATATATACAACCGTTTTATTCGTTGTGTTTTGAAGGTGGAGATGGGTTTATATCTTGGCAGCTCATCATCATTAACACAACAATGTGGCTTGATGTATTTTTAGATATATATGTAAAATGGCAGCCAGGCTAACTATAGGTTAGTGATTATAAGGAAACATTTTACTGATGAGTTTTACATATAATTATTGTGTTGGTTCATTGTGTGACTTATCTCAACTCTCTAAAAGATTAGAATATTTTTGTATCAAGAAAAAAGAGAGTAAACTTGGATTAAAGTGAGACAAACTACAATTAGTTTGGAGTGGTTTAGTTTGACCTACTTGGGAAACACCTACGTTGCACCAAATAGCATGTATCATTTATACTGTTTTTGTTGGAAATATATGCAAATAATATAAGGGAATTCGATAGAGGACATACCTAGCGGAATGAAGAATTGTGGATCGTTGTCTCATTTTTATGAACTGTTGCTCGAAGCACAAATAAAGACATCTCCAGAGAAGGATTTAGTTGTATCTACCCTAACTAGATTGCCTATGTACCTTGTGCCAATGCACAAGGACCAAACACAATATTAATCCATCCAACATAGGGTGTGGTATTGATATGTGTTCTTTGTCCCACATTGACTGCTTTATTCTCTTGCCCTCCTAGCCACTAAATGAAGAGGGCTTTGGGGAAGAGAGAAGAAACACTAAGGGAGACAATTCTCTTTTCTCTTTTCTCTCCACTCTTCTAGTAATCTTTTTCTCTCTTAATTCCCATGGTAACATATGAGAATTAGATGAGCTAATTGAGATGATGCCAATACTCTATGTGGATGAAAGTGAGATGTAAGATTTATATAATATTTGCATTATATAAAGCACTCTTAATCCATCCAATATAGGGTGTGTTATTAATACGTGTTCTTTGTCCCACATTGACCGTTTCATTTCTCCTCTCCTTTGGGGAAGGGAGAAGACACACCAAGAGAAAATGAAACGATTGATGTAGATCAAAAAACATATGTGAATAACACACCTTATATTAGGTAAATTAATATTGTGTTTTATATAATGCAATTATTATAGAAATCCTACATCTCTCAAGAGAACATGAAACGATTGATAGAACAAAAAACACATGTGAATAACACACCTTGTATTGGGTGGATTAATATTGGGTGGATTAATATTGTGTTTTATATAATACAATTACTATGGAAATCCTGCATCTCTCAATCACCTAGAGAGTGTTGGCATCATCTCAATTAGCTCATCTAATTCTCATCCATTATTGTTTACCTCATACAAGAATTAAGAGAGAAAAAGAGTGAAGAGATTTTCCCCCTCTCTATAGAGTTAAGAAATTTTTTTATCTTGGTGTGTCTTCTCAATTCCCCAAAGCCCTCTTTATATAACAACTAGGTGATGAAGAGAAAATGAAACGGTCAATGTGGGACAAACAACACATCAATACCACATCTTATATTAGGTGGATTAATATTGTGTTTTATGTAATACAATTATTATAATCACCATCTTATAAATTGACAACATGTCCTTATTATTAGATGGGTATAGTTAGTTATTTGATGTGGTGTTTAAGGTATTGTGCGGAAATTCTCCAATAACATTAGTCGAAAATTGCTTATTGTCGATGAATTAAGATGACAGCACACACTCAATGCAACTGCAAGCACTATAAGAGAAAAAAATAGTGAGCAACAAGTCAACAACTACCCTAATTAGTAATTATATTGGTAACTGTTGTTGGGAAGACGATGACGTTGTGACACATCCCGATTAAAATCAAGGCGTGCTGTTCGTTATGTGAGGGTGACGTAGCCATGTGCATAGTGCGGAAGCAAAAGATAATAATAAAAGTACGAATAAATAAAAACCAAACTACTAAAAAAAAACTAGTTAAGGTAACACACTAATACGATACCAAGCGTGATAAACATAATCAAAGCACAAAGAGCTTAAGTGCAGTCCAGAAGAACGAATACTAATTACACAACATCCAAAGGTGATCCTACATTTGTGATGTTCTGTCAGAACCACCGTCAAGTCCTCGTGAGCCACCAAAGCGCTTCTAACTAGAACCTGGAGGGGCGCAAAACAGAAAATGTGAGTGGGCAAAAACAAAGTTTTTCAAAATCATTTCATTATCAAAAGTTCTAACCCCTCGCCGTAAAACCTGTGTAGTTTCCCAGAAAATAGAATATACACATATATCGAAAACATGTCCATAAATATGCCATGTCGAATGCCTCCACATAAAATGTAAGTAACCCAGGTAATGTCAATCAATGCAAGTAACATGTTAGCCGGAGTCACCTAATGTGACCTGTACGGCTGAATTTAAAGCTCAAATCTCCAACTAATTAACTATACCTGCACACGAGTCGGAACCACCTAAAGTGGTCTATACGACAGGACTGGGTGTAAATAAATACGCTCAAGTGCTACGATCACTTGAAGACTGGACGAATAATCGCGGGTCACCTACGAGTCGGAACCACCCATAGTGGTCTGTACGACAGGATTGTGCACTTAACTTGGATCTAAGATGAGCGTGTGTTGTGGGAGGTGAACATCACGTGAAGGACTGTGCCCTACTCTGGGCGAGAACACTAACACGCGGGGTGCAGGTTATGATCTCTCTATGTATCTCACATAACCACTAATTCACAATCATAAGCCATAAACTTACCTGGCACTTACATGTGCGTCCGCAAGACTAAACATACATATATGCAACTACTAATGCATAAATAAATCGGCAAACGCTATGCATGACATTTAAAACATATAAACATTCAATTTCATTTTCTGGGAAAAACCACAAGTATATAGGTATATACGGAAAACCAAAAGCCCACTCATTGATATGTAGAAGGGTCGTAACCCCTTTGCCTCGAGTGACTGCGCTCGTCCTCAGGATAGGTCTCACCTATATGCGAAACAACTATAAAAACGTCAATTTAAAGCACATAACCAAAACTAGGTAATAACTTCTCATACAATGCTCAAATGGGATGTTTAGATATACCAACGTGACCTACTCAAGCTCACGAACATCCCCATATTTTAAAAATAATTTTCCAAGACCCCACGGGCCGCCACGTGCCGCCGAGGGCACAACTTTACGCGCGGTCACGTGCCAGTCACACTGACGGTGTCAGTTAACGCCGTCAGGAATATTTTGTTAAACCCTAACGGATTCCGTTAAATCTGACTGACGGCGTCAATCCAAAACTGACGAAATATACCGCTTTCTTCTCCGGCGAAACGCCGGTCGCCGGAAACCTGGAAAATTTTCAAATCCTTCGTTCTCACTCGTTTCTTCACCAATTTCTATGAAATTTGCACCATTGGAAAGTTGGAGATGAGAAGAACAACGTTATACCTGTTTGAAACCTCAAAGATCACAGGATCTTGCCGGAAAAATTCAAGAAAAATCGGCCAAACTTACAACTCACGATCCCGACGTCCAATTCCACTCAACGAACCACCCTGAGCTTCCTAAGGACCTCACTAAGCTTCCTATAAGCTTCAAATTTCCTGAAAGTCAATAATTCACGTGTGCATGAATAGTGACCAAATCGGAGATTCCTGGTTCGACTTGAAATCGAAGGATTCCTTACCTGAATTTGGTATGGTTGAACTTGTATGACCCTCACGAACACGAAGGTACCATTTTCCACTTCGATCTGCAACGTTTGCAAGGGTTTTGAACCCCGTCCGTACAAGTGAGAATGAGAGAGAGAGTGTGTGTTCGAGACAGAGAGAGACACGGGAGAAGAAGATGATATGGATGTGGTGAGTGTGTGGTCCAGATGCAACCAACAAAACCACAAAACAATCACCCCAAAATGACAAATAACTACCAAGGGTAAAATCATCATTTCACACCTACAGTACGAATAATTCGGAACCGGCTGTCACACGTTGTCCATGAGAAATGGTGATAAAAAATTAAAAATATATAGAACAATGTTAGACACATTAAATTTGTCCTTTAATTCTAGTTGGAATTTGATTAATATGGTGTTTCTACCTTTCACACACCTTTTGTTAATTTATGAGGTTTAATCATTCTCAATTCATTTGATCTGACGCCTGAAAATTAAGAAGAAGTGTGCGAAAGGTAAATGGGATATGTGGATAACACCACCCTTTAACATTTGCTAAATATTAAAACTCCACCATTCAACTCTTTCTCACTCTCTTGGAAAATTCATAAAATATTAAATTTATTAAAATAGAGATTGTTGTTGAATATGTAAAGTTAAACTCACTAACTATAATAGTTTTTCAACGCTGTTCACTAGCTAATTTAGCAAAAATTTAAACTCTTGAAGATGCTCTGACCATTGTTTTATGTAAAGGAAGAACTCAAATGTTAAATAGACAAACACAATATCATCCCTAAATTTTGTCATAACCTAAATATTTTGTCATAACCTAAATTGATCATTTTAATGGGTATAACTGAAAGACCATCCCTGCACAATTTCATTAGAATCAGAAGACGTTTAGGTATTTGATTGTATCTTGATAAATAGACAAACACAATATCATTGATAAACCATGAATATTCACAACAACAACTAAAAGGCTAAATCCTTTCCAATTCAAGTGAACTTTAGCAAAAATAATCTATAAATGAGAACCTTAAAAATAAACAGTACGAATCATGATATTACTTGATATTTGTATGTAAATACACATTTGAAGTGAGACTGCCATAAGTACCCCCAATCCCCACTCCCCACTCCCATCTTCCACGCATTTGAACTGAAGAGAGATGCAGACCGTGATCGCAGACTGTAATGACATACAACTGGTTAGATTTTCTGCCTACGATCTAATAGATGAAACCTCAAAGACTACAAGTCTCAGTGTATGTTGTACACATGTACATACTACAAATTTTCCCACTTTTCACTGTCCTTCCTTACGAGAGATTTTTCAGTGAAGTTAAAACATAAAACAATATACTATTTATCATAATACAAATGAAGGAACACGAAAAATATATGCTCTCTTTGCTTATATTATAACATGTAAGGTATCCGATTTGTATCCCGGATCGAAAAAATCTCTCCCCTGCCGCACATTTGAAAAGGAGCTGCAATCTTTTGGGGACCGTAATGCCAGAAATCCAGCTTGAATGTTGCATGCATCTCAGGTTTCGCTAACATCCATTGCACAGACCCCTGTATATCATCATTAAACAAGATTAAATACATGGGCAAAATACAAGAAGTAGGGCAACAAGAACTCGGTAATGTACAAGAAATAAGCAGTTTCGATTTCCCATAAATCTCAAGATGCACGTGAATGTGATGTCATGTCATCTCCACCTCATATATATATATATATTTAAAATAATGAACATACGTTGAGATAAGGCGAAAAGAAAAAACCTATCGTGGTCGAGGGTTCGTTTTTCCTCTCCATTTTCTCATCATTAATTACAGTTTTTATAAGCCTGGACTTACCAAACATTGAAAATGATTTAACTTCTCATTTCCAAGTCTCTTTTGCTGCCAACAGAACGCAACCTAAAGTTTTTAGTTTTTTTGGTGAACGTGAATTATTGTTTTAACGTATGATGCTAGATTGACAATTTGATAATACAATATAACAAAGTCCTACGAATCGGATAAGAAATAAATATATTGACTCAAAGTAGCGTGGGAGACAAACAAGCATGGGGAGGAAAGCTACATAAAATGATAACTTATTTCTTGCGTCTATATCAAGGCAATTGTGAAAGAATGAAAGGGATCCTTTTCTGTTATCAAACTCTCCAAGCTATGACGTCTTTTGTAAATTTTATTTATTGTGTTTTGGCGTGTGACATGCACAGAAGTAATAGATATTGAGTATAGTCAAACATTTAGTAAATGAATCAAAGATTTAGAAAAAGGGGAAACAGGGAGACTGGGGGTGATATAATGATGCCTGGCAGGTGTTTGTTAAAATGCCCGCAGGAGAGGACTAGGGGGAGGACAGGATTGCTCTTGTTTTGGTAAGCCTGCTGCCTCTCATTCTCTGCAATCCGATTCGCCAATCTCACGGCGCCTGTCCTTTTCCCTATCAACGGCCACCAGCAACTGCCAACCCCACCTTATCCTCTCTCTCTCCCTCTCATATCTGTCTGTCCAAGTGGGTAGCCGCAAATGCAAACATGGCCGTTGCCAAAAACAATATTAAATCTTTTCCCGCAAAACTCTATTATTTTCCATTATTTTACAGCTTAATCCTTCAAAAACCAGAAAATATTGACTATTTTAATGGAAAGGGGACCCCTTTACTTTACGTGATGGCTCGGGCTCTTTTCAAATTGAGGACAAACAGAGCCAACCCATCCTTCCCAAATCGGGAAACTTTCATTCATTCTTTAAGCCTTCCCCTCTGCGATTCCTCCTCTTCCAACTCTCATGGAAGGCTCAGCCAATGAACGTCTCGATTTTGGGAAGATGGGTTATGGGTAATTTGCCATTCCGCCCTTCCCCTTCTTCTTCCTCGAATTTCTGCGAGAAATATGAATTGGGTTTTCGTTTTTATGGCTGATTGTTTCTGGGTTTTTGTTCTTGTTTTTCTTTCTGCAGATGCAAGCATTACAGAAGAAGATGCCAGATTCGAGCTCCGTGCTGCAACGAGATCTATCCTTGTCGCCATTGTCACAACGAAGCCACGGTATTGGTCACGTTTAACTGTGAAAAAGCATGTCAAATTTCAAATCGTGACATTGGTGATTGGTCTGTAATATATATCTACCTGTTAATTCATCTGGGTTTGTTTTATTTTCTCAGAGCATGTTGAGCAACCCCTTTGATCGGCATGAGCTCGTTCGCTACGATGTGAAACAAGTACGTGACATTATATCATACTCTCTGTTTGTAATTTATGTTTTTTTTGGTTTGACAAAGTGATGTTCTAAACTACTCTAATTTACAAGGGGGGAGATTCGAGCTTTGTATGTGACGTTATTCATTTATAATTTCTGTCTTTACTTTCCTAAGTATTCTCATTGTGTTTACTTGTGTTGCTGTTTCAGGTTGTTTGTTCGGTTTGTGACACAGAGCAGCCGGTTTGTGTTCTTACTTCTTACTATGTTGGTTCTAATCAAAATTAAATGATGGAACAAAGAAAAATGTTGTCTTGGTTCTGATCTTCTTGAATATCTAATCATCTATGTCGGTTTTAGGTTGCACGAGTTTGTACAAACTGCGGCGTCAGTATGGGGGAATATTTCTGTGACATTTGCAAATTCTATGATGATGATGTAAGCTAACTTCAATCTCAAATTTAATTATCGTACCTGGATTTTTGAAGAGCAAATACTTAGTTAAAAGTCTGTTATTTTGGCTTCATTGATTTATCAAACTTTATCTCGAAAATAACTAGATTCAGATTCGATAGTTGGTTTGTGATCTGTATATAATGTTGTTGGTTTCCTCCTCATTGAAGTAAGCTTTCCTTTTATGTGTTGCAGACCACGAAAGAACAATTTCATTGTAATGATTGTGGGATCTGCAGGTTAGTACAATGTCAGAGTTTATTTCCTTCTTCTATATGGCTGATTTTTGTCATATAATTTCGTGGCAATGGAATTTCTGCATCTGACTTTTCATACCTAAAACAGAATCGGGGGTCGTGACAAATTTTATCACTGCAAGAAATGTGGTATGTGCTTACAACCATTATGGCAATTTTGTTTCTGAAATTGGAAACTTCCCTTCTTTAATGAACTTCTTGCTATCAGTTATTCTTTGGATCAATGAAATCTGTACTTTTTAGTTTCACCTTTTGGTTTACTGAGATCTGTCCATTGCGATCGAGGTCTGGTGCTAATTTAAGTTTTGGAAATCCAATGTTGGGTTTAGATACCACCAATCTTTGATTAAACATCGTTCTGATTCTATGACAGATTCTCATTTTTAGGAATTAAATTGTGGAACTGAATGCACTTTGTTGCCCTGCACTTTACCTCGTACTTGTACCCCGCATTTGGTTTGAACTGTGCTCTCATTTATAGCATCTTATGCATAGATTGAGTGCTAGAGAAAAAATTTAGGTCGTCTATTCATCGAATGTGAGCTGTTTTCTTGCATTAAGGATGGGTCCTGGCTGTTCCTAAAATTGTGATATGTGTGCACTTCCCATTATCTTCTGTGAACTACAAATTAAGTGATTGCTTTGTTTTAATTTGTTGATATATTATAACTACCATACCGTATTAGATTTTATTTTCTATGGGAAGTTTCTCCTTTCTATTAGGGTGAGTTTTTTGTGCTTAAAAATCAGCTATTCATCTTGCTTCGCGAAAAATCTTTTCCAGTTCAATGGGAATTTTGCTTTTGAGTTTTGGAAACTGTGATGGATGGGGAAAAAGTTTTTACTTTGTAACATTAATGTTCTGGTAAGAGTTCAGAACATAATGATGCTTTATATTCTTTCAGGTTCTTGCTATTCAAATGGCTTACGTGATAATCACTTGTGTGTGGAGAACTCAATGCAGCATCACTGCCCTATTTGTTACGAGGTTTGTGTTGAAATGTCCGTTGTAGTTATACAATAATAGGAAACCCTTGCCGTGCCCGAACTAACAGTAAATATTCAAACATATTGTGTTCTGTAGTTCCTTTTTGACTCACTGAAAGACACTACTGTAATGAAATGCGGGCACACAATGCACTGCGAATGTTATAATGAAATGATGAAGCGTGACAAGTAAGCGGCATGACTTTAATTTCGTTAGTTTTCAATGCAAAAGATGATTACTTGATTCCTAACTCAATCTGGTTAAACGATTCAGATATTGTTGTCCGATATGCTCCAAGTCGGTGATTGACATGTCCAAAACCTGGAAGAGAATAGATGAGGAGGTAGGCTTCTCAAGTTAAAGTGCAAAGTGTGTTGCAGTTAATTCACATTTTGTGTTGGTTCTTTAGTTATCTCGGTTATGTGATGAAAATGAAGAGTTCATACTAATTAGTTGACATTTGCACACTGCCAGATAGAAGCAACTGTTATGCCTGAGGATTACCGGTATAAGAAGGTGCGTACTTTTGTCCATGTTCAGGCCTGTTTATGAAAAAAAAAGGCCTCTCTGGTGTAAACTCCTGAATATCCATTCCCATGTAACATTATGCCTCACGAATTCGGAACTATTTACCAGTACAAGTCTAAGAAGCAATGTTAATTCACAGGTATGGATCCTGTGCAATGACTGCAACGACACTACCGAAGTCTACTTCCACATTATTGGGCAGAAATGCAACCACTGCAACTCATACAACACACGCACAATTGCCCCACCAGTTCTTCCTCAATGATATCATCGAGTCTGGTAGTCGCAGTGAAAGCTTGTATGATTAATGAACAACGTAAATGGGAACTTGATTGTTATCCTCCAATTTATTCTGTACCATTGCTTTGTGATTCAAATGATTGTAATGTTGAAACGCGCCCATTGAACTCTTTCCAGGCCATTCTTCTTCTTCTTCCGATTTATATGGTTAAAAGTTGAAACCCAGGTGTGGTGACTGGTGAGTATTGGGTTGATGTAAACATTATATGTACTGTAATTCAAGGGAATGGTTTATGGACTAATGAAAGGTTTGCCACATGATAATAACCATGCCCATCTTGCTTTCATCTCTTCACATTGCCTTACTTTGTGTTGGTTTGCAAGTGGCAGGTCAAGGCTGATATGGAGTCGTTTTCTCTCTCACATTGTGTGTGTCCCGTTATTTTAGATCCTATTGTTTAAGAAAATTGAGATAGTTCATCGTTCGATCTTTAATTCAACAACGGAGGAGAGAGTTTAATAACAAAAGTTAAATTGCCAAGTATCGTTACATTACAACCGAACAATGGGTGATTACAATTTTTTTGAATCATGAGTCTAAGAAAACACGACGATACATTACATTACACATTACAGTTTATTATGCTATTAATCTCTCTTATGAAAAAAGAATGATTTACATGAAATAAGTTCATTTAATACTAATAATAAGTCTCTATACGTGCATTCTTTGAATTGTTTCAATTTTATCGGATGTTCCCGTCTCCCATACGTATATAGCAAGTAGCAACATGCGAAGCTCCACAGAAACAACTATATGCACAGCCGTTGCACAAATACATGCTCCTCTCTCTTCCGCCCTCTTCCCTCTAAACCCTGATCGTTCAGCATCTGGGCTTTAGCGCGTCGCTCTCTCTCTCTCTCTCTCTCTCTCTCTCTCTCTCTCTCTCTATAAAAACTCACCGAGTTCAATCAGAGCTCCAACTCGGCCTCGACTCGGTCCTCCAAAGCCATGCAAGTGATCTCCAACACTCGCAGGCTCTCCAGAGCTTTCAAATCTCCCATTTGTATCAAACCCACCGACCAATTTCTCTCTCCCGATGCCCGAGTCGTCGAAGCTCCACTCTCTTCTCTCCAATGGCGGAACCTCGGCGCCGGCTCTTCCCAAACGGCCTTGTTCTTCGGTAATCTCAGCATTTGCTCATCTAATTCTCACTTGAAAATTCAATTCTTTTATGTTTTTCATTGAAATTTTAGTGCATTATCTTCTGTTAGCCGAGAAAATATCTGGAAAATCAAAGATGAACCTTTTTTGTGGAACTGAGGAAATCTGAGCTTTAAAAGGAGTAAAATTTATTTTTTGTTGACCATTTTTGTTAATTTCTTGTATTTGGATTTTGTTTCAATAGTTTATATTCTGTTTGGTTGCTAAGAAATCTGAGGAATGAAAAGAACAGAAAAGCTCAAGTTATGAAATAATAGTCTTTTGTTGGGTCATTTTTCTTAGTGAACTAAACAAACAAACAAACTAATTCTACGTGATGAAATCGATAACTTGAGATGCTGAATTATGTAGGCAGTACTCACGGTCATCTTTTGCTGATGGAACAACATTCAACTTGTGCAGTGATGATGTTGAGAGCGCCGTTTTCTTCTCAAGCGAGTACCATCCAAGGTGGTTCCACAGGTTGTAGTTTTGCTTTGGCAGGAGTTGGTTAAGATTGTTATTTAAGTTCATTTGGTGATATTTGCTTTGCTCGTTGGGTGCAGAGGCTGTGAAGGAGCTGTCTGATAAGATGTTGCAGTCTGTTAATATTAAACGATCGATGCCCCCTAATGCTTGGTTATGGTCATTGATTGAAAATTGCAAAAAGGAAGGAGATATTAAGCTTCTATTTGACATCTTGCAGAACCTTCGAAGATTTGTTAGTTCCTAAATTTTTAGCTCGCATCTTCTGAGTGAAGTGTAATTTGTTTCTGTTGATGGTTGTATGATTTGGTTCTGATTGCAGAGACTGTCAAATCTTCGCATCCATTCCGATTTTAATTGCAATCTCTGCCGAGAGGTTACTAAGGCGTGTGTTCGTGTGGGAGCTCTTGACTATGGTATGCTATTAATCTGATTCTTAGGCCTCAAGTTAGAGTTATTGCTAGGTCTACACTTTTGGGAAACCCATGCATGTATCTTACATTACAGGAAAGAAGGCCTTGTGGAAACATAACGTGTATGGATTGGCTCCTAGCATTGGATCTGCACACCATTTACTGGTACCAATGAAATTGCGCTTTGACTGTTTGGGTTTCTCTTGTACTTCATCTTTGTATGCAATAATTTCTAGCTGTAAATTGGATGCAGTTGTATGCTAAAGAACGCAATGATTCTAAACTTATGGTGGAAGTAATGAAACTTTTGAAGAGGAATGGCCTACCATTGCAACCTGGTACAGCAGATATTGTTTTCAGGTATCTAGGTTATAAACTAGGATTGCCTCAGTAATGCTCTTCTTCTTTACAAACAATTGCTGTGAAATAAGATAATCATTACAAAAGGTCATAGCTTTTTGTAGGGTTTTGTTTTTAGTTTTTTAATTGTTCTTAATAAGATCCTAAATCTGTTTTGGGTTGACCGTTTGCAGCATTTGTTACAATACTGATAATTGGCAGTTGATGTCTAAGTACTCAAAAAGGTTTGTCAAAGCTGGAGTAAAGCTACGTCAAACTGCTTTTGATCTATGGTTGGAATTTGCTGCTAAAATAGGTCTCCACAAAATCACAGTTCTCTGATATTGTATTACACCAAATAATGTTCTTTTTCTATTGTTATCCTCAGCCATGCCAGTACTTTAGGTTATGCTTTCTTTTACTTCACATGAATATTCTCCCATTTCCTGGTATTTAATTTATTATTTAAAGAATTTCTAGTTTCTCATTTGCAGGAGATGTTGAATCATTGTGGAAAGCAGAGAAACTAAGATCTGAATTGATGAAGCAGCATACTGTTGCAAGTGGACTTTCATGTGCTAAGGTATTGAATTTGAACCTTACATACACACACACCCCAACGCAAAAGTTCGATACCTATTTGTTAAAACGACTTATAGATGGGTCCAGTTAAGCAATGGACTGAAGATGGAGGATTCTACAACCATATATGGAAGAGAACCACTCAAACCTGGTTCTAGCCATTTGATTCAGTCTTGTACTGGTTAAATGGATTCTAAGAAACTAGAATCAACTAGCTCTTGGTCCAATTGGTATTTCTTTTCCAAGGTTGGAAGAAGCCTTAAGTTCGAAACCCCTCTTTTCTTAATAAGAAAATAAAATAAAATAAAATAAAGAGAACTTAAGGTAGAGCTTTGGCTCAGCATCTCCAGTTAGAGCTTTGTCTGGGTTGAGTCGTTTGAGTAATTAGTTTCAAGTTTCAACCAACTACCCTATGCTTTTTAATTTTTATTTTCAATTCATTGCAGGGTTTTCTGTTAGAATGTAAGCCCGAGGAAGCTGCTTCCATCATTCAAGTTCTAAATCAGGTTTGGTTCCTTAACATACTCATACTTTATACTTATCATAGGGACAAAAAAGAACTTTCGAGGTTTTGATGCCTAATTTAAATCTGAGCCTTTTGGGGAACTGTAACATATTTACACAATACTACAAATTCCCTCTGTTGATTTGAAAAGCATAGGTTGAATCGAATTGAACTTTTATATATCTGTCCACCCACTGATATATATTTGACATACAAAGAGGGAATAGTTCCTACACTGGTTTTTCATGAAGTTTGAGTTCCATTGTTAGCTACAGGGGACACAAATTTGGGTCAAACATGTTTCCAATGATCTAATATTATGTTTTCCTATTTGCTGAGGCCATTGGGATTTCTCCATGCCAGATTTTACCTGATACAAAGAAGTCCAGTATCGTGGTTGGGCTTGAAAAGTTAGTTAATGAGTGGCCCTTAGAGGTTATTAGGCGCCAGAAGGAAGAGGACAGAAGGGTATACCATTTATGCAGTTGTTTTTGAAAAAAAAAAAAAAGAAAATTAAATACCTATGCAGCTATGGTTGTTCAATTGTCCGTTTGAGAACTCAAGTTTACGTGGTTGTTCCCATGTCCAGGCATTAGCTACATCTTTGATCTCTGATATCCCTACAATGGTTAGTTCCCTATCAAACACGGGCTTACAAGTGAGCGTAAACATTGATGACCTAACCAGCAAAGAAGGTATTCTTTATTGAACTTCGGAGGGTAGAGACTGAAAATCTGAAGCTGCACATGCCGTTCGTATCCTGTAAAAGAGAGAGAACCATGTTTTTCTGCCATGGTTGATGAGCATTCCAATAACCCGCCCTCTTTACAAAGGCACTCCCAGCTTTCTCAATGGTGCGTTAGATTATAACAAATTTTGTTATGCAGGTCATTTGATTGGATTTGATTATACTAGTGCTTTTGTATCATTTCTAACGTGTTCATGTTGAAACGTGGTTTTGGTTGTTGTGATATGGAGGGATATTTTCCGAATGTTAGTTTAATTTCATACTCTCTCTAGCACTTGGGCTAGTTTGGTATTGCTGTGCTTTTTAAAAAAATTGTTTCTGTTGTGCTGTGAGAATAAATAGCTGTAAAATAAAGCAGTTGAGTGTTTATTAAATTTTTTTTTTTTTTTTTTTTGTTTTTTGTTTTTTGTTTTTATTTTTATTTTCAAGTGTAAGGGTGTTTGGTAAACTTTTATATAAAGCTGCTATAACTATGTCAAATGACAAAAATGAGTATGATATTAAATGTAAAATGAGAATAATTTTATTTATATTTGACAAAAAATAAAGAATAATAATTTTATTTATTAATACTCTCTTTAGAGTCTTCTTCCTTTCTTTTCTCCATCTGCATCGACTAAACTTTTCCAAAAACCAAAAAAATCTCTCTAGAAGTTTCCCCCACTACCCTAATTTTCTCAGTTTTTATTTTTTTTGCGCCGTCTTCTTTTTTATTTTCATCTCTATAGATTCTGAAGGCACCAACGCCGTGATTATGCCGTCTTTGATGGGTTGTTCCTCAATCTCTCTCACCTGTCTCACTACATTTTTCTTCATCATTTTCTCCGTCTGAGCAATCTAGGCTTTCTTAATTTGCAAAAATACGAAGATTAGTCTCCTGTAAGCAGTGCAATATGGGAAAGCAGGGCAAGTCAGCAATGCCAAAACCGAATCTGAATCTGAGTTTGGTTATCGCTGGAAAAGATGGTAGTGTTTCTCGACGTAATTTTGTCAGCGTGGGAGTGAGAGAGGACGAACAAGAGATGAGCGAAAGGACAGGGATATAAACGATGTCGTAGGGTATGGAATCCAAGGTCAATAACGGTGATTGTTGAAGCTGGGAGAATGACGTTGTGGCGGAGTCAACGAGGACAATCTCCCAATTGAAATCGACGATGTCTTCCAGTTGGTATTATGTGTACTTTATTTAATTGTTTAAGGCCATTTTGGGTATTTGAAAGTTTCATTAAAGGACTCAGCGCCTTTTGCAAGTTAGGTTTGTGCAGAAGCAGTGGAAGCAAAAAAAACTGATTTTTCAAAGCTAGCTTTTGTTGCTTCTATTTTTTGGTTTTTTTTTCACCTAAAACTGTGAAAAAAAAGCTAAAGTTGAAAGTTTACCAAACACAAAAAAGCTCATAGCTTTTTTTGATACCCACTTTTTTCAAAAGCACATCAGTACCAAATCAGTACTAACTAGATCTTTTGAGCAAGAGGATAGTTCGAAATTTCTTAGTAATATTTTCCAAATTTAAACATGCTATTAGAACATCTTAGAAACGTGAAGACCATCTCCCCGTTTTCCAATTTAAAGAGATTCTCTTCTTTTCTTTGGTCTGAACTCAATGTGCGTGAATCTAACTTACGAACTCTTCTTCCTGACGAGGGAGAGGAGAGTATACTTTCCCATGTTTACACATTGGAGTACTGATTGCTACAATTTCGATAGTTCCAGTCATTAGCCCTTGTGTATGAGATCTAACTGTAAATGCATAAATTTGGAAATATTTCTCACATGCGTGGGCGAATGGATGTAGCGTACATCTTACATGAAAAAGGAGAGTTTACAAGCAGCTGCCTATTGTTCTTTCTTGTGCCTTAATTGCATGCACTCCCTCATCACCGCCTTTCTATCCTCAGACTGGAATCAGGAGACGTTTTCTAAATTGTTGCCCGAAAAAGGAGAGTACATAGTGACTTTCTCTATAGGCACTCCACGTACCCAAGTACATGCCTTCGATGGACACAAGAAAGTAAGTACCTTCATATTGAAATAGTCAGTACAGTTCAAGCTGCCAAACGAGGTGACTTTTGAAATATTATTATTGAAAAGTGTTCTTTGAGCGGTAAGGGCTCTTTGCATCTTATTCCTTTTTCGTATGTTTGTTCAATGTGAAGTTGTTGACGTGTGCGCTTCCGGACTCGCATCAGCTGTTGTCAATGTGTTTGCTTCCGGATGGATCAACAAGGGGAACTTTTTTCACATGACAAGTCTGCATTTAAAGAGACTGAGAGGAACCTTGCAGATGTCGGTAACTTGGATTTCGGTTGTCCTGATCAGTCTTGTCCCACTTTGTTGGGAACAAGCAGGTGCTCTCGGTTTGAGCAGGCAACCCATCTCCTTCATTTCTCAACTTGCCATAAATAAGTTCTCATACTTCAACTAAATACTTCAATTAACCTACTCCAATTAGTGTTTCAAATTGAAATTAGTCTTCAAATTAAGTGTCGCATACTCGTTTGATTTTTTGGTTAGAATGGAAGGAAGTCAAACTTATTCGGGGTTAATCTAATTAAACTCTAAAAGGGCTTTTCGCGTATTTAAAAAAAGCGGGGTTTTTACAGAACTAATCAACAAATAAAATTCAATTAATGAAATGTTAAAAAAAAAAGTGGATAATTTGTATAGAGCCTTGTATGACCTTTTTGTTTCCTTGCTATTTCCTCTTTTGTTCTAAATATCAGAAATCTATGGAAAACAACTCTTAGCAATAGTACTTTCAGAAATATTGGCAAAGATCATTTGGACAGGATATAAATTATATGGAGTAGTAAAGATGGAATCGAATTACATTATTATGCGTGCACACACACCCCAAACTAGCTAGTACGTACTTGACAACATGAACAATAAAAATTACGTTCTACTTCTACAGGCATTGTAAATTAGAGGGTTCCGAGCAGACGATTATTCTACATAGACCTCCTGCTATGGCCTAGAACAGCAAGCACAACTAGGAAGAAGAATGCCAAAGATCCAAGGAAGGACAGAGCGGTGGAGGCTGCGACTTGGTGGCAGAATTTTCCGAAAACGTTGCAGACCTTGTTCCACTGCACATGTGTATTCCCTTGATACCCCATTAGGCCAATTGCCCCGGCAGATCCAATGGCGGAAAAGAGCAACGCCACCATTGACAGATCGAGCACGATGATCACCAGCCCTAACTTATTCTTCGTGCCCCGATTCGCAAAAGAAAGGACTAGGGAAAATGCTGCATATGTGCATGCTATGGCATCTGCTACCACAAGGTACCTAGCACATATTCAATCTTGGTAAAATTAGTTGCTTAAACAATTACTGCAGAATTAGCAAAATAATTATAAAAAAAAAAATTTAGTCAAGAAATAACACGCGTAGGTAATTAAGGATACAAGTATACTAGTCTAGACTGAGGTATCCAGAACCATGCTAGCTAGCTGATTGAATATTTGCGAGCGAAAGTGGTTGAGGTTATTAATTAAGTGATTAGACTTTTTCTTCAACTTAATTTTCCTGTCACAATAAATTGATAGTGACAATAGTACTAATGACAAGGGACCAGGGAGGATTCCGTACTTAGGGGGGACTTGTAAAGTCTTCTCGTGACTCGATACCTCCATGTACATGTGAAAAAGATTATTATCATATTGTAGTTTTACTAGCGTTTTGCATAGGTGAAAAACTTATATAACACATGTACATTGCTACGGTGACATTGAAAAAAAGATAAATATGAGTGTTTGTTATAACCTCATTTTATTAGCAAGAGACGTCACATGACGATATAATCGTGTCATGTAAGTTGTTTGATTTGCATAGAGAATTATATGTACTCAAATTCAGGAGAAATGTAGCGGGGAATTTTATTGAGATAAGGCATGGCAATGGACTGAGTAAGTGAGCCATATGAGTTAGGTATAACTTTGAAGCAAAGATTATCTTCCACTATATCAATCTTCATCTATGACTCGTGTTCTGTTTGATCTGAGAAAATACCTCGTTTATGACAAAAATTATATTCTCACCATCTATTTGTACCATTTCTCTAATAGAGATGAAATTCACTTGTTTTGGTGAGTTTACCCCATTGGAGAAATCACACAAAATAAACGGTAGATCTAGCATCACTCCGTTTATGATTTCCGAATAAGCCTCAATTTGTATGGATTGAGCTCTTGTTTTACAAAAAATAAATATATAAATAAATGCATGTGTTCACTACATTAGTAACACCATGTGGAAAAGTAACCATATCAAATTGAATAATGTATGGTATTGCTCTCTTGCTCTACGTTGATAGATATCTCGTACATTATGTTTGATGCTGTTAATTTGGATCACATAAATAAATGAAATTTCACATAGTTAAAGATGGAATTTTTAATTTGACAACACAATATGTTACATTACCAAACATAACGTATACTGCTAATTACATATACAAAGAAGATTTTACCTTAGTTTGCACATAACATACAAGATTGTCTAACATAACATAAGCTCTTACTTTGGACCACCTATTTAAACAAAACTTCACCTAATTAAGGTCTACCCGATTAACAGTTTGGCAACATAAATGTCTAACATAACTTGAAGGTTGATCAAAGAATACAAGTGATGCATCAAAGGATTTTACTACCCATTATATTGAACTCAATGACTATGACGCACATATGTTATCCACAAAATCCATAGATTGCTTGGTAATGTATTTATTTATGTGGACATTCACATGTAAGTTTCCCATAACATTACACTTATAGAGGAAACCTTGCAAACTCCAATAGGGATCGATTAGAGCATGAAAATTTGACGACAATAATTTATTTATTTTTTCTTCAATTAAGCTTTTGAAGTAATTTTGTATAAAACTTAAGAGTTGTAGGTGTGTTTTTAAGTTTAATTTACTATTAAAACTTGTCGAGAGAGAGAGAGAGAGAGAGAGAGAGCGCTTACACAAAAGCAGATAAGTAATGCCACTTAGCCGTAGCAGGAACATCAATAGGAGGCAAGGTTGGGATGAGCTTTATCGATACAATTTCGGTTTGCTTACCGACTCCAAGGACAATAGAAGCCGTAAGAGTTAGCACCAAGGCCAAAATCCTCAGAATCGACTCACGTGTCACACCTCCTCTTTGGTTTGCTATCTTCACTTCCTTCTGCTGTTCCATCCCACTAGTGCTCCCAATGTACTGGCTCTCCATATCAAAATTCCAAAATACAAACCCAACTCAGAGGTCTTCCAGAGACTCAGAAACTCAAGAAAGAGATGAGAGAGATGGGATAGAGAAATAAGAAAATAGCCTTTATATAGAAAGAGAGGAGGGGAGAGAGAATAGTAAAGAGAAAATTCGATATTCGTCTTCAAATTTTGGTTTAATGAAGTTTTGGTTTCTGAATTAAAAATTTAGGGGTATTGATTTCTGAACTCGTCATAATGTGAGAAATGATCATTTTGAGTAACAAGCTTCGAAATTTTGTTAAAATTATATGGTTTTAAGGAGAAAATAAGAGACAGAAGTTCTAGTAATGCTCGAAATTACCCCAAAGATTATTACTTCATATTTTGACAAATTCAACAATCAATAGTCATAAATTTTTAGTCCAGAAATCAAAGTTTTAAAATTTAAAAACTAATGCTCCAACTATCTAAGTAATAAATATTGGCCACTGTATGAAAGGAAAGCTTGCGGTGGGAAAATTAAGTAGGGTTGGGTCTGTTTGAGGTGGTTAGGGAGGAGAGAGGAGTGAATAAAAAGAGGGGAGCGGGGGTCCATGTGAATGAATGCAAATGACAACTAGTGTCTGTGCACACACACACACGTCTACGTGTGCATGCTCGAGCTATATTGCTACGCATATTTTTCCAATATGTATGTGATCAGATATCCCGGCGCCATGTTTATCAAGCAGCTTTTTTTTCCGGTAGTCAAATTATGTATATAGGACCAGCAGATCCAGAGAAGTTCAAGATAACTTTTGAATTTTGATTGGTTGGCCAAGTGGCAAGAACGAATAGTGCTGCGTGAGCTTTAAGTATCTAAACTCAATCATTCCAGCTAGGTTCGATTTCTCTCATGTGTGATGTCCAAATTTTTTAGAATTAGTGATTGTTTGTAAATAAATAGACAATTTAATTTGATACAGATGATTTACGAGTGATTACATGTTTGATTTTAGGGAGGCTTGTTGTGCTATTAAGTTCTTATTAAGATTTAGGGTAAATTACATTTTACCCCCTCAGGTTTGGGCTGGATTTCAATTCCTTACAACATTTTTAAAACATTTCAATTTTATACATTTACTATCATTTTATTTCAATTTCATACATCCGTTACATTTTCCATCCATTGTTCCATTAAGAGCTGATGTGGCAGTCACATTTGTGCCAAGTGACTACCAAATTTGTGCCACGTGGCGAAAAAAATACTTTTTTTTTATACATTAAACAATCATTAATTAAAGAAGAGTTTATAAATAAATAAATAAAAAAAATGCAGAAACCCATCCCTTCCTCGCAACCCCCACCCCTTTCCTCCACTCTATTCACCTCCCCCAACCGATCTATGCCGTCGAGTTCCCTCTCTTCAAACCTTGCGCCCCCAAATCCCCAAAACCCTAAAAAAACCTTATTCCTGCCGCAACTGCCGCACCCTCCACCCCTAACCTCCAAATCGAAATATCCATAAATCCTAACCCCGACTCCGCCGCCACATTCACCCCGAAATCCTAGCAGGCTGGGACATGCTGGGCATCGGCCAGACTGGCAAAGGCAATTTGAGAACCCTTTCAGGCTTTTTGCGATCTCCCTTTTCTCTCCACGCCCGATGCCCAGAAGAACTCACACCTAGATCCCATAGAGCCGCCGTCTGCCTCACCTCCATTGGCTCCGCAATGCTGGGCCTCGCATCCGCAATCCGCCGCTACATCACCTCTAGCAGGATGGGCACCGACGCTGACGTTTAGCCCATCGCACTGCATCTGCAGCTGGAGTATTTGTAGGCATTGCCATTGAGGGTTAAGGGCGCATTCGATTAGGTTTATTTGAAATGGGTTTTGTTCCGGGTCGGGGAAGGAGAAAGGGGGGGGGTGATGAGGCAGGAGACCATTTGGTTTTGGGTGGGGTGGAGGGTTGCGAGGGAGGTGGGGGTGGGGTGGGATGTGGTGTTTGGGTTGTAGGGAAGGGGAAGGGCTCGGGAAGAAGATGGGGTTTTTTTTTTTTTTTTTTAAAATTTTTATTAATTTTTATAAGTAGGGTAAATTATTATATTATTTTAAAATGTATAAAAAAATTATTTTTTTGCCACATGGTATAAATTTGGCAGCCACGTGACACAAATTTGGCAACCACGTGGCACAAATGTGGCTACCACGTCAGCTCTTAACGGAACAATGGATGAAAAATGTAACGGATGTATGAAATTGAAATAAAATGATTGTAAATGTATGAAATTGAAATGTTTTAAAGATATTGTAAGGAATTGAAATCGAGCCCAAACTTGAGGGAGTAAAATGTAATTTACCCTAAGATTTATTCATGCAAAAAATCGACCAAATCAAAAGTTGTTTAATTCTTTGATTTGTTGTCATTTTATTTTAACTTTGTTTAAAGACGATTGTTGTCTTCTTTTAATACGACTAAAGAAACCTATACATATGCTTTGTTTGATCTATTTACCTTTCAGAACAAGGGATTAAAATATTTAAGCCACTAGGGTTAGCTCAGTAGTGAGGATTACCAGAGATTTAGAGTAAGCTTTTGAAATATATAATTGCTAAGTATACGTACTTGTCGTAATTTTCAATGATTTTGTTATAATTTGAGTGCATGTGTGGACACTGGACACAGATGGCAGCAACTGCGATTTGTCAGAAGAGAAGAATCTGCTCCCAAGTTTTTTATGGCAAATGTGAAAGTTTGAGTTTGCGTTTATATACTTCCAACGCAGCTCGGCAGCCTCCTTTGGTGAAGCCTTGGATTTTACACTAGCTACCCACCAACATTTTCAATTCTATCCATGGCTCAGCTATGACCCATATTTTGACATTTATAAATAAATTCCCCACCCATTGTCAATCGCTTTAAACTGAAAATAAAATAATTCAACGTAAATAAAGTCTGTGTGAAAGACAAGGCTTTTTGTTATTATTATTATTATTTTTATTTTAAAAAATGACAATAGGTTATATATTTCAATCTCTCAACTTCCCTAATCTTTTATTTATTAGCATGGATGAATGCAGATTTTAGGAATACGTCAATTTCATCTCCACTTTGGGAGCTATGAATTAAATGGTTGGTCAAGAAATTAGATATAAGATCCTTTTAAGCTGACACAATCTCGAAAGTGAAATCTACATCGGAAAAAAAGAGACTTTGCATATACTTAAGGAGTTGGATTACTTCTCATATTGTCAATTAGTTTTATGGTATAACCTAGAATATAGCAACTCTCATATTGACAATTAATTTTATAGTGGAACATCAATTAAGGTACTCACTAAGATAAATCTCATATCGCTGTGAATTAAGAGAAAACAAAATATGGAGAAGAGAGATATATTGAGTGACTCCTCCACTTGGAGTTACACTCGGGGCCTTACTAGCGATCCAGACTGGTTTCCTCTCAATGATAAAGATTATCCCTCACTTTTATTAGGCACTTTCATGATTATTAATGTCACGTGATGAGTAAGATGCAATGATATTTTGAGATCGAAGGCTTATCAATTACCATAATAGTAAATATACTAGAAGATGTGACGATCGAAAGTTAGACAATATTATATCGATATAACTGACCCTACTTCTAATAAACATTTCAGAGTTGAAAGATCACAAAACAATTCCAGCCTGAATTTGTCTGGAGACTTTTAATTATCAGCTCTGGCTCCAATAGTAGTCATAACATTAGTGAAGTGGTTGATTGAAATTCAATAAACCAACCTACTTGCACTAAAAAAGTTTGACGCATTAATAAAGCAATAATGTTTGGGTATTAAAAAATGAGTAAGGATTCGTATTCAAAATTTTTTGTGCTTAAAACACAAAATTTTGTGTTTATGATCAGAACCGTTCATATTATGAATTACTTTGCAAAAATTATCTCCGCAAAAATGAATTAAAACTAAGGTCGTTTAGTTAATCTATTGCAGAAATATATAGATCGTTCGTAATGTTTTTACAAATTTCGTTCATCTATTTTTATATAATTAGATGACTTAACGCCTTTAGTTTTAATTGATTTTTTTGCAGAGACGATTTTTATAGAGTGATTTATAATATGAAAAGATTCGATCATAAGCACGAAATTCTATGAATAGATAACGAACAGTTTTAAGTAGAAACTTCTACTCATCCTTTGATAGCCAAATATTATTCCATATAGATATGTCGAATTATAATATACAGTTACTGATTAGTCAGTGTTCAATTTTACTCGTTTTGTACCAGTGGTCCAATAATATTAAAAATACCTGTCATTTTAATTTGGGAAGTGTTATGACACTCCAAATCTCATTTTACACTTTAATTTTTTTTTTATAATTAGAAAGAAAAATACACTTGTAATGAGTGTAGAATGAGATTTTTGGATAGCTAATAACAATTTCCTCTAATTTTCTTAAAAAACCTTGCTATCATTGTAACCAAACATCCAAATTTTTCCTTCAAACCCGTTACCAGACAAAAGTTTTCTTCCTCCATCTCCCTCTACAATCAGAGCCACATATTTAAACATATTCTTGCTTCCACAATTCTTCTGATGGGTAGGCTGCTATAAATAGACATGTGGGTATCATGCTTGTTTCTGACTACATATATTATGGATCCGGCTTCTCTGCCATCCCACTTCTCATATACTCTCATTCATTCTTATTTTATGCGGTCACGGTTAAGCCACATCAACATTTTATATTGATTTTTTTATAAAGATAATAAGACAAAAAACAATAGTAATATAAAATATTAACATGACTTAACTGTGACTGCACAAATAAAAAAGAATGAGAGTGTATAGAAAGTGGGAGGGCATATATTATGAAGTACAGCAGTATATATTGATTATTGTTATCTGACCAGCACGTTTATACTACTTAGACTATGCAGAAGAAAGCGTGTACGGTGAAGTGTTGTGCATAATCAAATGCGTACTTTAATATGATTGTTTCTGTGCCACCGATATTAAAAGGGAAAAGTTGAACCCGAATTTGATAGAGAACTTTAATCCATCTAAGCTATAAATCTTTTGCTAGGTAATCGTTTTTATGAAGGGGAAATTCGGTGATAAGTATATATGTATTTATGGCGAAGCTAGAAAGTTCGGTCAAGGGAGGCACAATTAGTAGCGACGGATGCAGATTCTTGTGGAATCCCAAAAACAATGTGCGTAGTGCACCAAAAAAATTACCAACTTTTTAAGTGAGATATTTTGTTGACCACATTACCAACACATACCTATTGTGTGTTTAGTGTAAATCCATTTCCGCTTGCCCTTGTGCCATTTTAATTGTATCTTTAGGTCAATGGGTAATGTTAGGAAGATTAAATTTGAAGATAAAATTTTGAAACTAAAGGACATGGAAATTGATGATTGGTTTATTACTTAAACATTGATAAACATGCTTATTCATATTAATAACACATCATTTAGTCTCCCTAGTATTACTCTTAGGTCAATACTATTATAGTAAACAAAGAGATAATCATATAGGGCTGAGAGGTCAAACTTTATTAGACCTGTGGGAGGAGAGAGGTTAATGGACCTTTTGTTAATTAGTTTTCCAAAGCTTAATTTGAATTATAACCATCTTCAAATGAGATGTCAAATTTTAAACCTAAAATTTAAATTTGAAGGCTTACATGACACTTAGGCATCTTTTAAACTTTTGCTCTCCAACCGATATGTCAAATTTTAGGGAAGTGTTATTGACACTCCAAAAATCTCATTTTACACTCCTCATAAGTGTATTTTTCTTTCTAAATATAGAAAGTTTGAAGTGTAAAATAAGATTTTTGGAGTGCCAATAACAATGCCCAAATTTTAAACATAAAATAATAATTCATATGTATTTTCTTTGCATTGGAAATGAAAAGAAACAAAAAGATAATGCTTTAAACCAATAAAAAAAATTAATAAAAAACATTTAATAATTAATTAAAAAAATCTGAAGGTGCTGTCAAATTTGGCATTAAGGGGGAGAGATGTCAATCCATGTCATGCTATACCAGATTTAGCTTCTCGATTGGAAAACATTAATGTTGTTTTTTGTTATCATTATTGCTGATTTTGAAGATTTTACCATTTCCTTTGAAGATGCTCTAAAGCGGTGCAGATAATTTGTTGTAGCATTATCTATGGCAGGCACTTGTAACGTCGTTATTGAGTTGTCGTCTTGTTTGGTCATCTACTTAATTAGCACCAGCTTTCCCAACAATGCTGCTTCTTTTTGCGTTTTTTGATGTGGTTAGTTCTCTCTCCCTCTCTCCATCTCCAAGTTAATGTTGCTCTAGGATCAGGCACGGACCCAACCTTGTCTGGGGTGTGCTGCAGCCCACCCGAGATTTGAGATGCAGAAACATATATAGGTAGTTAATCCATTCAGCCATCTTGTTATACCATTACCCAGCTGATATCACCCGAGAATTGAGAATTGAGATGCAGAAACATATATAGCTTGCTCTCTTTTTGACCACGTCACATGTTTTCAAACAATAATCATAATACACACCGAACTAACTTATTTGCTAATTGTTCTTACTATGTGACAGTATTAAATAACATAACAGTTGAGTGGCCTTCAAAAAATTATTATAACCTGTGCTACATCCACATAAATTTATGTTATTATTTCAAATGAGGTTGATTAAGCACAAAACTAGTATACGTGACAGTTTTTTTTTTTTTTTTCTTTCCAACAACGTATATGTAGTTGACATTGGGGTTGGTAGTTGTAGACACCGAAATTTCAGTGAAATAAATGTTAACCAATGCATTAAAATTACAACATTTATTCATTTCACTTACATCACACATTCATTTCACCGACAAACTCCATTCATTTCACCTACATTATACATTTACTTCACCTACCAACTCCACTCACTTCACCAAAAAAATGGATGGTGGTGATTCACTCTCTTGGCCTATAAATAGCCTTCTCCATCAAGAGGAAAAGGAGGAATTTACATACACACCAAAACCTTGAAGCTTTGAAACTCTAAGGCTCTCAAGCAAATCCCGAAGGATCAGTAAAACCCTCTTTGTTCTTCGTCAAATCCCCCTTCAAGATCAAGCCCCGACGGCCCTTGAAGAAACTTCCTTCAATCTTTGAGATCAAGCTCTGACGCCCCTTGAAGAAAGTGTTCATCGTTAATCATCTGTTCATCCTAAGATCAAGCCCCAACGGCCCTTTGGATTAACAAAAAAAAATCAACAAACCCATACACCCATTCTTCAAGATCAAGCCCAACGCCCCTTGAAGACCCATTCATCAACTGTTCATCCTTAGATCAAGCCTCGACGACCCTTTGGATCAACAGCTCATCCACAAACCTACACCCTATGAAGATACAATCAGAGGATCAAATTACAAAGAGATTGTAACCCCCAAATCATTAATACAAAATATATTTTGTACACGTATTCTTGTTTCTTGTTTCAGGAATTTTTCGTATTTACAAATTTGGCACGCCCGGTGGGACATCTCTACCTTTCATCTCTATCCTCAAATCATCGAAAAACGCAAATGGCATCAAGAAAGGATCAAGCTGTTCCCGCAATCAAAGTCAAGAACAAGAACATCATCGCCGCAAGTGGTGATATTTCGGGCATCACAACCCGAAGTAAGGCAAGAGCTCTTTTTGCTGTGGCTTCCGCCCTTGCATTAACTCTGTCAAAGGAATAAGAGCACCTGAGGCACGAGCCTGTGATCACCCTAGCCTCGCTAAGGGCGTCAAGAGGGGAGAGCCCGAGGAAATACTCAGAGTCCTTACTCTCCGACGCTGATTCGAGCGGTAGTACAACCATGCAAGTCATGACCACTGGAGCAACTTCAATCGAGGAACAGCTAGCTTAGATGATGAAGTAATCGCAAAGCTCACACGGACTGTGGAAGAGAAGGACTTGCAGATTGCCGCACTTGTCAATCAACTAGATGCGCGGCCCAACGTGAAAGTCGACCCAAATGTTGGCCTATTAAAGAAAGAAGTCGACGAAGAAGAGGAGCCTCCAGCGGAGAAAGTCGAAGAGAAGCTGAAGCTAGACCAAGCAACGACGTTCATGGGATCTCTCTCTATCCAGCAGCTACAGGAGATGATTGCAAGCACTATCAAGACACAATACGAAGGAAGTTCACATGACTCCGTACTGTACTCAAAGCCTTACTCTTAGAAGATTGATGCTTT
The DNA here is from genome assembly GCF_019419815.1 of Pyrus x bretschneideri. Taxonomy (NCBI): domain Eukaryota; kingdom Viridiplantae; phylum Streptophyta; class Magnoliopsida; order Rosales; family Rosaceae; genus Pyrus; species Pyrus x bretschneideri. Next base: position 8,624,685 of record NW_025999798.1, read on the forward strand.
GAAGATGCCAAGGGGTTATCAGCCCCCAAAATTCATGCAGTTCGATGGAAAAGGCAACCCAAAGCAACATGTCGCCCATTTCATTGAAACTTGCAACAATGCTGGGACAGAGGGGGACTACCTCGTCAAACAGTTTGTGCGTTCGCTGAAAAGTAATGCTTTTGACTGGTACACCGACCTCGAACACGAGTCTATCAACAATTGGGACCAGCTAGAAAGGGAATTCCTCAACCGCTTCTACAACACTCGCCGTACTGGAAGCATGCTAGAGCTGACCAGTACGAAACAGTGGAAAGATGAACTTGTCGTTGACTACATCAATAGATGGCGCTCCTTAAGTCTGGATTGCAAAGATCGGCTTTCTGAAACCTCTGCCATTGAGATGTGCGTTCAAGGCATGCATTGGGGGTTACATTACATCCATCAAGGCATAAAACCAAGAACATTCGAAGAGCTAGCAACTCATTCCCACGACATGGAGCTGAGTATCGCTAATCACGGGAAAAAAGAGCCGATTACTAACTTCAAGAAGGATAAAGTATTCGCCCTAAATGTAGACAAGACTGGGAAGAAACCCGCTAAGAAAGCTTTCACCGTCAACACTACCCCTATCAAGACCTCCTCAGCGCCCATTAAGATCTCCTCCAAGAAGAAAGCGAAGGAGATAAAGAAAGGTGAGCCTTATCGCACCCAAGACAGATACAAGAGCACCTTGAGAGAGTTGGAACAGAAAACGTACCCTTTTCCTGACTCTGACATGGCTGCCATGTTAGATGACTTGCTGAAAAAAAAGGTGATTGTGCTACCCGAATGCAAGCGTCCTGAAGAAATGAATCGCATAAACGATCCTAGGTACTGCAAGTACCATTGTATTGTGAGCCATCCTGTTGGCAAATGCTTCGTTCTTAAAGAACTCATCATGAAGCTAGCACAACAAGGGCAAATTGAGCTCGACCTTGAGGACATGGCCGCAACGCATACCACTACAATTGTGTTTAGATCGTTCAATCCCGTGCCTCTCTAAGCGACACCTAACCATTCCTGTGAATGCTCAAGCTGCACGGCACCTCCTACACAACCATTATTGGGGGGAAGCGACCAAGATGCACATACCGATGATGAAGAAGGATGGATATTGGTAACCTACAAAAAGACAAGGAAGCCAAGACCACGAGTCATACAGCCAAAGGTGGAACAAAGAAGAAATCACCACGGCCGCAACAATGGGAAGCCTAAAAGAAACATAAAGGATGATAAGACAACATATGCTGGGGAACCTATGGAGTAGGAGCCACACATTCCCGTTTCCTTGTACGAGTACTTCCCGAATGATTTTTTCCAACAGTGCACTACCGTCGCTTGTCACATGGTTGAAATAGAAATAGAAGAGCCCTCAAAAGGCAAAGCTATCGCCACTGAGGTAGAAAAAACCCTCACACCTGAAGAAGGTCTGCCAACACACTTTAGCATCGAGGAAGCGCTACAATTGCCAAAAAAGATGCGAAGAGCACTAGCAGCAGTCTTGGCAAGTCCCGGCGACCACGAAGTGTAAGAAAGTAACGACGAAGGCTCGAAGCTTCAGCCACATGAATGTGCCACATGTTGTGCCACCCATGACGCAATTAACTTCACTGACGAAGACCTACTGCTGGGATCAAAGCCTCACAACCGTCTTCTCTTCGTCTCGGGGTACGTAAGGGAACACAAAGTCAACCGCATGCTTGTGGATGGTGGGTCGGCCATAAACATCATGCCAAAATCAACAATGACCATAATTGGCATCAAGGTGAATGAACTATCCCTGAGCCGTCTGCTGATCCAGGGTTTTAACCAAGGAGGACAAAGGGCGATGGGCATGATCCGAGTAGAGATGACCATTGGTGAGCTCAAATCAAGCACGATAGTCCACATGATTGATGCAAAAACTTCCTACAGCTTGCTTCTAGGAAGACCTTGGATCCACGCAAATGGGGTAGTACCGTCCACCCTTCACCAATGTCTAAAATTTTACCAAGAAGGAGTGAAGGTGATCCAAGGTGACACCAAGCCATTCACCGAAGCTGAGTCACACTTGCAGACGCCAAGTTCTACATGGACGAAGACATGGTACCCGAAGCCCTTCCGGAAGAAATCAAATCCATGGGCAAAACATCACCTAAAAAGCAGGAGTGACAAGCCATGCCTAAAAAGCAAAAAGGGCAAGCCGTGCCATCTTCAAGCAAAGACGATGACGAGTTTGCTAAACTTGCAACAACCAAAGGGAGTATGATGCCTTCAAAAGGACCGAACACACCTATATTCCGGTATATCCTGATGTCAAGAAGAAAGAATGGTCAATCTCCATTTGAAACTGGAACAAGAAAAGCCGATACACAGTGGCACACGAATAATGTGAAGTTGCTCAAGACGAATGCAGTTTTGCCTTTGACACAGCTAGGGGTGCTAAGGTCGCAAGATTACCATAAGGCTTCATAAAAGCTCTACCAAAGGAGGTGGAATCAAGCTTTCTTCCAACCAAGAGGACCGAGGAAGGTTTCGACCCAAACGCCTACAAACTCATGTCGAAGGCCGGGTACGACTTCGCTTCCTCTGCTACGGCTGGAAAGAAGGTTTCAAACACTGTCAATGACAAAGAACGTAACCTCACCAAAACTCAAAAGAAGTTGAAGGAGCATGGTTACGAAGTTGACAACAACAAAGTCGAACTTGGCTTCACACCAAATGCACCCGTGATGATTTCAAACAAAGCGAAAAACACTAGCTCTCAATACGTCAGCGTGAGCATTGAACAAGACTAAGAAGAGCCTAAACCCGCCCCTCGGGTGTTGGTCTTCGATAGGATGAGCCGTTCAAGCTCCAGAATTTTAGTGCTTAATCGCATTGGTGGTCAAGATCGAACCTCTATCTTCAAGAGGCTTAACGCGTCAACATCCCAAAGCTCTGTTTTTGAAAGGTTGTTAAAGCCTAAGAAACAAAGCAACACAACTATCTTTCCTATGCAACGATCAGCTTTGGAAAGATTTGAAGATAATGAGAAGCTTTCTAGAAAGAGGAAGACAACCCCAAAGGAAGAAAAGCTCGATGGGTTAGCAGAAAAAGACGACGTTCGAAACTTGATTCCTTCAAGGATGAAGCGCCAATCAATCTTAGAGGTCGACACAAATGGACCACTGAAAGTAAGAAGGCGTACTATCATCCACACCGGACAATCCTTATGCCAACAAGCTCGAGAAGACAACACTGAAGATGAGGTCCAAGATGTCTTCCACATCACGGGTCAAGAAGGTAAAGAAGACGAAATCCCCAAGGAAGATGTCACTGCTGCACCACCACAGCTCGAAGATGGGGGGCAAGCCACGGTTGATGATCTCAAGGAACTCAACTTAGGTACAAGCGAGGAACCAAAGCTTATCTTTGTAAGTGCATTATTAAGTACGGATGAGATATATGAGTATTATCAGCTGTTGTTAAAGTACAAAGACGTCTTTGCTTGGACCTACAAAGAAATGCCCGGCCTGGACCCTATCATCGTTGTTCATCATCTTGCGGTCAGGCCTGGAATGCGACCGATAAAGCAAACTCAAAGACGCTATCGATATGAGCTTATCCCACAAATCGAGGTTGAGATCGATAAGCTAATCGAAGCAGGCTTTATTTGAGAAGTACAATACCCCAAGTGGATCTCCAACATCGTCATTGTCCTTAAGAAATCAGGACAAATACGTGTTTGCGTAGACTTCAGGGACCTCAACGATGCTTGCCCAAATGATGACTTCCCCTTGCCAATCATTGAAATCATGGTGGATGCAACCACTGGCCATGAGGCATTATCATTCATGGATGGCTTTTCTAGGTACAATCAAATTCGCATGGCCCTCGAAGACGAGGAACTAACAGCCTTTCGTACTCCAAAAGGTATCTACTGCTACAAGGTGATGCCCTTTGGTCTAAAGAACGCTGGAGCTACGTATCAATGCGCAATGCAGAAAATCTTCAATGACATGCTACACAAAAACGTAGAATGTTACGTAGATGATGTGGTGGTTAAGACAAAGAAAAGATCAGACCACTTGAAGGATATGCGAATAGTGTTCGAAAGGCTGCGAAAATACAACCTCAAGAGGAACCCGTTAAAGTGTGCATTTGGCGTCACCTCTGGAAAATTCCTCGGCTTCATCGTCAAACACTGTGGTATTAAAGTGGACCAATCAAAGATCAAGGCCATTCAAAGCATGCCCGAGCCAAGAAACCTGCACGAGCTGAAAAGTCTACAAGGACGGCTAGCCTTCATCAGACGCTTCATCTCCAACCTCGCAGGGCGTTGTCAACCGTTTAGTCACCTTATGAAGAAAGACGTTCCATTCGTATGGGACAAAACATACCATAATGCTTTTGAAAGCATAAAGAAATATTTGTCAAGTCCACCTGTGCCCGGGAAACCGCTCATATTGTATATTGCTACTTAGGAAAGTTCAATCGGAGCACTCTTGGTGCAAGAGAATGAATCCCAGAAAGAAGGAGCACTTTACTACCTCAGTCGAACTCTCACCGGCGCTGAGTTGAACTATTCCCCAATAGAAAAGATGTGCCTTACTTTGGTGTTTGCCATTCAGAAGCTCAGATATTACATGCATGCTTACACCATCCACCTGGTTGCTAAAGTCGACCCTGTCAAATACGTCATGTCCAAGCCAGTCTTGACAAGGTGACTCGTTAAATGGGCTTTGCTTCTTAATCAATATGAGATCATCTACATCCCAGCTAAAGCCGTCAAGGGACAAGCGCTAACAGACTTCCTTGCCGATCATCCAATCCTGGCTGATTGGAAAATCTCAGATGACTTGCCTAACGAGGAGGTGTTCTACATCGACATCTTCCCGACATGGACGATGTTCTTCGATAGATCTGCACGAGTAGACGGAGCGGGGGCAGGAGTAGTATTCATGTCTCTACAAAGGCAAATACTACCTTACTCCTTCCAACTGAGTGAGCTATGCTCCAACAATGTTGCTGAGTACCAAGCATTGATCATCAGGCTCCAAATGGTGATCAACATGGAAATCACAGGTCTTGAGGTATATAACGATTCCAAGCTCATAATCAATCAACTCTTAACTGAATATGAGGTGAGGAAAGATGATCTCGTCCCATACTTCCGGCTGGCGACTCAACTGCTACAAAAGTTCGAGGCCGTGACACTAGAACATGTGCCAAGAAAGGAAAATCAAATGGCAGACGCTCTCGCCAATCTAGCCTCGAGTATGACACTAGGAAAAGATAAAGCTGCAGACGTGCCAGTTTGCCAAAGATGGGTGATTCCGCTCGTTAATGAAATGTCACTGGATGATACAAATGTCATCTTAGTACTTCCAGTCAATGCTGAAGAGTGGAGACAACAGCTGATTGACTACTTAGAGCACGGAAAGCTTCCAGATGATCTTAGACACCGTTCCGAAATACGTCGACGAGCACCCCGCTTCCTTTACTACAAAGGAACACTCTACCGACGCTTTTTTGAAGGAGTGCTCTTGAGATGCCTAGGTGATGAAGAAGCCAATCAAGCCATGAAAGAAGCACATTCAGGTGTGTGTGGGGCGCATCAGTCTGGACCGAAGCTACATTTCCAGCTCAAAAGAATGGGTTACTATTGGCCGAGCATGGTGAAGGATTGCCTGGAACACGCCAAAAGGTGCCAAGCCTGCCAATTCCACGCCAACTTCATGCATCAACCGCATGAACCATTACACCCTACGGTTGCTTCATGGCCGTTTGACGCATGAGGATTGGACGTTGTAGGACCAATTACGCCAAAGTCATTTGCATGAGAGGCTTACATCCTAACTGCAACAGATTACTTGTTGAGTTCCATATGATGGTGTCCTTAGGCCTCAAAGGGCACAAATAACTTTTTGTGCATAGTGCCCATATTTTTTTGTAGTGCCAATCAATTATGCTTGTCGAGTTCCATTGAATGATTATAGAACTCTATGTTGTCTGTTAGAAAGTACCATGGGAAATGTCGTAGTTTAACAAACAATGAACAATGAAAGGCATGATCTCGCCTTAGGTTACATAGGTAGTCTAACACAGAAGTTAGATGTAGTCATGAAATAAAAAAGTTGCTACGCTATTGAACCGTTGGGTTGTTTTGGACATGTCTAGGAAGCGAAACATGATAGTTGAATAGGTACTTTCTGACGTCACGTCTTGAACCTAAACATATTTTGAGATCGGGGCATGACAATCACAACAACCTAGAAAAAGAAATAATCATGTCAGGTCCATGAGATGATAAATAATTAAGTTTCAAATATAGCACTGGCAGGGCAGCATGTGCCCACTAATGGCAGCTGCCCCCATTCAACTCTTTTTGCCATGAAAAATGGTCTAATTAGAACTGTAAATTACCCATATACTCCTAAATGAAGTCTCAATTTAACACTAAACTCAATATACCCTCTCACGTTCTATATTTTTCTTACCCTCTTACCCTTTCGAGCCATGTAATTTTTCTCATTAGCTTATGGTTTACAAATTTACCATTCTAAACACTAGTTACTCAAATTATGTTGGACAATAAGTTGATAGCATTCTTTCAAAATTTTAATTTAAATTCATCATTCGAAGTTGACTCACTAAAATTTTTTTTGGTTCCGTCCATTGCATATAGTATGCAACTACTGGTAAGCAACTCAGATTATAATTAATTAAATCCATTCGCACGGCAGAGAATGTCAACTTAAAATTCCAGAACAATCCTCCCTGTCACCGAGGTCTATAAGACCAACTGAAAGTCTACAAAACATACTATGTCAACCATCCCATTAACAAATTTCACATAAATTAACTTCAAATATAAAAGAATAATTAAAAAAGGGTGAGCTGATTGGCACTTTTTTTATTGTGTACTCAAAAATGTATTTTCTCAAAAAGAAAAAAAAAATATTAGAGTGCAAAATGATTTTTTTAGAATAACAATTACAACAACCTTAAAAAATAAAATAATCATGTTAGCCAGGCCCCAAGAGATGATAAAGAAGTTTCACATACAGTATGCAACCAACAGTAAACAACTCTGATATATAACTAATTAACTTCATTAGCACGGCAAAGAATGTCAACTTAAAATTCCTCTGAACCCATTCTTCATAAATAGCTTGTATACATGTTCCTGACCACAATCTGGTACTTAAAACCCAACAACATTTTTCATTGAGGCAATTGCGCCAGTATTTGAAGCATATAGGATTGATCCACAGAAATCGACTGATCGCGATCACAGTGATGGGATCAAGTAACAAGCCCGTGATTTACTTCTGCTTCAGTTTGCTTCTCAGGAGCTTATTGATTGCAGCATCTGTGATTGGTGTTGTGTTCATGTTAAGTAGCAAGCAATCTGAAGATTGGTACACTGACAGCAGCCAAACTTACTACGAAACCCTTTCCTTTAAATTTACTCAATCACCGGCCTTCATGTAAGTTTGATGAATCATGTACTTACCTTTGAACTTTTCGTTGTTTCAGTTAAGCATTATCAAACACATTTTTGGCATTTCGGGTTTAGGGTTTTATTGATAGGCCCGAACCTGCCCAACTAAAATTTTCCTTGTGTGATCGTTTGCCCTTGTCTTTTTAATTCGTTAACTCATTCTCATACACCCTCTTTTTGGTTGGCTCATTTTCTCTTGGCCTAATTTGATCTGACTTTCACCCATCCTCAGTCTTGAAACATTTTATTTGGGTGATAACGATCTTAAACTTTTTGAGATTAACATTGAGAATTTTTGCAACAACTTAACATTCGTCCCAAAAAGTAGAGAGTTTCTATTTCCCCACCAATAAGGACGATTAGGGAACATGATAACTTTACGTAAGACGTGCACTTTTGTGAGTAGTGACAACGTATTTTATTATCGAAATTTTTTGTATCCTAGATCGATCAACCTGCGAAGTAACAAATGAGAGACCCGGCACAGATTTCAGTATGCATAAATTAGTTGAGTATGCTTCTCCTTTTTTAGGTTTGAAGAATTGAGAGCAAGTTTAAGTTGCACCGAAACCTTAATTTGAAACTAATGAAACCGTACGTGCGTGCAGATACTACGTTGCAGCATTATCTCTTTCAGGGCTTTATGGTCTCATTACCATGTTCACATCCTTTTTAGTTATCTTAGAACCAGCTTCCTCAGCAGTCTTGGTCCTTTTTGCGATTTTTGATGTGGTTAGCTCTCTCTCTCTCTCTCTCTCTCTCTCTGTGCTCATGCTAATAATAGACTGAATTTAAATTATACATCCAATCATTAATCAAATTTACCAACGATCCATATTCACGATCTGGCGAGTACTTTTGTATAGTAAGAACAAACATCCACATAAAAATAAAGGTGTATGTATAACTAATCTGGGCAAAATATGTGACACAGTTGATATTGGGGATCATAGCATCGGCCACAGGCACTGCTGGAAGTGTTGCATATATCTTGCTAAGGGGCAATGAAGATTTTACATGGTCGGATTCCTGCTATGCTTACAACAAATTCTGTCGACATCTCGGGGTCTCTTTCGGGGTTTCCTTGGTAGCCTCCATTTTGCTTGTCTTGCTTCTCTGGACCTCCGTCATCACTCTTTACAAAAGGATCTCCTCCAAACGGATCAGCCCACCACCACAGTTTCAATTAGCATCAGAGACACCTACTTAACGCTTGAGAAACATTTTCTGTACGCGCGTATGTATGTATATGTGTGTGTATGCGCGGACCTGAGTGTTGTGATCCAAACATCCTTTATTAATTGTACTTATAATATATGCTAGCTCTCTCTTATTGTAATATAGCGTGAGTTTGTAATGGTTAATAATATGTGATCATAAACATTTCTGGAATTTTGGAATTCATGAGGCTCTTTCTTCCTTCTTATTCAATATCCATCTTTAAGGAGATTTAAATTCATGACTTCCTCCAACAAAATTAATAGAGACAGTGTACTATTAAGTTAAGCACCTACTATCACAAAAGTGCGTGAAGGGTCGGTAACTACTACTATACATATCTCTACAATGACTAAATGAATACGTAAGACCTGTCAAACCATAGAGACACTCTAAGATCCATTTCCGTAGCTTCTCTCATATCAATTCTATTAGATAAGCATGTAATATTGGTAGATTAGATTGCCATGTTAGCATTACCACATGTGCAGTAGCGTATGGGATAAGCTAGATGGTTTTAATTCACTTGTATAAATAGCCTTTTCCATCTATTTCTAAGACTAAATCGGTATTGTAATAACTGTTTTTCTAGAGAAAGAGAAACACAATTGAGAATAGTTTTCTTCTTCCTTAAGCTTTTCTGTGTTTCTTATTTCTGCAATTCTTCAGCTCTTTCATGGATGCATGTTTAGAAATTCAAGATTAGAAACAGATGAATGGACACGTCTCATTGAGCTTAAATTGGAGGCGTTTACAGTAACTAATTCCAAAACATGATCGAACAAGCCTATATGGGTATGCCTAAATTGTATACCCAAAAAGTAAAAAAGAAAAAAATTCATTAGATACATAATTATATTGAAAATGCTAGTAGGTAATGAATGCCCACAGTAATATTGAAATCCTTGGCAGATGAATGTGGACTTGGAAATGAAGGAGATCATTTGTCAAAAGGTGTGTTGTAAATTTTCAACATGTAATAATACGGAGTTGCTCTATAAATAGAGCACTCCGACTACTATCAATATATATAGAGAAGAGAAAGAAGGGAAGAATAAATAACATTAGTTTCTATTCCTCCCACTTTTATTAGTCATTCCCTTACGTTACAATTATAGTGTGATATTTTACACCTGCTTCGCTTCTGTCACTAGTAAAGTTTATCTATTTAACTTTTACCTATTTATAACACGTTATCAGCATGACTCTCTAAATAAAACTATTCCTCATTTCTCTTCGCCGAAAGAAAAAAATGTTTCCTCTAAGAATTTTACTATTCATCTTCTTCCTCTACCTCAACTGCTGGATATTCCCTCGCGAAGAATTGTTTGCACCATGCCTACTTTTAGTTCTTAACCTAACAGTTACATATATCTTTGATTTCTTGTTTGGTGTAAATCTTGATTACTAACCGAGTATTTATTTATGTTAATTTTACTACAATCTAAGATGGTACGGTATAATCGCTCATCTTGAACTGCAAATTTAATCTTACTGCAATCCATGATGGTGCGGTATCATCGCCTATCTTGGATTGCAGATCTAAATTTACTGCAAATTTTAGGTGGAGCGGTATTATCGCCCATCATACCTTGTATATTTAAATTTGTCTGCTGCTTAATTTCATTACAATTTTAGGTGTTGCGGTATAATCGCCCACCTTGCTTTGCATATTTAAATTTTCATGCTACTTGAGTGGTGTGGAATAATCGCCCATCATATGTTATGAGAATGGTGCGGTACAATCGCCATCCTCATTCATCATGTAAATCTCGAGCCAAAAGTTTCGAGTGCTTATCATTTTGGCCTGAAAATCAAAATGAAGAACTTGTAAGAACCAAAAGTTCTAACACTACATCCCCCATATTACATATTATTGCAAGTTCTTACACATCTCAATTTTCTTTTAGAAAAGAAAATGGTGAACTTGGCAAAGCTTGATTATGCTGCCCTGGACATTACTGGGAAGAATTACCTTACCTGGGTATTGGATACCAAGATCCATCTGGAAGCAGGGAATCTTGGAGATACCATTAGAGAAGAAAACAACTTATCCTCTCAAGATCGGGCGAAGGTCATGATCTTTATTCGTCGCCATCTTGATGAGGACTAAAGAGCGAGTACTTAACGGTTGAGGATTCGTTAGCTCTCTGGAAGGCATTGAGAAACAGATACAATCACCAGACAACGGTTCGCTATGAATGGACTGACCTAAGGATCCAGGATTTCAAGTCAGTGGCTGAGTACAATTCTGCGTTGTTCAGAATTACCTCTTAGGTGAAGCTCTGTGGGGATATCATTATTGAGGAAGATATGCTGGAAAAGACTTTCAGCACATTTCATGCCTCTAACGTGCCCCTTTAGCAGCAGTATAGAGCGCGAGGCTTCACTGAATACAACTTAAGGTCTCAGACTTCATGGTGGAAAAGGGGAAATGAAGTATACCGGTTTGATTGAATCATTGATGTTTGATGTACTTCTATTATGTTGAACTTGTAGTTTAAAAACTAGCATTTCAGATTCAATAAAAATGACATTTAAATTTCCTGTTATAACTTGTCTTTAACTGTGATTCCCTTACTCAGAGAGCATGGATAAAAACTATGGTCACTCTCAAAACTTGAGAAGTAGTAGAGATATTTGTCTTGCAGACAGTGTAACCACGCATACAATACTTCGAGATCAAAAGTATTTCTTAAGGTTGATGCTTACAAAAGTAAGGGTAACAACAATATCAGGGTAATCATATGTGATTAAAGGTTCATGGAAAGCCCATATTATGTTACCAAATGAAACAATATTGTCTATACATAATGCATTGTATGCTACTCGATGTACTCGAAATTTGTTGAGTTTTAAAGACATACGTTTAAATGGATACCATATTGAAACAAAAAGTGCAGAAAATGTGGAGTATTTATGCATTACCTCCAATGATACCCAGAAGCGTATATTGAAGACGTTGCGTGGTTTGACGAGTGGATTGTATTATACATACATAAAAACAGTTGAATCAAATACTGTCATGAACCAGAAGTTCATGGATTCAAAAGTTTACACGCATTGGCATGACTATCTGGGTCACCCAGGATCTACCATGATGCGTAGAATCATTACCAACGATAATGGACATCCATTATCGAGCAGACACATTGCTATCTCAAATGATAACCCTTGCAAGGCTTATTCTCAAGGGAAGTTGGTAATTAGACCATCACAATTAAAGGTTGATGTTGAATCCCCATCATTTTTGCAAAGAATTCAATGGGATATTTGTGGGCCGATTCAACCATCTTGTGGACCATTTCGATATTTTATGGTTTTGGTTGATGCATGTACCAGATGGTCACATGTTTGTCTCTTGTCTACTTAAAATGTAGCTTTTGCAAGATTTCTTGCTCAAATAATTAAGTTGCGAGCACAGTTCCCAAATTACCCTATTAAGTCAATCCGACTTGATAACGCTGGTGAATTTACGTCTCAAACCTTTGATGATTACTGCATGACATTGGGCATCGATGTTGAACACCCTGTTCCTCATGTCCATACTTAGAATGGTTTAGCAGAAACATTGATCAAGCGGCTTCAGTTAATAGCCCGCACTCTGCTTATGAAAACAAAATTGCCAATTTTTGCATGGGGACATGCCATCTTACATGCTGCATCATTGGTTTAATTGAGACCTATAGCCAACCACCAATACTCATCAATACAAATCGTGTTTGGGCATCAGCCAAACATTTCACATTTACGAGTTTTTGGTTGTGCTGTTTATGTACCTTTTGCACCACCACAATGCACTAAAATGGAACCCCGGTGCCGACTGGGAATTTACATGGGTTTTGATTCACCATTTATCATTAGATATTTGGAACCCTTGACAGGTGATATGTTTACAGCTCGTTTTGCTGATTGTCACTTTGATGAGACAGTCTTCCCGTCGTTAGGGGGAGAAAAGACTGTTCCAGAAGAACGGAAAGAGCTGACATGGTTTGTTCCCACCTTATCTCATTTTGATCCACGTAGCACTCAATGTGAAAATGAAGTGAAAATAATCGTTCATCTTCAAAGTATTGCTAATCAAATGCCAGATGCATTTAATGATGCTATGAAAGTGATAAAATCACGTATACCAGCTGCAAATGCACTTGCAAGAATTGATGTCCCTGTTGGACAAAATAAAGTGGCGGCAAATGATTCATCTGGTGCACGCCTGAAACGTGGTAGGCCTCTAGGTTCAAAAGATTCAGCCCCTTGAAAGAGAAAGTCGAGGGCAGAACTGAATCCAAAAGAAAACATTCAAGAAGAAAAAATGAATGACGTATCCACAATTCATGATTCTGTACTTTCAGAAAAAGAAAATGTCCTTGATGATACACATGTACCTGAAGAAACAGAGGTACATGAAAGCAAATAAATCTCCATAAACTATGCTTGTACTAATGAATTGTGGGATCATAATGAAATAATCATCGACGACATGCTCGCATTCGCGATAGTCACTGAAATCATACTAAGTAATGATCTTGAGCCCCGCTTTTTTGATGAATGCAAATATACTAAGTGGAAATATGCAATCCAGGTAGAATTAAATTCCTTGGAAAGGCGAAATGTTTTTGGACCAGTAGTCCAAACTCCACATGGTGTAAACCCCGTGGGTTATAAATAAGTATTCACAATGAAACGCAATGAGAAAAACGAGATTGCAAGATATAAAGCACAACTCGTTGCACAAGGCTTTTCGCAAAGATCTGAAATTGATTATGAGGAGACATACTCCCCTGTAATGGACGCAATTACGTTCCGTTACCTAATAAGTTTAGTGGTTTTGAAAAAACTTGACATACGACTTATGGATGTCATCACCGCGTATCTATATGGAGAATTAGATGGTGACATATATATGAAAGTCCCAAAAGGACTTAAATTGCCTGAAACAACTAACAAACCCCAAGGTATACTCTCAATCAAATTAGGGCGATCATTGTATGGGCTGAAACAATCTGGACGAATGTGGTATAATCGCCTCAGTGAGTATTTGATTAAAGAAGGATATATCAACAATGTCATTTGCCCTTGTGTGTTCATTAATTAAGAAATCTAACTCTTGATTTGCTACAGTGGCAGTATATGTCGATGATATGAACCTAGTTGGAACCCCTGAAGAACTCGATAAAACTGTTAAATATTTGAAAAGCGAATTTGAAATGAAAAACCTTGGAAAAACAAAATTTTGTCTTAGCCTGCAGATCGAGCATTGTTTTAGTGGAATTTTGGTCCACTAATCAGCTTACATTGAAAAAATCCTGAAGCGATTTGGCATGAACAAGGCTTATCTACTCAGCACGCCAATGGTCGTTCGTTCTTTGGACATTAAGAAGGATCCATTCTGTCCAAAAGAAGATGATGAACTGGTCATTGGTCCAGAAGTACCATATTTGAGTGCAATATGTGTTTTATTGTATTTAGTATAATGTACTAGACCAGATATAGCTTTTTCAGTCAACTTGTTAGCAAGGTATAGCTCTATTCCAACAATTCGTCATTGGAAGGAAGTCAAAGATGTATTTCGATACCTTCGTGGGACAATAGACATGGGTCTCTTCTACCCAAAGAAATCCACCAATGACCAGATCCTTGTTGGATATGCAGATGCTAGTTTTCTCTTTGATCCACATAAAGCCTGCTCACAAACTGGATATGTGTTCAAGAATGGAGATACAACAATCTCATGGCGCTCAACAAAGCAAACATTAGTTGCTACATCTTCAAATCATTCAGAAATACTTGCTTTACATGAAGCAAGTCGTGAATGTTCTTGGTTAAGATCAATGATCCATCATATTCGAAATTCATGTGGTCTACCTTCAAAGTCAGACACTCTAACTGTCATTCATAAAGATAATGCAGCCTGTGTTGCCCAAATGAAGGAAGGATTCATCAATGGCGATAAGACTAAACACATATCTCCCAAGTTTTTCAGTGCACATGAGCTTCAGAAGGCTAAAGTTATTAAAGTCAGACAAATCCATTCCAATGAAAATCTGGCAAACTTGTTCACCAAATCTCTACCAAAATGCATGTTTCAGAAGATAGTGCAAAGTATCGGATTACGTCAACTTACCAATCAGATAAATTTGGAGAATGCAGAATCAGAGGGAGCATCCATGATACATGCACGTTGTACTCTTTTTCCTTTGATTAGGATTTTTCCCATTGAGTTTTTCCTATCAAGGTTTTAACAAGACAACATAAGCATAACAATCCAAGTAAAGTTATACTCTTTTTCCTTTGCTATGGTTTTTTTCCTACTGATGTTGATATGTGGGTATCTAAGGGGGAGTGTTGAAAATGCTAGTGGGTAATGAATACCCACAATAATATTGAAATCCTTGGCAGATGAATGTGGACTTGGAAATGAAGGGGATTATTTGTCAAAAGGTATGTTGTAAATTTTCAACATGTAATAATATGGAGTTGCTCTATAAATAGAGCACTCTGACTGCTATCAACATATATAGAGAAGAGAAAGAAAGGAAGAATAAATAACATCAGTTTCAATTCCTTCACTTTTATTAGTCATTCCCTTATGTTACAATTATAGTGTGATATTTTACACTCATTTCGTTCTTGTCACCAGTAAAGATTATCTCTCTAACTTTTACCTATTTATAACAAATTACTTATTTAGTGAAACCAGGAGTGACCCAAGTGATGGTTACGTAACTCATAATATATACACACCCATTTCGTTCAACCAACACTGTGTAGACTATTTTCACACACAAAAAGGATAAGATCCATATCTTATAATCCACCTATTTTCACAATGACGTGTCCGTCCAGAGATGAACATTATTATTATTATAATGATTCCATCATCATCCTTCACTGAATTTCTTGAAGGTTATGTGGAAGTAGTTAGTTGAAAAGCTTTCTTGAAGGTCTCTCACTTGAACTTGAATGGTAGGTGATATATACAGATTACAGATCAAAAGAAAAGGTTGGCCACTTTCTTGGGAGAGAAGCAAAATACAATTGTGTGCGCTATGATAATACCTATAGTTTAATTCGTAGTTAAAAGTCACATCAAACACATAATTTGCGTGTTGTTGTTCCAATCTCTAGAATCAGTATTCTTGCTCTTTATCATATTTTTTTCTTCCACCCGGATACTAGATTATGCACTAATAATGACTAAGATATTGAATTAAGTTTAAGTTAATTCTGCTTTAATGTAACATCTCACATGGGAGTAGATTCTGTAAGCTTTATATGTATATTCTCATCTCTACCTAGCACGATGCCTTTTGGGAGCTCACTGGATGTGGTTGGGGGCCAAAACGGATAATATCGTGCTACGCTGGAGTCGAGCCCGAAATATGATGAGGACCCAGGTTAGGATGTGACATTTAATTTCTTTCTTTTTTTCCCTTTCGGATCAACCAAACAGAATACGATACTATGGGTGCTGATCTCACGTAAAAACAAAGGCAAATGTCTCTTTCTTTTTTCTTTTAATTTTTTAATCAAACATAAATGATTGGAAGCCCATAGTATTTGTATTCTGTTTGGTTGATCCGAATGGGGAAAAAGAAACAAATTAAAGCAGAATTAGCTTAAACTTAATTCAATATCTTCATCATTATTAGTGCATAATCTAATATCCGGGTGGAAGAAAAAAATAGGATAAAGAGAAAGAATAGTGATAATTAACGGTTCTAGATGTTGGAATCACACCACGCAAATTATGTATTTGTTGTGACTTTAAACTACAATTAAACCCGTGCGTGCAATTGTAATTTGTCAAGATTACATGACGGATATAGGGTTTGGAAAGTACTTAATTAACTAAGAATTATTTGTCTTCTCAGAGCTTCTAAATCAAAATGAATTTTGGCCCAGTTGTTTTATTCAGCAGAGTCACAAAGCCATTTTTCCCTGTATATAAAAATATAGGCAGACATGGGAGGGAATAAAACACAAAATCGTGTATGCAAAAATATATAAGTTCTTAATTAACCACTTTAAGTTGCAAAGAGTTTGTAACACAGTTAGTTAAGAGCATTAACCTTTGCACTCAAAGTCTTGATTTAATTTTCCTCACCCTAGCTAATATTGTTGTATAAAAACCACTTAAACTATACAAGCGTGACTACGTACTAATTAATAGATGTACGTCATGTTCCTTGCCCCAAAAGACTTAGCTGTGACAACTAGCCCTATTGCATTCTAAATACAATTGGTACTGAAACTTACAAATTAAGATGAATTGTCGATTTAGTTTTTAAATTATTACTCGAGCGAAAAATTAGGTCCTTGAATTACTTTTTCAGAAAAATAAGTCTCTAAACTCATTACAAACAACCAATTTTATCCTTGCTGTAAGATTTTAAGCTTTTTCAATTTTCTGTTCACTTAAGTAATGTAACTTGTACATGACATATCTAAAAGGGTAAAATCGTTGTTTTTTATGCCATGCTCTGGAGTTGTTCTTTAGGGTAACCAGAACCCTTTGACGAAAGAAAAGAAACAGCTCCGCTCCATTCCTCTAGGTGCGCTGCGCTTTAAGATGATGTTGGGAAGATTGAAGGAATTGATTCAAATTTTTGCTGATAAATTCTCAAACAGTGACGAATCTTGACGAATTTTCAACGTTGGTTGAACAAGGAGATGTCTGATGGGGAGCCTCCATGTTACAGTAAATCACTTTTCATCTAATTTGTTTCATCAAATGAATTTTTAACAATTGTACATGAGTAATTAATAAAAAAAATCCATTTATGTTGTCCCTTTCTGTGTCTGCATAGATTCCTTCACTGTAATGGGATTTAGTACAATAAAATTGGTGTTTGTTATTGAAGAGTTGAAATTATATATTTTCATGAAATTTTCTTTGTAATGGCCAAATCGAAAACCCTTAATGTTTATATAAAAGATTCCCCAACTAAAAAAGTTGCAAATTAGGCTTTAAAATTTTCAAAACCGGGGAAAATTTGAGCAGGAAAAATGGGGAGACGGATGTTTCTCCCAGTTGTGTTTCATGAGCGATGAAATGGTAATTTTAACCTTCAAATTCTGTCATGTGTTGGTTACATAAACTAAATTAACAGAAAATTAGATGGAAAAGTTTGAAATCTAACGACAAGAATGAAACTGGCTCTTTGTAATGAGTTGAGACTTGTTTTTCTAAAAAAATAATTCAGGAATAATTTAAGGACTAAATCGACAATTCACCTTACAAAATATAACCATACAACAAATGCAATTAATAGAGAGCTGCTAGACCCACCATATTGTCTTATTTCTCCACCCATGTTATAATTTCACCCAACCATAAA
Organism: Pyrus x bretschneideri; assembly: GCF_019419815.1. Taxonomy (NCBI): domain Eukaryota; kingdom Viridiplantae; phylum Streptophyta; class Magnoliopsida; order Rosales; family Rosaceae; genus Pyrus; species Pyrus x bretschneideri. The sequence goes on from NW_025999798.1 coordinate 8,642,733, forward strand.
AAGTTAAAATATTGAAATATTATTTTCTCACCTATTATTATTCCTAAACTAACCACTAATATATCTAAAATTGTAAACTTGTCTCTTAGGAGAAAGAGAATAACTTCTTTGCCCGATTCCACAATTGTAACGTCACAATAACAAAACCATTGACCTTCCCAACTTCTCGAGCCCATTATATTAATTCTTCTTTGCCCTTGAATAATTACATACCAAAATTTCACATTATGAATAAAAATACAAGAGTATAATTTTTCACACAAAACACTAAGAACCTTATAAGAAATGCGAAGGAAAACAATAGCTGCATAGAAAATCTAAAAATGATATCACGGGGATGGAGAGGAAGTTATTGGACTAGAGAAAGATAGGTTTTTCAATGTTATAAATGAGAAATATGAGAACATAAAAAATTTCCAAGTAATGGCATCGTCATTAGAGCAAGACCTGACAAGTGCATTTATATTGTTTTTCTTAGAACTTCTCAGAAGTTGTAGAAAATCTAGTTACAATTGAAAAGCTTACTGAAGATTTGAAGAAGGCCAAGCATATGACAGAGCTAGAGATTGAAGAAAGGAACAAGAGAATTGTTGATTTGGATAAGAAACATCTGTTTTGTGGAAAAGTATGACTAAGTCTGCAGGAAGCCATGTTTACTGAAAACCGACAAGCAGAGGAACTTCAAATCTTCAAGCATTATTGGAAGCAAACAAAACTGGACAATTATAAACTTGGAACCATCCAAACAACCAAAATTTCACATCATGAATAAACACCAAAATCTTTCAATTGAGTAGGAAGCAAAAATCTCTTTACGAGCTGCTAGTGGTATAGATGTGGCTATGAAATTATTATTATATATTAAGGTTCTTATCAGTCATTTTATAAATAGGCAAAATTGTATTAAATTTTTTATTATAAAGGTGAGTGAGGAGATAAGACGTTGAGGTGGGAATAACAGTTCTCTTTATTTATATTATTTGGTTAATACAACCAGTTCAATTTAGTTTCCTATTACCCCAGTCCATTTCTGATCTCTTCCCTCTGAGGTAGAGACTAAATGGTATCATTTTCTTTTAATTATAATTTTTGTAACATTTTTATAAGAAAGCTATCATTTTTTTTTCTATAGACTATTCTAACCTAATCAGTTATTTAGTGACATTTAGGAGAGAAAATAAAGCAAGGAAGTCTATCGTCTATCAGATAATGATCAAATGGTTCACACCCAACCAACTAAACCCTTTTTCATATCAATTCACTTGGCGTACAGGAAACTCCAACCAAATTTGGATTTGAACCATTTTAGTGTGCCCCAAACATCATATAAAAACACATGTTCAAGTCCAATATCTTCCATATATCCACCACCACCATTTACTACCACAAGTACTACACTTGGACTTCTGCTTAAGCAACTTATTTGAGCACTAGATACCAGCAGCTTCCATGGGAACCACGGATAAGCCAGCTGACCCGGAAACCGCCACCAAGGTAGTCCTACCGCCATCAAAGGAGGAGTCCGAAGCCACGCCTCCTCCCCCTAAACCCGACTACCTCTTTCTAGCTGATGTGGCTCTCAGGTTCTTAGTGTTCGCAGCATCCCTGACAAGTGTGTTGGTCATGGTCACTAGCAAGCAAACAGTATTCCGAGGTCCTTTCCCAGTTAAGGCCAAGTTTAATCACTCTCCTGCCTTCATGTGAGTAACTTCAAGCACCCAAACATGCACATATAATTTAGTAAAATAACTTATATGTGTTTATATATATATAGTTGGAGATAAAGGTTTCAAGGTGTTTGATTAATCTTCTTTGGCACAGAAAACACTCTTGGTGCCCTCTAATTAATTCTATTAAAAGTTCAATAAATATTCTCTCCAGGAGAATCGAATAAACGAAATTTCTTGATAGACAAGGAATAACTAAAATTTTCTTTCATGTTATATACTTCTGATCGAATATGATACCTACTATTGTCCAACTTTTTTCTACACTCTGAATAGTTTTACCCGATCTGTATATTGACAAATCCGGGTTTAATACGAATCGACTTTTATCTCCACACTCTGAATAGTTTTACCCGATCTGTATATTGACAAATCCGGGTTTAATACGAATCGACTTTTATCTCCATGATTAATTTAATCAGTTTAATTAGCGGATGAGCTAGATTAAGTTATATCAGTAGAACAGTAAAATACTCATGATTAAATTTGTATTTGTATGTGTATGTGTTTTTCTCCGTTGCTAGTAGCTAGGAACATGTATTTGTTTGTATATATAGGAAGTATTTCATGGTAGATCTTTTAGTGTTTAATCAATCTAATTAATCTTACTTTTCCTTCCTTTAACATGGTCATGGATTCCGTCCAATCTTCTTTTTGTGTGCAAAAGAATATTTTTTTTTAATTAGAACGTAGATCTTTTATTTATTTTTTAATATATAATATATCTTCTTAGACTTAGAGTAAGGGATTTACACTTGTGAATATGGAACAGAGACGCCTATTCCAAACTTATCACGCGTAACTAAATATTTTAATTTTTTAAAAATAATGTCGCATAATTGGTTTGAGACGCTCATTGAGCTTTTTCCTAGAGGCATAATAATTATATGGCATCAAGTTGAAGTTGCAACCCCGTCCATGTCACAATACAATTTCATAATAATCTAGGGATAGCATGGACCAAAAACGCAACAATTTCTTCATAACAAAATTGGGTCATCTAATTTCTCAATCAGTAGTGGTTTCCACTAGGAGAAAACATTGCATTATTTGCATACAACCATAATCAATCATGTGGCAAACATAAACTATCATTATTCTAACACAGGTAGAGTCTACATGTATTAGAAAGTGTGTCCAAATAATTTTGTTGTATTCTAATTATTCACAAAAGATTACATGTGAATATCTCATCACAAAACATTTACCTAGGTTTCATGTTTCTTGTTTTAGATACTTTGTGGCGGCTTTATCGGTTGCAGGCCTCTATGCTCTTCTTACAACACTAGCATCCATTTCAGTAATCTGGAAGCCAATTTGCCCACCAAAGTTGTTGCTCCATTTTGCATTTCTTGATGTGGTAAGTTGTGGTTTGCTCTCTAATTTGTACCAACAGGTGCAATACAAACATCGGACACACAGGATTGACAAATTATATGTGTGAATGCCATATTATGCAGCTGATACTCGGTTTGGTTGCCTCAGCCACGGGCACAGCCGGGGCTGTTGCTTATATCGGATACAAGGGTAATGAACATGTGATGTGGCAGAAGGTGTGCTCGGCTTTTGACAAGTACTGTAAGCACATAGCAGGCTCCCTCGCTACCTCGCTGTTAGCCTCAGTCTTGCTGGTTCTTCTGGTCTGGCTCTCAACTTTCACCCTTCACAAAAAAATTCGCCAAGATTGAAGAAGATAACTAAATGTATTAGAATCCTACCCACATTATGCCTTCAACTAGTGTGTGTGCGTGCCTTATCGAACCTTAGTGTTTGCATATGTGTATGTTTCGAGGTTCTTTTATTGTGTAAATGTTGTCTACCGTATGGTATATCTTGTCTCTGATTTGTCTTGTATTGTTTCTAAGACCTATGGTGGAAGCTTAGAATTTGGATTTCTTATTTTACAGGTTCTTTTAAATTGTAAATGTTATCTACTTGCAGTCTAAGGTATTGATTCATGTTGTATCGTTGCATTCACGTGTTCTCTATGTGCAAACGAATGAGAATTATTTGCTGTTGCAAATGCAGACCAGTTACTGATGTATTAACATAACAAAATCACAAAGGAATTACGACATGTTTTCCATCTTCTTCGATATGCAAAGAAAGCGAATGCAAAAGTATGTAGCGATCGTGGAGGATTGAACTGCATTGGATACGCTGTATTTGTGCGTGTGTTTTTCTCCCTGGCTAAGAACATGTATCGGAAGGATTTTATGGTAGATCTTTTAGTTTTTAATTAATCTTTACTTTTCCTTCCTTTAACATGGATTCCGTCTAATCTTCTTTTCTTTAGCAGAAGAAACAATTTTTTAGAAAGTAGAATCTGACTTTATCTTTGATCACTGTACAACCGATCTCACCCTGGCGTTCTAATCTGATTTAATCTAAATTTAGTACTCTTTTCTTTTTCTTTTATATTTTTAATATATAATATATCTTCTTGGACTTAGAGCAAGGTGTACTTAAACTTGTGAAATGGACTTGAACAAATGAAGATGCAAAGTTGATAATGTCTCAAACTTATCACGCGTTGCTACGTATTCAATTTTTTTTTATAAATAAAATCGCATGATTGGTTTGAAACGCTACCAGCGAGCCTTTCTAGAAGCATAATAATTAAATGGCATCAAGTTGAATTTGCAACCCCATGCATGTCACTCACCCCACAATACAATTTTCTAATAATCTTAGGGGTAGCATGGATCAAACATGCAACAATTTCTTCATAACAAAATTGGGGCATCTAATTTATCAATTAGTTGTGGTCTCCACAAGGAGAGAACATTGCATTATTTGCATACAACCACAATCAATCATTTGGCAAACATAAACTATCATCGTTTACCAGAAAAAAAAAAAAAAAAAAAAAAAAAAAAAAAACCTATCATTATCTTGTTCACATGTACTAGAAAGTGTGGCAGAAACAGTTACAGGAAGTCTGTCCAAATAAATTTATCGTATTCTAGTTATTCACAAAAGACTACATGTGGATATCTCATCACAAAGCATTACCAAGGTTTAATGTTTCTTGTTTTAGATACTTTGTGGTGGCTCTATCAGTTGCAGGCCTCTAAGCTCTTCTTACAACACTAGCATCCATTTCAGTCATCTGGAAGCCAATTTTCCCACCAAAGTTGTTGCTCCATTTTGCATTTCTTGATGTGGTAAGTTGTGTTTTGTTCCCTAATTTGTATCAACCATTGCAATACAAACATCGGACACACATGATTGACAGACTATATGAATGCCTTATTATGCAGCTGATACTCGGTTTGGTTGCCTATTTGCAGTCTAAGGTATTGATTCGTCTTGTATCGTTACATTCACGTGTTCTCTTCTCTAAAGTGCAAACGAATGATAATTAGTTGCTGTTGCAAATGCAGACCTGTTTCCTGGGTTTTTACTGATGTATTAACATAACAAAATCACAAAGGAATTACGACATGGTTTCCATCTTCTTCAATATGCAAAGAAAGTGAATGCAAATGTATGTAGCGATTGTGGAGATTTGAACTGCATTGGATACGCTATATTGGGAAGGAACCCACACAACCAACTTAAGTAACCAATCTGATGATATATTGATGCAACTGAAGTATCAGTTAAGTATCTCACAACAATGCTAGAAAAATGAATAGCTTGTCACCGATATGAAACACAGTTCGGTGTACAGATGAGAAACTGCATACCTGAAAGAAGACTATTGTACAAAACTTGTTTAACCAACTGAGAAACTGAATGTAGAAACTTTTTAATCACGCCACAAATTCTTAGAAAATCGTTTGTTCGCCTAATTCCTGACCGGCCATCCCCTCCCTCAGCACTGTCTCAAAGAATTCTTCCAATGTGTCTTTGCCATAACTTGGCGTTTTCTCAGCATTGTATTCTCCCGTCTCAGGATCCAAAACCAACATACTCTCAGCTGCATAATACCTTCCAATCTTCCCGAACTCAGCAGTATCTTCCATTGAAGGAAATACCCTTACAAGGAAATCGAGAACCCCAATAGCAAAGTCCATAATTTCAATTGGCACCTTCAAGAACTTGGGTTCCCTTCCCACAAGTCTAAACAGCAACTCCCCTTGCTCCAAGGGCGTTAACGCCTTACCCGGTCCTCCGATAGGCAAAACCTGGTTAATCTTGTTCTCACTCAACACACAATCCGCAATAAACGAAGCCAAATCCGCCTCGCTGATTGGCTTGCAAGCACACAACTTCCCATCTCCAAACATCACATAAGGCTTGCCATCTTTCACCAACTCAACCTGACCACCCAAGCTCTTAAAAAACGCGGTCGGCCTTACAATGCTATAACTAAACCCATTATCCTCCTCAGCTTCTCTAATTAACTGTGACTCGAATTTCAGCTTCGCACGCTGGAACTCAAGGAGGGGCTTCTGCACACAAATTGCAGAAAGCAACACAAAATGTGAAGCCCCACGCTTCCTACCGGCAACAAGACTGTTTTTCGTGGCCTCGTAATCAATCTTCCAAGAGTCCTTCACACCCCCAGAACGGCTAGCAAGGCATGAAACAACAACATCAATCGAAACCCCCAAATCTTCCAAACATTTATCGAAAACACCCAAATCGGTCACATCCGAAAAGCACACATTTGCACCTTTCAACTCCTTCAGAGTCTCATCCTTGCTAACTTTACCCCGAATTCCACTATTCTCCCTAGCAATGGCTATAACATTGAACTCTCTGTTAACCAACTCCTTAACTACAAATTTCCCAATGTACCCAGTTGCACCCACCACCAAAATGTTGATGTCTTTTGGGTTTTTGCGGCGGAACGATGGTGGATTGGTGATTTCAGCAACTGGGTTCGATGAAGCTGATATGGGTTTCAATATATCTGTTCTAAAATTCAAAACTTCAGATAAGTTTACTGGACAAGATGGTGAAAAACCAGAAAGAACAGAGCTTACCTTGCTGGTTTGGTGGGTGAACTGAGAAGAGAAACGGGTTATGAAGCTTTGGTTCTTTGCGGAATGGAGATTGAATACAAGGGAGGAGAAGCACAGTGACATTGTTTTTCTGGTTCGAGTTGAAGAAACTTGAAGGGGGAGGAGGAGCTTGTGGTTTGATTTCAGTGGAATTCCATGACTGTTTTGGAGGTTAAACTCTATCGGAGGAGGATCCAAATGGTAGGTGGATATAGAAGATGACGTGTAAAGTAATGAACTATTTGAGGGCTGGACTGGGCTGGTTTGGTAACCGAACACAAAGGCCCAAACCGGTTTCTGATCAACGGCAGGGGTGGGTAAACGGGTCGAGGAATCGCGGGTTGGGGCGGGTAAGCTAGATTCGGGGAGGGTATGGATCGGTTCCAAATGTTTTAAAAACTAAATGGGGCAGGGTGGGGTGGGCCCATGTCATTTACGGGCGGACCGAGTCCTAAACCCCAGAAAAACGGGGCTCTGGACGTCCTTGTTTCTAATTATAATCAACGGTCGAGATTGAATGATAACCTATCATCCAAGTTGAACCGTTAATCTCTAACCTAGTCATCCCGAGTCCCAGAATCAGTCTCACACTCTCACTCCCACTTCTCCACCATCTGTCACTCCCTCGACTCCCTCAACTTCGATGACATCACAGAGAACCCAAACCATCATCACCGTTGCGACCACTATAAACTCATCACAGACGACTTCCCAGAACCCAGAGAACATAGGTCCCAGAACCTTAATTCTCTCCTCTTCGACAACACCATTCCCGTCGCGACTATCATCACCCTATCACCGACGTCGAGGACACTATTACCAGCCTAGATTCTTTTACTTGGTTGGCTACTGTAAGTCTACTTTTTGAAAATTGAACTGCTACCAGCCTCGACGACACTGCTACCATAATTATGCCCAATATATTTTAAAATTTAATATAATTTTTCTGAATTTTATTTTTGTTGATGCGGAGGATCAGTAGCATGAATAATGGGATTTGATTAGAGACTAAATCTTTAAGTGGGAGTAATTTGATGAATGCATGAACATTTGGGTGAAGGAATTGTGGATCTATTTGGAAGGGAGTGGGATTTGGGATTTGTGTTGGGATTTGGAGTGTTTGGTTATTGATGAAGAAACCCTAGAAACGAAAAGCTAAGTCAGCTGATTGGGATTGGGATTGGGATTTCAATCTGAGTAGGTAATTTTGAATTTAATTGGATCAAGAATTGCGTTATCAGATTTGGGTTTTTTTTAAATTTTATTTTATTTTATTTATTTATTGGTCAAGGGAATATTTTATTGCAACCAAGCACAAACTTACAAACATATAAAGGCCCAACAACACCTAGAAACAACAAAAAAGAGCCTAAACAGAAACAGAAACTGAGCCCAAAAGCCCAAGAACAAAAAAACAACCGAGAAACACCCATAACATTCTCCACCATCAATCTAAGGGGCTTCTAGCCAACCAATTCGCCGACCACCGCCAATTATCTCCTTCACTGACGCATCATGCGCACAGCCATAAGCAAGGGGTAATCGGCATCCAAGCGAAAAAGGCCAATCACCAAGTTGAAGCTCAGAAAAATTCCTGAGCAAAACTGCCGAAACCGGTAGACACCAAGGAGAACGTGGTGGTGTTGGAGACACCCGATTTAGAGATAGCGCCATAACTCTACACACGAACTCCACAAAGGACATGGCTGAAAAACAAAACAAGGATGAACCAGAAAGAAGATTACCCATGGAGGTTGATGAATCGAATAAGCCGAATTGAAAATTGGGGAGAACCAACTATGGATGCATGGAGAAGAGAAGGAGAAAAGGGAGAAGAGGACACAACAATTGACCCCAGCCGAAGCTAGGGCCGGTGCCATAGGAATTGCTTGAAACTGAAGGTCTCACAGACGCAGTGAAAAAGAATCTCACACCAGAGAGAAGAACTCTCACTTCGAAGAGAAAGTGTTACTTTATATTGAGTTTTTTTCTTCTTCTTGTTTTTGTTAGGGTTTCGTGTATGCTTATTTTGCTAGGTTGTATATATGTAAATTATGCTTATTTGACCATGTGCTTATATGTAAATTATGCTTATTTGAAGCGATAGAAAATTTCATTGATCATAACAAACAAATACAACCAATATTACATTGAGGTGCCAGATGAATATTGATAGGAGCATATTTATGCGACTTAAATGGCTTGTTCTCGTACATTTACGTTATGTTTCTTTAGTTATTTTAGTTCTTTATGCTTCTTTTGTGTGTTTTCAGGTTCTAAGGGCAAAGTATGCAAAAGGATGCCTTTTGGAGCCTTTTGGAGCAAATTAGAGATTGGAATGGATATCATATGCTTGGAGCCAAAAGGATGGACGAAATTGAAGACTTGAAGTAGGAAAGTTAAATCCTAAAAAGACCTCATGTTTGAGCATCATTGAAAACTCCTACGCATTTTAGAACACAAAAACAACATTCCTAGCAACCTTAGGACATTGTCGTGTGTTTCCTTGTGTCTCCCTTCCTTGCCATGCAAGGAAGGGCTTTATTCCCTATTTTAAATACTTAAACATCCACCACTTATCATTCACCACATATCATTCACCACTTATCATTCACCACTTATCATATCATACATTCATTTATCACTTATCATAATCATTCACTTATCACTTAACATATCATACACTTATCACTTATCACTCATAATCACCTACAACATCCACCTACTTCACCTACAACATCCACCTACTTCACCTACAAATGACATAGCCATATGTTCCCTCCACTACTCCTATAAATACCCTTGCATTCATTCATTCAATTCACATCTCATTTTCATACACAACACACCACAAATACCTCCATTCTTGCCGTGCATATCCCTTCATTTTCTGCATATTTTCTCTTCATTCCAACCACTCCTCATCCCCCAAAAACTCACCTTAGACCTTGTGCTACAACAACGAAGAAGAGAAGAGTGCCTAAACGTTCATACAATTCAAGTTTGAGTTGTTGGAATGTTTAGGTGTTTCTTTGATTTCAATGTTTAAATTCAATTTTCTTTGTTTTGTAATGGAAGAGAAGAGTGCCTAAACGTTCATACAATTCAAGTTTGAGTTGTTGGAATGTTTAGGTGTTTCTTTGATTTCAAAGTTATGAGGAACTAAACCCCCCTTTAGCTAGGGGGTGATTCAAAATACATGTTTATGCTTGCAATATGAATTGATTACTTTTGGTTGGAATTTCATAAGTTGTGGATTCAATTTGTTTAACCGTTTGAATGAATATGACGCTAGAATATAAGTGAGTTTCACCTAATAGTTACGAACTTATATTCACAAGTAGTGGAGGTTGCTTATAAACAATCGCGTTAAACGAATTCTTGGCATAAGTTTCATGCGTATTCCATAGTAACGAATGCCTCGTCAATGTTTATGATTTCCGTTGAACTTAATGATCTTTGTTGAATGTCTCTATCATGCGTATTCCATGGTTAGAGACTTTGATTAAGAATAATTTGGTTGTAATGCGTATTCCATTCAATCCAACGAATCTAGGGAAATCTGAAAGTTAATTTAAGCGGACCTAATTAACTTGGAGCATTGAGTTTCATAATTTATCGAAAGACCAACCGAAAATCAATCTTGTATGCAAGTGTAACATGTGTGGAGAAAAACCCCTTAGCTATTCCATCATCCATATTTTCATCACATTCATCTTTACTATCTGTTTTAAATTATAATCTGTCCGTTTAGTTTAATCTCGTCCAACCACAATTCCCCCCCTATTTTGTTAAGTCTTAATCATTTGATTTGTCTTATTTTATGTTTTTAAGTATTTGGAGTCTTTTGAACTTGTTTTGAGTCTTTTAGCTTGTCTTAGTGTTTTAAAAGTTAGTTTTATTTAATTGAGTCAAGTGTTTAGCATTCCTAGTTAATCCCCGGTTAGAACGATCCCTACTTACATCATTACTACAATTGTCACAAATAGGGTTTAGTTTGTGTGCGTTTAAATCACGCATCAAATATAATTATCCAGTGACCAAATATCTTGATCTGGAGATAAATCCGCACAAATTCACTAATAAGAAAAACCCCTACATGGCTACCATAACACACAACAACCATAAGCTACTGGTGTAGATCCGCCACAATTACGACATACGTAACAAATTTGGCACCAGAGCCACAAAAGCCATCGCAAGAATGAGGCCACAAACGACTCACCTAAGTGATACAATGCAGCCTAATATGCAGCACAAAACAACACAGAGTAAAAAAAAAAAAAAAAAAAAAAAAAAAAAACACTAACTAATCCGAGAATGGAACCATCAACCAGCAAGTCTTCATGGTGAGGACAAAACCACTTCTAGAGAGATTTATAATAGCCATAGGAAGACGAAGCGCCATAGATTAGACTAGGTAAGGCGGCTTGGTCAGGATCGGCAAAGTAGCGCATAACTATCATGGAAAACGAGCAGTAGGATTTGGCTCAGACCCACTACAACCATAAATCCTAACCCAAATCACAACATAAAGCCAAAAATCAGAGGGCATATTGTGGATCTAGGAAGAAACTCCAACAAAAATTGGAGGGTTGTCAGAAAAAAACGATGGGAAAAAGAGGGAGTTGGGTGTCCCGGGTACTAGTGAAAAAGAGGAGATGTACATATGGGGTTAGGCGGAGGCACAAGAGAGATGGGGGGTAGAGGGAAAAAAGGGTCACTGGTCAATGGAGGAGAAGGAGATGCAGTAGAAACGTGTGGGTGCAGGGTGAAATTGAAGAAGGTGATGAGGGGAAGAGAAGAAGGGTGGAATGGGCTGCCGCTGATTCTAAGCCGGAACAAAGAGCCTACGATTGCAGTGAGAAAGCAAGGGTTTGAGTTTGAGGTTCATCAAATTTCGTTTGAACCGCTTGCACTAATAGTTCTTGTAATTTATTGGATTTTCACTTCTGCAGATTTTGTAAGTTTTTTAGTAACATTTTCGTTTTTGTAATTTTTTTTACCAAAATGTTAGTCAAATCTATTAAACAAGGAGAAAACTCCTCCCAAATTGAATTTTCAAATGACAAGATGTGAATTAAAACAGATGAAAGTCGAACTTTGTGGACATATTAAACTAAAGCAAAACAACTAAATGCAACAAAGTACAAAAGGATCGTGAAAGTCAAATTCCAAATAAATTGTTAGCTCGTTTGAAAGTGTTTTTAAAATGACTAAAAACGTTTTTTGTGAATGTTTTTAAAACCAATTCATAGTAAAAATTCAAATGGATCATGAAAAAGTACTTTAACTGCTTCGTGCAAGAAACCCAAAATCAATTTCACCAAAAATGTTTTTAATCATTTTAACTAGTGATGCAACTTGGCCATTAATATGAGAGACAGAGAGAGATAGAAAGAGATAGTAAACATAAATTTATAAGATGATTACCTCTGGTTACAATTAGAAAAGAGCTCGAGAAATTTGGAAAACTAACCAAAATATGTACTTCATATAAAATTATAACCATCATCTTAAGTTTATGATAATTATGATAAAAATTTGATATAAAAATACACATATACACTTAATGACTAAAAACTTTCTCATTTGCTCTTCACTGTGAAAAAACTAGCAGTGTTGCAACAGGCACTGTCAAGCTTCACTTTTCCATAATTCTTGCATCCCCAAATTCCAATTGTCTTTCTCTTCCCATCATACTTGCCACGCAATTCGTGTACGATTTGACCAATAATATTGAACACTAATGCATGAATAATTAGAAAACACACTTCATCTCTTCACTGCAATTTTGGATATGCTTTTCCAAATTTTATTGTTATTGGGTTTATTAATCTATTAATTTTACCATTTTTTTCTTATTAAAATTTTAATCTTTCTGCGATTTCTAACAATCCAACCCCTTCCACTTCCGAAAATCTCCACCAAAACATGTCGACGAGGAAGGCTTCAAACCCAAAACTCTACAACGACCTCTCATCTTACAAGCTCAAGCATGGCTGCAACTACAAATCCTCCAAAACTCCCTGAAATCTGCCCCAAACAGAAGAACAAGCGTTCGAATTCACGAAACAAAGATACCCAGATGCAGTTTCTGGAATGAGTTCGAAGGTAGACTCTATATTTGTTCGATTTGCTCTTCAGTTTCGTGGTCGAATCATGCAGTTCTACATGGGAAAATTTTGAAAAAGAATCAAAATTTGGACCCTATATAGAGCCTACCTATACGCAAGTGGTGACTTCGTGTAGCAGTATTTTGAGGCTCCATTTGACAACTTGGATTATATTGATTATTTCAGTATAGAATAAATAGTCATCAGATACTATTGACTAAATGAGTCTGAAGTTTGGTGTAATATCGGATTCATGACTGTATTTTTTATAAGCATATTTGTCGATTTGCTCCCTATATTTATATAGAGTGGTCAATTTCTCTTATGAACCTTAATTTTAGCCAATTACCCTGCTGAACTTTTAGAATTAGCCAATTTTTCCCTTGAACTTTAATTTTAGCCGATTACCCTCTAAACTTTTATAAATAGCCAATTTCCCTCTGACCCTAGATTTAAAAAAAAAAATTATCCATTTTTTTTTATCCATTTTGATCATTTGAACAACACATGACAATTGTATGAGAGCATAAATAATGGAAAATTGGATGGATGAAAATTGGATGAAAAAATTAAAACCTAACGCTAGCGGAGAATTGGCTATTTATAAAATTTTAAGGGTGTAATTGGTTAAAGTTAAAGTTCAGGAGGAAAATTAGCTAATTATAAAAGTTCAGGAGAGGTAATTGATTAAAATTAAAGTTCAGAGAGAAATTAACATCTCTATACAAGTTTAGGGGGCAAACCGACAAATACCTCTTTTTTATATTGTGTTTGATATTGTACCTTATAAGAAAAGGTGTGTATTTTTACTTTTCACACACCCCTTATTAATTCTATCACTTGATCTTCTTCAATTCATTTGATCTGATGGTCGAAAATTAAGAGAGTATATGAAAAATAAAAAAAGATGTATGAATAGCATACTCCTAAAAAAAAAGGAAAAAAATCAAAATTTTTATTGGTCATTGTTTGTTCGTTGAATCTTCTCATGTTTATACCTATTGAAAACCACACAAATATATAATAATAATAATAATAATAAATAATAAACCCATACCTTAAATTTAAAATATTTGCCAATAACATAAAAATAAGCATACTTTGATTGAATGAAGTATCATAACAAAATCACACTAGGCCAATTTAATATTTTTGCTAATGAAAACTCTAGAAAGGCAAGAGTCTAAGTTAATTCTTTTGCTATTTAATAAAACAATGGCGGCTGACTAATTTCCTCATGTTTAATAATCATTCTATCAATTACTTAGTACTACGATTTAGTGGTACTCATATTTACTTATATGTGATATGTCTTAGATTCAATTTTCGTCAAAAAAAAATTTGAACCACATTATTGCTAGCCCATTGTAAGGCTAAGCCTACTCCTCTCCCCCCTTAGTGTAGATAATATCTTTTATTTAAAATAATAATAATAATAATCATTCCAGCATACCATTTGGGATGTGAAAAATACTAAGGAGACTCTTCTAAAGTGAGACTATTTATGGACTCTCATCCACCTCATGCATTTGGCACAATTCTCGTGCCAACACTATAAAAACAGTGTGCCAAAAACATGAGATGACAAATAGTCCATGGAGAGTCTTACTCTTGAAAGAGTCTCCTTAGCATTGGAAAAGAGAATGCTACATGAATTTCATATGTGTTCAGCGCGGAAGGATTACAAAGATGTTTACAAAGTCTGGTAGCAACCTCAGAAGTCAAATTATGAAAGAAAAAAAACCACCGCTTAAGGGAAGGGTAAATTGAAGGATAATATTAAGGAGACCAAACTTTTAAATCAAATTTGCAAACTAAATGATGTATCATCAATAAAAATAAGCACATTAATCAACAATTGAGTAATAATCTCATCATAAACAACCACATCATTTTATTTACAAAATTTGGTTTGAAAATTTAATCTCTGTAGTTTTACCCTAAATTGTAATGCTCCCCCTTTCCACACACCAAAAAAAAAAAAAAAAAAAAACAAATTCTAAAGTGGTGGGCCGCATATTAACTCAGGTACTATAATTATACATAAGGCACCAAACACCGAGGATTCGTATTAAAGTAGTACTATCCAATGTATTCGGCATGCCAAACAAAGCCTTAAGGGTATTAATACTTTCATATCAACTTTTGGTTATAATTATTATAAACTTAAAACCCCATTACGGGATGAATAGTGGTTGCAAACCAATTTTAGGCCTATTTTTCACACAACACGTCTTGAGTTCTATTTCTAGCATTGGTGAATCACACGATGGTGGTCAGGCGAAGGCTAAAATGCTTCTGTGAGCCTTCTCGGCCCCAAAAAGGAAAATTGTCGTGGCTAAGTTACCAACTAGTCTCTTTCTAAAGAATAAATAAATAAACAAGTGATTAGAATTCTATACAAGGTACAAATTTTCCAGAGAGCTCATAATTCCAAGGCCTTGTCATAAACACATATTAAATCATTTTTACAACAAAATTTATTGTTATGATTTATTAAAAACATGGTTATTAATTTATTACCAGCACCTCAATGCAGCAAAGTTGAGAAAATTACTTGGAGAGGAGAGGAGAGGTTCACATATTTGTGGCATGGCAAGAGGACTCGAAAGAAGTCAACTACTCAATAGCAGCGGTAGACAGCAATGACAGCGCCACGCCGCGGCGGTGGAGCGAAAACAGTCATGACGAAAAGAGCTACAACAATCACCACCAGAACTGCCATGAGATTAAGATCGCCTACCGAGTAGCAATACTTCGCCATCACTTTATATATATAATGTCATGAGTTCTTGAAAGCTTGATAGCTTTTGGAAATGGAGTGAGGGAAGGGAATGAATTAATGAATAATTTGATGAATGATTGCTGGTTTATAAAACTAGGAAGTCAGGTTGACTTGAATTGTTTATCTGGGGTGTTCCTAGTCTTGCAAGTATAGTAACACACGGTTTGTTCTCCTCCATAACCTTACTCTTCTAGATAAGCATGACAAATTGACAAGTGCAGGAAAATTCCTCCTCTCTTGGAGCATCAAATATTAGGTAGATATGTCATTTGCGTGTTTAATATTAAAAATTCTTTCAATTAAATTGTTATTTATTGAGTGGATTTGAAGTTGTTATGATTATGTGTCAAATTTGACATTAACATTAACTTTTATCAACTTAATGGTAGAACCCTTATTCCACTAATGTAAAAATTTTGTTTCAACAATTTTTTTAATAAACACAATTATTTACAGCTCTACACTAATAAGAAAATAATAATTGACAATTTGATTGGAGAAATAAGACTTCATATTCTCGCATTAGCTATCAATTGTAATTCAATTTTATAATATGACATTTCCATTAGAGATACTCTTACCCATCTAATAAGTTAAGATCTGAACACAACATTAAACTATTAATTAATTTTGAAATAATTTTTTTTATTTTTTGAAAAGAAGACGATATCATTAACTTGGGAAATTTTACATTGTTTCTTGAATGAGGAGGTCCTGAATAACAGTTGGAGGCTCCTCCATCCAAACTAGTTTACCTTTGCCAAACGATGGGCAATCCCATTATTATTCCTAGAAATAGAAATAAACTTCGAAGTAGAAAACAAAGATGCACTATGCATAACATCCCCTGCTAACAAATCCATAGTGGAAGCACGATCCACACGAGTGTTGCTAATGGATTTTGCTTGGGAGGAGTCACTCGCAATTTGTACCTTTTGATATCCTAGTTGTAGAGCCAATTCAACCCCATGCATGATCGCTAGCATCTCAGCATGAAGGGCCGACGCTATTGTATACATGTAAATTTCATTGCATACAAATGATGCATCACAAAGCTCCACGTAGCATATGACTCATCACAAATAGACAACTCATCAATGACATGTGGCACAAATCAAGCAAAAGAAGTGTAAAACATTCCCAAAATTTGGCAAAAGCGAGAAAAACCCCCTAAGAATTGGCAAGGGGCCCAAAATATCTCAAAATCGGAAAGAAAGCCAAAGCATCTTCACAAAATAAGCAAGAATTGAAGATTTCTCACAAATAGGCAACAAGGCCTCTAAATTTCGGCCAATATGAGGAAGGTGGTTGAAATTAAGACACAAAGCATGCCTAAATTCTCTTATGGACAAATTAAGACACATATCAAAGCCAAATCCATCCAAATGCATGGCTTTGGAAGTCTATAAATACAAGGATCCAAGACACAAAAAGGGGTCGAAAATTGTAGATTGAGAATAACCATTGCACAAATCTTTTAAGACTAATATGTTGCCAATGCTCTATTCGAAGAACGACCACAGCCGAAGCTTTCTTTCGACCAAAGTCGAAGCACTCCCCTTGAATAATCAACAAGCACTAGTGCCGACTCCTTTAAGACTTTGTTGCAAACTCAAAACTTGTAACGACGTTCGTTTCAAGATCAAGTCGCCAAAACCCTTGAATCAACGAAATCCTGCATCAATATCACCATTTGCCGCAACTTTGAGGTGAAGATTATCCAAGCATCGTTTCAAGCTCAAAACATGAAGCAATCGTTCAATCGTTCTTCTGAGATCAAGTCATCAAGACCCTTGGATCAACAACTTACGTATCTACGTCAAATTTGAAAATAGAATCAAAGGAAAATTGTAAATAGAGATTGTAACCTACAAATTTAAATCAATACAAATCTACTTTGTACACATGTTCTCGTTTCATTCGTTACGAAAATTTCGTGTTTCCAAATTTGGCATGCCCAATGGGACATCTCTGCCTCTCATTTTTGTCTTCAAATCCACAAGAAACACACATGGCTTCTAGAAAGGATCAAGCTGTTTCCGCAACCAACGCAAAGAATAAGAATATACTTACCGCAAATGATGGCACTTTGGGCGTCACAACCTGAAGCAAGGCAAGAGTTCTCTCTACCATGCCTTCCACCCCTACATTAACTCTGTCGAATGAGTAAGAGCACCTGAGGCACGAACCTGTGATCACCTTAGCCTTGCTAAGAGCAACAAGGGAAGAAAGCCTGAGGTGGTACTCCAAGTCGTTGACTTCTGATGCCGACTCAAGCAACAACTCATATCCTGTAGCCATGCAAATCATGATTACTGGTACAACGTCCATCGAGAAGTAGCTGGCACACTCGTCAACCGATTGGAGGCGCAACATGATGAAAAAGCTAACCACGACCCAAAGGTTAACCCAAAAAAGAAGAAAACCGATGAGAAAGAGGAGCCTCTGGTGGAGAAAGCCGAAGAGAAACTGGACCAAGCAACGACACTTATGGGATCTCTCTCTATCCAACAGCTGCAGGAGATGATCATTAACACCATCAAGACGCAGTACGAAGGGAGCTTACATGACTCCGTGTTATACTTAAAGCCATACTCCAAGAAGATTGATGCCTTGAAGATGTCAAGGGGTTATCAGCCGCCAAAATTCATGCAATTCGGTGGAAATGGCAATCCCAAACAACATATTGCCCATTTCATAGAAACTTGCAACAATGTTGGGACGGAGTGAGACTACCTCGTCAAATAGTTCGTGCACTTGTTAAAAGGTAATGTCTTTGATTGGTACACCAACCTCGAGCCTGAATATATCAATAGCTGGGATCAACTTGAAAGGGAATTCCTCAACCGTTTATACAGTACTTGCCACACCGTAAGCATGCTGGAGTTGACAAGTACAAAGCAGTGGAAGGACGAACCTGTCGTCGACTATATCAACAGATGGTGTTCATTAAGTCTGGATTGCAAAGATCGACTTTCTAAAACCTCTGCCATTAAGATTAAGCTGAGAACATTTGAGGAGTTGGCAACTTGATCCCACGACATGGAGCTAAGTATCACCAATCATGGGAAAAATGAGCCAATATCAACTTCAATAATGACAAAGTGTCTGCTTCGAAGGTGGACAAGACTGGGAAGAAGCCTGCCAAAGAAACTTTTACCGTCAACACTACCCCCATTAAGACCTATTCCGCACCCGTCAAGATTTTATCCAAGAACAAAGCGAAAGAGATGAAGAAAAGTGAGCCTTCTCACACCCAAGATAGGTATAAAAACACCTTGAAGAAACTGGAGCAAAAGACATACCTTTTTCCAGACTTCGACATGGCTGCAATGCTAGACTACCTATTGGAAAAGAAAGTAATCGAGCTGCCTGAATGCAAGCGCCCCAAAGAGATAAATTGCGTTAATGATCCTAGGTACTGCAAATACCATCATAGCATGAGTCATCCGGTTAGCAAATGCTTCGTCCTCAAGGAGCTCATCATGAAGCTGGCACAACAAGGGCAAATTAAGCTTGACCTTAAAGACACGGCTACAACTCACACTACTACGATTGTGTTTGGATCCTTCGATCTCGTGCATCTTTAAGTGACGCATGCCCACTCTCGTCCATGCTCAAGTTGCGCGACACCTTCTACACAACCATCGTTGGGGGCAAATGACCAAGATGCACCTACCGACAATGAAGAATGGTGGATGTTGGTGACCTACAAAAATAAAAGGAAGCCAAAACCATAAGCCACACGACCAAAGGTGGAGCAAGGGAGAAAACACCGCCGTCGCAACAATAGGAAGCCCAAGAGCCACGCATTCCCGTCTCCTTACACGAGTACTTCTTGAAAGATTTCTTCAAACAGTGCACTGCCGCTACTTGCCACATGGTTAAAATAGAGATAGAAGAGCCCTCAAAAGGCAAAGCTATCGTTGTCGAGGAAGAGAAGACCCTCATGCCCAAAAAAGACCTGATGACATACTTTAGAATCGAGGAAGCACTACGGCTGCCCAAGGAGATATGAAAAGCATTAGTAGCAGTCTTGGCAAATCCCAATGACCACGAGGTGCAAGAAAGCAAGGACGAAGGCTTGAAGCTTCAACCACATGAATATGCCACCCATGACATAATCAACTTCACTGACGAAGATTTGTTATTAGGGTCAAAGCCTCACAACCATCATCTCTTCGTCTCTGGGTATGTGAAAGAGAACAAAATCAACCGCATACTTGTGGATGGTGGATCGACCATAAACATCATGCCAAAGTTAACAATGACCACAATCGACATCAAAGTGGATGAACTATCCTGAAGTCGTCTTCTAATATAAGGTTTTAACCAATGAGGACAAAGAGCGATGATCATGATCCGAGTAGAGATAACCATTGGCAAACTCAAATCAAGCACGATATTCCATGTGATTGATGCGAGAACTTTCTACAACTTGCTTTTAGGAAGGCTTTGGATCCACGAGAATGGAGTAGTGTCGTCCACCCTTCATCATTGCTTAAAATTCTACCGAGAATGAGTAAAGGTGATACAAGGCGACACAAAGCCATTCATCGAAGCTGAATCACACTTCGCGGATGCCAAGTTCTATACGGATGAAGACATGTTACCCGAAGCTTTTCCAAAGGAGATCAAATCCATTGGAAACCCCACACCCAAAAAGAAGGAGTAGCAAGCCGTGCCCAAGACGTAAGAAGGGGAAGCTGTGCCATCTTCAGGCAAAGACAATGATGAGCCTGCCAAGGATCAAACACACCCATCTTCCGATACATCCCAATGTCAATAAGAAAAAAATGGGCAATCTCCGTTCAAAACTGGAACAAACAAAGCCGACACACAGCTGCATAATGATAATGTAAACTTACTCAAGATAAATGCAGTTTTAACTTTGACACAGCTAGGCAACATTAAGGTTTCAAACCCACCACAAGGCTTCATGAAACCCTTACGAAAGGGGGCAGAACCAAGCTCTCTTCCAACCAAGAGGACTGAAGAAAGTTTCGACCCAAACGCCTACAAACTCATCTTAAAGGTTGGGTATGATTTCGCCTCTTCTTCAAATCTTGGAAAGAACAATGCAAACACCATCAACGATAAAGAACGTGACCTCACCGAGACTTAAAAGAAGTTGAAGGAGCATGGTTACGGAGTCAATAACAACAAAGATGGACTTGGCTTCACATGAAATACACCCTTGAAGATTTCAAGAAAAGTGAAAAATGCTAGCACTTAACACATTAGTGTAAGCATTAAAAAGATCAAGATGAGCCTAAACCCGCCCCTTGAAAGTCAATCTTTAATAGGCTGAATCGTTCAAAACCTAGAATGTAGGCACTTGATCGCATTGGTGGTTAAGACTAAACCTCTGTCTTTAAAAGACTTAACACGTTAACATCCCAAGGCTCTATTTTCGAAAGGTTGTCAAAACCTAAGAAACAAAGCAACATGGCTAGCTCTCTTCTGCGACGATCGGCCTTGGATAAACTTGAAGAAACCAAAAAACCTTCTAAAAAGAGGAAGATGACGCCCAAGGAAGAAATGCTTGACGATCTAACTGAAAAGGACAACTTTCAAAGCTCGATTCCTTCAAGGATGAAACGCCAATCCACCTTGGAAGTTGACAGAAAAGGGCAATTGAAGGTAAGGAGGCGCACCATCATCCACACTGACCAATCTTTATGCCAACAAGGCCAAGGAGACGACACTGAAGATGAGGTCCAAGATGTCTTCCACATCACGATCCAAGAAGACAAAGAGAACGAAACCCCCGAGTAAGACGTCACTGCTGCACCACCATAACTTGAGGATGAGGGCAAGCTATAGTTGATAATCTTAAGGAGCTCAACTTAGGCACAAGTAAGGAACTGAAACCTATCTTCGTAAGTGCACTACTAAGTGCGGACGAGATCAAGGAGTACTACCAACTGCCATTGGAGTACAAAGACGTCTTTACTTGGACCTACAAAGAAATACCCCAGCCTTGACCCTACCATTGCCGTGCATTGTCTTGCAGTCAAGCTTGGAAGGGGACCGATAAAGCAAACTCAAAGACGCTATCGATCCAAGCTCATCCCAGAAATTGAAGCAGAGATTGACAAGCTAATCGAAGCAAGCTTCATTCGAGAGGTGTAATACCCTAAATGGATCTCTAACATCGTCATTATCCTTAATATATCTGGATAAATACGTGTTTGTGTAGATTTCCGCGACCTCAATGGTGTTTGCCGGAAGAATAACTTTCCATTAATCATTCATAGACGACTCCTTTGGGTACAATTAAATCTGCATGGCTCTCGAAAACGAGGAACTAATAGCCTTCCGCACTCCAAAACGCTAAGGCTTAAAGAACGCTACAAGGTAATGCCATTTGGCTTAAAGAACGATAAGGCTACACATCAACGTGCAATGCAAAATAACTTCAACGACATGCTACATAAAAACGTAGAATGTTACGTAGATGACGTAGTTGTCAAGACCCAGAAGAGATCCAATCACTTGAAGGATTTACGAATGGTGTTCGACAAGCTGCAGCACTACAACCTCAAAATGAACCCGTTGAAGTGCGCATTTGGTGTCACCTCTGGGAAGTTCCTTGACTTCATTGTCAAGCACCGTGGCATTGAAGTGGACCAATCAAAGATCAAGGCCATTCAAAGTATGCCTAAGCCAAAGAACCTATATGAGTTGAAAAATCTACATGGTACCTGGCAAACCCATTTGTCTTAAAAGCACCCGTGCCTGGAAAGTCGCTCATCATATATATTGATGCGCAAAAAGGTTTCATTGGAGCACTCACTGGTGCCGAGCTCAACTACTTACCGATCAAAAAGATATGCCTTGCCCTAGTCTTTGCCTTCCAAATGCTTAGACACTACATGCATGCTTACACCGTCCACTTGGTTGCTAAAGCTAACCCAGTGAAATACGTTATGTCCAAACCCGTTTTGACAGGACGACTAGCTAAATAGGAGTTGTTTCTTAATCAATATGGGATCATCTACGTCCCAGCTAAAACCGTCAAGGGACAAACACTAGTAGACTTCATTGATGATCATTCAATCCCAACCGATTGGAAAATCTCAGACGACTTGCCTAACGGGGAGGTGTTCTACATCAACATCTTCCTGACATGGACAATGTTCTTTAATGAACCTACACAAGTAGATGAAGTGGAGGCAAGAGTAGTATTCATGTCACCAACAAGTACTACCATATTCATTCCGATTAAGCGAGCTGTGCTTTAACAACATCGCTGAGTACCAAGCACTGATTATTGGACTCCAAATGGCAATCGACATGGAAATCACAACACTATAAGTGTATGACAACTCCAAGCTCATAATCAATCAACTCTTGATTGAATATGAGGTGATGAAAGATGATCTCGTCATATACTTCCAGCTAGCAACTCAACTGCTACAAAGGTTCAAGGCCGTGACGTTAGAACATATGCCAAGAAAATAAAATCAAATGGCGGACGCTCTCGCTAACTTAGCCTCAAGTATGGTGCTAGGAGAAGACGAAGTTGTAAACGTGCCAGCTTGCCGAAGATGGGTGATCACACTCGTCACTGAAATGCTAGTAGATGACACAAACATCATCTTAGTACTTCCAATCGACACTGAAGAGTGAAGACAACCGCTGAACGACTACTTAGAACATGGAAAGCTTTCAGACGATCCTAGACACCACTTTGAAATAAGTCGACGAGCACCTCGCTTCCTCTACTACAAAGGAACACTCTACCGATGCTCTTTTGAATGAGTACTTCTAAGATGCCTAGGTGAGGAAGAAGTTAATCAAGCTATGGAAGAAGCACACTCAGGCATATGCGGAGTGCATCAGTCTGGACCAAAGCTACATTTCCAGCTCAAAAAAATGGGTTACTACTAGCCAAGCATGGTGAGGGATTCCCCGGAATACTCCAAAAAGTGCTAAGCTTGCCAATTTCATGCTAACTTCATTTATCAACTGCCTGAGCCATTACACTATATGGTTGCTTCATGGTCTTTTGATGCATGGGGATTGGATGTTGTGGGACCAATCATACCAAAATCATCTACCGAAGAAGCCTACATCCTAGTTGCAATGGATTACTTCTCTAAGTGGGTTAAAGCAGTACCCCTAAGGGAAGTCAAGAAGGAAACTACCGTTCGTTTCATCAAGAAGCATATCATCCATTGATATGGTGTGCATCGCTACATCATCACTAACAACGAAAAACGGTTCTCCAACCGACTCATGGACGAGCTCTGCGAGAAATACAAGTTCAAGCACCACAAGTCTTCCAAGTATCATGTTTTAGCCAACGTTCTCGCAGAAGCATTTAACAAAACGTTATGCAACCTCCTGAAGAAGGTAATTGGCCGAACAAAGAGAGAATGACACAAAAGAATAAGCGAAGCACTTTGGGCATATAGAACGACCCATAGGACCCCTACCCAAGCTACGCTTTATTTTTTCATATATGGTGTGGAAGTTGTACTGCCTCTCGAAAGTCAAATCCCTTCACTAAGGATGGCTATACAAGAAGGCTTGACTGAAGAGGAAAACGTAAAGCTACGACTTTAAGAGTTGGAAGCATTTGACGAAAGGAGGCTCGAAGCTCAACAACACTTGGAATGCTACCAAGCATGGCTATCTAAGGTATTCAACAAGAAGGTCCGCCCAAGGTCTTTCCAAATTGGAGATCTTGTCTTGGTATTTTGAAGGCCTATCATCACAACTCACAAAACAAAAAGCAAGTTCACATCAAAGTGAGATAGACCTTACGTAATACAAGAGGTATACACCAATGATGCCTACTTAATCATGGCGGAATGTGGCTTAAAGATCAGCCCCATCAATGACATATTCTTCAAGCGCCAATACCCCTAAAACAAACACCTAAAGCTCCTTGCCTGCACTAGCCTAAACTGCACATGGCAACAATGCTCCTTATCCGTATGAGCTTAAAATACGACACCCAATGCTCCTTGTTCGCACGAGATTAAAAGACGACACCCAATGCTCCTGGCCTACAAAAGCATAAATTGTGTACGGAAAAATCACCATCAAAAACGTCAAAACCATCAAAGCAATCCATCACTCATATGAACTATGTCATGACTTAATCCCTCATCAACTAAGGGTACGTAGGTAACTTGAAACTTCCAAACTTCAAGTACAGTCACATCATTAATAAAAACACAAACATTTTGAAAAATAAAGAGCAAATTCAAAATGTGAATACTTTATTTCTTTAAAGGAAGAATTTGGCCACAAAGCCTTATTACAAAATATGCAAAAGCAAAGAAGGCTTAAAAAAGGAAGACACCACTTGAAAGCTATGTCCCTAAAACTACGGCGATGATCTTCAAGCAAGCCTTTCAAAGCCTTCAAAGTCTCTACATCAGTGGGAGACAGGGTGGGCATTTCCATGGCCACGCATTTCTCTTACTCTAGGCGTGAAACATGCTCTTAATGCTGAGAAAGTGTAGCTTCCTGCTTTGAGAGAACACCTTGAAGTCATGATGCTTCGGTTTCCAACTGTTCTCGCTCTAGTGCTAATGCTTATAGATGTGCTTAGACAGAAACCAAAAAAGTACCTGTATCTTGATAACCTTCTGAAGCAGCTTGCTGAGAAAATCGAACTTGGCCAATTGATAAGTCTATTACCGCAAGTTGTTAAGCTCTAACCTCTGAACTCAACCTCTTCAAGGAAATAGCATGGAGGGAAGAATACTTAGTCGAGATGGCCATAAGTTCGACAATCTTGACTCTCAAGAGAGAAGAATCAACATTAAGGTTGTCAATCATAGAAATAAGCCTCAACAAGTCATCTTTAAGCAACGTAAAGTCCTTCAATGAGCACTTCGCAATCTTCTTCTCAATGTGGCTCTTGATGTTCATAGTTATGCAAAGGCTGATGCGATAGATGAGCTACTCAATGCCACTAAGGTTCGGCCCTTTAAGAGAAATCTTAGAGCTAGCTGGCAAAGGTGTTGGACACATAGCGAGCTCTTGCATACCCTTACTTACACATGAAAAACTTGGGCAACTTGGTGGATTTGGAACAAGCTCTACACCAGGTGAATCCCCAATCTCCTCATCTATAGGTAGATTACCTCCAAATAGCATCTCCATAAAGGAATGAACGCCCATGTTTGCCAAGTCAAAAGAATAAGAGGGCCCAGCCTAAAGAAGACAAAGAAAATTGTTAGAAACAAAAAGCTAAACCAATAAAAAACAGAAGAAATCACAAGAAAGAAGGAAATACATACATATTTCTCAAGTGACACACGACCATCAAACTGAGGAGGCCTAAACACTTTCTTCTTCTTATGACGGAAATCAATGTCGCTGTTATACAGAGCACCTTCAAGCGGTCGCTTGTTCAAAACTTGTTGACGCTACCGCAAAACAAGTTCATCCTCATGCGAGTCAACCTCATCACCCACTTCTTCAGGGGCATCTGAATGATGAAAAGACAAACACAGGCGTTGAGAAGCTAAAACCACATGTTCATTTTGCAAAAGAGCTGCACTTGCACAATCAAAAGGTGTTTGCTGTGTAGGAACCACAAAACAATCATTTCTCCGTGCATCATTGCGTGAACGAGAAGAATTGGCGCCACTTGCCATCCTCAAGTCTTCATGATGTACCTTCGACCATCTACTTACTTAGGCATGAGTCACTGGATTACTCTTGAACTCGTCCTTGGCTGGTAAAGTTATAGAAGCATTTATGCATGAATGGATACAAGACTCCCAATGCATATACACTGCTTGCAAGGATTCCGGCTATGTGTTTTCCTTCAGCTTACCTAGCACATGTTGGACAAAACCAAATTGCCTACTAAAACGGTAAGGGCTATAGGCTGAACAATACATCGGTCTCTTTACTGCAAAGAAACATACCACAAGCGAAGACTTGTAATATAAGACAAGTTTGATAAACAAAGGTGTGAATCATCTACGAGGCATTGTCGCACCAAGCCAACCTTTGCCAGGTGATCCATTCTCAAACCTTCACAATTCTAAACAATGTATGCGCCTGCAAATCAACAAATCTCTTTGCAAAAAGCATGCCAGAGTACTTTTTCATCAACGACCCCAGCTTGGACGAAGTTAAGGAAGAAGGCCCTGACTTGTCTAAAGTCGACGAAGAAAAATAAGTGCCAAAATACTCACCCAACCAACCATACATATAATAGTAAGGAAGTACCGCAGCATGATCTTTACTGCTCGCTAAGTTCGAAATAATACTCAAGCCATTATATATATTGGCTAAGACCGAAATAGCAAGGCTAAAAGATTCACTTGCAACCATCTTGCTAGCCACTTTGAAGAATCTAGGATGGATAAGGTTAACATCTTTTTTTGGAAAACAAACTTACAAAGCCAACAAGCTAAGAAAGTGGCTAGGTAAGATTCTTCCAAGTGCTCTGACGCTATGCCAAGATCCTTAAATGCTTTCAACTTGGCAGGGGAACGGCGTCTGGCTGAACCAATGACACCTGACGGGTCTGAGTCTTTATTTGGTTTAGTGGTCTTGTTGCGGCCACTTTTCTTCGAAGGCTTTTTGTACTTCATGGCATCCCAATACCAAAATCAGATCTATGAAGAAATCTTCACGCTTGACTTACTCTAAGCCTCTTGAGAAAGCTTATGATATGCCCAAAATAAATAGCGGCAACTCGTAGGCAATCTTTTGGCTATTACGATGACAAAATTCCTCCACGCTAGGAACGACCTCGTCGTAAAACTTACCCTGGATTTACAAGCCTCTTATCTTGTGGAGATCCCAAAGTGAAACCGACTTCTCCACTTGTGACGTGTGAAGTGTGTTAGTCGCTGAACATCAATGCTCCAAGAATGCACGAAGGATGGAAGGATGACGATCATAACTAAACAAAGATGCGTACACAGCTTGATAAAGGCCCACGTTGGTAAGTACATCTTTTGATCGGCTCAAGACATCTTTAAGCCACTCCCAATAAAACTCAAAAAAGATGGCTTCTTCAGTAGTCGACAAAGTGTTATTCTAAGTCACAACTTCGCTATGGACGTAATCATTAAGAAGCTTAAACGAAGCTGGTGAATTGTCACAAGCATGGTGCAGGATTCAAGATAAGAATCCTTGACTTACACGCATTCTTCTTCATATTTGGTTGACCAAAATCTTTCACCTCCTAAGATGCGTCAGAAGACCACGACTTGATGTGCATCGAGTTATCTTTTGAAGGAAGAACAAGCGCCTTAGGGCCAATCAACGGCGCACAAAGCTTCAACATCGTTCCCTTACCTTGCAAATCGCCTTTCTTCATAAGAATGGTGATGGTATTACTCTTAAAGCATTTGAAAAACACCATGGCTGCAACAAAACAAACAAGGTAAGATAAGCACAAGGTGGGACAACAAGAAAAAAAAAACAAAGAAGAAAAAAAAATTGCTTTGCTAAAGAAAAAGACATGCGAGACAAACCTTATAAGTGTTGAAGGATGATGATGACAAAGTCACAATGACGAAAAGAAATCAGCCACAAAAGCTTGAAGAGCACGGCAAAAAGGGCATCTACAAGACGGTCCTTTAATGCATGCTACAATAGCAAAGAAAACCAAAATGCTACACAATCGCACTACGCAAACTCACAGTGATTACGCAAGCAGTTTCTTGCATCGCACGACAAAGAGGGCAACTACAAGACGGTCATTCAACATACGCTACAGTAGCAAAGAAAACCAAAACGCTACATAATCACACTACTCAACCTCGCAACGATTACGCATGAAATTTCTTGCATTGCACGGCAACATCACCACCGATGGAAAACTGTGACCAAAAGGCACAACACAGCGTAAACCAGCTGTAGTCTTTTGCACATCACCACACAATAAAAGTTACGCAATGCAACAAGCTTCAGGCAAGAAAAACCCACGGCAAGAAAGCAAGAAAAACCCATGGCAAGCAAGCAGAAAAACCAACGGCAAAGCACAGTAGCAAGCACACGGCAATGATGTGAATTGTGAAAAAAAAAAAAAAACACACCCAATTGTCCTATAAATAGGGGTCAATTGCTTCCTAATGCTATAAGGGAAGTACATACCCAAATAGCAAAAGGAAAATCAAAACAAGGAAGCACTTTCCAACCAAAAGAAGGAAGCAAATTCCAAGCAAAAAATGGCAAGTTTCAGCCAATCTGCGCAAACATGATGTTTTTTGTGATAATTCAACTTTCCGAAGGAATTTTGATGCAATGCCAACTGGAGAAGGAACCTAAGAGGCTGATGATTATTGTTCAAAATTTCATAATTTTCCCTAAAGCCAAACGTTCCACTTTTCAAAGTTATTCATGCATAAGTTGTTTTCCTGTTAGAACTGCGCAGCTGTAGGAAAATGACGAATTGACGGCTTTCCAAATTTTTCCTAGTGGTGGACGATATATGCCTGAAAAGATAAGAGATAAAGCTACGTTTTCTATATTTTTACAGAATTTTCCAGAAGAGAAATCAACCTTAAACTTCGCATGCAAATCAGATGACATTTTTCCCAAAACCAACAAGGGAAATACATGCTGTTTTTGTAACAAAAATCAGCAAAGAGAATAGAAGGAAAAAAAAAAAAAAAAAAAAAAAAAAAGGCTTCAAATTTTCCAAAACAACAAGGGAAAGAACCCCTCCTTGCTGTCGAAAACAAAAAGGGGAAAGGAAAGAATCCCTCCTTGCTGTGGAAAACAAAGAGGGAAAGGAAAAACACCCTCCTTGCCGTGGGAAAAAGAAAGAGAAAGGAAGAAATGCACATCCTACTTACCCAAGGACAAGTATCAAAGCTTTCCAAAACCTTGAAGGAAATTGTCAAAGCTTTCCAAAATCTTAAAGGAAATCATCAAGGCTTTCCAAAACCTTGAAGGAAATCACCAAAGCTTTCCAACATTTTGAAGGAAATTGAAGGAGGTTCCTACATAAGAAAGGAAAAATCATTTTTTTCCTATGGTTACAAGGAAAAATTCAAAATAATACACCAAATGTTTTTGCCAAATATTATGGAAAATCAAATACGCACATAAGTATGTGTTGATTTGTCCATTTTCAAATTTTCATTCAAGATCAAGCCTCTATGACCCTTGAAGAAAAAAATTCATTTCTTTCAAGATCAAGCCTCTATGGCCCTTGAAGAAAAGATTCATTCAAGATCAAGCCTCTACGACCCTTGAAGAAAAAAAAAATTAAGATCAAGCCTCTACGGCCCTTGAAAAAGAAGTTTTCATTTCATTCAAGATCAAGCCTCTACGGCCCTTGAAGAAAATTTTCGTTTTATTCAAGACCAAGCCTCAATGGCCCTTGAAGAAATATTCTGTTCAAGAAATACGCCTCAACGACCCTTGATGAAATTCATCACTTCAATTCAAGACCAAGCCTCAATGGCCCTTGAAGAAATGTTTTATTCAACAACGGCCCTTGACGAAATTCATCATGTCAATTTAAGAAATACGCCTCTACGGCCCTTGAAGAAGCAAACTAATTCAAGATCAAGTCTCGACGACCCTTGAATTAGCACATTCACATTACAGCAGGACTTCAAAACACTTTTTCTACGTGTGACAAGCACATGCCTACAACGCACCTTGAAGTGGGGGCATTTGTAGACATGTAAATTTCGTTGCATACAAATGATGCATCACAACGCTCCAAGTAGCATATGACTCATCACATATTCGGCAAAAGGGAGAAAATCCTCCTTAAAATCAGCAAGGGGCCCAAAATCTGTCAAAACCGGAAAGAAAGCCAAAGCCTCTTCACAAAATAAGCAAGAATTGAAGATTGCTCACAAATAGGCAACAAGGCCTATAAATTTTGGCCAATATGAGGAAGGTGGCTGAAATTAAGACACAAACATGCCTAAATTCTCCCATGGATGGATCAAGACACAAATCAAAGCCAAATCCATCCAAAGGCAAGCTTTGGAAGTCTATAAATACAAGGATCCAAGACACACAAAGGGGTCAAAAATTGTAGATTGAGAATAACCTATGCATAAATCTTTGAAGACTTATACGCTGCCAAACCTCTCTTCAAAGAACGTACAACCAAAGCTGAATCTTTCTTTCAACCAAAGCTGAAGCACTCCCCTTGAAGAATCAATAAGCACTCGTGCCAACTCCTTAAAGACTTTGTTGCAAGCTCAAAACTTGTAACGACGTTCGTTTCAAGATTAAGTCGCTGAGACCCTTGAATCAACAAAACCCTGCATCAACATCATCCTTTGCCACAACTTTGAGGTGAAGATCATCCAAGCATCGATTTAAGCTAAAAACTTGAAGCAATCATTCAATCGTTATTCCGAGATCAAGTCATCACGACCCTTGGATTAACAACCTACATATCTACGTCAAATTTGAAGACTGAATCAGAGGAAAATTGTAAACAGAGATGGTAACCTACAAATTCAAATCAATACAAATCTACTTTGTACACATGTTCTCGTTTCATTCGTTACGAAATTTTCATGTTTACAGCTATTGTGGATAAAAAACATACACTTGGTGCCACAAAAGTCCCCTGCGTATCTCGAAGCACCGCACCAGCCCCACCCACCTTGTCTTGGAAGTTTGTTGCTTCGTCCACATTTGGCCGCACCCAGTCAATGTAAGCAATTTTACTTAACGAATTGATTGTACATTTTGCCAACTTTTGCAGACGAATTAATGTGAGCAATTTTAGTTGTTATAAAAGTAAACGAATTAATGTGAGCAAATGGCCTTTTACCATAGTGGTGGAAATCTGTTAAGCTCTTACATGATGGTGTGGGTCTTCGAACCCCGACGGTAGCAAATCTAACATTTAATCTAATAAAATCTATCGTTTTACAAATAAAAATAAATAAATAAATAAAAGTAGACTAAGTTATAAGTAAGATACTATTGTTTCTTAAAAAAATAAATATAAATTAGGTTCTTCAGTTAGGGTAAATGTGTAGGTTTTTATCATATCCAAGTTCAATTTCATAAAGAAAAGTATTTTATCACAATGGTGGAAAGGTATTGAGCTCTTGTATGACGGCATGAGTTTGAACTATGTCGGTGATTAATCTAACAAAACCGTTTGATCACAAAAAAAAACTAAGTTAAAAGTAAGATACTATCATTTGTTAAAAAAAATTAAGATTAAATGTGAATTAGTTCTTTAGTCAGGGCAAATGTGTAGGTTTTTATCATGTCTAAGTTCAAATTCTTAAATCAACTTTATTTCGAGCCTTTCTTTCCTCCAGTGAGAGCTATTCTCACCTCCAGTGTGAGTGCCTTTCGCTTTTGACTCTTAGCTTCGCCACCGGCCCTAGCTATGGCCAGGGTCGTTGGCAATTCTTGAGTTTCCTTATGTTTGCTTTTTTCCCTTGTGCTTACTATTTTTGGGCAAAAGTTCTGCCCAGTTTTCATTCCCGTACCAGCCTACCATCCAAGCTCTCTTTGTTCTGCCATTTTTTGTGCCTATAATTTCACCATCTTGACCCCCGAATCCAAATCACCCGTTTCTTTCATCTCATTTGATCATTTTCTCTCTACCATCTTCAATAATAGGCTCTGCTATTTTTCGACAAATCCTCACCTCGATTCAGCCTCATTTTACCGCGATTTGTAGCATTTCTAGGGAAGGTGTGTAGAGCTTTGGCTTCGGTGTTCACAACACCACCCTTGTTGGCTATTCCCGGTGTTTGCCCTTGTTGGCATTGTTGCTCGTGGGATCTTTATTCTCGTTAGCTTCTCCTGTTCCTTGGTGTCAATCGTTTTGGTGGTATGTGGAAGATGGTGTGGCCTTTTTCTTCCTCAAGCACAGGATTCAAGATGGTGAGATGGCAAACACTGGTGTTGGGCATTGGCTTTAGCTTGATCTTTGGAATTTCGACGACCGATGGAGAAGCTATAGTAGCTGTTTTTGCTTAGGTTTTTCTGTTTTGTGGTTTGTGTGTACTGGGCTACTTTGTTTACTTTGGGCTTTGTTAAGTGGGTTTTGGCCTTTGTTGTGTGTGTTTATGGGGTCCATTTTGTCTGTTGCACTTAGTTGTTTTGGGCCTCTTAGTTTGTAATGTTTTTTGGTAATATATTTACCCTTTCACCAAAAAATTAAAAAAGTTCAAATTCTTTCCTAAATAAGAGTATTTTACCACAGTAGTACAAAGATGTTGAGCTTTTGCATGACAGCATAGGTTCGAACCCTGTCGGTGGCTAATCTAATAAAATCTATCGTTTAACACTAATCTAGCATCTAATCTAACAAAATCTATCGTTTAACAAAAAAAAAAAAAAAAAAAAAAAAAAACTAAGTTAAAAGTAAGATACTATCGTTTGTTAAAAAAAAGTAAGATTAAATGTGAATTAGGTTCTTTAGTCAGGGAAAATGTGTAGGTTTTTATCATATCCGAATTCATTCATAAATAAGAGTATTTTAGAATCAAGCAAACTGTCGATTTACCCCCTGAACTTTCATCTAACTTTCGATTCCCCCCCCCCCCAAATGTACTTTTCTATTGGAAAATTAAGGACTCAAACTATTTTTTTTAGCCGATTTGCCCCCTACCGTTAGTTTTTCATATATTCCATCCATATTTCTGTTAAGTGAGACCATGTGCACAACATGTGAGGGTAGTTAAGTCATTTCACTCTTAAAAATGATTAAAAAACTGAAAATTAAAAAAAAAAAAAAATAAAACAAAACTTTCCCTCTATTTTTTCCTGCTAATTCCTATCCTCAATTTTATTTTCCCCTCTCATTCCTATGCATGAGAAATGACATATGGTGTTATTGTCTTCATAAGTAGCTAAGTTAGTCTTTTTCTTGAAGTACTATCATTTTTATTTTCTCTAACAAATTAATAATTTGACAAATGCTCATAGTGTTAGTCTCCAAAGCAGTGCATTAATATAAGAAACATGTTCATAATACTCATAAAAAATGCTCAAGATAATTACAGACTTTTCATAATGTCATAATAATCCCAATACAATTCCACAAAATGATCCTTAAGAAGTTGGAAGACGTAAGATTTTACCATCCATAAGGTATATAACCCATAGAATCTCGATTACAAAATATGGGCATTCCACTTAACCAAACACAAGCAAAATAAGGTTTTAGTTATCAAAACAAGAGCACAAACATTTTGCTCAAAACGCACATGACACGTGGAGATCAGCTACACTTTCCATGGCGTTCCTCGTTTGGTTGGAATCTTGTACCTAAACCTATTTTCATTTCTGATGGTTGAGTAAGGTTGAGGGTGTCATGTTTTCCAACTTCTTAAGGATCTTTTTGTGGAATTGTATTGGAATTATTATGACACTATGAAGTATGTAATTATCTTGAGCATTTTTTTATGAGTATTATGAACATGTTTCTTATATTAATGCACTACTTTGGAGACAATAATACCATGAGCATTTATCAAATTATTAATTTGTTAGAGAAAATAAAAATGGTAGTACATGCTTCAAAGCTACTTATGAAGACAATAACACCATATGTCATTTCTCATGCATAGGAATGAGAGGGAAAAATAAAATTGAGGATAGGAATTAGCTGGAAAAAATAGAGGGAAAGTTTTGTTTTTTTATTTATTTTCAGTTTTTTAATC
Organism: Pyrus x bretschneideri; assembly: GCF_019419815.1. Classification (NCBI taxonomy): domain Eukaryota; kingdom Viridiplantae; phylum Streptophyta; class Magnoliopsida; order Rosales; family Rosaceae; genus Pyrus; species Pyrus x bretschneideri. Next base: position 8,676,924 of record NW_025999798.1, read on the forward strand.
ATTTTTAAGAGTGAAATGACTTCACTACCCTCACATGTTGTGCACATGGTCTCACTTAACAGAAATATGGATGGAATATATGAAAAACTAACGGTAAGGGGCAAATCAACTAAAAAAATTAGTTTGAGTCCTTAATTTTCCAATAGAAAAGTTCATGGGGGAAATCAAAAGTTCGGTGAAAGTTTAGGGGATAAATCGACAGTTTACTCTATAGAATCTTTTACACAGAAAAATGGGATCAAATATGAAAAAATAATGTACTACATCAGTTAATACGTTTTTATGTTTTTATTTGACTTTTTATTGAAAATGAATGGGATAAAAGAGTAAAAATAAAAGGTAATGATCATCGATGAGCTCGATTTGCTTTACACATTGGGAGTATTTACAATATGCTCGAAGAATCACTTGATTTTAATGTTGACGTTTTGGTTCAAGATTGTAACCTATTCCTCAAATATATATATATATATATATATATATATATATATTTAGTACATCGATATTTTTATATTAGGAGAGGGGGAGTCCGGCAAAACCACACAATGAGCAGCCTAATTTGGTACCAAATTCGCTATCCACGAGATTCGAACCTAAGACTTCTCACTTCTAAGTGAAGAAGAATATCATCAAACAGTAGTATTGAGTGACAATAAATATATATCTTTTAACTCATTGTATCTGATGATAATATTTTTTACTTGTAATGATAATATTCTCACTTACAATCTAATGATAATATTCTTTACTTTTAAGTGAAAAATTTTAAATTCGAATATCGTAAATGACGAGTTCATAACCAAATTACTCCTTCAGTCATTTAATATAAATAATATCTTTGTGACTAAATAATTTATATTTTTTTTTCTCTGCCTCTCCTTCCTCTTTAGTCTTAATGTTAAAACCAAGATTTTAAAGAATAAAAATTATCATTACCAAACAAACATACCACTATATATTTCAAATATGAATCTTTTTTACTGGAATAAAAAGCCAATAGTGAAATTGGGAAATTTAAAGATTAAAGATGACGTGTAATTATAAAGTAATGAACTATTTGAGGGCTGGGTTGGGCTGGTTTGATAACCGAATCGAAAGGCCTAAATCGGTTTCCAATCGACGAGCCTTGGAATGGCCGGAGTCGGAAGGGACACTGAACCGCTTGCTGTCTGTCATCAAACTTCGGTTGAATCGATCCTTTTGGTCAATTCAGTCAAGTTGAGAAAAGTTTTAATAATACGCCTGAATTTTAGGTTGTGTTTCACTTTATACCCTGTAAACTTTCAATTTTATTATGTTGCTTCATATATGCTCAATTTGTGCATTGTGCCCCTAAAAGTTAGTCATGTGCATTGCTCATGTTAAACTTAAGAAGATGTATTCAATTGGGATTTTTAAGAATTTTAATTCTTTTAATGAATTCAGGGGTATTCAATAAGGATCTTAAGTGATTATTTGAAATTCAATGTGTATTCAATTAGAATTTTAAGATAGTTTATTAAAATCCTTAGAAATCTGGATGTATTCAATTAGAATTTTAAAGAAGTTTATAACATTCTAGCTGTATTAAATTAGAATTTAAATTTAAAAAATTTGGAAAAGTTGAGGAATTAGAGGGAATTTGAGAGATTTTGTAGTGTATTTTAAGCATTCACAAATCTCACCTCCTCTGATGAGATTTCGAGGGAATTTAATTAAAATTTTACATAGAATCTCTACAAATCAATCAAACTCCATAAAAATATATGGATTTATAAATCCATTAAAATCTCTCAAATTTCCAATTAAATACACCCCTAATAAAAATTTGAGAAAATTGACTCCTGAGACGGCATGGCATGAATTGAAAGTTTTTAAGGCATACTAGTACGAGGCTAAGAAATTTCCCTACTTATAAATAGGCAAAAAAAAAAAAAAAAAAAAAAAAAAAAAAAAAAAAAAAAACCATTAGAACTATTTTGTAAAAGTCAAAGATGCCATTTTGGCACTCTAAAATAAATTTGCACTTGTTGTGGCCTATTTTATCTGACAAAGGGAAGAGGGCCGGTGGCAGAGAGAGAGAAAAGATATGTTTGTAGAATTGTGTAGAGGAATGTGTGTGTTATCCCCCCTACGTAATGCCTTTATTTATAGTAATAAGAGGGAGAAGAATTCCTTCATCCCCAAGGGATACAAGTCCATACAAGAAAGAATCACTAGAATCAAATCAAATCTAAGATTTATACAATCACACTTAAACTAGAAAGTTTATAACACCCCTCTTGAGTGTGTAAATACTCAAGGCGGATTCAGCATTATGCAGAAGTTGAGAAAGTCGACTCGTCGGCACTGATTATGGGAACAAGCTATTCTCAATAAGGTAGGAACTTGCATAAAGAAGTAAGTCTCACAAAAAACCCTATGGCTATGGCAAAAACCCGAGTAGGGACAAAATCCATAGTCTAAGGAAAAATGCGTGAGAAATGCAAAGTCAAATGAAACGTCTACGTGATGTCATCAGGGATATGATTAACCTTAAGGTGGGTGCCTCGTAAAAACCTAGTTAGGTAGCAAAAACCCAATGGGGAAAATGCTCTTAATCGTAGGGAAAAAGAGTACATTAAAATCAAGCAAGTATACTTTAGGATACTCCCCCTGAGTTTGACACAATTCCAAATAGAGCTAGCAATGTTACAACTCAGAAAGTTTACGCATACCAATTCCTTGAACAAGCTTCTGAAATGTTGCCTTCGGTAGTGATTTGGTGATAAGGTCGGTTAAATTGTCTTGTGAATGGATTTGCATGACTTCAATCTTCTGATGCTCTTGTTATTGATAAGAAGAATTTTGACGCAATGTGTTTGGTGTTGTTTCCTTTGATGTAACCCTTCTTAAGCTATTTGATGCATGTTGCGTTGTCTTCATAGATTGTCATCGGGACATCAACGATGGGGTAAAGATCGCAGAAGCTCTAAATATGGCCCACAATTGCTCTCAACCAAAAGCATTCCCGAGTTGCTTCATTTAAGGTGAGAATTTCAACATGGTTAGAGGAAGTGGCAACTAAGGTCTGTTTAATTGACCTTCAAGAGATTGCAGTACTTCCAATGATAAAGACATATCCCTTTGAGAGCACACCTTATGCGAATCAAATAAGTATCATGCATCGGCATAACCAACAAGCCAAGAATCGACTCGAGAAGCGAGGGGTACGACATCACTCGAGGATCCATAAGAATACAACAAGCCCAAATCCTTAGTACCCTTAAGATAACGGAATATGTCTTTAACACCAATCCAGTGTCTGCATGTTGGTACATTACTGTATCTTGCTAAAATATTAATAGTGAATGAGATGTCAGGTCTAGTGCATTGAGCTAAGTACAATAAAGTGCCTATCACACTCAGATAAGGAACTTCAAGCTCTAAAATCTCTTCATTATCCTCATTTGGACGGAAATGATCTCGTTTTGCAGTCTAGCGATCGAACGACCATATGAGTAATCAAAGGCTTCGCTTTATCTTCGTTAAAGCGGCACACCACATTCTGGGTGTAGTTAGTTTGATGTACTAAGATTCCATCCGAACGGTGCTCTATCTCGAAACCGAGACAGTATCGAGTTTTTCCTAGATCTTTCATCTCAAATTTCGACTTCAGGTGCGCGGCAGTTCTCTCAAGCTCTTCAGGAGTTCTGATAAGGTTCATGTCATCGGCATATATTGCAATTATCGAAAAACCAAAATGTAACTTCTTAATGAACACACAAGGGCATAGTTCGTTATTCACATATCCCTGACTAGTCAAATACTCACTTAGATGGTTATATCACATTCTTCTAGATTACTTCAAACCTTAAAGTGAACGCCTCAGCCGAATTGAGAAAGTGTTCCAGGGTTAGGAAATATTTGATCCAGTCAATGTAAGTCCTTAGAGAACTTTCATATAAATTTCCGTATCAAGATCCTCATAGAGATACGTAGTTACTACGTCCATCACCTGCACACTTAGTTTTTCAGAAACTACCAAACTAATAAGGTAGCGAAAAGAAATCACATCCATAAAGGGTGAATAAGTTTTGTCATTGTCAATCCTAGGGTATTGTGATAAGCCTTGTGCAAAAAGACGAGCTTTGTAACGCAAAAATTTTGTTCTTCTCATTACACTTCCAAACGAAAACCCACTTATAGCCAACATGCTTCATATGTGGAGGAGTAGGAGCTATAGGTCTAAACACGTTACGTTTCACAAGTGAATGGAGTTTGACTTGGATTGCTTGTTTCCAGTTTGACCAATCAGTTCTACCTCGACATTTATCAACAAAACAGGGTTCAATGACATCGCTCAACATAATCTCAGTAGGTACTACATATGCTAATGCATCGTCGACGGTCATCTTATTTCTACACTATACATAATCTAAGCTACCAAAATCTCATGATTCTCGGGAGATGGATTCGTTTCTTCAAGGACGCTTCCGTAATCTAGAATTTCCTTATGAGTTAGACAGAATGAGTAAGCGATAGTCGAATTCACATTAGGTGTATGTGCCATAGGTTTCCTCTTCTGGGGGTGTGAATCCTTTGAACTAAGAAATCTGCCACGCTTTTGTGTAGAGGCAGATGATTGGCTAGCTATTAATGTACGTGGATCACCAAAGTTGGCGTCTTGGGCCTCTAAGAGGGAAGTCCGTCGTACATTTGGTACATCCATCTTTGCTGGAACATTCGTAGTTGGAATATGTGATCTTGCCAATCGTACTAGATCGGTGAAAGCATATGGTATGTTCCAAGCTATGCTCTGGAAATCTAATATGTACTACACTTTAGTTTTAGACTGAGCGGTGTGAGGATCTAAATGAGACAAAGTGGGAGTCATCCGTGATAATTCACGTCATTCATCAGCAACGTTGACATTCTCATCTCCCCCTAATGATGGGAAGACTATCTCATAAAAGTGACAATCCGCGAAACGAGCAATAAACAAATCGCCTATCAAAGGTTCTAAGTAACGAATGATCAAAGGAGAATCATATCCGACATAAATTCCTATCCTTTGTTGAGGCCCTATTTTTGTACATAAGGGCAGCGAAATTGGCACATAGACTGCATAACCAAAAATGTGCAGATGCGATATGTGGGGTTCGTATTTGGTAACCAACTAAAAGACATTATATGGTTGGGTCGTAACAGGTCTCAGGCGAACTAACATGGTTGTGTGCAATATTGCATGGCCCCAAGCAGCAATCGAGAGCTTGGAATGTATGACCAACGATCGAGCAATCATTTGTAAATGCTTAATGAATGCCTCTGCCAGGCCGTTTTGGGTGTGAACATAGGGTACTGGATGTTCAACTTCAACCCCAACCGATATGTAATAGTCATCAAAAGTTTTAGATGTGAATTCTCCAACATTATCCAATCGAATAATCAGGGTGGTGACCCCTGAGCTTGATAACCTGAGCCAACAATTTGGAGAATGCATCGTTCCTTGTGGATAGTAAGCACACGTATGACCAACATGTGGAAGTGTTAACCAAAACCATAAAATATCTAAATGGTCCGCATGGAAGGTGAACCGGTCCACAAATGTCTTTCTAAATCCTTTATAGAAAAATGGGACGATTCGAATGGGACGATTCGAACGAATTTTGTCATAAGAATGCTTAGTAATAAGCTTTCCCATAGAACATGTTTGACATGCAATTCCTTGAATCGAACCTAAACTTCAGATTAGTGGATGTCCGCGTGATGATTTGAGGATACGGCGCATCGCTATTTGTCCAGGGTGTCCCAAACAATCATGTCAAAGTGTAATTTCGTGTGAGGTTCCAGAGATAGGGCCGGCCACATAATGGCTCTCTATGGGGTGTATGGTCGTAATATACAGACTACTCGGGATAAACTCCATCTTTTCTAGAATACACTTCTGGCCATATTCATAGGAAGTTCTGCACAGAAATTCAACTCCATTTTCTCTGTGGGTTTCAACATAGTAATTATTATCTCTAATGTCCTTAAAACTTAACAACGTTCTTCAAGATCCTTAAAACTCAACAACGTTCTTCCAAAATGCGGAGAATAAAGTGCCTCATCAATGGTCAAAAGTGTACCATTTGACAACATTATACGTGTCTTACCGTATGATTCGATCAGGTTGGATGGGCCTGAGAAGGTTGTCAGATGTGCATTCTTGGGTATGAAGTTAGTGACATAGATGCGGTCATGCAAAACGGTGTGCGTGGTTGCATTATCTGCCAGACAACTAACTTCCCTACTAGTCATACCTAGAATGAAAATTAATTTGAATCAATCACATGCATAAAAGTTCTTAAAAAAATATCCATTCAAAATAATTTTAAGTATTCAAGGATGGTAATTAATTAAAAACTTAATATCCAAAAACAAATCACCAACAAATAATCCAAATATAAAGGAAAATTGTTCAAAAATTAACCAAAAACACAAGGGGGTCCGGCCATTAGGTGGAATTCGGCCCCCATGTCTAAATTTCAACTAGAAAAATAGTTTATGTCTAAGATTCTAATCTTCCATAGGAGTAACGGCTTCTTGAAAGTCAGAAATCTCCATCTTGGTACTTTTCGGTTCTTCCACTTGCACAAAGTTTGATTCAAACTTCTTATGACCAGAATGATATTCAACTACAACCTTCTGGGGACCTCGACAAACACAGGACCAATGGTCCTTTGAACCATAGAGATAGCACATATCCGCATCCATGGTTTCAGATGCTATGCCCTTATTCTTGAAGTTTGGTGCCTTAAGAGTGAGGTTAGGGCACTTATGGGCTTTGTCTCCTCCCTTAGATAGGCATTGGCTTTGTTAACCTTGATAGGGCGGTTTCTGGCCGCCCCTACCATGCCCTTTTTGGGGTTTTGGGTGTTATTTCGTGCTATAGTGTGCTTCAGGTACAACAGTCGCCACGGTAGGTCGAACTTAATGATTCTTCATCAACATCTTATTTTGCTTTTTAGCGAGAAGTAAAACAAAGATTAAATCCGAAAACTTAGTGAACTTATAAGCTCTATATTGTTGCTGCAGGATAATATTAGTAGCAGAGAAGGTCGAATAAGTCTTTTTTAGGAGATCCTCTTTGGTCAAGGTCTCGTTACAGAACTTAAGAAGTGATCGAATTCAACAAACTTCAAAATTATATTCATTCACAGACTTAAATTCTTGGAAGCGCAAATGTTGCCAGTCATGTCTTGCTTCAGGCAAGAAGATGTCCTTTTGGTGATCAAAGCGATCAGCCAAAACGACCCACAATGCTCATTCTCAATAAGGTACTCGGTTTGCAGTGCGTAATGAATATGTCTTCAAATGAAGATCATGGCAGTGGCTTTCTTAGCTTCGCCAATCGCGTTATCTGTCTCATCTTTAATAGCGGGACGCAAATTCTTTACAGTGATGTGGAGCTTGACATCTTGGACCCACTTGAGGTAGTTTCTTCCAGAGAACTCTAAAGCGGTGAAGTCGAGTTTGTTCAGATTTGACATGTTCCTATCACAAAATATATGGACAAGATGTGGTTAGTGCAATGGTGAAAAATATTAATCCATTCACGTAGAAGCAGAACATTCAGGTTCTAATAGACATGTATTAGTTAAAATTCGCATGAAAAAACTGCGGGTTTTCATGGGTGATGTTTTTAAGGAAAACTTCATGTTTTCAAACAAGGCATGTTTTTAGAAACTTCAGGTTTCGAAATAATTATGAACTTTAGGTTCAAATGTTCCTACAGACAAACACAAATATATACACAGAAATATGCAACAAGAAAATATGCAAATAGAACTCAGGTCTATAATTATAATTGAATAAATTATTTGGACTTCAGACCAAATTTAAAGTGTCGGAAAAAAAATATAAAACACATTGGGCCTAAAATAATAGGCAATTAAAACTCGGGGCCCAAAAATTTGGACCAAAGCCCACGGGTGGGCTAGTCAAATAGAAACAGTGCGGCAAGTTTGGTCTCGGGACAAGCATGCAGGCTAGCCCAGCATCACAAAATAAGTAGGCTAATGCGCAAGCCCAAAAATAAGGGCCCGTGAAGCGCACGGATCCACTATGATGCAAACACGAGAGTATAGGAGAAATGGTAGGAGCCCAAAGGGCTCAACTGGTTCTCGGGCCAGTTTATCACCAAAACCCAAAGAGCTGGTTATGTAGGTCAAGGCTTCTAGGTACAAGCAAGCCTAATAACAAGGGTGTTGTGCGAATGGACCAAAAAGGAATCTGAGGCTCGTTTGGGCTCAGGTTGGATCTTCAAGCCACCCCAGCGGCGCTGGGTGTGAGGTTCCACTAGAGATGGTCAATGATGCCGCTTCAAGCGGTGTTCCACAGTCGGTGCAAGCCTTTGGTTCATCGGACAACCAAAATTGGACGACAGAGGGTGAATCTCAACGTTGAAATATCCAAAGGGATTCAAGTGAATCCGATTAAAAACTCATGAAACTTCTGGAATTTCGAAGATCATTGGTGAAGACAATGAGTTTCGTCTAAATCACATGACTATCGATCGTTTTTCTTCGGAAAAATCGACGGAGAGGACCTGGGCTTCAGGCCAAGGGTCGGGACGGGGACGATGGTGCCTCAAACACACCATTTCAATTCTAGGCTTACAGCCTTAAGTTTTGTGGCTGGGTTGGGCTCACCACATCAATGCATGCTACTGGCCTAGTGCTGGTGGTTTGCACGGCGACGCAGCTTTGGAAGCCAACGACTCTTGATACGACGGTGAGGGTTTTTGACAAACCTTTAATTTTAAACTTTTTCTTAATTCCAGATTATGGAATTTAATTCAATTTGCATGCATATTCAATCAAATATTTTAATGCATGGACATATATTTGATGCAATTCATGACAATATCAAATTCACATAATTCAACAATTATAGATAATGCATACACAATCTATGTAGAATCTAAAATTTGAAAAACGTAAAGTTGGGTTATGCATTATGGTGAATGTTCATGCTATTAGGGTTGCAAAAATATCGAGATAAAAACCATTGTTTTGGAAGAACCTGATTGCGTGATGATATAGATGAACTGGTTTGATGCAAAAAGCTTCCACTTCAGATTCCTAAGCGCATCGGCAGGAGTGTGCTGATAACGTGTTGTGGCTTATTTTATTTGACAAAGGGAAGGGGGCCGGCGGTAGAGAGAGAAGATATGTGTTTGTAGAATTGTGTAGACAAATGTATGTGTTATTCCCCCTGCATAGTGCCTTTATTTATAGTAATAAGAGGGAAAAGAATTCCTTCATCCCCAAGGGATACAAGTCCATATAGGAAAGAATAACTAGAATCAAATCTAATTTAGGATTTACACAATCACACTTAAACTAGAAAGTTTATAACAGCACTCGTCTTATTTCAATTTCTCTTGTTAATTTTATGTTGGAACCTCAACTTTCTTCGTTGTATCCAAATATGATTTCTCATGTAAAAGCTCAACAAACACATGTGCTCACGGCACCCAATAAGTGTTATTTACGTTCTTGACTTGAGTGTTACCTTACGCGACAGGGCATGAGGTGGTAATGTTATCTCACATTGAATTTAAAAAAAACCTTGTATATCCTTATAAAAAGTTAGACTACTCACTTTATTTCCAATCAAATTTAGGATAGAAGCTCAATTTCTTGGACCAGTTTTTATGCAGGCTTGCAAGCCAAGTAAGTTATGCAGCTGATTGAGCTCTGGTTTGGAAAGGTACATTATTTCCACATCAAATTGCTATCAGCAATTTCAATAAGGTTGCATATTCGCTAACTAAGACCATCTCTAATGAAAATGTCAAAAGATCTTTGTCTAATTTATATTTGGTCGCTGAGTTGGTTTTGAAATAACACTTGTAAACTTCGTTCTCCAATGAAGACACCAGTTTTTTATTTTATCTTGTTCAAATGGGTCCCATACATATACAAATTTTGTTATATTTACTTTTCGGTCAGACTCGGACCAATAAAAATAAATAAGTTGCTTTGGTATATTGGGACTCTAAGTAGGGATAGTTTATATTACCCCTCGTTCTTTAAGAAATTCTTTAAAAAGAGTTGTTATTGGTACTGTCAAAAATTATCATGCACTTCTTTCTTCTTCATTTTTTAATTAAAAAGAAATGCATGTTCGCTCGCTTAGAATGTCAATAATAATTCTATTTTTATAATATTATCTATAAATATCTATGTCTTTACTATAGTTCCTACTAATTTTTCATTTATTTGGTTAATATATATGATAAGCAGCACTTCCAAGTTTTTTGTTTTCATCAAAGCAAATTCTGCAAAAGAAACAAGCCAAAATTGAAAAAAAGAAATGAAAAAAATTTAAGTATTGTGATTTGTGAAAGCTAGATCATAGATGAACTAAACATAAACAAAATAGTTCTTGTAATTTATTTGAAAATTGACTAGCAATAATAGTTCTTGTAATTTATTGGATTTTCACTTCTGCACATTTTGTAAGTTGTTATGTATCACTTTCGTTTTTGGTTTTTTTTTTTTTTTTTTTTTTTGTTGACCAAAATGTTAGTCAAATCTATTAAACAAGGAAAAAGCTCATTCCAAATTGAATTTTTCAAATGAGAAGATGTGAATTAAAATAGATGAAAATCAAATTTTGTTGACATATTAAACTAAAGCAAAACCTAGAAAATGCAACAAAGTATAGAAGGACCATGAAAGTGAAATTCCAAATAAATTATTGGCTGGTTTGAAAGTGCTTTTAAAATAACTGAAGGTGTTTATGGTAAAAATGTTTTTGAAACCAATCTTTAGTAAAAATTCAAGTGGATCCTAGAAAAATACTTTAAATGCTTCCTACAAGAAGCATATATCTAGTGCTTCTTCCAAAAGATACTTAAAGTTCATTTGGAACCCAAAATTAATTTCATCAAAAACGATTTCAATCATTTTAACTAGTGATGCTACATGGCCTAAAATATGTGAGTGAGAGAGAGAGAGAGAGAGAGAGAGAGAGAGACAGACAGACAGACAGAGACAGAGACAAAGATAAACATAAATTTATAAGATGATTATCTCTAGTTACAATTGGAAAAGAGCTTGGGAAATTTGGAAAACTAACCAAAATCTGGACTTTGTATAGATTTATAGTCATCATTTTAAGTTTATGATAATTAGAATAAGAAGTTGAAATTGGTACCAGGTGGAATACCCTACAATAAAAACTTAAATGCAACTGTATTGACTAGCCAAACATACTAATCAACTAAGTACAGATTGTTAAAATCCCATGGGCATATAAATCAAACAAACTTAAAAGGTTAAAACTTAACAATGTGAACTTCAGTTAAATCTTAGTCCTAGTACTTGAGTTAAGTTCACTTGGTTAATAAAGTGTCAATGCTAGCAAACCCTACAACATTGAATTCCAATAAGGTTATAATTAAGGCTTTGTAAAGTATTGAACACAAGGAAGTTTTTGTTTGGAAAAACCCACCTCTGGGTTAATAAACTGAGAACTCTCCACTAAGTCCAATCCACTAGTGTAAACAAAGGTTCATACAAAGACCACACAAGCTCAATTCCTAGATCTCTATCTATGGTTGTGCAACCTTGCCTTACACAAGATAGACTCCCTTGGTTTTCACGAGATAACAGCTCCTCCTGAGTTCTTCACCTTATGGCACCGAGATCAACACGATCAATGAGGTGATATGATTTTATGATATGCACATGAGATTTGGATTTAACTGACCAGTGAAGTTCTTCATCAAACAGTTGAAGAAGAACCTAACATGAATCCGAGAGATTGGTCTATGAAGGATATGAAAACTTAGGTTTAGACCAAAAGCTTAATGCAAAACCATTAAAACAATGCAACCCTAATATGTAGTGATTGGGTGTTTTTGCATGAGATGGTTTTATGGCTAAGGTTTCGGTTTAGAAGCTTAAGAGGTAACTCTAAGCTAAATGCACTCTTTTTTTTTGAAAATCTAAAAATCCTAACCAAGCACAAATGAAACCTTGAAAACCCTTTATAATGGAAGAGATGGATGTTACAGACAAAGGGAACAAGGAGACATGTGTCACGAGCCAAATAGACCTTCCCAGATCAAGGGTTTGAGATCCACGCACGGGAAATAATGTCAGATGGCCGATGTGGGCTGTCTTATTTTGCGTGCCTAGACAACTGGAAAACAAACGAAAATTTTGACTAGTCAAGACAAAATGAATTTGGAAAAATAAGCTTGACATGCATATGCAAATGTATTATTCAAACCTTTGGTAGTGAAGATGGCTGGTGCTTTGACAATTTCAATCGCCAGTAGTAATTCCAGATTAGCATTGCACCCTAACTCTAAACTATGAGCATGTGTGAAGCGACATCCATTAAGTGGAGAATTTCCATCTATTTGCTGTCTCGTTCACTACCGCAATCGGCCTAGCTGCCATTTAATTCGTGATGCATGGTGAGATTCTTCTACATTCTATATCTATAATATGTTCATTCATACCAATATACTTGCTAAAACAAACCAACACATTATCAACCCTTTCACGATCGTCAATCCTGCAACACCAAATTCTTCTCCCATCTTCTCTTAAAACTCACCTCACTCTCGTAAATGTCCTTCCAAAATCCTAGGTTTTTGGTTCACACAACCCAGTTCCGCGAATGCTTATCAAAAAGCGTTTGTAACTAATCGTGTCGGGGATTTTGGTTTATTATTAGGAATTTTGGTTTTTATTGGATAACAGGTAGTTTCGACTTTCAGGATTTGTTTGAAATATTCAATAAGTTGGTTTATAATAATGAAGTTAATTTTTTATTTGTTACTTTATGTGGTAGCAAATACAAGATTTAACAAGGGAAGTCAAACAAAAAAACTAGTATTTAACAATCTCCCCATTTGGCTTTCCTTGATAAAATAACCCCCAACCTATAACTAATTCACGCATCACCCTTACTCACGAAATCAAGCTGTAACAACACACATTTCTCGACAAGAGACAAGTGATGTTCATCATGGGTTATGAGATTAAAACAACATAGTAAGCTCAAGTGATACCGACAGGTGTATATTCCAAAACACAATTTAAAAAGATGCACTTTTTAAAATTTAAAAAAAGGTTAATATTTTTCTCCCCCATTTTATCATGGTAAGACAAAGGAAGAAAATGATAAACAGATAAGCACAAAAACTGGTAAAGAATAACAATGAAGGGACAATGCAATTTGGAACACCAAACGAACTTAAACAAGTACAATTCTTGGCACCAAATAAGTCAAATATTTAGCAATTTAAGCTCAGAAGTTCTAAGTAGGCATGAAAGAACAAAAACAAAACAAATGTAGCAAGGTTAGTTACATCAAAAGCCCAAACAAAATGAAGTTTTAACTTTAGCAACATTGTTTAAGATTCAACATATAAGAAACTCCCCCCACAAAACTTGCATATTAAACCCCAACAGTGCTCCCCCATAAACCTAGAACTCATCTGATTGTGATTAGTCATATGAGCCGACAAGAGATCCAGCAGCAATGGCATCTTCAACAGGAACATCTCCAAGGCATGGACCATGACTAAGACTTTCTTCATATTCATTTTTATTAGAAGAATATGTGAACCTGGTGTGTTTGCCCTTCGGGGTAGGATTTGAAGAAAAGTGTTGATGGACATTGATAGACATTCCTTTTTCTTTAGCAGTATAGATTACAACCATCTTGGCAGCAACAACACTTGAATGGTCAGAGGAAGCAGCGGTGTGAAATGATACAGAGGATGGATCCACTGGATGTTGAAGGACAAGTTTTGGAAGACACAGAGAAGGCTCGGGGATAAACGAATGAGGATTCAAGGAGGTTTGGCTCAAAGATGGTGTAGAGAATGAGTTACTGACAAGTGGTGAAGATGCAAATTGACTAACCAAAGACTTAAAATCAACAAATTGCTTTGTCAGGGAGTTAATTTCGGACTCAAGATATGCTATTTTTCTGTCTTGGGAGGCATTTGTTGGAGGAACTAGTCTATGATTACCGTGAGCTAAAACACACATTACATTGCTTAAGTTCATCACACTTCTGTCAAAATCCTTAGTGGCTCTAGGACAAAGATCATCAGGACGTTTTTGAACACCAGCATGCTCACATAGCTGAGTGATCAGATAAGGGTGAATGGTATACCCTCTCTGGTGGGTTCCAGCACGTTTGAACTTTGACAAAATTGACTTGAAAATCAGAAAGCCAAAAGGCACATCACAGTGAGTTAACATGGCAAATAATACTTTGGCTGACTCAAGGGTAGGGTTACCATTGTTGGATGTTCCTAGAACATTTCTATGAATAAAGACATACCAAATTCTATAGAAGGGTTTGAGGTGAGACTTTAAGACTTGACCTTTAACAAGAGGAATAGACGGATTAGCATAAGCTTCACGATGGTAGGCACCTAGGTCATACTGACTAGATGCAACATCATACTTTAATGATATATAGGGAGAGGATGAGTTAAGTTCAAGGACCATACAAATGATAGAAGGGTCAAAGGTAACCATGACACCACGAACATAAACAAAACCACCTGACTCAGGAAAATTTGACGGAGTATTAGAGTAAAACTCTTGAACCATAGATAAATTGAAATTAGGAGGATAAAAGTTTACCTTATGAAGTCTGTACAATTCAACTAAGTCATCAAAACTGATAGCGTCAGCCAAAGGAAGATCAACCTAGATGATTCGTCGTTCAGGCACAACCTTCCGAGCAGCCACCGTAGAGAAGAAATTATTGGCTTGAGTGGACAAAAAGATGGGAACTTGATCATCAGTTGCACCTCCTGAGGAATTCCTCACAATCTAAAATCGAGTAGAGGGACGAGAGGGCTAAGCGCAAGCAGAAGCAGTGTTGCCGGCGATCGGTAAAGAAATTTTTCAGCGAGATGGATTGAGAGTTTAAGAAGATAGGGAAAGAGATCTCAAAGGAAACGGCACAAAAAAAGGTATGGTAAAAACCTAGATGGGTTAGAGAAGGTTAAAACTTAGGACATTGTGAAGAAAACTAAGTCGTGCAATGAAAACCAATCGATGAGATGCATCAGGTAAAAATAGATGTGCAAAGATAGGAATACCCTTAATGAACCTTACCTTTCTAATTAAAACACTTGACTAGTCAGAATGTTCAAATTAACCACTACTAAACTAGTTTGTTGCAACAAGTTGTAACCAAGGGAGAAGACAACACATACACACAAAAGAAAACAAACTACGATTACAAACCTAGTACCATTCAAGAAACAGCCAACTAAAAATCTCACTAAGAAAAACCCAGAATAAATAGATTTAATACCCAAGCTTCCAAGACAACTTTGATAATAAATATTTGACAAAGCAAGTACATTTGAAAAGAAACATGCAATGCAATACTTCAGAAACAAATCTTTATTGACACGTAATGATAGCACAACATATATCAACACTTATTCAGACTACAACCATGATGTGTCCATGTATGGGAAAGGATTGGTGATAGCCATTGAAAAAGCATAGTTTCATGTAACTAAGCAAAGATTTAATTCAAGGGCTAACCAAACTTTTAATAACCCATTGAGATTAAGAACCAACTCTTACAACATAAATTGAACAACTATCTAGACACAAAACTACAGACAATGACCAGCCCAAAAGAACACTTAAGTTGGTAAATGTGATATAGAGCACATGACCAACAATAGGATTGATGAGAATTGTATTTTAGCAATCCATGACACATTTTGAGCCCTTTTAGAGACAGGGAGAAAAGAATTGAACTTTCATGACATTGCATGGGATAATATTTTTGAGAATTTTGGAATTTTTCCTTTTCCCCTTTTTAAAATTTTGAGAACTTTGCTCATGAGTGAATAGATTGAAGCTTAAATACATAATATTAATTTTGAGGATATCTGAGCACAATGAGAGACAAACTAGGTAGTGTTCTGCACTAGAAAAGACACTTAACCCAATTTATGGAGAAGAGTTAACACTACACTTCAATAAAGACCAAAGTAAGCATAACCCTTAAATCAACGAGTGCTTTTGTCAATAGATACAAAGGTTTTTCACAAGCCAATAACCATAACAGGGAGAACCTTTGACATCACAGAAAAATAATTAGTCAAGGTTAATCTACAAAGTGACAAACAGACTTAACTGATGAGGTGATTGACAAAACAGAAGTAAACATGCAGAAGAATAACAAAATAGAAGCAAGGTTACTCAACCCGTTCAATCAAAGGCATAGAAGTTAACAGACCATTGCAGATTTTTATGTCTTCAATTTTCCAAGAGACTTATGAAATTCAAAGCTAGCTGTTTCTCACATGGCATCAAATTTATATCAAAGACATTTCTTTGCAAAAATCTCCTAATAGCAGGATATTCGTTCTTAAGACCTTTAGAGACTAAATATTTTACAACACTCACCAAACAACTAGAGCATAATCTTGATCAGAATGTACATCAAGGGCCAAATCAAGGTTATCAAAATGAAGAACAATCCATGATGCAAAGATGTAAACAAACAAGGCATATGGATATATTACATTCATAAGTGAGAAAGAAGCATACCTTGGTGTTGTGATACATTCAGCGACCAAAATGAGAGGTAGCTCATCACGAAATAGAGTTGGAGTTTGAATATTTGGAATTTCATTCTTGGATAATAGATTTTGGAAAAAATAGAGCAATACTCTCCAGAGTGAAATACAATAGGATGTCTTCCCAAGATGTAAGGTTCCCATAAAAAGCATTCAAAGATGAAGACTTGTAACTTTCCACATTGGTCCATTTGCTGAAAAGAATCTGTGTTCCAACCAGAGCAATCATCACACTTAGAGGCAACAATTGTAAAGCAATTTTCCTTTGATCTTGGAACCACTAACATGTTCTTCCCACGTTTATCAACAATTTTGCAACTCGTCTTGGAAAAGCAAACTTCATTAGCAACTTTGTCATAGACTTACCAATACTAAGGAGACTAGTTGACAATCCAGCCACATAGCAAACATCTTCAAGCGTAGGAAGTCCAGGAATCTTCACCACTCATTTTCCAATAATCTCATCCTTGTCTCCTCCACCAAACTCAATCATACCACTTTTGAATGGTACAAGAGATTAAAAAATAAAATAATAAAAAAGCATTTTTATCACTGGTCATATGATGAGAGAAACCACTGTCAAGGTGCTAAGCGTCTGGCCTAGAGGACGATGTTGAACTTTGAGCAATCAAACACTTCCCAAATCCACATTGAAAGCCACTTGAACTTAACTTGACTTGACATTTCTTGAGCTTGAAGAATTAACAATATTGGACATTCTGCTGACCTCTATGGTTAAATGATCCATTTGTTCCTTTAGATCATTTTTCCTTTCCAGATGTAGTTTTCTACACTTAGGTCTAATGTGGCCAAGATCACGACAATGATGACATTTGGGGACAAATCTAGACCTTGAAGTAGAGTCAGCCAATGGAGATATAAGAGGAAGTCCCTTAGAAGCATGCGTGTTCACACCCATGGAACTTGAATTGTTTTCATCACCTTTAAACTAATTACAATAACGAATACACTTTCTGATAAGTCAACACCCATAGACAGACAATTTAACTTGCATGTAGCCTCATTCAATTCAGAAGTCAGCTTCAAATTAGCTTCTTAATACAATTCATTGTTTTCCTGCAACAGATGAGTTTGTTGAAGTAAACTTTCATACAATATCATCAAACTCTGAACATTATCTTCAATAGAGATAATTAGGTCATCCTTTTTATCATCATCACCCTAGAGTGAGCCTCTTTCATTCAGCATGTGAAGTTCAGCTTCTAACCGTGTGACCTTGTCACTCAGTTCTGTTCTGACTAGACGGAAAGACTCAACCTCTTCTTATAACACAAACACCTTTTTGACAAGTTCTGCATTGTCCAACATTGCAACACACATCTTATCAAACAAAGATTCATACAAGTTGGACAACTCCTGAGATGATAACACATTAGTATCATCCAATACTTTGTCTTTTCCTCTGGAGGATGTTTCATCAACAGATGCAACAAATGCAACAATCTTATCTTCCTCATCTGATGACTTGTTTGATGACATAGAATCCTGCTCTCATTGTCACTCCAAGTAGCCATCATAGCCTTTTCATGTTTCTTACTAAGAAGTCTGGTGTTGGCACATTCAACTGCATGGTGCCCACTTCCACCACACATAAAACAAAGACTAGACACTTTGGATAGACTTTTGTCTTTCTTTTCTGAAAAATCACTATATTTCTAACCATAGAGTAGTTTTTCACGATTGTTTGATGACCCCTTAGACCAATTGACATCTCTTCCTTTGTTTTTGAGACCTTTTCTGAATTACTTGATAAATAAGGCAAGATCATCCTTTGAGAGCAAATCAGAAAAGTCACTTGTAATGTTGCTATTACCAACAATTTGAAGAGCAACATCTTTTCCCTTTTTGGTGACACCATCATCCATCTCAAGCTCCATCTCATAAGTAATGAGTTTCCCAACTAACTTTCCGAGCTTAATCTCATTTAAATCTTGAAACTCTTGGATGACAGCCTTTTTTGCTTGGAATCTCTTGGGCAAAGATCTCAAGATCTTTTGAACAATTGTTTCACATATAGGTTTCCCTAATTCCAAGGCTTCATTCATCAACATTTCAACATTTTCATAGAAAGCTAAGAAGGTTTCGGACTCGAGCATTCTTATATGTTTAAACTTTGAGAAGGTCATTTGAAGCTTCAAATCTCTCACTTGTTTGTCACCTTCATGAAGGATTCGAAGTTTATCCCAAGCTTGCTTGTCAATTGTGCAGTATCGAATATAAGCAAACTGAGTTGGCGATATAGCAAATACAATGGCATTTCTTGTCTTCCTATTTGTCATGGTATATGTCACTTCACCAGCAGTACATTCATTTTTAGGTTTGATCACCAATTCCCCATCAATAGCTCTAGAGTGACTCAAGAGTAAGATAATCAACCGCAAGAAAATCATGTGCCTCAAGGAATATTTGAAACTTCTCACTCCATGATGCATAGTTCATGCCATCAAATAATGGAGGAGAGTTACATGAACACGATCCATGATGTGAGACAACCAAATACCAGTAAAATCCCAGAGATTACTCTATGTATGTCTAGAGCAAGGCGCTGATACCAATTGAAATTGGTACTAGGTGGAATACTCTACAATAAAAACTTAAAAATAACTTTACTGACTAGTCAAATGTACTAGTCAACTGAGTTCAGATTGTTAGAATCCCACAAGCATATAAATCAAACAAACTTAAAAGGTTAAAACTTAACAATGTGAACTTCAGTTAAGTCTTAATCTTAGTACTTGGGTTAAGTTTACTTAGTTAATAAAGTGTCAATACTAGCAAACCCTACAATATTGAACTCCAACAAGGTTATAAATAAGGTTTTGTAAAGTATTGAATAAAAGCAAGTTTTTTGCCAGAAAAAACCACGTCTAGATTAAAAAAACCGAGGACTCTATTGAGTCCAATCCACTAGTGTAAACAAAGGTTCATACAAAGACCACAAAAGATCAATTCCTAGATCCCTATCTATGGAGCAGCTTTACCTTTGTGCAATCTTGCCTTACACGAGATGGACTCCTTTAGTCTTCACAAGATGGCAGCTCTTCCTTAGCTCTTCACCTTGTGGCACCAAGCTCAACACGATTAATGATGTGATATGATTTTATGATATGCGCATGAGATTTGGATTCAACTGACCAGTCAGGTTCTTCAGTCAAACAGTTGAAGAAGAATCTAACATGAATTCAAGAGATTGGTCTATGAACGATATGGAACCTTAGGTTTAGACCAAAAGCTTAATGCAACACCACTAAAACAATGCAACTCTAATATGCAGTGATTGAGTGTTTGTGCATGAGATGGTTTTGTGGCTAGAGTTTCGGTTTAGAAGCTTAAGAGGTAGCTCTAGGCTAAATGCACTCATTTTCTCAAAATCTGAAAATCCTAACCAAACACAAATGAAACCTTGAAAACCCTTATAATGGAAGAGATGGATGTTTCAAACAAAGGGAAGAAGGAGACACGTGTCACGAGCCCAAGAGGCCTTCCCAGATCAAGGGTGAGAGATCCACGCACGGGAAAAGGTGTCAGATGGCCCCATGTGGGCTGTCTTATTTTGTGTGCCTAAACAGGTGGAAAACAGACGAAAATTCTAACTAGACAACTACACTAGACAAAAGGAATCTAAAAAAATAAGCTTAACATGCATATGCAAATGTATGATTCAAACCTTTTGTAGTGAAGATGGCTGGTGCTTTGATAAGTTCAACCCCCAGTGGTAATTAGCATTACACCCTAACTCTAAACTATGAGCATGTGATAGCAAATACAAGATTTAACAAGGGAATCCAAATATAAAAAAAAAACTAGTACTTAGCAGAAGTTGATATAAAAGTACTAATATACAACTAAAAACCTTCTCATTTTCTTTTCACTGTGAAAAAACTAGCAGTGCTGCAGGCACTGTCAAGCTTCACTTTTCCACAATTCTTGCATCCCCAAATTTCAATTGTCTTTCTCTTCCCAGCATACTTGCCACATAGTTCATGTACTATTTGACCAATATTATTAAACAGTAATGCATGAATAATTAGAACACACTTCATCTCTTCACTGCAATTTTGGATATGCTTTTCCAAATTTTATTATTATTGGGTTTATTCATCTATTAATTTTACCATTTTTTTTTCTTATTAAAGTTTCAATATTTCTGCGATTTCTAACAAATCCAACCTTCCCTTTCCTAAAATCTTCATCAAAACATGTCGGCGAGGAAGCCTTCATACACAAACCAAAACCCAGCACCCACCTCTCATCTTAACATGGTTGTAGGCAGAGGCTACAAATCTCTCCAAAATCCCTCAAATTTGCCCCGACAGAAGAACAAGTGTTCGGATTCACGAAAAAAAGATACCCAGATGCAGTTTCTGTAATGGGTTCGAACTTCGAAGGTACACTATATTTGCTTGATTTGCCCTTCGGTTTCGTGCTCGAATCACGCAGTTCTACATGGGAAAATTTTGAAGACAATAACAATTTGGACCCTATATAGAGTCTACCTATATGCAAGTGGTGACTTCCTGTAGTAGTACTTTAAATTTCTGTTTGGTAGATCGGACTGTACAAATTATTTCAATCGAATAGGATAAATAGTCATCACATAGTATGAGTCGAGTGTTTAGTGCAATATCAAACTATATATTATTTATACTGTATTTAATATTGTATCGAATAAGGGAAAAAAAAAAAAAAGAAACATAAAAAAGTTTGACAGGTCCTTGTTTGTTGTTGAATTTTCTCATGCTTATACCCATTTAAAACCACACAAATGCTAATAATTAAAAATAATAATAAACCCCACACAAAAGTTCGAATAAAGTATCCTAACCAAATCACAATGGTCAAATTAAATTTTTGCTAAAGAAAACTCTAGAAAGACACATTCATGTTGTCAAGGAGAGTCTGATTTAATATTTTTGCTATTAAACAAAACGTAATGTTAAGGAGATTAAATTTACAAATCAAATGATGTTTCACAAATAAAAAACAAGCATTAATCGATACTTAATCAATAATCCAAGCATCTACAATCACATTATTTAGTTTGCAAATTTGGTTTAAAAATTTTGGTCTCTCTAATATTACTCTTAAAACAAAAGAATGGCGGCTGACTAGTTTCCTCATTCCAGCATGCCATTTGGGATGTTGGCAGCAACATGGGTTTTTGGAAAGGCAATGTCACTGCTACATGAATTTCATCTATGTGCAAAGAAAAATAAATACGGATGCCAAACGAGGTTTTAAGGGTACATTTGTTACACAGGACTGTCTCGGATTGGATTAGTTTTAAGGACTAAGCTGGATTGGTTTAGACTAGACTAAACTGGACTAGCATAGTGAAAGCGTTTGGTGCAGTGTCGGACTAAAAAACTGGACTAACAATAAATTATTATTATTATTATTATATTTTAATTTATTTTCTATTAAAAATATCAAAATGAATATATGGAAAAATAAAAGGGCATAGCCCTCTTCTTCTTCACGAATTGCAGGTGCTTCACCCTCACCGACAGTTCCACTCAATTTGTTGGATTCTTGTAAGACTACCATAAGCCTTAATGTAAAAGGTACTAATTAACTAGGTAAGATCATATACCTGCAAAAATTAATGAGTTGATAACAAAACCTATCAGAATTTACATAGAACAACTTTGTATTTCATTTCATAAAAGGAAAAATAGCAGATAAATTGAAAACAAATGGGTAGCAGTCAAAACCCAAAAATAAAAACCCAGAAACCAATCAAATCCGAGAAATCAATCAAACCCACAAATCGATCAAAAACAATAATCTATCAAAACCTAGTTATAATTTCACGAATCTTCAAAACAAAACTGAAGAAAACTAAGAAGAGAAAGTGGCAGAAGAAGCCGTGATTTACGAGGACGCGGCGGTGGTCCTGGGATGGTCCAGTGAGCTTGTCAAGCAGGATGAGGAGTCGAGCAGAGCGAGGAGTCGAGTGGGACGACGTGAGAGAAAAGAAGGGTCTTAAAAATCTGGTGGTAGTCGGGGGGGTCTCACTAATCAGCAACAACATAGCACCAAGCAAACCCATGTGAAAAAAAAATTAAAAAATTGAGGAAAAAAAAAAAAGCAATCGTCTTTACCTAATGGGAGAGGTTGCAAAAGAATAAGAAACTTGGAGAGGATGGAGCAGTTTTCTTCAGGGATTTGATCGGGAAAAAATTATCGGCATGTTAGAAATGGTGGGGGAGACCAAATCGGAAATGGGTATTGGAGGTCTTGATGCATTGTGGGCTAAAGCGTTGGGAACTGAAGCTTGCAAGGGCTTGGCATCCATGGTGGTCACGACAATGCTCGAAGAAAATCGCCACCACGATGCCCATTTCCTCCCCACGATCTGCAAATCGACGCAAATTCCTTTGAGATCCAAAAGAACGTAGCCTAGAACTCGTAGAGGGGTGAAGCAGAGATGAGGAAGAAGATGAAAATGGATGCGGGAGTGGAGAAGAAGAAGCAGGGGCGAAGCGAAAGGGGCTAAGCGAAGATATCTTAGAAAGTCCCGTGGTTTGTGGAGGGTCTCGCTAAGAACTCCTAGCGAGCCCTCTAATCCACGCGAGTCCCCTTTAGTCCCATTTAACTTAGTCCCAATACAAACCAAACATGGGACTATGTAAGTAAGTAGTCCAATCCAGTCTAGTCCCAGCTAACAAGGCCAAACAAACGTCCCCTAAGAGTATATTAGTATTTTTATATTAATTGTTGTTATAATTATCATAAATTTAAAAGCTCGTCATAAATTTCAAAAAACATCGACTAGTCCTTTTTTTAAAAGAAAAAAATTAAGTAAAAAAAGAGTGGGTATAATTCTCCGTAGTGTCTAAATTTTGGTTATTTTCAAAATTTCCATGAGCTCGTCAAACACATATTACATTTATTTTACCAAATTTTCCATGAACTTGTCACAAACACATATCACATAATTTTTACAACAAACTTCAAATAACACTATGATTCATTACAAACATGATTACTAATTTATTACCAGCAACTCAAAGCAGCAAAAATGAGAAAACTACTGAGAGAAGAGAGGAGAGGAGAGGAGAGATGCATATATGTGTGGCATGGCAAGAGGATTCGAAAGAAGTTAACTACTCAATAGCAGCGGTAGACAGCAATAATAGTGCCACGCCGCGGCGGTGGAGCGAAAACCGTCATGACGAAAAGAGCTACAACAATCACCACCAGAACTGCCATGAGATTAAGATCGCCTACCAAGCAGTAAAACTTCCCCATCGGTTTATATAAATATATATGCTGTATATACTGTCACAAGTTCTTGAAAGCTTGAAAGCTTCTGGAAATGGAGTATGAGATTAATTGAGAGGGAAGGGAATGAATGAATGAATGATTTGGTGAGTGATTGAAGGTTTATAAAAGTATGAAGTCAAGTTGACTTGAATTGTTTCATCCTACGTTTTAGATTACCTTTATAATCATAGCCTTCTTTTTCTGGAGCGTCAAATCTTAGGTAGATATGTCATTGTGAATATTTAATATTAAGAGTTATTTCAACTAAAGTGTTATTTGTTTATTGAATTTGAAGTCTTTGTGACGAGAAGTTAAATTCGACATTAGACTTAATTTTAAATTTTATAAGTTTAATAGTATGACCCTTATTCCACTAACATTTCATCCAATAAAAAATTTGGTTTCAACAATTTTTTAATAAACACAATTATTTAAAGCTCTACACTAACAAGAAAATAATAGAAAACTGCTAGACCCACCATATTGTCTTATTTCTCCACCTACGTTATAATTTCACCCACCATAAAAAGTTAAAATATTAAAATATTATATTCTCACTTACTATTATTCCTAAACTGACCTCTAATATATCTAAAATTGTAAACTTGTCTCTTAGGAGAAAGAGAATAACTTCTTTGCCCGATTCCACAATTGTAACGTCACAATAACAAGACCATTGACCTTCCCAACTTCTCGAGCCCATTATATTAATTCTTCCCTACTCTTGAATAATTACGTACCAAAATTTCACATTATAAATAAGCATACAAGAGTATAATTTTTCACACAAAACACTAAGAACCTTACAAGAAGTGCGAAGGAAAACAATATCTGCATAGAAAATTTCAAAAATGATATCACGGGGATGGAGAGGAAGCTATTGGACTAGAGAAACAGGTTTTTCAGTGTTATAAATGAGAAATATGAGAACATAAAAAATTTCCAAGTAATGGCATCGTCATTAGAGCAAGACTTGACAAGTGCATTTATATTGTTCTTCTCAGAACTTCTCAGAAGTTGTAGAAAATCTGGTTACAACTGAAAAGCTTAATGAAGATTTGAAGAAGGCCAAACATATGACAGAGCTAGAGATTGAAGAGAAGAACAAGAGAATTGTTGATTTAAGGAAACATCTGGTTTGCGGAAAAGTATGACTAAGTATAGAGGAAGCCATGTTTACTGAAAAACGACAAGCATGAACTTCAAGTCTTCAAGCATTATTGGAAGCAAACAAAACTGGAAAATTATAAACTTGGAACCATCCGAACAACCAAAATTTCACATCATGAATAAACACCAAAATCTTTCAATTGAGCGGGAAGCAAAAATCTCTTTACGTGCTGCTAGTGGTATAGATGTGGCTGTGAAATTATTATTATATATTAAGGTTCTTATCCATCATTTTATAAATGGGTAAAATTGTATTAAAATTTTTATTATAAAGATGAGTGAGGAGATAAGACACTGGGGTGGGAATAAAAATTCTCAAATAATATTGGCCTTTTAGCTAAAATTTGGTCCTTGAGATTTTCATAACTCCTCAATTTGGTCCTTGAAATTTGAAATCAATACAAGTGGTCCCTGAGATTATCCATCATCAATCATTTTGGTCATTCTGTGACTAATTATGTTAAATAAAGATTAAATGATAAAACTACCCTCAATTTAATAAATAATAGGCCAAAATGATTTGACAAAAATTGAAGGTATGTTTTCCATTTTATCCCTATTTAATGGAGATTTTTCACGAAATAACCAAAATGATTGAAGGTGGACAAACTCAGGGATCAATTCTATCGATTTCAAATCTCAGGAACCAAAATAAGAAGTTCTGCAAATCTCATAGACTATTTTGGATAAAAAGCCAATAATATTTGACAAAGCAATTATTACATATATATATATATATATATTGTGCAACAAAGCAGAAGTGAGAGAGATATAACATTTGCTAGAAATATAAGTGGAACAACTGCAAGGTATCACACAATTTGCAGGTAAAAAGAGAGAAAGGATATTGCTATTATTGCTTTCACTCTTGATCTTATGCTTTGTTTGATCATACATTGCATGTTCTTTATATAGAATCATTTACGTGTATAAGTCTATAAGGAAAATAAATGCATGTTGAAAATCATGTCATACAACAACAAAAAAATTGACTATTTTTAGTCCGTCTTACTTTTCATTTTTGATTAATCATGTGAGCGTTAAATTCTCACAGCTTTTACAACAAAATATATACACACACATATACATATATTATTCCTTTTTCTCCGCCTGTCTTTTCTCTTTGGTCTTTATGTTAAAACCAAGATTTTAAAGAAGAAAAAAGTATCATTACCAAATAAACATAGCTCTATCTATGTGTAATATCAAACTTTTTGACTGGAATAAAAAGCCAATAGTGAAATTGGGGAGCTGGAGATAAAAGATGACGTGTAAGTGTGAAGTAATGAAGTAATTGAGGGCAGAGAAAAGTTTTAATAATACGCCTGAATAAGTTGTGTGTCACTTTATCTGTAAATTTTTAATTGGATTTTGCTCTCCTATATGTTCAATCATTGTGCCCCTAAAAGTTAGTCATGTGCATTGCTCGTGTTGAAATTAATAAAAATTTGACAACACTAACAACTGGTATGGGCATGAATTGAAAGTTGATAGGGAAAATTAGTATGAAGAAATTTCCAAGACGAAAAAAACCTATTTCGTGTTGGAAGTTGATAGGGAAATTTAGTACGAAAATTAGTATGGACATGAATTGAAAGTTGATAGGGAAATTTCCAAGACGAAAAAAAAAAAAAAAAAAAAAAAAAAATCGTAAAAACTAAATAATGTTATAAAAGGGTTAAAGTTTGAGGAATAACCTTTTTAATGGTAGGTGCAAGGTAGATGTAAAATGCCACATTAAAATTATAGCACAGGCAGATAACAAATAAAAGGCAGAGAAAATAGATGATGTTACTGATATTTTTCTCTCGTTCACTTCTTCATTTCTTTCCTTGTAACTTAAAAACATGCGGAGTGCTCTATTTATAAAGCAACTCTAAACTGATGCAGTTAATGCATCTTGAAATTTATGAAACTTCGTCTGACTATACAATCTCTTTCACTTTGCATGGGCATTGAAAACTTTGCCCATGCAGTAGACTTTCACAAATGAAACTGTGGGCATTCATTGCTCATGAGACTTTTCAACACTCCCTCTTGGATGCCCACAAATATCAACATGAGTTGCCTCGTTAAAACCTTGCTTGGAAAAACCCAGTGGGAAAAAACCATAGCGAAAGAAAAGAGTACAATTTTTCCTGGATCGTTGATATAGTGTCAAGTATGCTTATGTTGCCTTGTTAAAACCTTGATAGGAAAAACCCAGTGGGAAAAATCCTAATCGAAGGAAAAAGAGTACAACAAGCATGTATCAGGGATGCTCCCCCTGATATGTATCTCCCCCTGATTCCGCATTCTCCAAATTTAGCTGTTTGGTAAATCGACGTAATCCGATGCCTTGCACTAACTTCTGAAATGTGCACTTTGATATAGATTTGGTGAACAAGTCTGCCAGATTTTCATTTGAACGGATTTGTCTGACTTCAATAACTTTAGCCTTCTGAAGCTCATGAGCACTGAAAAACTTTGGAGATATGTGTTTAGTCTTATCGCCCTTGATGAATCATTCCTTCATTTGGGCAACACAAGCTGCATTATCTTCATGGATGACAGTTGGATTGTCTGTCTTCGAAGTTAGACCACATGAATTCTGGATATGATGGATCATTGATCTTAACCAAGAACATTCACGACTTGCTTCATGTAAAGCAAGTATTTCTGAATGATTTGAAGATGTAGCAACTAATGTTTGCTTGGTTGAGCGTCATGAGATTGTTGTATCTCCATTCTTAAACACATATCCAGTTTGTGAGCGGGCTTTATGCGAATCAGAGAGGAAGCCAGCATCTGCATATCCAACAAGGACCTGGTCATCTGTGGAGTTCTTTGAGTAGAAGAGACCCATGTCTGTTGTCCCACGAAGGTATCGCAATACATCTTTGATACCCTTCCAATGGCGAATTGTTGGAGCAGAACTATACCTTGCTAGCAAGTTAACTGAAAAAGCTATATTTGGTCTAGTACATTATGCTAAATACAACAAAGCACCTACTGCACTCAGATATGGTACTTTTGGACCAAGGACCAGCTCATCATCTTCTTTTGGACGAAATGGATCTTTCTTAATGTCCAAAGAACGAACGACCATTGGCGTGCTTAGTGGATAAGCCTTGTCCATACCAAATTGCTTCAGAATTTTTTCAATGTAAGCTGATTGATGGACCAAAATTCCACTAGGACAATGCTCGATCTGTAGGCCGAGACAATATTTTGTTTTTCCAAGGTCTTTCATTTCAAATTCGCTTTTCAGATATTCAGCAGTTTTATTGAGCTCTTCAGGAGTTCCAACTAGATTCATATCATCAACATATACTGCCACTATAGCGAATCCAAAATTGGATTTCTTAATGAACACACAAGGGCAAATAACATTGTTGATATACCCTTCTTTGATCAAATACTCACTGAGACGATTATACCACATTCGTCCAGATTGTTTCAGACCATACAATGATCGCCTTAATTTGATCGAGAGCATACCTCGTGGTTTATTACTTGTTTCAGGCAACTTAAGTCCTTCTGGGACTTTCATATAGATGTCAGTATCTAATTCTCCATATAGATACGCAGTGATGACATCCATAAGTCGCATGTCAAGTCTTTCTGAAACCACTAAACTTATTAAGTAACGGAACGTAATTGCGTCCATTACAGGAGAGTATGTCTCCTCATAATCAATTCCAGGTCTTTGAGAAAAACCTTGTGCAACGAGTCGTGCTTTGTATCTTGCGATCTCGTTTTTCTCATTGTGTTTCTTTGTGAATACCCATTTGTAACCCACGGGGTTTACACTAGGCGGGGTTTGGACTACTGGTCCAAAAACATTCCGCTTTTCCAAGGAATTTAATTCTGCCTGGATTGCATCTTTCCACTTAGGCCAATCTTGTCTCTGTTTGCATTCATCAACAGAACGGGGCTCAATATCATAACTTAAGATGATTTCAGTGGCTACTGCAAATGCAAACATATCATCAATGATTATTTCATTCCGATCCCACAATTCATTTGTACATGCATAATTTATGGAGATTTCTTTGCTTTCATGTACTTTTGTCTCTTCAGGGACAGATGTCTCATCAATGACATTTTCTTTTTCTGGAAGTCCAGAATTATGAATTGTGGATGTATCATTCATTTTCTCTTCCTGAATGATTTCATTTGGATTCAGTTGTGCCCCCGACTTTCTCTTTCGAGAAGCTGAATCTTTTGAACCTTGGGGTCTACCACGCTTCAGGCGTGCACCAGATGAATCATTTGCTGTCACTTTATTTTGTCCAACAGGGACATCAATTCTTGCAGGTGCATTTGCAGCTGGTATATGTGATTTTGTCACTTTCATAGCATCATTAAATGCATCTGGCATTTGATTGGCAATGCTTTGAAGATGAACGATCCTTCTCACTTCATTTTCACATTGAATGCTGCGAGGATCAAAATGAGACAAGGTGGGAACAACCCATGTCAGCTCTTTCCGTTCTTCTGGAACGGTCTTTTCTCTCCCTAATGACGGGAAAATTGTCTCATCAAAATGACAATCAGCAAAACGAGCTGTAAACATATCACCTGTCAAGGGTTCCAAATATCTAATGATAGATGGTGAATCAAAACCCACGTAAATTCCCAGTCTACGCTGAGGTCCCATTTTAGTGCGTTACGGCGGTGCAATAGGCACATAAACAGCACAACCAAAAACTCGTAAATGGGAAATGTTTGGTTGATGTCCAAACACGAGTTGTACTGAAAAGTATTGATGGTTGACTATAGGTCTCAATCGAACCAATGATGCAGCATGTAAGATGGCATGTCCCCATGCAGAGACTGGCAATTTGGTTTTCATAAGCAGAGTGCGAGCTATTAACTGAAGTCGCTTGATCAATGCTTCTGCTAAACCATTTTGAGTATGGACATGAGGAACAGGGTGTTCAACATCAATGCCCAATGTCATGCAATAATCATCAAAGGTTTGAGACGTAAATTCACCAGCATTATCAAGTTGGATTGACTTAATGGGATAATCTGGGAACTGTGCTCGTAACTTAATTATTTGAGCAAGAAGTCTCGCAAAGGCTACATTCCAAGTAGACAAGAGACAAACATGTAACCATCGGGGAGATGCATCAACCAAAACCATAAAATATCGAAATGGTCCACATAATGGTTGAATAGGCCCACAAATATCCCCTTGAATTCTTTGCAGAAATGATGGGGATTCAGCATCAACCTTTAGTTGTGATGGTCTAATTACCAACTTCCCTTGAGAACAAGCTTTGCAATGGTTATCATTTGAGGCAGCAATGTGTCTGCTCACTAATGGATGTCCATTAGAGTTGGTAATGATCCTACGCATCATGGTAGATCCTTGAAGACCCAGACGGTCATGCCAAAGCATGTAAACTTTTGAATCAATGAACTTCTGGTTCATGACAGTATGTGATTCAATTGTCCTTATATATGTATAATACAATCCACTCGACATACCACGCAACTTCTCCAATATACGCTTCTGTGTATCATTGGAGGTAATGCATAGATACTCCACATTTTCTGCACTTTTTGTTTCAATGTGGTATCCATTTAAACGTATGTCTTTGAAACTCAACAAATTTCAAGTAGATCGAGTAGCATACAATGCATTCTGTATGGACAATATTGTTCCATTTGGTAACATAATATGGGCTTACCCTGAACCTTGAATTACATCTGAAGGTCCTCATATTGTTGTTACCCCTACTCTTGTATGTCTTAAGCTTGAGAAATACTTTCGATCACGAAGTATTGTATGTGTGGTTGCACTGTCTGCAAGACAAATATCTTCGCCATTTCTCATGTTCTGAGAATAACCACAATTTTTATCCATGCTCTCTGAGTAAGAGAATCAGAGTTAAAAGCAAGTTATAACAAGAAATTTACATGCCACTTTTATTGAATCTGAAAATACTACAAGTTCAGCATAATAAAAATACATTAATGATTCAATCGGACCGGTATACTTCATTTCCCCTTTCCACAATAAAGTCTGGAACATCTAGATGAGTTGTGTTCAACTGCCCAGATAAGTCAAACACTGGATCAGGTATATCCATTGGTCTAGCCTGGTCGAGAAAGTTGGTCTCGACACCCTTCTCCTTGAGGAAGGCTTGATATAAATCCACTAGATGTTTTGGGGTACGACAAGTACGCGCCCAATGCCCATTGCCACCACACCTATGGCAGGCTCCTTCAGAGTTTCTAGGAGCATTGTTCATATGAGCTTTGCCTTTGTGGCGATTCGCATTTTTGAAGCTCGGGCCTGAATTATGCCTCGGAACCTGGTTGTGAAACTGAACTCCATGGTTCTTGCCTTTCCTATTCCATCGACCTCGCTTATGGCCACGTCCTCGTTTATGATTATCACCACCAGAAGATGTGGCGTTCACTTCTAGGGAAGCAGCATTCACTTCTGGGAATGGTGCAGATCCAGTAGGTCGGGAATGATGGTTTTTCATCAGGAGCTCATCATTCTGTTCAGCTACTAAGAGCACAGATATCAGCTGGTTGTACTCAGTGTAGCCTCGCGCTCTATACTGCTGCTACAGGAGCACGTTGGAGGCATGAAATGTGCTGAGAGTCTTTTCCAGCATATGCTCCTCAGTAATAATATCCCTACAGAGCTTCATCTGAGAGGTAATTCTGAACAATGCAGAATTGTATTCTGCCACTGACTTGAAGTCTTGAATCCTCAGATGAGTCCACTCATAGCGGGCCCTTGGAAGAATCACCGTTGTCTGGTGATTGTATCTGTTTCTCAAGGCATTCCAGAGAGCTAACGGATCTTCAACCGTTAAGTACTCGCTCTTTAGCGCCTCATCAAGATGGCGGCGAATGAAAATCATGGCCTTTGCCCGATCTTGAAAGGATGAGTTGCTCTCTTTCCTGATGGTATCTCCAAGATTCTCTGCTTCCAGATGGATCTTGGTATCCAGTACCCAGGTCAGGTAATTCTTCTCGGTAATATCCAGGGCAGCAAATTCAAGCTTCGCCAAGTTCGCCATTTTCTTTTCTGAAAGAAAATGAGATGTGTAAGAACTTGCAATAATATGTATTCCTGGAGGAATATGATGTTAGAACTTCTGGTTCTTACAAATTTTTTTTCATTTTGATCTTCAGGCCAAAATGATAAGCACTCGAAACTTCTGGCTCGAGATTTTCAGGCTGAATGAGAAGGACGATCGTACCGCACCATTATCATTGAAATAATGTAATATAGAATTGGCGATTATTCCGCACCACTCAAGTAACAGGAAAATTAAATATGCAGAGCAGCGTGGGCGATTATACCGCACCACATAAAATTGCAATGAAATTAAATAGCAGGTAAATTCGAATATGCAGGTTAGGGTGTGCGATTATACCGCTCCACCTAAAAATTGCAGTAAAATTAAATCTACAGTCCAAGATAGGCGATGATACCGCACCGTCTTGGATCGCAGTAAGAATAAATTTGCAGTTCAAGATGGGCGATTGTACCGCACCATCTTGGATTGCAGTAGAATTAACATAAATAAATACTGGGTTAGTAATCAATCTCTACACCAAACAAGTCATCAAAGATGTATGTAACCGTTAGTTGGAGAACTAAGAGCAGGCATGGAGCAAACAATTTGTCGCGAGGGTACACGGCGCAGTTGAGGCAGAGGAAGAAGATGAACAGTAAAAACCTTAAAGAAAACATTTTTTCTTTCTTTCGTTCGTTCGGCGAAAAGAGATGAGAGAATAAATATATTTAGAGACTCGTGCTGATAACGTGTTATAAAAGGGTTAAAGTTTGAGGAATAACCTTTTTAATAGTAGGTGCAAGGTAGATATAAAATGCCACACTAAAATTATAGCACAGGCAGATAACAAATAAAAGGCAGAGAAAATAGATGATGTTACTGATATTTTTCTCTCGTTCACTTCTTCTTTTCTTTCCTTGTAACTTAAAAACATGCGGAGTGCTCTATTTATAGAGCAACTCCAAACTGATGCAGTTAATGCATCTTGAAATTTATGAAACTTCGTCTGACTATACAATCTCTTTCACTTTGCATGGGCATTGAAAACTTTGCCCATGCAGAAGACTTTCACAAATGAAACTGTGGGCATTCATTGCTCACGAGACTTTTCAACAAATAAGCCTTTTTTGGCACTCTAAAACAAATTTGTACTCATATTATTTCTTTTTTTTTTTTTTTTTTATGGAGAACCACAATTTCTTCGTTGTATCCAAATAGGATTTCCATCATATGAAAGCTCAACAAACACATGTGCTCACAGCACCTGATGAGTGTTATTTACGTGCACGACTTCAATGTCACCATATGTGAGAGGGCAAGTAAGGAGGTAGTGTTATTTCACATTAAAAAACAAAAAACTTTTATTTTTTTATAAACAGTTAGATTACTCACTTTATTGCCAATCAAATTCAAAACACAAGCTCAATTTCTAGGACCAGTTTTTATGCAGGCTTGCAAGCCAAGCGAGTTGTGCAGCTGATTGAGCTCTGATTTGGAAGGGTACATGATTTCCACTTCAAATTGCTATCAGCAATCTCAATAAGGGTGCATAATCTTCACCAAATAAAGCCACTCACATACCCAAATTTTCTCTTCCAATTAAAATCAGTTTGGTTTGGGTCATTACCAAGGAATAAATAAGGAAAGCTAATATGTCACTCTATGGTTTTATTTCTCCTCCCACGATATGTTTTCACCCACCATAAAAAGTTTAAGAAAAATAAACACTCTCTTCTTACCCAATTATATTCTTAAAATATCCTTAATATTGTTAAATTCTAGATAAAATAAATATAAAGAATAATAAATCTTGGAGATTTTAAGAAAAGGGAATAGCCACAAGCGTCCTCCCCCCCCCCCCTCCCCGAACCCAGCCAAAAGCATCCACAACCAGGCACCATATGTGACAATGGCAGCTCCTTTTCTCTTTTCCACAAGAAAAGTTACCTTCCTTTCTTTTTCTTCTCCTTTCTTTATCCTTCTCTATCTCTTTGCTCCCCCCATATCAAAGCTGAATTTAAGATTCATATCCATATTTATTATTGAACTTCAATTCAGAAGCAAGGTTTGAAAAGTAGGAGAAAAGAAGAGAGAATTTGGGGTAGGTGAGGTGGACGGAAGAGATAGAAGATGGAAGGGACAAAAGAGTTAGAAATAGGTGAGGGATGAAGAGACAAAATGGAGAGGTTTGATTCGCTTCTCATTTAAGTTTTTTAATTTTTTTTTTCCTATTCCTTTTTTTCTTTGACTAGAATGAATATATAAGATGATTGATTTTTAGGAGAACTTTTTAATTTTTAAGAGAACATTTTAATTTGGTACGAAAAATTTTAAAGTAGGTGAAGAAATAAGACTATGAGGTGAGTTCAATTATAGTGTCAATGTCATACAATCAATGTATACCAATTGAATTCACTCACATTGTGTTACGTGACTAACTTAACTTGTGCATTCCAGACATGGATCTTTTATTTTTGTTTAACATTCGAGTAATGCTAGGAAGACTAAATTTGCAAACTAAATGATGTGTCACCAATAAAAAATAAACGTGTTAATCAATACTTAACTAATAATCCAATCAACAAAACTTTCATATCATTTAGTTTACAAAATTTAGTCTACAAATGTAGTCTCCATAGCATTACCTAAAAATAAAATACTTGAAGACACAAATTTGTTAGTCAACCAAGGAAGTTTCTCTAGCAAAGGAAACCCAAGGAAAGTTTCAAACTTAGGACAACTTTGAGGGAAATCTTCAAACCATTAGAATTTAGAAACGACCACTTGAAATATTGAGACTCTAAATAGGGATTGTTTATCTTCCCCTCTTTCTTAAGAAATTCTTTTTAAAAAATTGTTATTAACATTGTAAAAAGTCATCATACTTCTTTCTTTTTTAATTTTTTTTATTAAAAAAGAGTGTATGCTAATTTGCTTAGAATGTCAATAACAGTTCTATTTTTTAATATTATTTATAAATATCGATGTGTTTACTAATGTTCCCATTAGCTAATTTGTCATTCATTTGGGTAATATATATATCTGATAAGTAGCTGTCCCAAGTTTTTTTTTTTTTTTTTTTAATAAAAGCAAATTCAGCAAAAGAAAAAAACCAAACTATAAATATTTATTTATTTATTTATTTAAAAAATAAAAATAAAAAAACTCTGAGTATTGTGAAGCTGGATGAACTTGGCGCTGGGGATTGTACATATATGTACATGAAAGCATGAACAAAACAGTTCTCTTAAATTTTTTTAAAAACTGAATTGCACTAGTAGTTCTTGTAATTTCTTTGGATTTTTCACTTCCCCTCATTTTGTAAGTTTTTTTTGTAACACTTTGGTCCTTGTAATTTTATTACCAAAGTTGGCCAAATCTATTAAACAAGGAAAAAAAAAACTCCTTCCAACTTGAATTTTTCAAATGAGAAGATGTGAATAAAAATAGATGAAAATCGAACTTAATTGACATATTAAAACTAAAGCTAAAGATGAAATACAACAAAGTACAGAAGGATCACGAAGGTGAAATTCCAAGTAAACTACATCAACTAGTGATGCAACTTAATTGGCCTAAAACATGAAAGAGAGAGAGGAATAAACATAAATTTATAAGATTATTATCTGTCGTTACAATTGGAAAAGAGCTCATAATTACAAGACCTTGTCACAATCACTTATCACATAATTTTTACAGCAAAATTTAAACAATTATTATGATTCACTAAAAACAAGATTTTTGATTTATTACATGCACCTCAATGCAGCAAAAATGTGAGAATTTCTGAGGGAGGAGAGGAGAGGAGAGGAGAGGAGAGGTTGACATATGTGTGGCGTGGCCCTCATTCAAAGAAGTCAACTACTCAACAGCAGCGGTAGACGGCAACCACGGGGCCACGCCGCCGTGGAGCTAAAACAGTCATGATGACAAGAGCTACCACAATCACCACCAGAACTGCCGTGAGATCAAGACCACCTTCATCGCATTCAAAGCAGCAAAACTTCGCCATCACTTTATATAAATATGTGCTATATATAATGCAAAAGTTCTTGAAAGCTTTTGGAAATGGAGTATGAGATTACTTGAGAGGGAGGGGAATGAATGAATGACTGAATAATTTGATGATTTATTTGGTATCGCAACTTGTGCTCGTTTATAAAAGTAGGAAATCAAGTTGACATAAATTGCCTATTGAGAAATGTCAAAAATAATCTTTCAAAGTGGGATTTTACACAACTCTTTGTCACTTCATAGATTAGCGTTAATTTTCGTACCACATTTTAAAACATTGTGCCAAAAACATGAAATGGCAGAACGTCCATGAAAAGTCCACTTCTGATAGAGTCTCCTTCGCATTTCTCTTGTATATTTGAAGTATTCTAGTTTTACGTTACCTCGAAGGAGTAAGTAGTAACGCAAGTTGATAATTAATTTCCAAACTTAACCAATTGATGATACATTTTGCCAACTTCTGCACACTCATTACTTGTTATAAAAGTCAAGATTAACGTGAATTAGGTCGGCTAGTGGGTGCAAATGTGGAAGTTTCATTTACTAAAGGAAGTTGTTTTACTCACATTCGCTGTCAAGCACTAATGGAGTTGTTCGTCGGTGAGCTCGATTTATTTTACATATTGGTAGCATTTACTGTTTGCTCGAAGAACCACTTGAAGTTATTGTTGAGAGTTAAATTGGGGAGGTGAAAGATAAAAGTGTGATTATCATAAGGGGCAACCTTTTTATCCATGTAAATAGCCTACGAAAAGTAATTAACCATGTAATTAGCCTAATAATAAAATAATTAACGTAAAATCAATCTCAGAAAAAACAGAAAAGCACACACCAGAAGAAGGAATCATGTCTCAATCAAAATTAGAGAAGCATATAACTTGCTTGTTACATTAATTGCAATAATTAAAAATTAGGGTTAAGTACGGATAACTAACAAATCTTTTGGAATGATTTCAAATTAGTTCAACCTTTTAAAACATTTTAAATAATTACCTAACGTTTTAAAAATTAGACAAATTCGATCACCTGCATGACTCTACAAAAATTGAGTGATGAGATGGACAAATACTAACATTAATTTTATCTGATCACCGTCTTTGGAGCTCTAATTTCTCAAATCATCCCCTTTAACCAAGTTAAACTGTAAATTTACTTGGCTAAAATGCGTCAATTTAGAAATTAAAAGCTCCATAGATGACTTGAGAGTTAACCCTAAAAATCATTATAAATCATTATAAATCGATTAGCATAATGTTAATGTATTCTGCTGATGGTTCATGGTGTTAAGAAGCATGTAGAAAGTCACCTACGACATGAAACAAACACACATTGTAATGAGAGCAGAGTGCGTGGGACAGTCGCTCACGGCGCATCAAGGGCCGGGACTCCGGGAGTCACCGCACGCAAGTGGGTTATTGCTACTTGCATTTATCATATCTGAGTTGCATTGCAATCGACCATCGAGTATTCATGCAAAAATCAAGAAGAAACATGTTCTGTTCCAGTTCAACATAAGAAGATGAAATATTATGCAACAGCAAATTAAACGCAGAAAAAATTTAGAGACATGGGTGATGCATGTACTCAAGTACCAATTGCATACATCAGCTACCTGTACAGAGATGCATAAAGTTAAATGTTCAAACCCGTCGAACAGCTTCAATGGTTGGATAATGCAAGACCTTCTTTGGCAGCTCCATGGCGAATGTTCCTTGGGTTGCCTTAAACCAATGCTTCTCAACACTAAATCAGATACCAACAATGCAGATAGATGCTGGCAGTAATTCAGATGCTCTCGAGGAAGTGTGCGAAACTGGGGTACTTTGGCTCCCACCCTATTTCCTGACGAGTTTTTGAGTTGTTTAATCTCTTACCCAAGGGATCACTGGTTCCTGCACAAACAGCATCGATTGGTGTGAGGTGTATTTCAAAATATCCTAAAACCGGAGTCCCCTTTATATTATTTATGGAATATTAGCAAGAAGCTTACCTGTAAAGGCCTCAAACGTGTTAGAGAATTTCCCACTTTTAGCAACCAAGTCCATTACTTCTTGCCTGCAAAGACATTGGCAAGGCCACAAACACTCGTGTCACTAGTTCACGCAGATAATTAAGAAGAAAATAACAATATGACAATAAGTATCTGAGTATCAATTGTGATCTAGCAGTGTGTGTGTGTGTGTGTGTACGCACGTACGTACGTACGTACAACTGGGTGCTTTGCAGGCAAGTGTAGGACAAGATCAACCAACGTCAGTGCAAAACTTGCCAGTTTTAGGTTTGACTCAACCATTGGATTAGCAGTTTACTCATGCACATAAAATGTACCAACTTCAAAAAGATACAATATAGAAAACCATTATATGGAAAAGATTTTGACTTAGGGGTTATTGTTTAAGCCCAAAAACAGAGTAATCCTTCAAAAAATTAAAAATAAAAGTGAATCGATCGTAGCCCTCACACACACACACAGAAGACCAGCAATAGTTGATCCTGTTGACAATGTGATATAGTCAATGCAACTGAACAATATTGAAAGATGCAATGTTCAGATTAGGACCTGGACAATGGATGATTGTCACAACCCAAGAAGATCCGGTTATGTAATCTCTTCTTCAAGATTGCAACAGAGAGGGAAGCTGCATCCTGGCAATGCAGTGAACCGGGAAATATATTACTGACAGTGACAAAGTGTAATCATCTAAAACATGATTTGAACTCCTACCAAATTTAAATAGAAAAGAAATTATACACAAACACAGTAGGAAGATTCTATCACCTCATAATGTATAAGATTCAGGACGTGATCTGGACGAGCTTCTACGATCCCCTTCTTTAACCAATAAACATGTGCACCTCTATCTGATTTGTAGGCATAATTAAGGACACTTTCAAATATAAAAAATACCAAGATCCCCCAAATCCTGAAATGTTTTCCTCTTTGGTACAAGTAATCTTTCAGAGTTCGACTTTCATAAAGGATATGTAAAGCCCCGCCAATCTAAGAACAACACCGCCAAACTCCAGCACAACTTCTTCTGCTTTAAGTAGGACATCCGTCCTGGGGCTCCTCCCTATTGGCACTACTGGAGTGTCCTGCAAAAAGGAATACGACCACTATGACAAAAGAGAACACTCCAAATTCCAACTCCAACATGACTATGAAATCCAACAAGTTTAAAGAATATTGCTAAAGCAACTTGGCAGATTGAGTACAATAATGTAGACAGGGAAACCTATCTGTGCCAAAGAAGAAAGTAAAGAAATGGCACCACCACCAGAAATAAGTGTCTACCTCGTCACATGGACCATTGTCGTTGCAATCATACGGTGCAGAGCTTGATGTAAACAGAAAAGAACCTTCACCGTTCCAGTTCAATGCAGCCATTCTGCTTATTAAAAAAAAAAAAAAAAGACCAAACCAAATCTCTTACACTAAATAAACCATTTCCAGCATTACAAGCTATTCTACTACTTACTAATAATTAAAAAAACCAAACTCTCACTACCCAGGTATCAGTTCCACGAGCAATTGTTTAGTAAGACGGTCACACTGTCATGCGAACTGATATGTCTTGTACTTAGGCAACAGGCTAGTACACATATATACTTAAAACACGTCAATTGGTAATAAAACGTGACGGTGTGAGGATTGAACTGGAAAAATTACTCACCTAACATCACCAGGGTAGTCTGAGGTTCTCGATGGTGGCGCACAAAAGATGACATAAGGAAACTTGTGGGTCATTTTAGTCCCCTTCAAACATGGATTAATACCCTCCTCACTCAGCTCCTCGTGGTGATCAACGGTCACTGTTTGCCCATATATTTCACACCCAGGATGCTCCTACAAACATTAATACTTAACCCACTAATTCATTACTAAATTAACTTAATCACTGAAATAATCACATACGGATAGACTAAGATAATGAGATCAGTACCTCCCGCCATTTTTGTGCCACCAAGCGCCCAAGAATCCCCGGCCCCACAATCAGCAGGTCATCGGCTCCCACCTTCCCAGAAGAAGTTACCTCCTTCTCTTCATCTGGCTCCGACCCATCAAAAAATTACCATAAACAAATACAAAACTACTGAAAATTCACAAGCTTGGGAAGAAATTAGGGGAAAATGTAGAAAGTAAAGTGAGATTATACCAATGGCGGATGACGGCGACGATGCGGCGGCGGAGACATGGAAAGGCGCGGCGGCCATGGCTGTGTTGGAGGTGGTTCTGAATAGGGAAAATTTGAGGGAAGGGCAGTGAAGATTCAGGAAATTCCCGACGAGTCCTCGAGGTCTTGTCAACGGAGTTGTTGCGAGGATAATGCCAGCAATGGTGCCCATTTTCTTCCAGCTCGGAGGCTTCTCGGAGGATTTGATAATGCAAGCCGAGGTGGGGATGGGTTATCTGGCGTTTCTCACCACCAATCACTGATCGCAACGTGGTGGAAGAGGAGGTGATCGTGGCCGTCGGTCTGGGAGATTCTTCATCGGACGGTATGGGAGGTATCGTTCATTTGGTTCTCTATCATTTTATTTTTTGGTAGATGGGATGGGTTGGTCGACCGGGACCCACAAACGACGTCGTTTGATCCTTGTTTAATTGGTTTCATTAGGAACGTGGCACTTGGTTCATGGTCTTTGCCGTCACGTTCAAAGCTCTAGTAAGATGGAGTGCATATCAAACTTCAAACTTCCAAGCTTCTAAATCAAATATTTTTAGCCTTAATTTTTTTAGCTTAACCTTCTAAATTTGAATTAACTCCTAGTTGTTCATTTACCAAATTTTTTAATCAAGACTATATAATAAAGCTTTTTTAAACGTAAAATATATCTCATCTCACATTGATGACAAACTAATCTCGTTTCGGTTCATTACTCATTAAACGACACCGTACTTTTAGCCTTAGGGTCAAATGGTACACCAAAACAGAGTCGATCACCCCAAAAAATGTATTCGTGTGAGTTCAAACTCGAATGGAGGGTTTCAAACTTGAGGACCTAATAGGGACTTGAATGAAGATTTAAGTGTTAATTGACACAATGTTAAGGCTTATTTGAGCCTTTGTTGTTAGCTTAAGTGGTGAATATGAGCCCGAATAAAGTAAGGATTAGTTCAGAGTTCATTGTCTTGCAATGATCCAAACCGTCACTTCTTTTGAGAAATGAATCAACCAATTCAACCTAGACACAGATGAGTGCTTGTGGTGAAAATTTCAAATGGTGATTATGGAGGGAGACTTTGGTTCAAGATTTTTGGTTAAAAAAAAAGTGGTTGTTTTACATAGCTCAAGAATAAATTCGGGCAAAAATAACTGGAACCATGTGTGTGAATATGAATACAAAAATAAATTCACGTTTATAATTTAAGTAGAATTGTAATGCTACATGATAGTATTTTAGATATACCGAAAAATTACTCAAGTTCTTTTTTAGCGTAATGTTATATTAAGTACTTGATATGCATCTTTTCTTTACCAATATTAATTTTGAAGGAAATTGTAGAAACGGCCTTTCAACTTTAAATCAATTGGAGTAATGGTCTCTTAACCAAAAATTTATGACCCTGGCTACCTTTACCCATCATAACGTGCAATTATGGTTCTTTTCATCAACTCTATTAGAACTTCCGTCAAAATGAATCATGTGTCACGCACATAAGGCTGAATCAAGTGGCAAATATGGAAATACAAATGAAAAAAATTGTAGCAATCGTCCCTCAACTTTAACCAATTGGAGAAATGGTTCCTCAACTTTAACCCAATATGAGTAACAGTCTCTCAATAACCAAATTGTAGCAATGATCTTTCTAACTCGTTTTGAGAAAATTCTGATGGAGTTGACGAATATGACCATAGTTACACTTTTTAACGAGTTAAGGAATCAATAGCCACAAATTTTAGCTGATGGACCATTACTCTAATTAGGTTCAAATTAAAGGACCATTTTTACAATTTTCTCATGATTGTCCTATTTTTTAAGTAGGTCTAAGCTGCTTCAAAGTCAAGATTAGCTATCCTACACCTAGCTACCTTAACAACCTTCTTTTCCATGTCTCTTGTCCTCTCCTCTGCAAATAGAATTTAGTCCTCCTTTCAAAATACAAATTAGTAATCTGACGAGCGATTACCTCAATTTAATTAGGTGGAAAAATTCCAAAAAGTGATTTTTGTGTAGAGGGCGGGGGCGGGGGGAGAGACTTTGGCACGACATTTGTGATGTTAATTTCGTAATCCTCAAGTTTACTAACGATAATTAACATCTAATCTCATTATTTTACGTAATAAACTCATGCTGTTGCTTTGGCTTTGGTGTTAAATAAGGTTTCTTTGGCAACAATTAATCTCGTTATTGTCCTATGTTTTGTTTACGTCTAACTTGCTTCAATGTTAACATCATTGAAAGGGATAATTACATGGTCACCTATTACCTACCTTAACAACCTTCTTTCCATGCACGTCCTTGTCTAACCCTCCTCCTTTTGAAACTAGAAGTTAGTTTTACTCCTTTGAAAATACAAATTACTTGTCCTTCCTTTGAAATAAGATAATCTTAATTACATAATTGCATATATAAACATTATCAATTTAATCACCACGTGACGACTTAGTGATTGGGAACGAATTTCAAGTCCGTATTTCACACAGCACGTCTTGGATTCGATTCCTGGCACTGGTGTATTGCACGATGGTGGTCAAGGGAGGCTAAATGCCTCTGTGAGTCTTTCCGAACCTCGAAATGGTGAATTGATGTGACTAAGCCACCAGCTAGTCCCCTTTAAAAATAAAAAAAAAAGGAAAAAAAATACATGATCAATACAAAACCTTAGGTTTGACGATCAAATTGTCACGTTCACATAAAATTATTAATTTACATTTTTTTAATGTGAATCGTCGATTTTGTTGATATTAACAAATCACGTGAGATCATACAAATGTTTGAATGAAAAATGTATTTATATTATTTGTTCAAAAAAAAAAAAAGTATATATTATACCGTATAACAAGAATGAATTTGTATAACCATATAACTGCGTGACGTCAATGAAAATTGTAGTATTATCTACACTTTGTAAATGGCTTGTAGTTGGTAAAATATATGAATGTGTTCGTCACACAATCACACGACGGTATTATTAATTTTATAATTTAGGTTGAATTGATTTACCTTAAAATTCCTCCTTGTAGCAGCTGCTTGTTCCTTAATTATAATTAATGATGGATCATAATAGCATGCAGCGAGATTCCCATGCAATACGGTGGACTAAGGCCTAGTTTGAGGTGATTTTGAAAAAAGTTCGTATAAAAAAAAGCTAGGAGTTATTTTTGTGTTTGGTAAACATTCAGCTTCAGCTTTTTTTCACAGTTTTGGATGAAAAAAAGTCAAAAACAAGAAGCTGCAAAACTTAGCTTTGAAAAACCAGTTTTTTTTCATATTTGTTTTACATAAAAATTTACCAAACACTA
Organism: Pyrus x bretschneideri; assembly: GCF_019419815.1. NCBI lineage: Eukaryota > Viridiplantae > Streptophyta > Magnoliopsida > Rosales > Rosaceae > Pyrus > Pyrus x bretschneideri. The sequence goes on from NW_025999798.1 coordinate 8,720,504, forward strand.
TAATACAGTTTTTTTTTTTTTTTTTTTTCAAAAAGCATTTTTACAAAAAAGTTTACCAAACACTATGCTGCTTTGTTTCACAGCTACTTATTCTCACAGCACAACAAAATCAGCTTTTTTTTTAAAGCACAGTAATATCAAACCAATTGGCTAGGAGTTTGCTAGGCAGACTGGCCTATAAAGCAAGTCTCAGATGACTCGCCATACACGTGACTATTGGCGTAGAATAATTAATTTAAAATCGAAAATAATAAACGCTATAACATATTAAAATCATGTTTTGAAGTACTTTTAAAATGATTAAAAGCGTTTTTGATGAAATTATTTTTGAATTCCACAAGCACATAATGTGTATTTTGGAAGAAGTACCGTATACGTGTTTCTTGCAAGATACACTTAAAATGTTTTTTAAGGGTCCACTTTAATTTTACTGAGGATAAGTTTAAAAAACTTTCACCAAAAATATTTTTGAATCGTTTTAAAAACACTCTAACGAGCCTTGAATTCCCCGTTTGGAAAAAGAAAAAAAACATAATAAAAGGGAGTACATTTTTACCTAATCAATCTCAAACAAATTAGATGAGCATTTTTATACGTAGCTCCGTGAAGAGCATTTGAATATTTGGCAAGAGAGTTCAATCAACATGGGACATGCATGTGGAACCCATCGCACCTTCTCACCAAACTACAACAAATGACATTTAGCTAACCTTGACATGAAACATGATTTGTTATATATAGATATTTTCGGAACTTGATCTTATGTTTAGACCCTTCAGGTGAGTTGTTTAATACGTCAAAATTTTGACATTAAGTTTGCAGCTCAAGTGATCAAATATTTATCCTTACACGACGAATTCAACACGATATCTTATGTTTGAATTCCTTTCTCTAGTATCGTTTGTCTAAAAATAAATGTTTACAATAAACCAGCAAAGAATATAGGCTCCCTTAAAAAAACCCATAAATTGGCTAGAATTTAGACATTTTGCTACCAAAAACATCAGAAGGAGATATATATTGATTTGATAAATTGAGAGAGAGAGAGAGAGAGAGAGAGAGAGAGAGAGAGAGAGAGAGAGGGTAAAAAAAAACACAGAAAGAGAAAGTGCATAAAAATTGAAAGGAGGATCCACATGAATCCATGATCCTTTACTCTTTTCTAACATTCTCTTTTACTAAATCTTTGAATTCCAACTTCACCAACAAATTAAATTAAACTATACTTTAATTTATGAAAAAAATTATACAAAAATTAAAGCAAATTACAAAATTAAAATTAAAATAATTTTTTTTTTCAAAATTAAAATGAAAATTAGAAATGCTAATCATATGTAATAAGCCTTGATTAAACTACAATTTGATGTCAGTTTGTTATCAGTTCAATATTTAGTGTAGTAATTTCTGCATTCCCTTTTCACCTTTAAGTGAAAAAAAAAAAAAAAAAAAATTGTGAGAATCACTTCTCATCAATTCAAATACGAAGAAAATTCAGTAAACAAAATCGTCATCTTTCTTAACCCCACTTTATCATGAATGTAACATCTCACATCATCCAGGGGAGCGATCCTTAAATGTATATTCTCATCCCTACCTAGCACGAGGCCTTTTGGGAGCTCACTGGCTTCAGGTTCCGTAGGAACTCCGAAGTTAAGCGAGAAGGAGGCTAGAGCAATCCCATGATGGGTGACCCACTGGGAAGTTGCTCGTGAGTTCCTAAAAACAAAACCGTGAGGGAATGGTAAGCCCAAAGCGAACAATATCGTGCTACGGTGGTGGAGCGGGCCCGGGAAGTGATCCGCCCCGGGCCGGGATGTGACAATTGGTATCAGAGCCAATCCCTGGCCGGAAATGTGCCGACGAGGACGTCGGACCCCTAAGGGGGGTGGATTGTAACATCCCACATCGCCCAGGGGAGCGATCCTTAAATGTATATTCTCATCCCTACCTAGCACGAGGCCTTTTGGGAGCTCATTGGCTTCAGGTTCCGTAGGAACTCTGAAGTTAAGCGTCCTCGTCCCCTAAGGGGGGTGGATTGTAACATCCTACATCGCCCAGGGGAGCGATCCTTAAATGTATATTCTCATCCCTACCTAGCACGAGGCCTTTCGGAAGCTCATTGGCTTCAGGTTCCGTAGGAACTCCGAAGTTAAGCGAGAAGGAGGCTAGAGCAATCCCATGATGGGTGACCTACTGGGAAGTTGCTCGTGAGTTCCCAAAAACAAAACCGTGAGGGAATGATAAGCCCAAAGCGGACAATATCGTGCCACGGTGGTGGAGCGGGCCCCGGAAGTGATCCGCTCCGGACCGGGATGTGACAATGAACATCTTCTTTGCAACATGCTCTACATACCCGACCACGTAACGCTCCTAATGAAATTTCTCTCTCCAAAAACACAAAAACAAAATCAACAATTTTTTGGTCTAAAAAACAAAATCAACAATAATTCTACTCTTTTTCTTTTGTTTTTCCTGCTTTTATTTCCTTTTTATGTAGTGTTTGTGTGCCCATAAATTGTGGGCAGCTCAGCTCTCTCTCTCTCTCTCTCCCCTTTCCTTCCAAATCATAGCTCTCCTCCACTTTTGTCTCAAAAAGCTAAGCCCTTCTCCTCAATTCCCACTCTCTTTAATCAAAACCCCCCCTTTCCCCTTCTCCTCTTCCTTCCTCCACACACCCCATTCCTCCCCCCCCCCCACGTCATTAGGGTTTTTTCCTCTCCCCTTCCCCTCCTCTGCTCTGCTCTGACTCCATAGCTGCAGAAGCAGAATGTGCAGAGAGGAAATGAGTCAATGACTGAGAGGAGATGGGGTGCATCTTCAGCAGACATCCGTCCGCAAACCCCGTTGGGAACGACGGAGATGGCGAAATTAGGGTTTCCAGGAAAGCAGAGTCCACCGCCGGCGGCGGTGAGGTCAGTGAGGTGAGGAATGGTGTGAATAATAGTATTAGTAACGATGATAGTAACAGTAATCGGAAGGAGAATGAGGAGGAGAGGAGTTCGAGGCCTAAAGGGGAGAAGAGACGCTCCTCCAAGCCCAATCCTAGGCTCAGCAATCTGCCCAAGCACCTCCTTGGCGAGCAGGTCGCCGCCGGTTGGCCCTCCTGGCTCTCCGCCGTCGCCGGCGAGGCCATCAATGGCTGGACGCCCCGCCGCGCCGATACATTCGAGAAGCTTGATAAGGTGAGAGCTTATATAGTGTTTGATGGTTTTTGGAGCTTCTTAATTACTGTTTGGTTGTAAAGACAATGCAAGCTGACAAAAAGGGTTAATGTGAAATTAGAATAGGAAACAAAAGTTTGAATCTTTCTTCTTTTTTTCTCATGGAACATGTTCGGTTTCTAATGGTAGCAATTAACTCAATTTGGTAAGTTTCATTAGTGAATGGATTACTTGAACTTTAAATTAAGTATTTTGCGATTTACTTATTAAGTTCTTACCTTTCCCGGAAATGAATGGCTTAGTAAGTTGTACTTATACATGTACTACCTTGATCAGATTGGGCAAGGGACGTATAGTAATGTGTACAAAGCTAGGGATGCTTTGACGGGGAAAATTGTTGCGCTGAAGAAAGTTCGGTTTGATAATTTGGAGCCCGAGAGTGTAAAGTTCATGGCCAGGGAGATCCTCATTCTGCGCCGTCTAGATCATCCTAATGTTGTAAAATTGGAAGGTTTAGTGACCTCGAGGATGTCGTGTAGTTTGTACCTTGTATTTGAATATATGGAGCATGATTTGGCAGGACTTGCTGCAAGCCCTGCAATCAAGTTTACAGAGCCTCAGGTATTGCAAAAGTCTCTTGCTTTTATTTTATCTAGTTTAGTTGCCATATAAAGAAACCATTTTTTCCCTTGTGCTGGGAAAATGAGCAACTTCTCTCTTATCTGTTATATGTAACTATGGCAGGTTAAGTGTTATATGAACCAACTATTATCAGGGCTGGAACACTGTCACAACCGCTATGTGCTTCATCGTGATATCAAAGGGTCCAATCTTCTTATTGACAATGGTGGGGTCCTAAAGATTGCCGATTTTGGATTGGCTTCCTTCTTTGACCCTAATTATAAGCAACCAATGACTAGTAGAGTGGTCACTTTATGGTATCGACCACCAGAGCTTCTTCTAGGTGCCACTGATTATGGTGTAGGTGTGGACCTCTGGAGTGCCGGCTGCATTTTAGCTGAGCTGTTGGCCGGAAAACCGATCATGCCAGGTCGTACAGAAGTATGTTTTAAATGCTTCCGTTTATTCACTGAGTTCCTTCACTTCTCTTCACTGTATTTGGCATCGGAAGATCCTTTGCTTAGGTTTTCTTTGATGCTTTTTTTATTTGATTCATGGAATTATTTAAATTGTTGGTGTTCTGACTATGTTTGTGCATAAAAGGGATGTTTCCACTCCACCTAATTTATATTTTACTTTAAATAGGTGGAGCAGCTACACAAGATATTTAAGTTATGTGGTTCACCTTCTGATGATTACTGGAAAAAGTCAAAGTTGCCTCATGCAACCATTTTTAAGCCTCAGCAATCATACAAACGATGCATTGCAGAGACATTTAAAGATTTTCCACCATCATCGTTACCACTAATCGAGACACTCCTTGCAATTGACCCAGCTGAGCGTCGGACTGCCACTGCTGCATTGAGGAATGAAGTGAGATTTTATATTTCACTATTAAATTGATATTGTTCAGTTTCCTTTCTTCTTTAGTGCCTTATAAGTTATATGAGATCTTGGGTAGTTTCTCATCTGAATGTAGTAGTTTATCATCCTTAGTCTTTATCTGCTTACGATTTGAAATATGTTGAATATTTTCATGTGATGGTTGTCTGTCTTTTGCAGTTCTTCACAACCAAACCTTATGCCTGTGAACCTTCTAGCCTCCCAAAATATCCACCCAGCAAGGAGATGGATGCTAAGCTACGGGATGAAGAAGCTAGAAGGTTGATGATTGCAATTAATAATTTCTTTTATTGTTCATCTAACCAATTTTCTTTTAGTTAGATTCATGGCGCACAGCTCACATGAACCTTCACAGTATTATTTAGATTCCATTGCAGAGTTTTAAACCAACAAATCTTAAAATGTACTGAATCATCCACACTAATATTTTGATGAAGCAAATGTGTTGCCTTGACCATTGAATTTCCATGTATGACTGTATGTTGGTTTCCACATTTGTCCATTTGGATGATTGATTCAATTTTTTTATCTGGGTTAAGTTTTGATATTTATCATCTCAATGGTGCTATTATTTTCATGTTTCTTTATGAGGTAGTTGTTCTTTCATCAGTTTGCAAATCGCTCAGTCATTTCCATTTTTTTCTTCTAATTCACCTCCATCCAAAAGGGAAAAATTGATTTTTATATGCAACCTGAAATGAGTTTCATGATTGTAGATTAAGAGCTGCTGGCAGAGCTAACGCAGATGGTGTGAGGAAATCTCGACCACGTGATCGCAAGGGAATTCCTGCTCCAGAAGCCAATGCTGAACTTCAAGCCAATCTTGATGTATGTCATCTAATCTGCTTCTTTAAGCTACAATATTTGCTTTTGTAGTATTAATAATTAACATAGAATTAAGTATGCGACGGTAACTTTATCCAATGGTATCTCATACGTTTCTATCAACAAGTGAAAAATGTTATCTAAAATATCCTCTTGACGCGCTTTCAGATTTCATGCTTGAAACTAAAATCAATGAACTTGGTTCGATATTCAGTTACTGATGCAGCTGATGGTGACCTTTGACTGTGTAGTCACTACTTGGGGAGTTAAACTGGTTTTTTACCTAAACTTGAGCACTTGCTAGTTGTTATTCTTTATGTTTTGTCCTATTGCAGAGGCGGCGTCTAATCACACATGCAAACGCAAAGAGCAAGAGTGAGAAGTTTCCTCCTCCACACCAAGACGGAACACTTGGCTATCCTTTGGGTTCATCAAATCACATTGATCCTGCTTTTGATCTTCCGGATGTTCCATTTAGTTCCACAAACTTTTCGTATTCAAAAGAATCCATCCAAACATGGTCTGGCCCATTGATAGACCCTGCTGCAGTAGGGGCTCCAAGGAGAAAGAAACACTCATCTGGACAAATTCATTCGCTGTCGAAGCCCTCGAGGAAAGACTCAAAAAGATGAGGGTTCAGCTCGGATCGGTTAGGAAAAATGGCATTCAGAACAACTTTCTGTCGTTTGGTGAGACAATTCATGAGGCTGCAAATGCTGCCGATTCGTCCGAGCCGGGAAGGCCATACAAATTGCATGGGGAGGTGATATACAATTATGTATCTTGTAATTCAGTTTTCCCATTTGGTCTGTATTATTTTTGTACGAGATGCTTATTTATATTGTATATGCTTTTTTCCTCATATTTCTCTCTGCCTTCGAACACTTGTATTTTAGGATATAGTTGTAATTCCAATAAACTTGTCTTGATTACTCAATTTTTTTGTTTCATTTTCGTCTCCAATTTTGTTATATGTAGTAAGATGTGAACTGCATTTTCCAGACTTGGCACAAATTCAAGTGTAGTGGCGTTTTAGGATTTGTACAGCCGACGTCATTTAGTAGGATAAAGTAATGTTGTTGGTAAAGAAATCTCAAGTTCAGCTTGTCAGACTAGCCATTTTTTGGTTCGTTTATGTATAAGATGTCAAATTAATCTCGTAGTGAGGGAGGGGAGGGTAGGGTGAACGGGTCGGGATTAAATTTACACGAGATTCAATTTGAATTGATTTTTGCATTCCTGTATTCGTTTTTGCGTTTCTCTATTTTTTTTTATATTCTTTTTTTATTTATTCAATTAAACAGTTGAAAAAAATGCATGGACGAAGAAAAAAAAAAAGCGAAAATCATTGTTCTTATATTTTGCATTTATGTTTATTGTGTATTTTAATTGTAGTGGCATTAAAAGTGAATGAGGTTTGAGAGGACAAAGTGGTCGCACAAAGGAGCAACCATGTTGACTGGTCATGCTGAACAAAGCAAGAACAATATGTCAAGGTTTTGCCAAAGCAAAGCAAACGCATTGAGAAAAGAATGAAGGTGATTTTCTAATTCATAATTGTCATCAAGATGAAGGAAAGCAGACCGGACAACTAACTAGAGAGCAGTGTGTTCTTTTTTCTGCACCTAACTTCGGTATTAATTTAGTATACACCGTCTCTTGTATCTGAAAAAAAACTGAGTTGCTTAGAGCATTTCCGATAGAAGTTTCTACTTAGGGACTTCCATCACCACCTTTGAAAACTCATTTATGAGCTTTAGAGGAATATTCGAGTCCCTAAAAGAATATTGTCTACAGTAGAAATTCCTTATAGTATAATCACTAAACATAGGGACTAAAATATTAAAGAATTATTATTCATTTCATTGAAATATTGTAACCATTGATAAAAATAAAAAACTATATGTACCATTGATTTTTCAAGAATTTAAAAAAAAAAAAAAAAAAAGACAAATGAGAAGTTGCCTCACTTGGATGGGTTCAAAAAACAAGGAAAAAAAACATAAAGAGCTGTACCATTTTCACTCAAAATTAATATGGAGTCTACTATTTGAATCCCTATATGTAGTTCTCATATTTGAAAATTCTTTTTGAAGTATCTAGCGAGTCCCTGTGTATTGAAATACTTTGATGACTTTAATTATGGCCCATCATTTGTCCTTGTATTTAAGGACTATATGATTGTAGGGACTTCATTAGAGATACTCTTAATACTATCTCGAGTGATATTTTTTGTTATTTGAAAAATATAAGATCGTGAGTTCGACGCTTACTTTTGGCAAGTTTAGTACTAAATTATTATAGCATGCAGACTGTGTGGCTTAGTCTAAATTTCGTAATTTTGCCTAGTAAATGTAATATTGGATAAAAATAAAAAATAAAAGGAAAAAACAGTAGTTTCCCATCTCATCAATCATCATCCAAGTTAGGGCTTTAGCCATCATCCTCAGTTGACTGGCTGGCCCGCTTGTCTCCCACTTCTGGGCCCCACTTTTTGATTCCCTTGAGCCACCTGGCCCACCTGCTCTTCCTCCTCTGTCACCTGGGCCTGGATCCTTGTTCACTGCTTTACTTGCAATAAATACAGAAAATGATTACTCCCATGGAGGGAGAGAGTGATTCCTCTTGCTCATTTTTTCTTGTTCCCCTAAAATATTCCAAGTTAATTACTTAGCCCTATTTTCCAAATAGGTTAGTTTGATCATTGACTTAAAATCGTTGATTGATGTGAATTTTATAGATACTAAATTTGGACATGTGATTAATTGTTCACACGTATATAAATAAGTCAACAGATGTACGTGAGATTTAAAATAGTAATGAAGTTAATCTTTGTCTATAAAAGTACAAAACTAGCCACATAGTGATATCTTTCAAGCACTTAATTCTTTTAACAAAACGATGTTCTTATTATACATAGTAATTTGTATAAAGATAAGTTCGAACTTGAATACAAAAGATCACATACTGCCGTAATCAACTGACTTAACTCATATCTGTTATAGAGCTTGTTTGGATGTACTTTTAAAATGATTGAAAATGTTTTTGGTGAAAATATTTTTAGAAACAATCCTTAGTAAAAATGCTAGTAAATTATTGAAAAGCAGAAGCACATAACTAGTGCTTCTTATAGAAATCACTTAAAGTGCTTTTGGAACCCAAAAACATTTTATCTAAAAGCATTTTCAGTTATTTGAAAAGTATATCCAAACGAGCCATAATCTTTTAAGCACTTAATGCAAGACTCTAATCTCTTAGTTCGATCGCTCTCACTACTAATTAGAACAAGAGAAATATGAAAGATGATACATGTTTTGCCATAATATATGCAAAGAAGGAAAGAGATAGTTGCATTGCATGGAAAAAGCACTAATTCAACATTTGCCAACAGTTTGACAATGCCTTATCCAACCTAAAACTCGTGTCAAACGTTTGAGCTTACCTTTCTTGACGTTCTCGTTTAACATTTGACACCATTGCAATTGGTGTTATATCATTTTCATCATGAAATTATTAGAGAGATGACTCACGTTTTGCATCACAATCAGAATTATAACGATAGAAATCAATTAGCAGTATGCAGAGTAGCAATGCAAAGTTTCCTTTGCTTCTCGCTATGCGATTTAGCTCCCATATAATCTCGCATTATTTGTACCAAGAAGTTATCATATATTGTAAGCAGAATAGGATATCACATCCGGCATATAAAACATACAATTAATATATGAGAGATTTTACAGTTGCTAACACCAAACTCTATTATGATAAACCTTACATGTAGTGATAGGTAATTAAGTAAAAACAATACCGGTGATGCTGGTGATAATTGAACACAGTAAGCTAGAGATGAGGAGATATGGTATTAATACAACTTTTTTTATCCTAATACTCGTGGGTTAGCTAGATTTATATACATGATCGCGAAGAAAGTTCAAATTTCCTCGTAAAACCAATTGACAGCAAGAACAATGCACCAAACCCTCCACAAACACGTCGAAAACAAGTGGCTGATCGAGGCTGATATCATGTCGGAGTTTGCAAGTTAAGGCTAAAAATGCATGTTCCAGAAGTTTCACTCAAAACTTGCAGACACCAGTTGGGCTAATTGCAAGCATTATTTGCCTTGTGATGACTGGATATGTGTAACCAAACAAAATCCAGATGCTCTCTCTTTTATTTATTCCTACTCCGATCCCAACTTTTCAAACCCACAACCACAACATCTCTGAGGGCTGGTAATGTTGTGGGTCATGTGAAAGAGCAATGTGAAAGTGAATTTTTTGTTTACAGATTTTCTTATATGCGCATGATTTGAATTGACGACTTATCACTACAATATTGATAGTATAACGACAATACTTATATATTATTAATATGGTCAGAGGTGAAATCAGAATCGTTTTTTAATATGGTGGAGTTACGGTGTCAATACTTTATTTACAATTATCATGTGTAAATTATGCACACAATTCAGATGCACAAATGAGTAAATCATAAAAAACTTATATTTAACGCATTTCATTATTGCAACAAAGCATCATCATATCGATAGTATATCATGCACGTTCTTATCACGAAGACGTGTGCGGTTGGCAATTAATCAGACTCATCCGAAAAAGAAAAGGAAAAAAATAAAAACAAAAACAAAAACGGAGGCATAAAAAATAGGAACTCAGTGTGTCCATGAAAATAAAATAGGAAGCAGTCTGGCTTGGAGCTGAGTCAGCACCGTAAACGATTGCTTTGCTTCCTGAATTATTTACCACATGCGATGCCACGCCAATCCAAACATCCATTCCAATATTCCAAAACATGATCCAATCTTTGAATAATTTCGGAATAAAAATAAAAAGGAAAGAGAAGTCGGTTTTGTGGTTGATGGAATTTGGAATGAGGCGGCTGCCTAGTAGTCCATGTAAACCAAAACCACCACGCAACTCAACTCATCCTCCATGACGAGGCTTGGAAAAATCATTTTACGTTGTTTTCGTATTATACTCGTTATCTTAATAAATCATGTTATGTCAAATATGTTATTTTAACGGGTTCTTAATAAGTGATCCGATAACTATCCGATTCGTTAACAGGACGTGTCGGATTAACGGTCATGCTTAATTAATGTATAGATCAAGCAAACAATATCTAATCAAGTTCTTAATAGGTGTACCGATAGTGATCTGACTCGTTAACGGATCTTAATGGGTGATCCATAACATCCCAACTCGTTAACAACAAATTAACCTGAAACCTGTTATTTTCGTGTCGAATTAATAGGTTGTGAAAGAAATTGTTAAAGCTTCACTCCTCATGATCAATGTTCTGTTTTGGGTAAGCTCCAATATACAGTTCATGAAGGGTTTATATAGCCCCTGTGGAGGATAAATTTTTGTATGTATACAAGACTGTTAGAGAATGAATCTCATATTGAGTGATGAGGGATATTGTATGGACTTATAAGTAAGTTAGATTACTCTCTGTATTGTCAATTAGTTTTATAGTAGAGCCTCAGCTTTCTTCATGGTATCAAAGCCAGGTTATCCTGTGTGTGAAGTTCAATAGTCACACATGCTCCATGGCACATCGTTTTGTTGTTCATATATTACACTTGAAAATTCACCACGCGTGAAAAAGCATGTTGAGAATGAATCTTATGGATGAAAGAAGAGATGACTACTTGACTATGACTACTCCCCCTCTGATCTTTGTCCATGTCCACAAATGATGTCTCTCCACATATATATGTTTTCCACACCACACCCAAATCTATTCAACTCACAAAATTCTTAATTAAGTCGAATTCTAGGATTAGGATGACAATTACAGAATTCTTGGTTAAATGTTGTAAACTAATTTACTCTGAACTTTTCTAATAACAAATAACACTCTTTGTTGTTGAATATATTCAACTTTTCTTTAAAAGTTTGGGACTGTTTAGTCGTATAAAAAACAAATGGTGAAGATTGACTTTAAAAAAATATAACGGTGAAGAATATTTAAAAAGTCAAACTACTTGGTAGACCGCACTACCAAAGACAATAGGTCCTTATGCATTACCTATGCTTTCTCTTAGGCTAGTAATGTTAATCCTCGTTCTTTAGCTTTGTCTATTCGTTCTATTTTTCTCATTCTACCGTGTATTACCAATATATCACAGACAAAATCTGTATTATATCTCTTTATGTACCATGATTGACACATGACAACGTGAATTCTTGATAATGGCATCAAGATCCATCGGATGTGCACAAAATTTTGACTTTTTTAAGGTTTGAGTGGTTGAAACTTGAAAGGATACTATTTGTTTTTGGAATGACAGAAATGGATGGGCCAGTTCTAAATCTTAAACGAGACAACACATAACCTCAACGCCACGTATCAACACAACCACACCCACATGCCTGTCCTATATTATTAATAACCTAGCAAACATCACCTAATACCATTTGGATTGGAAAACCAAAATTTATGTGGAATATTTTTGCTCACCGCATTCGGTTGGCAATAATGCTCATCACAGGTGAATTTAAATTTAGAAATTTTGGAGAAATGTGCATTGAATAGAAACAAATATTAAAATTTAAACTTATTTAACGGTGATAAACAAAATGTAAGCAAAAATGCATCCAAGCACAAAATTTTGAACAAAAAACGTAAGGATAAAACAGAAATTTTCAAACAACCTATATGGCTTCCTGTGCGATCGACACGTGGCAGATTCTTTTGGCTTTTCAATTTTTTTCTTTAAAAATAAAAAATAAAAAAGACGCGTATGAGGACATCTGGGGTGTATATAAAGCTCAGCTTCCAGGTTGCCGTTACCTTAACTTCTCAAAACTCGTCATCATCTGCATTCAGAAGCTCTCAAACTTTCTGGATTTTCAGAAGTTAAAGCCACAAAAACCAATCTTTCAATTGTTTTATTCTGGGTTGTGAAAAGTTTGAGTCTTTCGGGTAGCCGGGTTTTTGGGAAATGCAGGTTTCGGTATTTCGCGGCTCTCAGGCGGCGGTCGGAAAGACCGAGTTGGGGCGAACGGAGCTTGGGTTTTGTAAATTGAACGGAAATTTGAAGACCAACGTCTGTTTTGGTCAGAGCACGAGCTGGAAAAATGAGCGGCTTCAGTTTACTGTGAGGGCCGTACAATCCGAAACGGTTCGGTCCGGTAAAGTTTCGGGACCTGCCAGAAAATCAAAACCGGTAAGTGGTTTCTTCTTCAATTCCGTTGTGTTAGATTTTTGTTTGGTTTCTAAAAAATTGGAGGAAAATGGAAAAGGAATTTAAATTTCAAATAACTGCTTAGGTTGGAGTTGTTTTTGTAAGATTGTGATTAAATTTCAAATTTTGATTCATATAATTGACCTTTTTTTTAAGAAATTATATATTTGATCTTAAATTATGAAATTATAAAAGAATTCAAGGTCCTTAGTTCGTTTGAAGACTAGAATTTCAGATCCTCTCCGATCCTCTCACTGCGACCCGGGGGTCAATACATAATAACCGTTCATCAAAATTGTGCGATCATAATTTTTTCTTTTTTTTTTTAATTTTTTACGCAAAACGAAGCTATTTACTTTTAAAAGTATAAAAAATATTCAATTGTGGCCGGACGTTCTTTTAAGAACGGTTACTATGCGTTGATTCTTGGGATCCTCGGTGAGGGATCCGGAGAGGATCTAAATCCCAAATAAAACAATCCTTAATTTAACTTTAGCAACTGTTCATGTTTGAGAAGTTGAATATTTTATTTGTTGATTTTCCGGCATGATTTGTGTAACTTAATTGACTTGTTTTTCTGATGTGCATGCTATGCAGAACGATGGAGTGAGATTATTTGTTGGGCTACCTCTAGATACGGTTTCAGACTGCAACGCGGTGAACCATGCTCGAGCGATTGCGGTCGGATTGAAGGCTCTGAAGCTGTTGGGGGTGGACGGCGTTGAGCTCCCGGTCTGGTGGGGAATGGTTGAGAAAGAAGCCATGGGGAAGTATGAGTGGACAGGCTATCTTGCCGTTGCGGAGATGGTTCAGAAAGCCGGCCTCAAGCTCCATGTCTCACTCTGCTTCCATGCGTCTAAACAACCGAAGATCCCACTCCCTGCGTGGGTATCTCGCCTCGGCGAGTCCCAGCCTAGTATCTTTTTCAAGGACCGGTCAGGGCAGCATTACAAAGAGTGCTTATCGCTTGCTGTGGATGAACTTCCTGTTCTGAATGGAAAGACTCCGACCCAAGTTTACCGAGACTTCTGCGAAAGCTTTAAATCTTCGTTCGAGCCTTTCCTGGGTTCCACAATCACGGTAAGAAGCCATGCTGCTTAAGCTTTATAACGAAACATTAGTTGTCTCATGTTTTGTACGCGTACTAAACTGTCATTCTCTCCCGTTTTGTCAATTTCAGGGCATCTCAATGAGCTTAGGACCGGATGGCGAGCTTCAATATCCATCTCAGCGCCGGCTAGGCAAGAGCAAGATTCCCGGGGTTGGAGAATTCCAATGTTATGATGAACACATGCTTAGCATTCTTAAGCAACACGCTGAAGCAGCCGGAAACCCTTTGTGGGGTCTTGGTGGTCCTCATGATGTTCCTAGCTACGACCAGTCCCCAAACGCAAACAACTTCTTCAAGGATGATGGCGGCGGTTCATGGGAGTCTCCATATGGTGATTTCTTCCTTTCCTGGTACTCAAACCAGCTTGTTTCTCACGGAGACCGCCTCCTCTACCTTGTCTCTTCAACTTTCAGCGACACTGAAGTGGAAATTTGTGGCAAGGTCCCGCTAATGCACTCTTGGTACAAAACAAGGTCTCACCCTTCTGAGCTGACTTCTGGGTTCTATAACACATCCTCTAGAGATGGTTACCAAGCAGTTGCCGAGATGTTTGCGAGGAATTCGTGCAAAATTATATTGCCTGGAATGGACCTATCGGACGAACATCAGCCACAGGACTCCCTTTCGAGTCCCGAGTTATTACTATCACAAATTAAAACCGCTTGCAGAAAGCATGGGGTTGAGATTTCAGGCCAAAACTCATCAGTTTCGGGAGCTCGCGAAGGCTTTCAACAGATGAAGAAGAATTTGTTGGGAGAGAATGCAATCAACCTGTTCACTTATCAGAGAATGGGAGCTGATTTCTTCTCGCCCGATCATTTTCCTTCGTTTTCTGAGTTTGTTCGGAGCCTTAACCAACCGCAGCTGCAGTCAGACGATCTACCTATTGAAGAAGAAGCTGTTGAGTCCGTACCTACGAATTCGGAATCAGTCGTCCGCATGCAAACCGCTTAATACAAGTTAGAATTTGTGGTTGTATTTGTATGTATAAAACTAGTCTCCTATGTGTATCCGACGCACAATTGTATATAATTCAAGGTTTTAAAAGACGCTAGGCGCTAGTTGGGTAGGCGCTAGTTGGGCGGGAAGCTGAGGCCTAACACCTAGACGCCTAGGCGGACTAGACGGATGTAAGTAAATGTATTATATTTCGTGTAAATAATTGTGTGTTTATACTTAAAATATATATAATTTTATCATAAACTACAAATTAGAATGACATATACATTATGAAGTATTAGAACATAATAAAAACATGGAAAACAAGCATATAATGTGTGTTCATTTAAATATTCAACAAATCTCTTATTGAAAAAATAAAATGCAAAATGAAAGTTTTCTATTTTGTCTAAGTGAGTTGCAACCGAGGCAGGTTTTGGCGGGTTAGGCGGTGGTCTAGGTGAGAGCCTCAGCAAGTCTAGGCACCATTTCTTAATTTTCAAACGCCTAGGCATTAATCAATGCGGTGACTAACCGCCTAGTGCCTAAGCAGGACCTAGGCTGCGTTAGTTGGGAATTTTTAGAACAATGATATAATTCAAATCATAACAAGAACAACATCATATCACTGCGTTACGTTGTACCAAAAACTATGGTCATATGAGCAAAGTTAGGCTTTTATTCTCTCTGGTACACAGTACTATTGGAATCCCACATCGGTGGGTGCAAAAGAAAATAATGGGTTTAAATATGATTACCTTACTATAACTAATATTGAGGCATTTTGGGGTTAATATCTCACACCTGACGGATTAGGCAGGTGGTAAAGTTGGGAACAGTATAGGTGTCGTCAGAGTAAGGCCCTCCCAAGCCTGTCAATCTAAAAAATTTCAATATGGTACCAGAGGCAAGGTTCGGGCCTGTGCAAGCCAATGAGCTTGTCACCAAGAACAAGCCAGGACTATTAACAGAGAGTCAACCTTTGAGTTTCATTGAAAACAAGTCTAGACTCTTAACATAGAGCCGACCTCTGAGTTTCAATTGTCCATGTGTGGATCTCCACATGTGAACCACTAAATAGGGTTTCACATGAGGATGAGTGTTGGAATCCCACATAAGTGGGTGCAAAAGAAAATAATGGGTTTAAATATGATTGCCCTATTCTAACTAATACCGAAGCTTTTTGTGGTAAAATTCCTTGGGCAAATAATAAAGTTGAGGATAGTATCGGTCTTGTCCCCTCCCAAGCCCGTCGATCCAAAAAAATTTCAACAAGTACTTCAACTTCGGCCACCAAATTTTTACAAGCTGTATCGTTTTGTCCGACCACATCTTCTATAGGGCACCTCACAAATGCATCGGATAGCACTATAATTTGGTGCCACTCGACTCAACACCGTGCTATCCCATTCGATAAGAGAGCTGCCTTAACTAGGCAGGCCTAGTGAACTTCAGAACCAAGGGTCTTCAAGCGTGTTGTCGTAGGTTGCTAACATTGCAGCGACGAGGATTAGACGTCGTCCATGTCCTCCGGTCTGAACCTGGTGCCGCCTTTACGTTAGTGGGGTCGCCGATAATAGCTCCCTCACATCCCAAAGCACGCTGCGCTCCTCGGCATGCAACAGTAAGTAATCGGGTTTTATGCCGTACGTATACCAAAGAGCCAAGGTTTGGTATCAACCTCTGCACCAAATGGCATGCAAACACTTCACAAATGCTGGAGTTTGATCAACAAGTATGCTGTGCCTCATCACTCCATAAAACCCAACTCAGCCCTCTTCAGAAAACTCGCAAAATCGGTACCACTGTCAAAATGCACGTAGATTCTTTGATAAATTTCTACGTTGGCAGAAACACATGTCGTTCCATTAACATAGCAAATACTACAAGAAAGGACGGGTGAGGTTTGGGACAGCGGTGGAAGAGCCACCGTCCTTCATCGACGAAGCTTTGCAAAGCAAACTAGTTATAAGGAAGTCTGAATCCAACGGGGGATTGAACAGCCTATACTGACGAAACAAAATATACGTATAAAATCAAATGTGGTCAAATTTCAGGAAAACAGGGTTTGTAAACATAGGCTACTATGTACATTTAAGAAGTAAAATTTACAGCACATGGTGGATGACCAAGAACCAAAGCTCTCCATCTTTAAATTCCAGAACTCCTCCAGGATTTGGCAAAATCATGATCCAGGAAGGGCTGGAGCGTCTGAGCATGCTGTATGCCTGCCAATCCCAGCACTACGATCAGTCAATCACCTTCAGCGAACAGCCTCATTGAATCAACCCACTATAGCTGCTCCTGGACCGCAAGAAAAGGATAGGGTTAATCATGCTCGTTTAAACAGATATTGGCATCTAAAGACCAACCAACTCCATCAACATTACAAACAAAGCACTCAAACAACCGTATGGACTCTGGAAGTGTTACGAGTGTCTAGGGTGAAAGAGTTGTGTTCAAGCATATAATAGTTGGTGAAGTTAGGTTCAAATTTAACTAATTACTATCACGGAAAATAGCTTTCAAATTAATAAATCAATACCTTTATTCACAAGCAATCTTGGTGTCAAAGCTACTGAGGCAGATTGAAAATGCCTGGAATGCTGATATTGGATACCGGTAATCCATGGTAAATAAATCCTTGCCCACTTTCCCAAATTGGAGGATGATCTTCTCGTGTTCTGGTCCTGTGGGTCCATTTTCGGGAGAAGCCACCAACTGAAAGTTTTTCACTGAAGCAACTGTTACTCGTCCATGAAAGTTCAAACACCAACACTGGAGTTGTTCATGCCACCGAGGAGACTTGTTTCTTAACACCAGCACCCCATATTTCTGTCTGGCCAAAGGCCCTGACAGAAAACTCTCAACGCGGTTTGATTTCGATCGGAAAAATGGGAGGGATGGAAATAATTCTGCATTATTATGTGAAAACTCTGCCTGTGTGGGGGCCACTCCTCCAGGTTCAACTGAAGAGGATGGAATCGAATCCATGGTACACTGCATTCTCCTTGGACCCCTGCTTATAAATATTTTCTGTGAGCTTTTTAGTATCCTCAGTTTGTAAAAAAGAAAATGCACCCCAAGTGTACCGAAAAACTTATGATCACACACAATGTTGTTGTGAGGATTGCGAAGAATTATAGGAAAAAAATGAAAGCATCACCTATGCAGATGGAATACTAGATCTAGATGTACTCTTATAATTTCATTTCTAAAGTATGGTTCAATAACTTGTCAACAAGCATAAATTTTACCTGGAGCCCATCATATTTAGTTCATACTGGATTTGAGCCACTGGATAGTTGCCAGCAGGGACCCTAGGGAAAACTTGTTTCAAATTGACAAGCCTAGTGGAGCGGCTTTTTGCAATCTTGTCTCCCGAATGACTTGGCTGCCCATCAAATATTGTGAACTTTGTTCCCAAAAAGTTTGATCTTCACAGAGAGAGAGGGGAAAGTGTGTCAATATTTATGTTCCTGGGGAACAAGAAAAAAGTTAAATCATATACACCTTTCAGCACACCTCAGTTTCCCGATATAGTTGCTGCTCCCCTTGGACATATCATCAGCATGTAGTGAGACGACATAATCAGTGCAGGTGGGGCGTTTAAACTTTCTTGCAGCAAGTAAGAACTTTCCTTCATCAGTTAGAGCTGCCATTGACAAACAAAAAAGTTAACAAAAACCTATAGCTTAAAGAGGAAACCAGAAGAGGACAGGTCCACTATTTACAGAAAGCAAAATAGATTTCTTAAGAGAGAAATCAATACCTACAAGATCTAACAAAAAATTAGAGCAAATATGGAAAATCTATATCTTTGAAAGACAACCTAGAAAAGTTACATGTAATTCAAAATGTACTCAAAACAATGGAACTTCCTTTTTCGGTTAGAAAATGCTCACCATGGGTCAAACCAAGAAAAAGATAATATGTTTGGGTGGAACGGTTCCGTTTGATAAAGCACCGGACAAGGTCATCCCTCGGACCAGGCTGCAACCAGAAAAGAAAAACATATACTGAGCATATGTACAACTGCGATTACGAAGGTAGTGAACAATAAATCAAAAAATTGGAAAACCCAAGATTTTCCAACCCGAAAATCCAACATAATGAGAATTCAGAACATGATTCACATGATCTTACACCCTTCCGCTCGCCTATTAATCCATTTACACTACATGGTAACTAAAGACTGAAAATTGCAATTTTAGCCACTTAAAGCTAGAGCTGGCATATAAACCCATTTGGTTGTTAATGGGTACCCGTTAAGACCCATTTAATTTGATATCACCATGATATAGAGGTAAGATTGGTAGTGGTGATGATAGCCATTAACAACCCAATGGGTTGATTTGCCACCTCTACTTATTGGCAAGAAATTTGCTTTCCAAACATTACAACGACTGAAAATTTGGCTAAATTTGCATATAAGGTCAAGAATTATGCTAAATTTTTCACTCCAAATTCCAAGCACACTCCAGAAGCATCCCAAACAAATCAAGAAATGAAATTTCTACCGAAACCCAATTGTAATGCAGTCATAATCAATAAATCAATAAAAATTGCACCCTAAATGTAAATATTGGACACAGACTCAAACAATTAGAGAAGAACAAGAACTCAATCAATATAAAGTTTTTCCTTTTTTTTCCTAGAGAGAGGGTGGAGAGATAGACCTGCTTGACGGAGATGGGGAAGGTCAGCTTCCCAGAGAACTCCGGCGCCTTGACGATCTCCTTGGTAAGGTGCCTCCAACTCCGGCAGACACCGGCGCAGGCGACCACGCTCTTCCGCGGCGGCCAAGCGGCCTCGGAGGCCTCGATTCTCACTAGCACCTCTCTGAGCAACTCCTGAGGCATCTGCGCCCAGCACATCTGATTCAACGGCTCCCCCACCGCCTCGCCGGCCGGCCTCGCCGCCGAAACCACCACCCGCTGCGACCGCGAGAACTTGATGTCCTGGATTAAACTCCTTATCGACATTTCCCAACTGATTCAAACTCCACGACAAAGAAGAAGAAGATGAGATGAGAAATTGGATTTGGATTTCAAATGGAGGATGCGGGAATTTGAAGAAGAATCCAGCGGGCAGAGCACCTAGGCATATTTTTTCATAATTTTCTCAGTTATTTTATGCTGTTTCTTATTTGTTGTTTGTTGAGTGTTTTTCTTTTCTGGGGTCCATATTATTATACTCTCTAATTATTTCGGGGGGTGATTTTATAATTTAATTATTCAAAATTGTTCAACAAAAATTGAAATCTGTGAAATGGAAAACGTGATTTTATTTTATATTCTTCCTGATGTGGAAAAAAAAGATTAGGCATATTTTTATCATGTCACAAATAATTTTCTCTTATATAATATGCATCTCTCAATTTCTCTTTTTCTTTTATTTATCCAATTATACATATGTGAATTTTCAGTATAATCGTCATACTCAACATGTTACAAACTACTTATGTTAAAATGCATATTTTATTTAGGGACGGTGGTACGTACACCCAATTCATGCACCAATTAATGTAGCAAATTTGACGTCATATAAATTTTTATCGTAATTATAAATCAAATTCCAACTTAAATTGAAGTATCAATTGGATTTGTGCCATATTATTTGATGCACAAATTTAAAGTGAAATTTTTTGTGACTCGCATTATTCTTTATTTATTAAAATCATACTCTTAAATATAAAATTTTATTTACCATTAAGTAATAAAGGAATTAGTAACATCAAATGATAGCACTTGTACCGAAATTGTATTCCAAAAATGAATGGATGTTTTATTAGGTTGGACTTCAGCGGTAGGTAAGAGTTTTTAAGTCCAATACAATTTAACCAAACTAATTAACCAAATTAAGTTCAATCTAATCTAATCTTATCGGATTTGGTTAACTTTGGTTTGGTGTTTGAATAAATAATCAGTATGTTTTAATTTGGGGAAATTTGTTTCAATGCAAATTAGTTGATTTCCTTCTACTTTAATGTTAATGAAGAATATCTTCCCCCTAAAGAAAAAAAAAAATTACATTCCCCCCGTTTGTAAGACCAGCTCCAGTAATACTAATTAATTTTTTTATTATTGTAGCTAGCCAAATGAATTAAATGTTGTCATTTAGTATCTACGATTTAGTGATATTTCTCTTCATTTATAAGTGAGAGGTTTTATGTTCGATTCTCGCCAAAGACGAATTTGAATCACATTATTGCTAGTCCATTGTGAAGCTATGCTCACCTCCTCCCATTAATCTAAATATTATCGTTTGTTCAAAAAAACAAAAAAAAAATCAAATGTTAATTTAGGTATCACAAGTTTCAGCAATACTAGTTAATATACTTTAGTATTATATTTTTTCAAAACTTGACAACCAGACCCCTTTTTCTTCTCTCGAAGCCCACAAACAATCTAATTTTATAGTTTTCAGATATTTAGCATAAAATTAACGATCTCTCCTCCTAACTATAAGATAGCTAGCCCGTTGGAGTTTGATTTTTCTGCATTTTTTTGGCCGAAGCAGCCAAAAGGTCTCATTTAGCTAGGGTGTTGAAAATACTCTAAGCAAGACAAAGCCTAACCCATATTTCAACTAATAATTTGGTCTCCAACCAAATAATAATAATAATAATTTGGTCTAATAGCCTCATTTAATTCAGTTGCTGCCTGGTGAAAATGCAATTCAAGAAGTCGGATGGAAATTTTCAAATTCAATTCATACTTTATACATCTTGTTAAGTTCCTTGAAAGTGAAATCCATAAGCTCAATCAGACGATAAAGTCTTAAGCAAGATTATCGTGAGAAAATCTTAAGTAAAGTTGTTGTGCGGCGCGGAGAGACACAACGCCCAAAATGGATATATAATCACAGTCTAACTCGATGGGCGGAGCCGCGGATAGCACAAAGTTGCCGGCTGATCAAGTAGGTGGAATCTAGGTATTATAAAACAATTTGCACAGACTAATCCACAAATTGGCTTTCCCTTCCTCTTTATGCACACACGAATTTTTGTTTTCTTGCAAAAGTAGTATCCTAAATTTACGTACTCTACGACTATTACAGCACTTATTTTTGTTTTTCATATTACCTAGGACCCTAGTACAAATTCTGACGGGAATCCCTAACCTAAATTCCATTTTTTACCTTATTGTTTAATTTATTTTTATGAATTTTAAACTCGACCTTTTTTCTTACTTCTTATGGAAGCAACTTACATAGACTGGATTCATCGGATCTTTGGCACCTCGGTCCAATACGCATTGTCATGTAAGAAAAAATTTACGCACGGCAAAGCATATTGTTATATCGAAACCTCATGAGCAAAGGAACTAGTTCTATGTAAGTTCTATCCACAAGAGACTTAAACGGCAAGCAAAGTTCGTAAACATAAAGGGATGAAACAAAAGGAAACAAATGAGGAAAAAAAAACATGTGTAAATGAAGACAATTGAATTGGAGAGGAACACTTTGTTTGTCGGTTGTTAAATGAAAACGCTTGAAATCAGAAACCACCAGACAAACAAACTGGCAAATGCTAATGCTTTGAGACATATATGAGATCCTCTTTCGGAGGAGTCAAACCTGATGTGAAGAGGAACAAAATTGACCTTTTTCTCCCATGAGAGGATTTAGGATTTAGGATTTGCACAAAGGTTTGTATTTGACTCTTGTTTAAGAATACTACATTAGAGACATCTGCAAATCACAGTCGGATACAAAACCAAGTCATTACGATCACAAAAAAAAAAAGTTTCAAACACGTCAAACTGTGATTTGTCCACAACATAAAAGGATGTTGATAACCCCAAAAACCACCCACTCTTCATTTATTTGCTCACAAAAAAAGTGAGCCCACATAACAATTGGTAGGATTAGGAAAGTGACACTCCCCAACTTTTTAAATGGGGGCACTATTGCAAAAAGAGGATGCCAGTCTTATTAATCACATGACCAATATGATTTTCTCAAAGCATCCTTCACCTACACCTACACCTACACCAGCCTTAAATCATCTTTCAATCACTTGTTACATAATTTAAAGAATTTTTATTGGCACTCCAAAAAATTTATCATGCACCCTCTGAAACGTAGCTTCTCATTTGTGTTTTCCCGGGTGTGAAAAACACAAGATGAATTTTTTAGAGTGTAAATAATTGCTCCTACAATTCGTACTGATGAAGATGTTGATTAACAATTTCTTGTTCCAATAAACATATGAAAGCATCAAATTAAAGCCAAGACATGATTAGCATTTCTAGGTAATTCTTTTATCTTGATATCTAGACATGCTTTTGGAAACAAGACCCATCACACACCTAATTGTACTGATGAAGATGTTGATTAACAATTTCTTGTTCCAATAAACAAATGAAAGCATCAAATTAAAGAGATCCAAGACATGATTAGCATTTCTAGGTAATTCTTTTATCTTGATATCTAGACATGCTTTACTGATGAAGATGTTGATTACCAATTTCTTGTTCCAATAAACAAATGAAGGCATCAAATTAAAGAGATCCAAGATATGATTAGCATTTCTAGGCAATTCTTTTATCTTGATATCTAGACATGCTTTACTGATGAAGATGTTGATTAACAATTTCTTGTTCCAATAAACAAATGAAAGCATCAAATAAAAGAGATCCAGGACATGATTAGCATTTATACGTAATTCTTTTATCTTAATATCTAGACATGCTTTTGTAAACAAGACCCATCACACACCTAAGAACAGGGAGGGGCATAATTTAGCATTACTTTAACTGGCATGCCATTATATCTAAAGAATCAAAATATCTAGAATATAATTATGGCATATTTGTCGATTTGTCCCCAAACTTAAATAGTCAATTTCCCCCTTGAACTTTAATTTTAGCCAAGTAACCCCTAAACTTTTGTAAATAGCCAATTCTTCCCTTGCTGCTAGATTTTCAAAAAAAATTCATCCAATTTTCCATTCATTTTGATCACGCAGACAACACATGATAATTGCATGGGGGCAAAAAGAATGGAAAATTGGATGAAAATTTTACAAATCCAACGTCAAGGGGGAAATGGGCTATTTATAAAATTTTAGGGGCGCAATCGACGAAAGTTAAAGTTCACGGGGAAAAATGGCCAATTATAAAAGTTCAGGAGCATAATCAGCTAAAATTAAAATTAAGGGAGAAAATTGGCAGCTCCATACAAATTCGCGGGGTGGGGGGAATCAACAAATACCTCTATAATTAAGCAAGATATTTAAAAATATTGTACCACAATAACAAGAAGCTGTCTAAATCTGTTGCTGTCACACACGTCTTGTGCTGTCTGCTGTTATCACGGATTAGGCCTGTGCTTCTTTCATTGCATAAATGTCAAATGCAAACTTACCAGGGCCCCACCAACTGAGAATTCCCACGTAATTTCAGATTGAATTGGAGCAACATGTTTCCATCTCCACCAGACTTTCCATAGCCACAGGCCCACGGGAGAGGAAAATAAACGATGAGGTGAAATGTTTCTCCATGTAACAGATCGAAGAGTGTACAGAAGAATTGTAGTAAAAGGAAGACGATATTAACGAAACTAATGTAACAGAAAGAATATTGCATCAATTAAAAAGATTCCAAGTATTCATATTTACAAATTCAAGAGTAGCATTTGTTCGACGGAAACTTAGGACAGCGTGCACAGCAATTGATATACAAACATAGTTCAGTGTTGACTATTATGTAGAGGCCTAGAATGAACATTTTAATGATGAGTTTAGTCAATTTCAAAATGAAACCTAAGTCCTAACCTCAAGTATTAGGTCAAAATTAAACCTTAACCGAAGCAAAAATTCCTACCAGCACTCCTATATAACGGGAACGCTGCCAGTTTTCTGTTGCATGGTCCCCAATGATTGTCCTACAAAACCAATGAAACTGTCTGGGTGAAGGATTTATTTACCATTGTGGAAGTAGTTACAGAACAAACAGGTATGATCAAATCTAATGTACACTTCTAACGAAACACTAGACTAAACATCTTACAAAGGATTCAAGAATACCTGAGTTACCCGCAAAAGAATAAGGTTTTGAAAGAATTTTGCTTGTTGCTAAACCAACGCCAGCCACCTGAGGCCTTGGAACATTATCCACAGGAAACTGATTTGAGAAGTCACCATCAGGCAGGTAACCTATTGAGTTCTCCAAACAAACTTCTGAATTTTGTGTGAGAATTTGGTCAGGTTTCCGCAAAGAAGGCAAAGGCTGTGAGTCTCTCTGTTTTACAATAAGTAATTATATCTCAGAGTAGCTGTCTGTCACTAAAAAGTTTGATGGAAAAAGGAGAGGGGAGACAATTTTGCGTATCTTGTTTTGATACTCATTTAACACCTTAATACTAGTGACTCACCATGTCACTACAAAGCTCCTCAGTTGATGCCATTGCCTCATGGTATAGATGACTAAGATCTGATCGGAGCCGATTGCCTCTTTGAGAGTAATATACTTTAGTAGCCAGGGGAAGAGGACAATCTGATTAACACTCTTTGTCAAATAGTGTGAGCAGAGAGCACGTACAGTAGATTATTGGGAAGGAATGGTCATCAGGATAAACTTTCCCAAGAAGTTGATTGAAGTTCAAAATGTACATATGATGATTCATCTTTAATCCAAGACCTTATTGTTAATCTTTGCATGGAAAGTAAAAGAACTTACCAAACGGACACTATTATTAGCATACCTTTAATTGGCAGGCAGCAATCAAGGGCTTGCCCGGACTTCTTATATTTAAGAGCAGAAATGGCTCCTTTTGGAGAATCCCTATCTGCGCACATTCAAGAAATACATACCTAGTGAATACACCATAAATTTAGAAGCAACTAGAGAATCAAAAAAGTTTTAGTAACATCAGAGGTGATAGTTACCATATTTATGCATATATAAAATAATGAAACAATGAAATCCATTTGTAGTTTATTCCCTATTTCAGTTCTTCGTTTCCTCTAGGGTGTGGGGTGGAAATCAAAAAGTTTGAATTAATGCGTAATGAGAATCAAACATCAAAATCAACTATATCCAACTTCTCATACTACGAAAAATGGTTGCGATATACTCATTCCCAAGTAATGAGGGTAGCTATACATGAAAAGTTATAAATGCAAAGACCCTCTATTTTAAATTTTAAGATTAGGGAGGATTTATAAGTATAATATAAAATAAAGTGATTGGATATTCGATAATTGACAAGCTACATAAAAATGTATAAGAAGATGATTAAATATAAAAATTCCAAGAATTAAAGATCCTCACAAGGATATGCATCCTCAGTACTTGCAAGTTTTGATACAGCAGATGCTGTTCCTATATCATCTGATAAAGGCAGCTGCTGACCTGGTATCCTACAAGTGGGCAAAAAGGCATTTGCATCATTTAATGGAAAAGAAAGACAAATATCTAACAGCATTTAAAGGCTTCTTCTATAATAAATACAAAAATAAAAAATAAAAAAAATAGATCAACTGAACATTTCCAATAAGCCATTGCCTTTGACTTATATAAAGGATGCAAAAATTTATCCCACTTTTGAAACTTTGCAATTTCACCCTACCCACCATTGGTAGGTAGCTAATAAACAAAAATAAATAAAGATAAAAAACTTTGCAATTTAAGGCATCAACAAAAGTAGCAACACGGCCCTTATCTCTAGAAGAAGCCAAGGGAAGCACAGGTTCAGGAACGATTAAAAGAAGAATTCACCTAGATCACATTCCTAAGCGCACATTGTCTAGACATTCTTTCTAACCCCACTACAGGAAATATGTCAAAAGCCACTACGAGTCCATTCCTCTAAATTGCTCCAGAAACACAATGCACAAGTACTCAAAATCCTTAAAAGAGGGAAAGAAAATTGACTACGGTACTTGGCTGTGCGATCAGAGGAACTGGGGAAGCGAAAGAAACTGACTGAAGGAAAACAGCGAGAACAGTAATGTGCAATATATGTTCAAAGTTCAAATAGAGGCCTTTTAGGTACTTAAGATATGTATATATAATCATAATGCAAAGATGATTAATGGTTACAAGAATAAAAAACATACATTTTAAATCGTTTTGTCGGTGGAAGGGTCACAGATGTTGAGCCATTAGTATTTCCTGGACTAACTCCAGAACCATCAATCATGTACGTCGCGTCCGCATAAGCTGAATTCACTGTATGAAATGGTACATAATTGAACAAATCTTTATGCAGAATAGCTGTATAATAATTTATTTTATTGCTTTATTTGGGAGATCTTTTTTGCTCTCTGATAAAGTCATTATGCACTCCTCTCTAGTGAAGAAAATAAAGGAGGGAAGAGTGCAGATTTGAGCAAATCAACTTAAGAAAGCTATTGTAACATTGCTAGATGATACCAAGAATAGAACTAAACTCCAGGGAGAATCTTATATATACACAGAGTCTGCAATATGCCAAATACTTCACAAACCAGGCCTTAAGTTATAGCCTGATTAATTTGTTGAGGAACATGATTTAAATGCCAAATTGTACCCTAATGGTGAAAAAGTAACAAGTGGGGAAAGGAAAGGAGAAGCGTGATAAAACAAAGCAGAATTTTGAAATGATGAAGTCAAGATATCAAATTGAAGACAAGAATAAGTGCAAGAAAGAGTTACTTTTTGCCTCCATAAAAGAGCCAGGATTCATTCCAATTTGCCCATCCAACTGGAATTGTGACACAGAGTTATCGTCTCCATCTACATATTCAGATCGTTCTAGCTCTCCAACTAAAGTGGCCTGGTCTAGAAAAGGTTAAGAACCATTGAATTGTCACGCAATTAGAAAACGGTATCCTCTGATTCAGAAAAAAAAAATACCACCAAGATGCTACTTGCAGAACACTTAGAAAATTGTGTTAACATAATAACTGCTATTAACTCTTCCATAACACTAAACTTTAATACACTTTGGTTCAAATAGAAATGAATAAGAGAAACGAGATGAGGCATCAGTAAGAAATGTAAGAAAGAACAAGGAAACACTAAACTTTACTATTAAAATAAATAAAAAGTAGGATACTAGCATGAGCAGTTGATGACTTTTTCCTCTCCTTTCTTGGAGGCTTCCTTTGCCCCATACTTCCATCAAGCTCCAAAGTAGTTTCCTGCGTAGATTTTAATAACCTACAAAGTTCTGAAAATTTCGGGCTATTTCAGCACCGGGCTAAACCGGCAGACTTAAAGAGTTAGGAAGGAACCAATTAGCAAACACTACATGCAGTCCAATAAACATGGATAAGGTCTCTGCCACA
This sequence comes from Pyrus x bretschneideri, assembly GCF_019419815.1. Taxonomy (NCBI): domain Eukaryota; kingdom Viridiplantae; phylum Streptophyta; class Magnoliopsida; order Rosales; family Rosaceae; genus Pyrus; species Pyrus x bretschneideri. The sequence goes on from NW_025999798.1 coordinate 8,748,556, forward strand.
TTGAGAGATCCTAGATTGGAACGTGAATATTCATGCAACACTCTTTTCTCTATCAAGCATGCAACACATTTTTTTTCTCCATCAAGCATGCAACACACCACATACAAACATTTGAGCAATAAATATTGTGAAGAGAACTACTTCACATCCAAAGGTTTCCATTGGGTGTTAGCATCGAGTACTTTTTTACATGGTAGCATGCTTCAAATTATAACGCGCAAGAATACTGCGCTGACACACATACACATATAACAAAGGGGAAAAAACATGTGCGTCTGCATATAAAAGGCTTAAGTAACACAAAAAAACTATTTGAAGGAAATAACAGAAAAAAGGACCTCCAAACCTGCATGAGCTGCATACTGACTGGCCTTGACCGGTTTTTTACAACCATTGCAACATACCTTCACAGTATGTTAAATAATCAAATTGGATAGAGGTTATGCATAGAGATATAACCACACAAACACGTAGATATAAACAATTACACAGATCAGTTAGGTAAAGTTAGGTACCTTTTTTTATTTTATTTTTACTTAAAGTAGATAAGTTATATAAAACACAAAAGTATTCATATCTAACACAATCCATCTAGTAAAGGCAATTTGTGCATAATCAAAATATCATGTTTTTTTTTTTTTTGAAGATTCTACCATGGCATTTTGATACGTAATAGACCATAGAGAGACAAAAGGCGCAACTTTAAGTACTTTTGTCCCTTCGGGATATTGATAAAGATTTTAGTCATTATATGCATTCACATAAATACTTGGGAGTAACAGTGTCTTCAGATTATAGAAGCAGAGGTCTTATTGTTGACACAAACACTCTCACAGGCTAAAGTAGTCACTAATCGGGTGATGATACTTGTTTGACCTATATAAATCTAAACCTGAGAGAAATGTCTTAATTTCTCAGTCCAGTGAAGGACAGTGGATGGTAATCCTCTCTCATCCACAAGACCTCAAACCAAGGTAAAGGCCAGATTCAACCCCTGGTCCCTGGATATAAACCCCAAGGTACCTTACCTACATTTCTGCTAGCCACAAAATCATATTCCATATTAGTTACTATATCCAAGAAGTCATAAGGTTCCTACAGCGATCACACAGAAAACTGTATAAAGTTCCACTCAGCCTCTCACTGCACCATAATTCATATTGACTTATTTGTACATAAAACGAATTTTTTTTTGTTACAGACAGAGACCATAGTAATTGTTGATCATCACACTGATCCAGTGTAATCAATTTGAATTTTGATGACTTCGCGATCATTTACTTTCTTCAATGTGTTACTGCAACTATCCACTACTTGAAGTTTACTCACCCCAAGAAAATAAATTCATGTTCATTTATTAGCAAAAGAAGTCACTAGAGACTTAGATGGTTAAGGTCTCCCTTATTTCCAGTTAAGAGGAAGTTATGAGTCTTATGACCACTTACAAGCACACAGGTAGTAAATATAAGTTTCTAATGTTTATGACTGGAGATATAAAGAAAGTGCCATCTTGAACAGTATTACATACGTACATGATTAGGTACAAGTTTGTTCTGTGCAAAAGCAGAAATACTCAGAATACATGGGCAAATCAATGTAATCTAAACCTTACCAAATGTAGAGGATCATCCATCGGCTTCAAACCAAACACATGCATATCTGCAGACCCATATGGAAATCATTAAACAAAATTGAACCAAGAACTGTGATACATATGCATCTGGAAAACTAAATTTTTAGAAACAGAATGAAAATAATTAAAGTTGCACATTAATCTGCCAAAGTTGATCAAAATGGTCTTAACTATGTTTATGGATATATAGTATTTTAATGTCGAATAAAAGATGTTCCTAGTCGATTATCATTAACCTCGTGACCGTAGAACAAGTACACTTCTTTATTAAAGCCGTGTCCGAATTAATTAAAGATATCACCTTCTTCATCAAGTAAATTAGCTTCATTTGCCTCACTTAATTCTCTGCAGATTATTTGAGCAGCAAACTTGTGATGGCCAACTCCTTCTGTACGGATAATACAGGGAATGAGGTTCATAACAAACCAAACAGGCAATGCAATGCCATAGATTATAGTGAGGCAGAGTGTAGAAATCCCACATAATGAACAAGACTACATGCAAAGGTCATATAGTACCTGTTATGCTCTGTGAGACATTCACGCCCGCCAGAAGCCTTGCCATGACGGCCATCGTCCCATTTCCAAGTGGACAGACCATTGAGACTCGTATATTTGGTAGGTAACAATCAGCACTACTCACTTCCACTGTCGAAAAAATGAATCCACGTAAAACCGTACGAACATTATCCAGCCTCGCACTACCACAGAAGAACCGAAAATCACTACGCGGATTGTGAGCCTGCAAGTAAAAATAAATTCACATAGCAAGCACATTTCAAAATGCATGGCCAATTCACAATTACAAGCACGAAAGAACCTATCTTTTTTCGCAATTCAAACACATAATTAACCGCTGCTCTAAACCCAAATTTAGCAAAAAAAAAAAAAAAAAAGGGATTCATCAATGTGCGACCGCAATCCAAAACCCTATCAAAACCTTCATCCTAAAGATCAATTCGAATAAATGCTTAATCAACCACCTCAAACAATCGAAATAAAAAAATCAAGCAGCCGATGAACCTCACCTACACCTCAGTCCGTGCTCGCAAGATTCCTCCGAACAAAAGCCCTCGCAATTATCGGAGACGACACCGAATCGGAGAATCCGAATCGGCAGCAATCGAAAGTCTCCGCGAGCCCGGAGCAGTCAATGCTCGCAGTAGCGGAGCAGGAAGAGAATGCGCGAATGCAGAAACCCTAGAACGAAAGGGGAGAGAGAATTTCACTTTTCGTTTTTGTTTGCTTTTTTGGAGTGAGATTTGAAACCGGAAAACGATAATTGAGTGTGGGTGGGTTTTCTGTATTTTCCGTTTTCTGCTCCTCCGAGAGAGAGGGGGAGAAGAAAAGAGGGAGAGAAGAAGAGGTGGCAAAGCTGGGGACGGCCGATAGATTTTTGTCTTTTTCCTGAATTTGTTTGGCCGCGCGTTTGAAATTGTAAGCCAACTGCCGACACGTGTATCTCGGCCCCCAAGGGTTTCAAACAAATTTCAGGAGAAGAACCATCACAGACCAGTAGTTAGGGATAAATTTTAAGAAGAACTAATGAGAAAAACTAAAAAATTATGAATTTTAATAATAAGAACTAAATAAAAGGTAAATAAATAGTACTAGGATTGACTTTTTAGGGTAAAAATATGATTTTTCATTAAAGTGAACAGTACTGAGAACTTTTCATTAAACTTCTCTAAATTTTAGCCCGTATTCTATACGGCACATCCTGAGTTTGATTCCTAACATTGGTGAATCACACGATGATGACCAACAAAAGGCTGAAATGCCTTTGTGAATCTTTCCAACTACTGAAAAGGTGGATTGTCATGACGAAGTCACCAGCTAATCTCTTTTAAAAAAAAAAAGTAAATAAATAAATAAATTCAAGAAAAGTATGGATACATTATTACTAAACTTTGATTTTCAGCTAACCAAGCACCAATTTTTCCATATATTTCTTGTTGGAAATATTCTTGTTCCTATTGATAACGAGTGGGACCAAATAATTCAATCAGGGTAGTTGTTGAACCATACCACATAATTTCAGCAACTACAAAAGTGGCAAAAAAGATAGCAACAATCCTATTTGGGTGATGTTTTGACTCTCGTGTCAATACAATAAAATATTTATTTATTTATATGCTCTTGTTTCGTTGCATGAGATGTATGACAGTGTATCTGTGACATGTAAATTGTTCTCATAGTAATAACATTTGGTAAGTTCTCTTTTTTATTGTCTCCACATTATACACAGTGCTTTTTGTACCCATAATTATGTTTTTGTTTTAAAATTTGCATTTGATTTATTCAATTTAAAAAATAATAATAATAAAATAGTGTAAAGAAACAATAAGGAAGCGCAACGATTACTCTCACTAGGTGACTGGAGCAACCTAACAAATGTCACAATTTTAACATTTTACATTATTTCAAAGTCTACTCAGTTTTGTGCATCAACGCCAACTTTTCTTTTCTTTTCTTTTTTTATTACCTTCATTTCTCTTGGGTTCAAAACCAAATTGAGTTTATTGGAATATGAAGATGGTGGTAAACCAACCCAACAAGTATCCATACAAGCTTAGACATGGAGCTATGGGATCCAAGCCCATTGACTATATAGCCCAAGCCTAACTCCTCGTATAACCCTAATGAGCCCAGATCAACCTTCTGGGCTGGTTAAGGCCATGGTGACAAAGTTATGTTGAAATTGGTCTTCATGATGTTCCTCTTAGGCCCATTATAATAAGATCTAGCTTTTGGGCAATCTTATTAGTGTCATATTACAATACGTTTATATGATCATGAAGAGGATCTTCTCCATATCCACTTTGTTTTCACATCTTAACCGTTCATCGTACATAGTGTGATCAGTTTTCATCAAATACTATTTGTGTTTAATTTTAAATAAAAAAAGTCAAATGATTTCTAACCGCACGATACATAATGAATGGCTAAAAGCATCTCCAAAGGAGATGTCAAAATTCTAGGTGAAATGCCACTATACATATTTGACATCAAAAGTTTCTCCAACCGAAATGTTATTTGCTAACTGTATTTACCGGCTTAGTGATTTAATGTCAAATTTGACATCAATGTCAAATTTATTTTTAATTCCTTTTAATAGTGGGTCCCTTATTCCACTAATATTTCAACCAATAAAAATTTTGTTTCAACATGTTTTTAATAATTACAATCATTTAAAGTTCTATCTAAATAATAAAATAATATTTGATAATTTGGTTGGAGAAGTACAAAATTTGACATAAGGCTTCAGATTGCCACATCAGCGATCAATTGTAATTTGACTCTTATAATTTGACATTTCCTTTGGAGATGGTCTAAGATGTGGGGATCCTATGGTTTAAGATGTGGGATCCCCACAAAGTGGATCCCAATGGGATCCAATTCCATATGTTTATGATACTGTTATTCTCACTGTCGTTTGATTTCAACATTGTACGTGAGAGGTATAGAATAATAAGATAGTGTATTTATAGTTTGGAGCAATCCACGACCACTAACATGCTACATTCAAGTGTAATTATATTTTATTATGCGATGCAAGATTTTACTTTCATGATGTGAGATAACCCTCTCAACGTATATATTTTTTACTCCTTCAGAAGCTAAAGTTGAATGATCGAAGTCTCTTTTAGGTTCAGTCGAAGAGATCGAATCATTGGATTTTGAAATTCTGACATCATGCACGAAAGGGGGAGATAACTTTTAATCTCACGCCCCAACGATGAAAAAATTTGGAGTGTTGTCAAAGACAAGATCAACATAATAATCATGCTTAGGCATATATCCATGCTAGAAGCTTAATTGGGAAACAGAATCAGTGAGAAGGGTTTTGGTTGATATAGGGTACCCCTCATGGTACAACTTGGGTAGGAAGCAAACTCATGCAAACAATGGGTCCATGCATGATGGAATATGGTATGTACTACTATTGGTCTATTAGAAGAGAGAGACTTATATGAAAGGAGTTTGCCGTTACAGTGGTATCATGAGTCAGCGGCATCACGAGTTACTAATACAAGGTTATGGGTAACACTCTCTTATCTTTGTATTAGTGGTTGGAAACACTATGACAACTGTGAGCCCATTCCACCTAAGCCATTCTCCCTGTCAAAAATTTCTCCAATCGAATTTTCCTTTATGTGATCTTTACACCTTTTTATGATGTATCACTATATTCTAATGTGAGTATTTCTATAACACGTCATGTGATTAATTAGTAGCGGAGTTAGATTGGGGTCAATGGCTGCTCATAACTGTTAGAAGTATAAGAATGTAAGGCTGAGATGATGCCACATGTAAACAGATTAGCTTGTTTGTTATAGTTGTTATAAGAGTCGGTTTACTAAGGATATAAATACTCCATCTTGTAATAGCTTATGTGTTAAGATACAGATATTAATTCAATCATATTTTCTCTCTACAATCTTCATTCTCTTTCTCACTCTCTCTCTCTATCTTCGTAAGAACCTGTGTTACTGGGTTAACATGGTATCAATCGCCATTTTTGCTCACGCATAAAGATCTGATCCTTTGTTGCTTCCGCATTCTACCAATCTTCGTCTGCTACTCTGGAGCTGAATCGTCTCTTCTCTTGGTGATTTCGCTTGGTGATTTCTCTTGGTGTTCAAGATTCTAGGGTTTCTAACTCACATCACGATTCTTGTTTTCTGGGTGTTTTTTGACTGCACACCAGGTGTTTGCTTTTTTGTCTGAGCCACAGAAAGGTATTCTTTCCCTCAGTTTCTTTGTATACAATCATGGTTACTGCTTCGCAACTTCAGATTTTGCAATCTCCGATTACTGGGTTGATTTCCTCTGTGTCCACTTCTGTGAATGTCAAATTGGATGACTCTAATTACCTTAATTGGCATTTTCAAATGGAATTAATGCTGGAGGGTTATGGAATTATGGGGTTTGTTGATGGTTCGTCCCCATGTCCTCCTCGTTTTGTATCTTCTTCTTCTGTTGCATCTGAAGTCAGTTCTGGTGATTCATCTGCCAATGTTGAATCTGATGAATATAAAGTGTGGAAAATGCATGATCGTGCCCTTATGCAGTTGATCACGGCTACACTATCTCCTGTAGCTGTTTCTTGCACTATAGGGAGTACTAGTTCTCAGGACATTTGGACTCGTCTCAAAGACAATTTCTCGACAGTTTCAAGAACTAGTATCTTTCAGATGAAGTCTGACTTACAAAACATTAAAAAAGGCTCCAATACAATTTCTCAGTATCTGCAGAGAATCAAAGAGGCTCGAGATTATCTTTCTGCTGCAGGAGTGTTCTTTGAAGATGAAGATATTGTGATTTTGGCTCTAAATGGATTACCTCCTGAATATAACACCTTTCGGTGTGTCATTCGTGGAAGAGAAAAGGTTATCTCGTTGAAAGACTTTCGATCTCAATTGCTTGCTGAGGAAGGAATTGTTGATGCTAGTACTAATGCTCATATGTTGTCTGCAATGTTGGCTACCAATTCTTCTCCTACTGACAGGGGTTCTAGTGATCATTCTTCTAGTCATTCTTCTAATTCTGGGCAATCCAACTATGGTTTTCGGCAATACAATAATAAATACAAAGGCAAGGGCAAGTTTCATCAAGGCAACAGATTCAACATGCCAAGGCAGTCATATAATACTCAAACTCGAGTCCTTCCAACTCCAAGTCCAGGTCTTCTTGGTCATGCCCCTCAACAAGCTTATGGTAGTTGTTCAGATCCTTATAATACTTGTCAACTGTGCTATCAAGAAGGCCACACTGCACCTTTCTGTCCTAATCAATTCCGGTCCAAGCCTAAGTGTTACATTTGTGGCCGACAGAATCACACGGCTCAGTTTTGTTTTCACAAGGATAAAGATCCTCGTCTCTCACAACCACAGTTTGGCATGTTTCCTAATTCCTCTCCTCCACAATACTCTATGCAAGCAATGAACACTGTGTTTCCTAATCCTTCACAGTCAACACCTGGACTGTCCTCCACTCCAGCTGCTTCACCTCAAGTTTGGATTGCGGATTCTGGTGCCACCAACCATATGACTGCTGACTTCAACAATTTGACCTTGGCTACTCCTTATCCTACTTCTGAAACAGTGCACACTGCTAATGGTGAAGGTCTGAAAGTATCTCATATTGGGAGTACAATTCTCAAATCTCATCTTCATCCCATTAAGCTGAATTCTATATTATATGTGCCTAAATTGTCTCAAAACTTGTTATCTGTGCATAGACTCTGCCTTGACAACAACTGTTGGTTCATATTTGATGCCTATAATTTTTGGATACAGGACAAGGCTACAGGGAGGATACTGTTCAAAGGAATTTGCAGTAATGGGCTATATACATTCCCTTCACTTGTCAATCATCATCCTGCATCTCAGAAATCGGTTTTGCAACCCACAGCCTTCCTTGGTCAGCTTGTCTCATCTACTCTCTGGCATAGTAGACTAGGTCATCCCTCAAACCCTATTGTGTCTTTAATGCTAAGTAAAGCTAAAATACCTTGTACAACATCTTCATTACCTGTGTTGTGTCAAAGTTGTTTACAAGGCAAGTTTAGCAAACTGCCATTTCATTGTAGTGTCAATAAGGCTGTTAAACCTTTTGAAGTTGTTCATAGTGACATTTGGGGGCCAGCACCATGTATTTCTGCTGATGGTTTTAGATATTATGTAACATTCATTGATGAATGTACTCGGTTTTGTTGGCTGTTTCCTCTCATCAATAAATCAGATTTGTTTGACACATTTGTTGGTTTTTATTCATTTGTGTTGAATCACTTCTCAGTTTCCCTTCAAGTGTTACAAAGTGATGGGGGTGGGGAATACCTTAGTCACAGATTTCAAAGGTTTCTTACAGAAAAAGGCATTTCCCATCAAATTTCTTGTCCTTATACCCCTGAGCAAAACGGTTTAGCAGAAAGGAAACATAGACATTTGGTAGAAACCACAATTACCCTTCTCCAAAATGCTCAATTACCATCCCAATTTTGGTCATTTGGTTGTCAAACTGCTAACTATCTCATCAATAGGATGCCCTCTGCAACTTTGCACAATAAGTCACCTTTTGAGCTTTTGTTTGGGGATTTACCTGTTATTTCACACTTAAGGGTCTTCGGGTGTACCTGTTATCCTCTTCTTAAGCCTTACAACACTACCAAATTGCAACCTAAAACAATCAAATGTGTCTTTCTTGGGTATGCTTCCAAATATAAAGGGTATATCTGTTATGAGGTGTTCAGTAAAAAATTCTACATTTCTAGACATGTGATCTTTGCTGAGACAGAGTTTCCTTATTCAGTCTTATTGACAGCAGTTAATTCTTTACATAAGATATCTTCACAGTCTTCTACAGCATCACCTTTTCCACATCCATTACCTATCCCTAATAGTCTGAATGAATTGGTTACCTTCCCATCTCATTCCTCCTCACATACATCTTCAATACCTGTGTCACCAAGTTTATCATCTCATAGTCCTGGTGTTACACCATTACATCATTCTGTTTCCACTCCCCCTTCATTAGTACCCTCACAACCAGTCACCTCCAATCTTGGTTTTCAGTCCATTACTGCAGCTACAAATTCCTATCCTGAGATCCCTGTGGCCACTGATTTTAGTCCTGATAGTCTGCCAGTTGTATTACCCATACCTACACTCAATTTACACCCTATGCAAACAAGGAGTAAAAGTGGAATTGTTAAAAAGAAGGTACTCTTGACCACATTTGATGAGTCTCCACCTGTTGATCTTTCTTTGGTGGAACCTGCTACTTACAAATCTGCACTCAAGGTTCCAGTTTGGTTCACTGCTATGACAGAAGAATTAGATGCATTGTATAAACAAGGGACATGGAGTTTGGTTCCTTTACCACCTAAAAAGAACTTAGTGGGCTGCAAATGGGTTTTCAAGGTCAAAAAGCACTCTGATGGGTCTATAGCTCGGCATAAGGCTCAGTTGGTCGCAAAAGGGTTTAGCCAAGAACCTGGTTTAGACTATGGCGAAACCTTCAGTCCTGTAGTAAAGCCAACTACTGTCAGGTTAGTTTTGGCATTAGCAGCTCAATTTGATTGGCCCCTTCGACAACTTGATGTCACAAACGCTTTTCTGCATGGAGTTCTTCAAGAAGAGGTATATATGGCTCAACCTCCTGGGTTTGTAGATGCTAACCACCCTGAGCTTGTTTGTAAGTTACACAAGTCCCTCTATGGGTTGAAACAAGCCCCTCGGGCTTGGAATGAAAGGTTTACTGCATTTCTACCTTCTCTGGGGTTTCAACATACATATTCTGATTCTTCTCTCTTTGTCAAGCATGCTGGTGAATCTGTTGTGATTTTATTGTTGTATGTTGATGATATAATCATCACAGGGAGCAGTTCTGCAGCTATTACACAGGTCATTCACTCTCTCACAACTGAGTTTGATATAAAGGATTTGGGAACTCTCCATTTTTTCTTGGGTATTCAGATTACTAGGAGTACAACTGGTCTGTTCTTATCACAGACTAAATACATCAGGGATCTGCTGCATAAAATTGAAATGATTGATTCTAAAGCTTGTGATACTCTATGTCTACCTTATACTCGGCTATTGAAGGATGATGGTCAGCCCTATAACAATCCAACCATGTACAGGAGTATAGTAGGGGCTCTTCAGTACCTCACATTTACTAGGCCCGATATTGCCTTTTCTGTGCATCAAGTGTGCCAGTTTATGCAAGCACCAATGAATTCTCATTTTACAGCAGTCAAGAGGATCTTAAGGTACTTAAAAGGGACTATGCATCTGGGGCTCACATATTCCAAGGGTGATTTGAGTCTGAAATCTTTTAGTGATGCTGACTGGGCCGGCGATCCTAATGATAGGAGGTCTACAACCGGTTTAGTTGTCTTCTTAGGTACCAATCCCATCTCTTGGTCATCTAAGAAACAACAAACTGTTTCTCGATCATCTACTGAAGTTGAATATCGGGCACTCTCTTCCACGGCTGCTGAGTTAGACTGGGTACAACAACTTCTGGCTTTCTTGAAGGTTTCTGTTTGTTCTTCTCCTGTGTTGTTTTGTGATAATCTTTCAGCTATTGCATTATCCTTCAATCCAGTCCAACATCAGCGCACTAAGCATATTGAGATTGATGTTCACTTTGTTCGAGAGAGGGTTGCCAAGAACAAATTGATTGTTCAATTTGTGTCTTCTCAAGAACAGTTTGCTGATATTCTCACCAAGGGATTGAGTGCTCCTTTGTTTAAGATTCATTGTACCAATCTAATGCTTGGCGGTTCCACGCATGAGATTGTGGGGGGATGTTAGAAGTATAAGAATGTAAGGCTGAGATGATGCCACATGTAAACAGATTAGCTTGTTTGTTATAGTTGTTATAAGAGTCGGTTTACTAAGGATATAAATACTCCATCTTGTAATAGCTTATGTGTTAAGATACAGATATTAATTCAATCATATTTTCTCTCTACAATCTTCATTCTCTTTCTCACTCTCTCTTTCTATCTTCGTAAGAACTTGTGTTACTGGGTTAACAATAACCCCAACAGCTTCCTCATCCATGATTTTTTTTTTTTTTGGTATATTTATCTTTGACCCCAACTAATGAGAGTGAACAGCGTTGAATTACAACCTATTGTTGCTTCTTGATTCTCCAATTTTCTTCTTTCTTTCCCATGTCTTCCTTCTCATTTTTCTTGTGTGCAACCCAATGGTGCACACCACACGCTCCACGTAATGCTTCCCTAAAAAGTCTTGGCAAGCATGTCTTGACAGTCTGCTATCCTGGGCACACCATGACAGATGCAGATGTTAGAAGAACACAATAGTTATTGATAGATGTCATCACAAGCTTTCGACGAATGTTGGTAAATTTGGATAGGCGATCACCAAATGCTTGACAGAATAGTGCAATGAAATTTTTTTCTTGGTTGAAATTATGACCTTGTTGTTTTAAAATTCTGACCCTGCCACTATATGCCATAGTGTAATCGTCCGAAAATTTTTCTAACCCGATGAACATGCGTACGTAACCACGTGTCAATTGAATGGTGATGATTGTGGACCATGCGATTGATTGATCCAATATAATGATGATTCCTCTTCTTCCACTACTCAGTCGGCCCCTGTATATAAATAGATGGATCGATCTTTAAAGGTTCCGGCATTAAGCTAACCAGTTATCACAACTTTGCACCCACAGATGGGTCATCATAAAAGAGCATGCACCACAAATTAATTGACATACAAATCTCACTTTAGGGTATCAGCTTCGATTTTTCATTTTTTACCGTCTTCTCTCATCTTAGAATGTCAATGTCAGGGTTCACAATTCATAAACAAATAATTGAAGTACACAAATTGACACATTCTTTAATACATATAAGTTTTAGCATGGTCTGATATTTACATAAATTCAACTATATTAGAATCCGTAGTAATAAACGTGTCATTTTTGTGTGTTCAAATAGTATGACTTATTTAACCACCAGTGAATAAGTCATAAATATTTGGATGAGACTGGTGTGGGTATTATGATTTCTATGATGGTGGCTGTTCGAACCCTCCACCAGCATCGTGCCTTGCGAACGTGGGGAACCAGTTTGGTGCAGTGTTAAGTGGGGGAGCAAGGCTTGGCCCATACGTTAAGATTCTTCAATGGTCCTACTCAATATTTTCACGCATAGGACTTTGCAAATTAGGCATTAAAAAAGGTATTAGGACCTTTATCAGTGTGTACTTAAGAATTTAGTTTACAGTGATTGCCACGTTGCCACATACCTACTCTATATTTTATAGAGAAAAACGTACTTAGATTTTGTTAAGATTTTAGAGAGAGGATATCGCCGAATTCTCTCTGTGAGGATTTCAGAGATCCTCCAATCACTTTCGTTCATTGTACATCGTGCGGTCAGTTTTTATCAGGTACTATTTATGTTTAATTTTAAATAAAAAAAATTTACAATAATTTATGACCGCACGATATACAATGAACGGATGTGATTGGAGAATCCCCAAGATCCTTACAAAGAGAATCCAACGAGAATCCTCCTGAAATTTTAGATAGACGAGACAGTTGTCTACTACTAAACACATTGATATTGTATTCAATTTGTGTCTTATTACTTGCACAATACGGTAAGCGAGGGTGTATTTAACATAATTAGAATTAGAACCACTAGAGATAAATCCTATTAAATTTTGTCACTTCTTCAATGTGTGACACCTCCCAATCCGGACACGATGCCAAATATGATTCCTTTTGACATAAAACAAAAACATATTACCATGCACAATAAAATGAATAAAATAATAAAAAACTTTTTAAGATCCCCATTTCATTCATATTAAGACCGCGCAAATGGCAAGCATGAAAACGAACTTTCTTAAAAAATTTAATTAATTTAAAGCTTATTATATTAACATTTCACAAATTATTGAATAAATCCAACATATTTAATACACGGGTTTTTTTAATAACACCCCACAAATTGTTGAATACACCCCACTTAATATTTAGTGTTAAATGACTTGTATAAAATGATTATTTAAACCCTATTTTTCTCAAAAAAAACCTAAAATTAAAAAATAAAGATATAAAAATATAAAATAAAATAAGCAATTATTTTCTTCCTACATCCCAAATCATGAAAAATAAAATCCTAAAACTACCCGTAAGTTTATTTATAATTTTAAGCATGCTTGCTGTTTATTTCTTAGGATGGGTAGGGGTGCAATGTCATTCAAGCATGATTGCAGAACCGAATTTTTAACCTGGGAGCAGCAGGGTATAAATGGTCTCTGGTAAAAAAATGATCTTCATGGCTAAATTGGTTGTGGGTACTGAACATTTCGGATTTGACAATCAGATAGATTAGTAAATTATGAGCTCTAATAAAAAAAATGATCTTCATGGCTAAATTGGTATTTAAACAAAGCAAGTGAATACCATCATCCCCAACCAAGATGCCAACACCTAGTCACCGAGAGGAGATAGTTCAATATGTTAAATAGAAGCAAAGGAGAAAGTCAAAGTAGCAAAACTATCTGTCGGACAAAAAGAAGGAAACGAAAGATCATTCCATGGAAAATAATGAAAGGCACGTAAGCAAGAATATAAGCTCAGATCAATTTTTTATAATGTTTTATTTAAGGTAACAGATGCATCGACTAACAGAACTTTAATATAATAAAATTTAATGAATGTGGGGTGCATGTGAAAATGTAAGGTGTGTATTAAGATAATTTTTTAGGTGTGTTATTGTGCCATTGTGTTCCCAATTTAACTAGTATATATGGCTGGAAAAGACCAGATTCTTTGGTTCTATTTAATATCCATCAATACTTGTCATTTTCTCGGCATGCATTCTCTAAATGATTCTCGCACGCTTTCGGTTTACCTCATGTGAAGTTTCTAAAACATCGATTTCGTGTTCCATTCGTCAAAATTTTTTTTTTTCTTCTCAAGCAACGTGTTGTAGTTTTGCTAGTTAGGGTTTTGTTCAACAATGGAAGGTGGAAAGAGGTTTTGATAGTTGAAGAAGATAAATAATACATTAAGTGATTTGTAATGTATTTAGAATATCATAAGGTCGAAATTGTCATTCCACGTTAAGGAACACAAGTTATTTAATATTAAATTTTAATATGGGGTGCATTCAATATTATGTAGGGTGCTAATAAAAAAAGCCTGAATTTAATCTTTGTTTTTTTTTTTTTTTTGGTTCAACCGAGGTATTGATCTCTATCTGTTTCATGTAAGATATATTTTTCAGTATGTCGAGAATAAAAATCATAACACAACTAGGTACATGCTTTGAAAAAAAAAATTTACAATCACTATTATGATATTTAATGTACTAAAACTTTGTCGACTTGCAAAAACAAAAATGTAACCTTCCACGAAAATAAAATAAATAAATAAAATGTAAAAAGATCCTTCGTTCAAGGAAACACAAACACGATGTTGCACAACAGAACAAACAAGTACAAATATTTCCTGTTTGTTTCCATTTCAATACCGCCTGCTGAATCAACGGTCACTTTTGCTCCAAGTCCCCTTGGCGGTCTCTTTTCCTCTTCCCAACACTCGTGCTTTTCCTGCTCTGCTCTCTCTCTCTAAAGCTTTGAAATTTGATAGCTTTTGCAATTGGAATATCAGAATCCAGATCCAAATTTCGATCATTGGTCTGCTCAATTTTCTTGTTCAAAGATCGAAACTTTGAGCACCAAAAACTGGTGAGTGAATCAAAGACTGAGTTTATCTGTTTTTTTAAGCTTTCATTGATTATTTTTTATTCAATTTCCACAATTTAAGGTGAAATAGTTGGTCTCTGTTTGGCTGGCGAGAAAATGGAGGAAAATTTGACTTGGGGGTTATCAACAGTCACAAATGGAGATATTTTCCACTGATAAAATATCTGATTTCAGATTCTCTTCCTTTTTGGGTTGGTCAGATCAGCATGCTCCAGTAGTTACTCAAGTTCGAATAATATAGATTAACTTAGCGTAGAATATCGCTCGAATAAAATTAAAAGTTTAAGATATTTTTCTTACAAATTTCCACATTTCAGCTTCCCAGAAGCGGAGGCTTGAATTGAATTGAATTGAGCTCTAGTACTGCTAGTAATGGCGGTCGATGCGAGCTCAATTGCAACGGAATCAATGGGAATTTTGATGTCCTCTGACCACAAATCGGTGGTTTCTATGAACCTTTTTGTGGCGCTTCTCTGCGCTTGTATTCTACTCGGTCATTTGCTGGAGGAAAGTCGATGGATGAATGAGTCCATCACAGCCCTTGCCATTGTGAGTCGGCCTTGGTTTTTCGATGTCTGTATATGATTTTTTGATATATGTTCTGTACAACTGCCGGAAAATAAAGAATTGGAAATCATATTTGATTTTTTGCCGTTGTGTGTGTGTGTTTTATGGAGCATTGGAAATCATATTGTTGGAATTTTTTATTTTGGTGGGCAGGGACTGTGCACTGGAGTTGTAATTTTACTCATAACTGGAGGAAAAAGCTCACATTTATTAGAGTTTAGTGAAGATCTCTTCTTTATATATCTGCTTCCGCCTATCATATTCAACGCAGGGTAAGTTAAATTTGGTTTTATGGATATAGTTGTTGTAATTACGGGTTTGTCTGATCAGTGTAACAAGTTTCACAAAGTATGCAATTGTTATATGGTTTGTTACACACTTTGATAACTGTTCTGATTAACGTAAATGGTATCAAATGATTGGAGTTCTGTTAAAAAAACAAAAGCTTCTGGCTATAAGCTTAACATGTGGCATGATTGAGTTGCGAGCGATGAGTCAATGAGGGTGTCTATTTTTCGGAAAAAAGGCTACCAATGATTTGTCATCATTTGATCAGTATAAATCTTTCAAAGAGTAGATTAATGGACTTTGTAAAAATCTAGTTTCAAACTGTTATTCAACAGGTGGTAGTAGATTATAACTGATATTTCTTTGCAATATATCATCAGGTTCCAGGTAAAGAAGAAGCAATTTTTTCGTAACTTCATGACTATCATGACGTTTGGTGCTGTTGGCACTCTCATATCCTTTACCATCATATCCTTAGGTAACTCGACAACCTGAGGATTTTAGATTTCGTAGCTTAGCTTTATGCTATAAGGTTTAAAGATGTGAGACACTTTATGCATGTTAGGATATTCGTTATATATATATATTTGTTTGAAACAATAGATCATTTAAGGTTTGAGCAGGACTGCCTCTTCACTATAATTGGTTTCAAACAAGCTTCTGTACCACTAGCTTCTTCGATTTCAATTGACCAGCGGATAATTTCAATCATGGTTTTACTTGTGGTCATGAATTCTTTTCTATTTTGAACCAGGTGCGATGCACTTTTTTCACAAGTTCAATATTGGTTCCCTCAAGATTGGAGATTATCTCGGTATACTTTATGACTTTAAATGGTTGCTGTTTGTTTTTCTTTCATTTTTTTTCTGCTTAATTGGATCAGTCACTTGGTTGCAGCACTTGGCGCGATATTTTCAGCAACCGATTCTGTTTGCACCTTACAGGTACGCATGGTCTTGTGTCATGTGAAGATGTGGTTCTGTTTTAGACTTGGTAATGACCACTGAATTGATCCAAACTGTCGAATGCAGGTGCTTAATCAGGATGAGACGCCTTTGTTGTACAGCCTGGTTTTTGGGGAAGGTGTTGTTAATGATGCTACATCAATAGTTCTTTTCAATGCAATCCAGAGCTTCGACCTCTCTAACATCAATACAAGCACTGCTTTGCAATTTTTTGGAAACTTTTTATATTTATTTGCTACAAGTACAATGCTAGGAGTCGCAGTAAGCCTCTCTCTCTCTCTCTCTCTCTCTCTCTCTCTCTCTCCCCCTCCCTACACATGTCTTTTTTTCTTACGCCATTTTCTTGCAGGCTGGACTATTGAGTGCATATATCATCAAGAAGCTCTACTTCGGCAGGTTTGTAAAAATTAGTGTCTTACTTGTATTTTTCTTCTAATAGCATTTTCAATCAATGAGAGCAAAAATAACAAACTCAAGTTTGTATAATTTTACGCTGAAAGACGTAGTTTTCAATGTGACTTTGAGTAGTGCTCTTATACTTGTTTTTTCTAATTTACAATAATCAGGCACTCAACTGATCGTGAAGTCGCTCTTATGATACTCATGGCTTACCTTTCATACATACTATCTGAAGTCAGATTTCTGACAACTTGTATATCATCTCTTTTTTTATTTTTTTTTCTTATCGAAAAGGGGCTCTGACCATAAAATAAAATGTTGATCTATCTTGCAGCTATTTTATTTGAGTGCCATTCTCACTGTGTTCTTTTGTGGAATTGTTATGTCTCACTACACATGGCATAACGTGACTGAAAGTTCAAGAGTGACAACCAAGTACGTTAAATATCCATAAACATCTTCCTGGACAATTGAGAAGCGTTCTCATTCGATCTGTCAACACCTATGGAAATCATTTCTGATGTTTCGATTCTCTGTACAAACTAATGCAGGCATACTTTTGCCACTCTGTCATTTGTGGCTGAGATCTTTATCTTTCTATATGTCGGCATGGATGCCCTTGACATTGACAAATGGAGATTTGCGAGTGATAGGTATGATTCATGCATAAAATGGAAACTGGCATCCTTCTAAACTCATTACGTCATGTACATCATGTTTACTTGTTCTCCGATATTAGGTTAATTTTGCTTTGCTTTATTTCTTTGTTCAGCCCAGGAAAATCCATAGCAGTGAGTTCGATTCTGTTGGCGCTGGTTCTGGTTGGAAGAGCCGCCTTTGTTTTCCCCTTATCTTTCTTATCCAACTTGACTAAGAAATCTCCACAAGCCAAGCTCAGTTTAAAGGAACAAGTAAGAGTTTATCTTATTTGATCTCTTTTGGTGTACATTCTTTGAATCAAATGAAATATTACAGATCTCCATGCATGTCCCGGTTTTCAGGTTACAGTTTGGTGGGCAGGGCTTATGCGTGGCTCTGTTTCTATGGCACTTGCTTATAATCAGGTAAAGATTGAACGTTACGCAGTCCTTTCTGTTGCCTATGAAACTGATATGTATAGTCTTTGGGGACTTTTCAGACAGTTGGACGAAGGTGAGAATAAATTCATGACTGTGTACTTGTGATCGTTGTTCTATGCTGCTCTTACAATGTGGTTGAGCAGTTTTAAGCTTGGGAAAGTTTTGTCACACTAAAGTTGATATTTTGTTGTGAATGCGTATGCAGTTTAATAGCTCTGGCCACACGGACCTGCGTGCGAATGCGACCATGATCACCAGTACCATCACAGTTGTTCTTTTCAGTACAGTGGTAAGACACCGGCGACTTAAAAACCAGACTCATTCGGGACACATTTTGTATATAAGCCCACAAATGACTGGTTTTGTATATTATACTTTTGTTTATGCAGGTGTTTGGTTTGATGACTAAACCACTTGTGAGAATCTTGCTTCCTGTATCAAAACACGTCTCAAGTATGATATCTTCTGAACCATCTAGCCCTAAATCAATCACTGTGCCACTACTCAGCAATGGCCAAGATTCAGAAGTGAACCGTGGGGTGGAAGATTCAGAGGCAAACATAGGGCCCGTAGACATCCCCCGTCCAAGTAGTTTACGAATGCTCCTAGGCGCTTCTTCTCACACTGTCCACCATTACTGGCGAAGATTTGATAACGCCTTCATGAGGCCTGTTTTTGGTGGGCGGGGTTTTGTGCCTCTCGTTCCAGGCTCACCTGCTGAAGAAATTGGCCACCAATGGCGTTGAGAAGGAACTAACACACATGTATAACTATTTATACGCGTTTGCAGATGAGCACTAATTTATGTAATTTTTAGGTCGGGCTTGGGAGTGGCTGCGGTGTGCATTTGTTTGTACACAGGATGAGCTGCTGGTTTCGTGTGGTGGTTCGGAAATTTTAGTGTCTGCATAGGTTGCTGATTAGGTTAATTCCTTAACACAGCTGATGGCCTTGTAAGTTGTGGGATTGGTGTTGTACTGAATATTATTGTAATGATCTTTCAAATTTTTGACTTCGGATATTGCATTGTTAAACTAGCTTTGTGTTTGCATGTGCGTACTACTGGGTAATCTTAAAAATCAACGGTTAGATCTTGCATATAGAGATCTAATGCATCTTTACAACCGTTATGTGACAAATAAGATGAGGCTTGCAGCTCGTCGCTATCATTTGCATCATGTATAGAAGAGATTAATGTCGTTTGTACACATGAGTTGTCGTTTTCAGATATCGTGATATCAAACAAATTGCCCCCTTAGTTGAATACTCGAGACTCGTCGTTTTCAGACATTAGCTCTTATGGTTGAATGCCAAGGCACTCAACCATCAATGGACGAAAATGCCCTTTTGGCCGAACGTCGTTGCTGAAAAGAGAGATTACCGACTAACTCTTAGTTTTGTGGTACTTGTCAACCCAATTTCGAATGTTTATCAACTTTTTTGTTAACATTCAAAAAAGTAGTCACACTCATCTGATCACTCAATTTCTTGCAGCATAAGCTTCAAATAAACTTGGCATCCACAGAAAGATATTTTTTACAAAACAAAACATTATTTAGGAGGAGTTCTTACATGGAGAATTCAGATGGATCCATATATTACACATCACATTGAAGAACACCTATGGCGTCAGAAACATGCACGCGGATCCTTCTAACTCAGTCACGGAAGGAGAAACAACTTTGTTTTACTGTCTAATATTTGGCACAGAAAATTTTCTCTACGGATGGATGTAGTATCCGAATGCTAGACTGATAAGGGCAACCATACAAACATGAAAGAGAGGGAAGCCAACCGTAACCCTTTTTAAATTGTTCTTCCTCCTCCTCAATGACTCCTATAAAGAGAAAACGCGAACATCAGATCTCCAGACCGGGGCACAAAAGAGCAGCAAGGTTCTGATTATGAAAAAAAGAAGACTGAAACAAAATAATGAATTGATTGGATGGAAAATGACTACTCATCCATATCTCTCTCATTCTTCATACTATTTGATTCAAAGGCAGTTATGGGTGAGAGCATATCCTCGGATTAAGATAATATAAAAGCAAAGGATTCACGGAATAAATTACTCACCAATTCATGTTTAAGCATATTCTTCTCTCGAGTGGACCTGCTACTCTCTTCAGTTAACTTCGTGACGGTGAGTTCAGCCTGCAAAGAATATATGACAAATATAAAATCACTTCTCTTTACGGTTTCAAGGAGGGGTTATACGAATGTTAACATTACAATGAGTACTAGAAAGTCGGCTCCACCCAATGGAAATTTGAGGAGCATGCAGACCTGGAATTGGGCCATGTATTTTTTTTTGTCAAAGAAAATTGGGCCATGTATGGGATAAAATCATATGATCTTCGTACCCAGGAATGAGAAGAATTGATGCGTTATAAGCCTAGTCCACCACAATGGGATATGGAATGCGGAAGAGGAAGGACGAGAGGGTGAGCGTATCCGCAACATTTCGCATATCAGTTAACTACAGCACTTCAACGTGTTTAAATAGTAACCTCTTCCCACGTTATTCCCCTGTCAGCTTTCTTAAATTCAGATATTTTCCCAACTATCCTTTCATGAGAATTACAAGACCTTCTACCAAAAATAAGTTTTTCACGGTTACCATGCTATAAAGATATCTAGATGAGAAAAACAGACCTCTTTTAGCTTTGAATCCACCGTATTTAGCTTTGATTTCAGTTCCTCAAAATCCTTTGTTAAATTCAATACTGCAGCACCCCTAGCTGGTTTCAATTCCTCCGTATCCTTGGCTGGTTTCGATTCCTCCATATCTTTCGTTGGATTTGGTTCCTCCATATTTTTCACTGGTTTCAGTTCCTCCATATACTTAGCTGGTTTTGATTCCTCCACATCCTTATCTGGTTTCAATTCCTGCGCATCCTTAGCTGGTTTTGATGCCACCACATCCTTAACTGCTCTTGACTCATCCATGTCCTTACAAGTTTCAAACACGTCAACATCCTCACCAACCTGGCACAAGGAAAACAGATTATGGTGCGAAGGTTATTACAATATGAGAACAACTCTTTTTTGACAAGTCTAATTTCAGAACTGATTACAATACAAACTGATCTTGCTAGAAAGCAGGGTTTGGATCTATTTTTCTGCCTACCACATCAAAATGCTACTGCAGATATCATTTGGCGCTAACAGACGCACGCACATAATCAAGATAAATTAATATTCAAACACATACACACAGAGCAAGTAAACTATAAATAAAAGAGGAATACCAAACAAACAAAGAAGTACAAGCAATCAGTCAAGAATTCAGTTCAACGAACAACGTTATTGCTTTTGCTCTTACCCTATGACTCGGAGGTATGTTTTCAACTTCAGTCAGAACTCTATCCTTTTTCACCGATGTTTCATAGCATGGATCTTGCTTCGACTCCCCATTAATTGGTACAAATACTGGGGACGGGGGTGGGCTAATGAGCAACACTTTTAGCTTCCTTTCTTCAATGTTTCGTCCACTACCTTTTGAAAACTGCCAGAAAGGAGACGTTAAAATGAGAATTTCACCGAACAACTTAGACCAAGAGACACCCAATAATTTGTAACTTCTTACCATCTCGGATGTTATCTCCTGTTCAGTTGTCCCAAATGGAATAACAGTGCACTGTATTAGGAACTTGTCTTTGCACTGCAAATCAGGTGGAGCAACACGCTGAGCTTGCATAGTAACTGGATTGACCAAAAAGGTGAGAGTGAAAATCCATTTAGTTTCAACACTAGATTTTAGGTCAGCCATAACAGGCGACAAACAGTGCAGATGTAAGTTTTGGCTTGACATTATTTTCTCCTAATTCAGTACAGCCCTTGATCATCTACTTTAATTATAAAAACAAACTCATTACAGTACATGTTGCATTGTGAAACGTTGCTAGACCATCAATTCCAATCAAGTAAATTTGTGTTCCAACATTTGATCCGTGTTAACAATCAAACAACATAACGGATAATGCTTTGCGTGGAGCAACATATCATCAATGTATGCATTGGGATTGAAACCACAGCGACAACAACACATTACAGAAAAACACAAAAACACAAAAACCCAAGAAGAAGAGAGATGAACACAAGACCTGTAAAATCACACGTTGTCTTGGGTTTTACAATGCCTGCATTCGGCCGCACACAATATTTCTTCGGGGAAGTGGTCTTCACCTGCATATAGATTTTGCCAATTTTCAAACCAAAACATTAAGCACACCCAATTGATCTCCTAAATCTGAAATCAAACCCAAATTTATCTCAATTTTGGCCACATTTTCATGAAGAGTGACTAATCATATATGTTTCCATGCACACAAAACACAATCTACAAAAAACAATAAATAATTAAAAAAAAATTGAAGGAAGTGCAATACCTTGAAAGCAACATAGTGGTCGGACCTGTTTCCGAGTTGAATCGAGCACGTACTCTGCTTCTTCACTTCAACTGCAATCGGGAAAGAAAATTAAGACACGATTAAATAACAATAATAGTAATAATTAAACAAGAAAGTGCAATCACTTGGTTCTTGGAGATTATACTAATTTACTAATTAAAGTTATGAACCCAGAAAATTAAAAGTGGGAATGGAAATTACATGTGAATTTGAGCTCGCGGGGATGAACTTCCAGAAGCTCTGGCGGCGTCGTCATCAGCAGTTCTTGAGAGAATGCAGGCGGATGAGAAGAACCCAGATGAAGAAACTAGAGAGAGAGAGAGAGAGAGAGAGAGAGAGAGAGAGTGGGATTCTAGAGAGAGAAAGTTTGGAAGTGAAGGAATGGGTTTGGTGGGTTGGTGATGGTGAAGGACTATTTGAAGAAGGTGAAGCAGAGCAGTGAAAGGCAAGTAAGGATTTGTGGGGGAGATGTTGATGGTGGTGCCGCTGCTGAAATATCACCACAGAACACTGCCACTCTCTCTCCTCTCTCTCTCTCAACTGTTGAAGTTGAACGGTTGTACCCGCTTTTCCCTCTTTCATTTTCTTTCTTAGCAAACACCCAAGCAATCCAAATTGACCCAATTGCCCCCCCCAAAACGGTGAGGTAAATATTTGTGGTTACGTTTTAATTGTAACCAATGCATAGTTCAAGTAGCATCACTCCTCCATTGAATATTTGTTATCTGTTCGAAAATTACTTCAATCATCTAATATATGTTTGTCATGTGACGTCACTTGTTACGCAGGAGTATTTTTCTATATATAAGCGAATATAGTATGATTATATAACTTATATAGACTTATGCACTCGATTGAGAGTTTTTCTATTCTCTCGACTTAGATTAGTTTAAAGTAGAATATTACTTGAATAAAAGATATTAATAAACCTGTTGAATCTTAAATTTAGACTTGCATCGAATTTTTTCACTTAAAAAGTGAAAGAACACATTGGTCCGAATTGGATATCATTTGAATGGAAAGTGAGACGAAGAAAAGAAATTTACCGCACGAACATTGTTAAGAAGTTTTTAACCACAAATCTTAAAGTTGCCCTAGTGAAGGGTAAAAGAAAAGTAGCAAGGCAAAGCCACCAAACTTAGACATGACTGCTGGCCATTGTGTACCACATGGACCTGTACAGCTCCCTTCCCTTTTTACCCCACCGAAAGTAAAAAGCTTAAAAGGAGAAGCCATAAAAAATAACAAAGCTTTTCTTCTTTTTCTGCCCTTTTTCCTCTCCTTTTTCAAAGGAAAAGGTTGGAAGTCAAAAATTATATAATTTCCTCTTTTTCATTTTCCTTATTTTTGTGAAACGAACAATATTAAGGGAGGAAGAATTTAAACACAGGACCTCAAATGCAGAGATATACGTTTATAATTACTTGAGCTACAAATCTTTTGTCATTTTTCTTTGTCTTGGAATGGGTTGAAGTTGTGGCAGTACTCATTTGGTGACGAAAGGGTCGCGGGGAGGGTTGGATTCCAGACAGCAATGACTACATCTTTTGTACAACCCCACATGGTAACTCATTGACTTGTATGTTCACAAATCGTCAAATCCTCTGTTGGGTTTGTCATATTCGCACAGGAGAAGGATTATCTCCCCTCTTTTTTTTACCTCTCATTCCCTCCCCTCCTATTTGAACGGTTACGGTTAAGCCACGTCAACATCTTATATTAATTTTTTATAGAAAGAGAAAAACAAAATAGAGAGTGTAAGAGGAGAGAATGTAATGGAATGAAAAAAAAAAGGAGGGGAAAGAATTCTCCTAGCTTTCCTAATGATTTTCCTAGCTTTCCTAATGCCTCCATTATAATAGTCTGCAGAAGGTCATCTGGTCATTAATTCTCCACCGTTAGATGAAATTCAACAGTCCATGGATTGGTGCCGTCTGGTGTCATGTAGCACCCAAGAAAACTCAGTTCAAAAGATAATAATTTATTAAACTCATGCAAGGTCCTAGTTATACTCAATTTCACCTCTCACATACTCTTATTAATTTTTTGCCATTAATTCTCTTCTATTTTTTCGATTCGACGACTGAAAATTAAAAATTGTGCGTAAAAAATAAAAATAAGTATATAGAAAGCACTACCCTAAACTCATACATGTTTTTAACTCCACTTTGATACTACTTCACATGCTATTTGTGCAAATTGATTGTAGATTACAAATCCAATAATATTTAAATTTGTAAAGAAAAACTCAAATTATATATTTAATTAAGCAATGCTTTACCAAGAGGCACTTAGATGGACAAAAGAAGCAAATCAGTTTTGGATCCCTTGCAAATAATAAAGTATGCAAAAGACAGCAAATGTAGCAGCGTATCTACATTTTTTTATTATATCCTTTCATTTAACTATATATTTTGTCTAATAACAAAAAAACTATTTCCACACACAAAAATAACATACTAACACTCTTTGGTATAACTCACAACAAAAAGCATCACCCCTTATCGTGAAGATTGGAGAGTGAACAGAGTGAACTATGCAGCCCTTTTATAGTGAAATTTGGGGCCCAATGACCCCAACTTGGTGCCCTAATCATGAAAATTGATGTGCGAAGGATTTTTTTTCATATGAATTTGCAATTCTCTTCATAGTTAGAATTGTGAAATTTCACCTATCTAGACGAAAATTAAACTCAGAGAATCTTCATCCCCAATTTCCACATTCTTTTCCCCTTGAAATTTGCCTTTTATCTTGCTATAAGTTCCCAAATGAGCCAAAATTGCTTTCCCATCATAACAGGCTGTTATGGAATGAAGCGGTGACAATGTATGTAGGCAAGTGTAGGCAAAGTTAGGCGTTCCTAACAACTAGACAATCTTCCTTAACATTTAAGCCATGCTTCAGTTGGTTAACTAGGAATTTTATAGCTAAAAGCAACCAAAAGCCAAAGGCTACACACCATATAATTCTTGTTTACCTAACTTCATTGTGCTCTAAAGCAACAAATTATATGCACCCACAATTTGAACTAAGCAAACAAAAGTATGTACATTTATTGAAGATGTTTCAACAATTTATATGCCTAGTGTGAATAGATCGGTGCTAGGGTTTGGTCAAGCACTTTCAGATGGGTTGATTTTGATCGTTGCAGCACGTGGAGGAACTGATGAAGTATCACCGACTTGAATCAAATTACATACACATGAGCGACATATGATGAGGAGAGTGTTGATGGTGAAGTGCAAGAGGATAGCGCAAATCATACTCACCTCGTGTGATTAATTTTTTTCACACTAAGTTTGTTTGTTTGCTCTCATACTGGAAGGTTAGGTTTGAAACCCTCCAAGAATTGAATCGCTAGAAAGATCACTTCTTTCGTTTAAACCAAGTAACCTTAAGCCAAAGCTAACATCATTGCCAAACAGAAGATTATGATATCCATATAACCCTCCCTGAATCCTACTCAAAAACCAAAAAAGTCCTCATAACTCTGTTAACATCTCTGTTTCTTTGTTTCAAATCAAAAGCTTCTTGCGAACTTCAAGGGAAGTTGCAGACTCAATTCCCTCTTCTTTCTTTGAAAAATAACAACAATTCCCTCCATTTCTCACAGACTCAAACCCAGACCAACGTATTATGGATGGAGACCCAAACCCAAACCAAGGTATTACGGATGGAGACTCAAACCCAGATGAAAGTAGCTTTCTGCAGGTAGACTCAAACCTAGACGAAGGTAGCTTTCTGCAAGTAGACTCAAACCCAGACGAAGGTATTTGATTTTGCCTTTTAATAAGTTGTATGTGTGAGCTCTTAAACATTTTGCATGATTATAGGACACTGCTTTTTTGCTCTTGGCCATGATATTATTTTTTAATAAAATCTGATTATTGTTGATCTCCCAATGAATAATGCAGTTATTGATGTCGAAAGCAATGTAGAAAATATTCAATGCAATGCTTGAGAAAAAACTCCACCTATTGTAAGTCTTAAAGAAAGTTATGCTGGAGATTTGTATGGAAAGATTGTGAACAATGAGCAAGAAGCTTATGATCTCTATAATGAGTATGCAGCACGCATTGGCTTTAGCACTCGAAAGAAACAAAGAAGATATGACACAAATGGAGATCTTTCAACACTTAATTTTTGTTGTTCAAAAGAAGGTTTTTGGCAAGATAGTGACCCTTGTGAAGAGAAAAAGACTAAGAGATTGGACGAGAGAACAGGCTGCCAAGCCAAAATTCGATTTTTACTAGAAGATGGTGAGTGGAAGGTCTACAACCATTTTCACTCATCAATGTCAAGCTATGGCAAATGCCATTATGGTGGTGTTTCCTGGGACATGCCATCGTTTATGCACATGGCATATATTAACGAATGCTACAAGAAATATACCAACACTTTATGGAATCCCTGAGTTCAAGAGGCTATTCAACAAGTGTCTTGACGGATGTCAAACAGAGTTAGAATTTCAGCATACTTGGGATGCAATGATTGAGGAATTTAATGTTGCACAAAACAAATGGCTTAAAGGTCTTTATGCCATTCGTGAGAAGTGGTGTCCCGTGTTTAGCCAAGATGCTTTCTCTGTGAGGATAAAATCCACACAAAGAAGTGAGAGCGTGAATAATGTTTTCCATCGTATGTCTACTAAAACGATGACTCTTACTGAATTTATGCTTCATTATGAAAAACAAGCAAATGGCATGTGTTCAAAAGAATTAGAAGAAACCTTTCGTTGCAAGCAAGGTTTGCCTTCTACAGCAGCTAAAAACAGTGGTTTTCTTAAACGTGTTGCAAGTGTCTACACGAGAAAAATTTATAAATTTCTTGAGTATGAGTTTGTTGGTAGTTTGGCGGTAAAAATGCGTGAAGTTGAAAGTGATGGAACCCTCCAAACCTTTGAACTTAATGAGGAGGGTCATAGAACAGTTTATGTTGTCAAATTCAACTCTTCAACTTTCAACATCTCATGTAGTTGCAAGAGGTTTGAATCCATGGGTTTGTTATGTTGTCATGCTCTACGGGTAATGAATGTAAAAGAAGTTTCTCAAATACCAAATCCATACATATTGAAATGGTGGACGAAAAACGCAAAGAAAGAATGGAATGAAAATGAGCATGGAGAATCTTTACATGTAAGTGACAATTCGTTAGTGACGTTGCGTCGGAATACTTTGATGCGGATTGCTTATGGTATATTGAGTATGGGAGCTGAGACAGAAAGTCGTCATAGAATTGCAATGAAAAAATTGAAAGAAATGGCACAATTGCTTGACAAAGAAATGAAGTCAAATGGGGAAGAAATTGCTAATAAAGAAAGCAACGACGTTTTGAATGATGCTACTGTTTGTGATATTGATGGAGTCAATAACTCATCTGATGAGGCACCGGTGTTGAATCTTCCGAGTGTGAGGCCAAAGGGAGTAAGTACTGGCTCATCTAGTAAGAAACTTATACATTTTAAATGTTTACATCTGTGTTATTCTTCTGATATATATATATATATATATTAATAGTAGTTGTTGTTATTTACTTGTTCAGAGAAAACCACTTGGTGGTCCTTCACATACTGCCAATGCCAATGCTCGTTTCCCTTTAACTAATTAGGTAACTAATATGTATGTTTGATTTGGATTTTCTATATACATTTTGTTTAATTATTCATATTCGATATCGATCAATTTTTTGTAGTTCTATCCAACTATGACAATGCCAACTGCCAATTCCCATGCTTGTTTCCCTTCACCTAATCAGGTAAACTAGTTTATATTTTTGAGCAAGATTTTATAGATTTTGTTCAATTATTCATGTTCCATATCGTATCAATGTTTGTAGCTCTATCCAACACTGAGTTTGCTAACCACCAATGCACATGCTCGTTTCCCTTCATCTAATAAGGTAAAGTAGTTCTATGTTTGATCAAGTATATTTTATATATTTTATTTAACTATTTATGTTGGGTCTCGTATCAATGTTTGTAGTTCTATCCAACCACGAGATTGTCAACCACCAATGTCAAGACTAGTTTGCCTTTATCTAATCAAGTAAACAAGTTTATAGGTTTGAAATTTGTGTTGGTGTTCTCAATATTTATATATTACAATTTTCTTTTTTCTTTCAGAGTCCCAACTACACTTGGTCATGTTCCCGACCAAACTTTGCCTTTACCAATGTGCTCCAAAGTCAAAACTGTATGAAACATTTGAATCAGGTATTGTGTTTTTCCTTCTATCCTTTGCTTTGAATTAGGTATTTGTGTAACCAACAACAACAACAGAAAGTGCAAGGGCAACGGAGGCCCTGACAACAAGAAGTTCAGGTACCGCGGCATGCGCAAGCGGAGCTGGGGCAAATGGGTCGCTAAGATCCGTGAGTCGCGTAAGCGCACGCGCAAGTGGCTCGGGACCTTCGCCACTGCCAAGGACGCTACCCGCACCTACAACCAGGCCACCATCATCCTTTACGGTTCCAGGGCCCAGCTCAACCTCCAGCCCTCCGGTTCCTCGTCCCAGAACTCCACGCGGGGCTCCTCTTCTTCCTCTTCCTCCTTCACCTCTTTGAGTCTACCTTCGTCTGGGTTTGAGTCTACCTGCAGCGCTTAGCTCAACCTCCAGCCCTCCGGTTCCTCGTCCCAGAACTTCACGCGGGGATCCTCTTCTTCCTCTTCCTCATCCACCTCTTTAAGTCTACCTTCGTCTGGGTTTGAGTCTACCTGCAGAAAGCTACTTTCGTCTGGGTTTGAGGCTTCATCCGTAATACCTTGGTCTGGGTTTGAGTCTCCATTCGTAGTACCTTGGTCTGGGTTTGAGTCTCCATCCATAATACCTTGGTCTGGGTTTGAGTTTGTGAGAAATAGAGGGAATTGTTGTTATTTTTCAAAGAAAGAAGAGGGAATTGAGTCTGCAACTTCCCTTGAAGTTCGCAAGAAGCTTTTGATTTGAAACGAAGAAACGGAGATGTTAACAAAGTTATGAGCAATCTTTTGGTTTTTGAGTTTTCTGCTTTTTCAAGTATTTTTTAAGTGAACAAATGACAACATCTAACTGTCAACATTTAATAGGTTGGGAACATCACCTAGCTTTGCTGAGGTGGTGTTCCCGTCACTCTAAAAAATTTATCCCAAATCATAAACCCCCACTGGTGATTTGAAGCTATTTATCAGTCTTTGATATAATGGTGCAGCTTTTGAACTTCATGATTTTGTTTTAGTTCTAGCTTTTGGGCACAACAGTAAATAACTTTGTTCCGAAAATCGTTTATTGGATTGTGCTAATAGTTGTATGCATTGAGTTAGATTAACCAAAACATCATAATTGATTTACACAATTTGTTAAGTTGGTTTACACAATTAGTTCAAATTAACCAATGCTAGTGATTGATTTATCGAAGCTAATGACATTGAAAATGATATCGAAAGACAGTTGTATGCATTGTACTTGGAGATACTCATGGTACAAGTACTGCTAAAGGGATATGTTGTGTTTCTCGTGTTTTTTTACTTTAATTAGTTCCAAAAGGACACTTGCGTGTATTGTACTTGGAAAATATTATGGTACAAGTACTACCGAAGGAATACAATGTGTTTCTCATGATTTTATTACTTTAAAGAGTTCGAAGAAACAGGGAAGACGGTATTGAGTTGGTTTTTTTCAACTCCATGAGTTCTCTCCCTCTAGAACTTTGTTTTTAGTTAGTTTGATGTTTTGTTTAATTCACATTTACAACATTTCTTAAATGCTGCTCTTTTTTTAAGTTCATATGTTACATTTTCATTCGTGACATTTTGTTTTTATGGTTGAATGTTGAATTAGGCACCCAGCAGCAGGAGCTCTGGTTTGAAATCAGTTTCCTTTTCCATTACTGGAAAGCGCTTTCCATCCATTAGTTCCTGACCTTGGCCCTTCCTAGTTTCTTGTGCGGTAAGCTTAATTGATCATAAAGCTACTGTAACTTTTACTCTTGTTGTCGTCTGTCTCATACATAAATTTCTGCATTGTAAATGTATCTTCATTTCCTGTGATGTGGCATACCTCAGATTGTCTTCTTATTTTACCAAAAGAGGGCCTGATAACAAATAATGGCATCTCAGAAAGCCAGTGCTTTGTATCCATCTGCTCCTGGCTCATTATGATTCCTACACTCCTCCATAGTTTTCTTTAATTTACGAAACAAATTATCCTTTGGATATCATAACCATGTGATATGATGCTTAGCCTTGTGTTGTCTATGAAAGCATTTGTGTTCTTTGGAGGTACTAACTCTGTCGAGTACAAGTTAGGTAACAGTGATTAGTGGTCTATATTAATGAAATATCTCAGATCCCTATTGTGTAACAATTATAATAGTAATATGGTATTAAAAACTTTTTGCAGGCCAAACCGGAGACTATCACCGAGTTGTGTGGCATAGTGAAGAAGCAGCTGGCTTTAGCCGAAGACATTGATGTGTCTGCCGGCTTAAAGTTTTCAGAACTTGGCACCGATTCTCTTTACACAGTAATTACCAATTATCTTTTGTTGCTCTCATTTTCTACCATGCTGATTAATCATTAGCTTTCTATTGTTTTTCCTTTTCTAGAATGCAATTAGAATTACAAAATTATAAGGGTTTTATAGAGTGGATATATACATCATTCTATGGAGTCCGATTATCTCTAAATCCTCTCTAATTAGTTTTAAAGAGTAAATTTCCTTACCACTTTCAGATTACAACATTCTTTGACGTGTTTCTTTTTGCAAAACTGGTTGCAATTTGCTACAGATGTTTGTTTTTCTGTGTTTACTTGGTTATCCTGATTGATATATTCCCACCCATTGATACAGGTTAAGATTGTAAAGGGACTTGAGGAGGCGTTTGGCATCACCGTGGAGGAAGAAAATGCCCAGACATTGCTACTGTTCAAGATGCAGCTGATCTGATCGAGTATCTCGTTGCGAAGAAGAGTGCATAATGAATTTTAGAGAGAAACAACACAAACATGTGGACCCCTTTTCTCCCTTTTTAGTTTCTTTGTATGAGTTTTATACTATGATTTTGGTACTTTTATTAATCTTTTGTTATGGATGTTTTAGTGCTCTTAATTTGAAGGTCGATCGTTAGTGGCGTTTCTAATGTTCTGTATTTGTTTACTTTTATCTCGAGAAAAACAATGAAAAATTGTTTGCTAATGTGCTGAATTTTATTTGCATTCGAGTTCAAATCTCATGGACGAGACAATTCTCGAAACAGAAAAGAAAATCAATGCAACAAGCACCAGTTTGTATGATTTAATAACAAACACTAATTTGTGCAAATTCAGAAGCCCCTTCAACAAATCAAATTCTTATTTTAATTAATTACGGGGAAGGGGATTCGAGAGATTCGGACTCAAGTGCAGAATGGTGGACAATTGCCCTAGTATTCAAGAGAAGAATTTGAGGAATTCAGACTTGAGTGCAGAATGACGGACAAATTGCCATGTTGACTAATTGATCATGTTAGTCGGAAAGGAGTTTGGGGAGTTCAAATTCGGATGCATAATGGTGAACGGTCACCTTGTAAGTTGGAAAGAGGATTTGCGGAATTCAGACTTGAGTGCAGAGTAGCAGACAATTAACATGTGTGACTAACTAGCTTAGGCCATCTCCAACCGATCCGGCCAGAGGGCCAAAAATTACCCGAAATGACACGAAAATCGTCTCTAACAGAAGGTTAGGCCAAAGGGCTCGTGGGTCCCACCGGGTCACAATTGCACAATTAGGCCAATCGGATGGCCCGAACCAGACAGCCAGCCAGCCCCAGGCCGGTCCATAATTCAAGCCCAACGGCTACCTGGTGTCAGCATGACGCCAGGTAGCCGTTGGATTTGAATTTTATATTTTTTTTACAAATTAAAAAATTCTAATTTTTTTTCCTATAACTACCTAAGCCATTAAACAACATTAAAAAAACACATTTAACAACATAAAACTTAAATGCCTACTCCATGCTTCTTTTGACCCAAAGATGTGCAACAAAATCCTATTGAACACATATTGACACGTGGCACTTGAAATCCGAAATATAAAATTATTGAGATTCCATCTCGAAAAATTATTGAGGTAGTTTAATTTAAATAACCATATTAATTCAATTAAAATAATAAATTATGTTTGGCCTATAGCCCTTTGGCCTCCTCGGCTGAATATGATTTTTTGTCACATGGCTATGTCTGGCCTATGACCATTTAGCCTCTTAGTTGGAGATGGTAAGAAACATGGCATTATATTGTTCATTAAAATATTAATTTCTTGGATGACTATATGGCTAAAATGAGCCCTCTAAGGCCATCTCCAACCGAAGGTTGACCAGATGGCTCATTTTAGCCCTTTGGCCCTCCAAGATATTAATATTTTAATGAATAGTACAAAATCATATTTGCCTCCATCTCTAACCGAGGGCCAAATGGTCATAGGGCTCATTTTAGCCCTGTCACTAAAAACCGTCTCCAACTGTGGGCCAAAGGACCATAAGGCCAAACATAATTTATTATTTAAATTTAAAAAATACAACAACTTAAATTTAAAAACAACAACTTAAATTTAAAAACAACAACTTAAATTTAAAAACAACAACTTAAATTTAAAAACTACAACTTATATTTAAAAACTACAAATTAAATTTAAAAACTACAAATTAAATTCATTAAAAAATAAAAAATAAAAAATTGGCCCAAAAAAAAAATCTCCAACCGAATGGTCCAAATGGCCAAAGGGTCGAAAATAGCCTGAAAACTGTCTCCAACCGAGGGTTAGGCCAAATGGCTCTTAGGCCCCACTGGACAAAAAAGGGCCAAAGGGCCAACCAGCTGGCCCAAAGTAGCCAACCAGCCAGCCCCCGGACTGGGCTAGAATTTTCATTATTCTTGTCGGTTATATCCAACAGCATTGTACTTATTCCAGTCGGTTATATTCGATAGGAATGGTAGGCCAAAATTTCAAATACAACGGCTAGTTACTGTTGGATTCAAATTTTTTTTTTTTTTGGCCTTTTTTTTTTTAAGAATTTAATTTGTAGTTTTTAAATTTAAGTTGTAGTTTTTAAATTTCAATAATAAATTATGTTTGGCCTTATGGCCCTCGGTTGGAGACGGTTTTTTGTGACAGGACTAAAACGAGCCACATGACCCTTTGTCTCTCGGTTGGAGATGGAGGCAAATATAGTCATGTACTGTTCATTAAAGTATTAATATCTTGGAGGGTCAGATGGCTAAAATGAACCCTCTAACCAGCATTCGATTGGAGATAGCTTAACCTTTCTTCAGTTGGAGATGGCCTTAACTAACGTATGTACATCAAATTTTACACAAGAAAACTTAATCATTGGATGAATCAAGCCCCGGTGCCCCACCTCCAAGTTGGACATTTTCTTTGCTCAAATTTGCGCCCCCACCCACCCACCCACCTTGATTGGCGTATGACAATTCATTAGACAAGCATTCATATTAAAATCCAGCCATCACTTTTTGGATCAACAAATCTTATTGGTATTTAAGGATCAAGACAGCAGAAACAGACGGATTAGATTACCTAAAACACCAATATTATTTTTTCTTTTAATTAGGACAACATATGACTCGTTAATTGCTGTACATCTTAGGATGTCACATGCACTTTCAAATAAATTTATTTTCAATTGTCCGATTTCAATCTAGTTAAAAATTATGTGTCACTTTACTTTTTGGTGTTGTAATTTTTTCACGTGTGAAAATATTTTTGGCTATACTGAGATCACTTATGAGTGTTGTTGACTCATAGTCTTTGGTGAGTGGTGAGAGTAAACCAAGACACAAAACATTTCTGTTTTATATAATCGATGTCGAAGAATTGGATAATTCAATGCAACATCTCAAATGCAAAAATAAATTTTCTTAATTATTCGAGCTACAAACTCTAAATATTACTTGAAATCAATTAAAAATTCTTAACCTATACATATATATTGGACAACTTTGACTACAACCACTGACAATTGAATCATGTATCCCACAACAAATACTTACAACCTAAGAAACTGCATGAACCAATACACATGCAGCTGAAAATGCAAAAGTAGTAACCTTTAGAGTCCAAACTAAATCTGCAGATGCTCCTGAAGAAGCTGGCAATGACCCAAATGGTGAAAGTGCAGGGTAAGGCGGGTCGTCGAGATTCAGAGGGCTCGGGTTGGAGGGAATGGTGGGTTTGGAGGAATCAGTTGGAGTGGTAGGCACCTCAGGACCTGGAGATGGCAAAAGTGGAGCTATTTCTGGAGGTAGTCCTTGCAGATTAGAAGATGGAGGGGAATTGGTGAAGAATGTTGGGGAAGCTGAGATGCTTGAGGCTTTTGAATTGAAGGAAAGAAGAGGTGTGGCCATGAGAGCCATCATGAGGGCTACATTTAACCAAAAAGAGGCCATTTCTAATGATGAAGATATCAATTCTCACAAATTTAGTGGAGTGTGGTTTATATATTTGTGTAGTGAAAGTGCTTTTGGAGTTTAACCAAAGAAAAAAGTGCCTTGGGTGGAAGTTATGATTGGATTTTTTAAAGGATGACTACAAGTTGTCTTAGTACTAGCAATTTATTTATGTTCAATTATAACTAATAAGTCTTAGGTTCAAATTTCGTGGTTGATAAATTCTATACTAATTTATTCTCTCACCCTTTAGGTAAATATATCATTTGTATTTAGAGAAAAAGGATAATTCTCACTTTACTCACTCAAGTATCGTGAAACTCGCACTTTAGCAACCCTTAGTTTTTTTCTTCTCAGTTTCATACCTAAACTTTTATTTTTCTAACACTTTAATATTTCTGTTAGGTTTTTTGTCAATTTTCCGTTAAATGATGACGTGACATAACTTTGACCCACCATATTTGCCAAGAAGTGGCAATAGACACATCTGAATTGGATTTACAAGAGAATCTCTCAACCCCTTGACAAAAATGGTAGGCCAAAATTATCCACGTCATCACTTAATGGAAAACCTAATGAAAAGAAGATTAACTGAAGTATTAAAGTATCAAAAAAATCAAAGTTTAGGTAAGAAACTAGGACGAAAAAAAACTAAGAGTAGCAAGTGCGAATTTCACGATACTTGAGTATAGTAAAGTAAGGATTATCATACAGAAATAATGACTAGAAATATTACTTTTTATATTTATATACAAAACTATTTGTGAGAAGACTAATTGAACTTAAAACCTCTGGCTCGGGTAAATGCTCTTAACAATTGAGTAGCAAATACCTTGTAGATGATTAGAAGCTTTAGGTGGGACCAATGTGCCACATGGGTAGAGTGAAGTTTCGATGGATTTGAGCAAAACAGGTTGGCATGTGTAGGGAAGAGACAAAGATCAAAGATCGGAGATCACTTGACCGGATTTTTTAATTGGAATCAGATGATTTTTTTTCTTTTTTCCCTTTTGGCCTGTGACCTTGCTGTCCCCTTGTTTTTCTGAGAATCCGAAACCCTAAGTCCTAATCTACTTGATTACTTCAATGTTACAAAACCATCACTCACCCTATATTGCATGGTCATCAAGTTGATTAACCTCTTGTTTGGGACTTTTAATGGCATTGGATTCCCCAAGAAGATATGAGTAAATTGTTGATTGTTGTGCATCTTATAAATCGGAGATATTTTGTTATGAAACAATTGATATGATGTGTATTATAAGCACAAATGTTATACAACCAGTATCTGGTAAGTTTTTTTTACTCTATCTGATCATATTATCATTTACTCCACCAATCATATTATCATTTACTTGACGATTATAAGGCACGAGCATCGTAGGAAAGTCCTAGGAAATGTTTGAAGATAATAATACTTCGTGGAAAAGTTGATTGATGTCATAATTTGTTAATCTATATAATCCATCTTAAAACAAGAATTGCAAAAGCGAAACAATTTCCGCCCTTGCATTTTATTCATTTGCACCTTTTCACTTGTTTCAAGCTACAAAATTAAATAAATCAACGGTAAATAAGAGACAAAGACAATCATTGATAAAAGTGTAAGAGAATAAAAGGCTAGTGAGAAAATTATTTCCCTTATAAATTCAGATACAACAAAGAGCTGAACAGTCACTAGATTTCCTTGAGACAGATTATATTTTTCTCAACATAAGAAATTTTAATGCATAAATCATGGGGCATTATTGGCTCATAATTCAGAGATCTGCAGTCATGATAGATTAAAAAAGTGTAAGAGGTCAAGGACACCAATCAAAGGAATTTTCCCCGATGAAATCGGAACGTTGCATGAGCAGTGGATCTAAATTTTGTATGTTGTCGATATCTAATTTGATATGTATTGTTATAAGGGTAATGTTAGGAGACTAAATTTGTATATTAAATTTACAAACTAAATGATGTATCACTAATAAGAAATAAGTACGTTAATCACCAATAAGAAATGATACAACTACGCGGATCAGCCGCATTTGTGAGCAATTGCTAACCGGTGGTGCATTTGGGCCCAATATACGCGCAACAAAATCTTTGCGTGAAGTACAAAGAGCAGTCTCAGTGGAATCAAGAAGGATTTAGAACAAGCCTTGTCGCAAAGGCAAGGAATGCACAACCTTCGTGTACATGATTTCACTGATCGCATAAATTTGATGGGTTCACACTACCTAGGTAAATTTGAATGGATTAATCGAACAACTAAACAATTTCGTACCACAACTAACCAGCATTTATCCGATTAGCATACAAGGTTTTGATTGAATTGCAGTGAAGTAAATTCCAGAAAAAAAAAAACGAAAAAAGAAAAGAGATATATTCAAAAGAAACAAAATTCCAATGGAGATACAAAGTTTACAAAGATTA
Organism: Pyrus x bretschneideri; assembly: GCF_019419815.1. NCBI lineage: Eukaryota > Viridiplantae > Streptophyta > Magnoliopsida > Rosales > Rosaceae > Pyrus > Pyrus x bretschneideri. The sequence goes on from NW_025999798.1 coordinate 8,786,002, forward strand.
TATAATGGCAAGCCAACCAGAGCTGGATTGGCCCTAATATAATGCGGAACAAATAAACTCACCTTCATAACTTGTCAATCCTTTATCAAGCACTCAGGAGAAGCCGATTGATTTGCATAGCACTGCATGCGAAAAGAAGAAATCATTAAACTCGAGAGATTATAATTATGATGATACGAAAGAGGGGAAAGAAACGAGCATGTTACCTCTAGTGCTTTACAGGCAGCGAGGCAGCCGTTGCAACTCCACAGCCACATGGAAAGCAGCGGTGGCTAAAACATGTACACCTGAACCTTTAATCTCAGAAACTATGACTTCAATTCTTGAGATCTCGGGTATAGATATCGACAGTATCATTGCGTGTAACAAATATTGCCTACAGGAATAACCGAGGGCATGCAGCACCCGCTGCACCAATAAGTGAGATGCGCCCCTACGCCAAGACTCGAGGACTGCAGTAACTTTTGGAAGATTAGTTAGCAGACCAGCAGTGGCTTCCCTTGGAGCTGCCTTGAGCAACAAGACAACGCATTCTGAGGCCAGATCTGCCACATTTCCTCCATATGATCTACTCAACTCTAATAAGACGCCAACATTGCTGCCGAAGTCCATGATATCTCTAATGCCTTGTTGCTGATCAGCACCACTTGCCTCAGAAGACGCATCACCCAGAAGATCAGGTTCATTTGAGTAGATGAAGCCTTTTCTACCACTCACTGACCGTAGAAGGAAAGCCCTACATAGGCCAAGGGTTGGTTCCAGAAAATCTTCCATATCCTTTGCATATACAAACTCTAGAAGGTTTCCTATTTTCCTAACTACCTTCAGTTGAGAAAGTAACTTGGTTTCCATCTCAGGTGCCGATGTCAGAGCCAGACATAGCATGACATTGTTCACATTTGCACTTGAAAGATCGCCAAGCAAAAACTCAAAGCATTGTGAGACTATCTTAAGATTTAGTATGTCTGCAATTTTGATGTAATTAAATTCAATAAGCATCACAAGAAGCTTCTGTGCATACAAGGGAATCGGATCTTCATCTTCAATCAGGGAAGGGTAGAGAGGAAGAAAATTCTTATTGGATATGGATTCCAGTTCTTTGGACCTTTGTTGATCTTCAGATTGTTCATTCAGAAAAATTACCATCACGTCAAACAAAATTTTCAAGCACAGAAACCTGGCATCACCATCCTTGTTACCCTTATAAAGAACAGCCAAACTGGGGAGAACCTCACGAATAAAAATGTCAGGGCTTTCAAGAATCACATGCGACTCCTCTGAGACAGACTCAAGAATTCGGAGAAGGGTAATCTGAAAGTCATCCCTGCCCTGTTAAATCAATAACAAATTATTTATCAGTATCAATGTTACCATATTACGTTCTCTTTTCATTAATCTGTTACTTTTTCTCGTCATAAGTTGGGACTAAACTAACTTTCACCCCACATAGTAGAAATTTAGCGTAAGTCCAGACTCCACGCTAATGGACTTTTATGCTGTAGCCTTCCACATGCTAAGTTAAAAGCTAATGACATGGTTATACTAGTGATTTATTAAGAAGAAAAAGGGGCCTGTTAAATAGTGGAAATGATCAGGTTGTCACCAGCCCAGGCATTTACCAACCTATAACAACCTCGGATCACTTGCCGAGACACTGTACCTAAGCACTGGGAAAGTTACATAACATCCCAAGTTCCAGTAACTAACAGTTAGCTGATCTAATCAGCCAGAAGTATTTTAGTACTACTATTTTTTACATCTTAATTATAAATCAGATTAAAAGACAAGCTTAGCAATGACTTAAACACAGACTGGTTAGGCTACTACCAACCTGAAATGGTGTCTCCACGAGTTTCATTAGATTTGCCAACTGCTGCAGGACCTGTTCATTCACCACTTTGCGCTTAAAAGACAAGCTTCGAAGAAGATGGAGAACTACGGGAAACGTATAAACATTGGTCTTTGGAGCAGCTCTACTGTTAAGGGGAGATTGATACCCATGGCGCCTACCTCCCATAATTTTCTGAATATCTCCAGTAATAGTATCCAGTAAACTGGGTATAGCAGACGCCACAACACACACAGATGCCTCTAAACACTGCTGCACATAACGGTCCTTCTCTTTCACCAACCTGTCCACCGCAGAAAGCAACTTGGCATGGCAAAAAAAATGTGGCAGCCACCTCCTACTGCTCTTACAAAGAAGAGCAACAAAAACAAGTGCCTTTCCCTTCAAAACCTCACTTCCCTGATCAATAAGAGACACAAGACTTGGGACAAGATTCTTATCCTCCATCAATGGGAGGAGGTACCTGCCAACATTCGTGAACACATGACTTCCCAGCATGGCCATGTTTAAGAGGTTTAAGCTTATTTGCTGCTCACGCAGACTGCCCTTCACAAGTGCCGATGCTATGTCCTTTAAGGAGAGCTTCTCTATTACTGGTTGAATGCTAGGTGGGTTAAAACGAACCAGACGAACCAAGCATGATCCTGCTGTGAGCCTCATGCTCTCCTGCTTTCCAGCAGCCCTATATAAATAGCACAGGTTATTAATCATGTCCTGGCTAGTCAAACGAGCTGCCCACGGCCCTGCTTGACTGCAAATATTTTCTATTGTCCTCAATGCATATAACTGAGTTAAATCATCCTCTCCTTTTCGTAAAATTGATGACACCAATGAAAGCAATGCATTTGAAACCTGCCCCAAGGAGAATAACTTATCAGTGACAACATTGAGTAGAAGTGAAGGGAAAACAAGGGAAAGTACTCAAGGACATCCAGTAATAACAGTTCTCTTGGTAGAACATACTTTTTAGCTCCAATTGATGAGGAAACAAAAAATGAGGGTTTACTAGAGCATATACAACTCCAGATTTCACTCGGTTAAGAGTAAAAGTACGGGCTATTGAGGTATAACGGTAATCTTTATGTGATCAGGAGCAAAGTTACAAGTTGCAATAGTTACAACACTAACCTGCCACCCAGATGTGGACCGGCTTTCCTTTGATGGAGACTCTGCTGGATTGTTGTCTGCATGCTCACTTTGAGTGGATATATAGAATAGCAACTCTCCCAAAGCAGCCATAGAAAACCTCCTCACCTTTTCCTGCTTGTCTCTAAGGCCATCAGCAAGTGAACCCAAAATTCCTGAATCTGCCAAATCATCTTGAATAAAAGTAGAATGTCTAATCAACAAACCAACCAGTGAAGCAAGTTGGACACGCAAAGCCAAAGCCTTGGACAGCCGGAGCATTTTAACAAGCAAAAGCATGATAGGTCCATTGGTCAAGATATTTGCAGCATCAGCATTATTGCTTAACATCTCAAGGTATCTAATTACATTCTGCTTCTCGCCAATGCTACTGTTCCCATTAAAAATGGCTATAATCTTACTGTTGAGTGCATCCAACTGCTCTTTAGAGATCTTCACAAAGTCAGAGGCTTGCAGTGCCTCAAAGGGAAGAGAAGGAATTACCTCCGAATTTTTGTCAGATTTTCTGCTGGGCATCACAGGTCTGACTGAGAGATCTGATGGATGCCAAAGAACTTGTGAAAGGTTATTTGGAGATTTTGAAGAATCATAGTCAACTGCAGATCCAGAACCTTCTTTAAATCTCTGATTTTTAATTTGAGGACTGGCACTGGGTGGAATTGCAGCCATTTCAATACTCTGGGGAGATGGTTCCTGATCATGAACTCCGGATTCATCTGAGGCAGGTGTACTAACCACAGGCAGGGCATCTGATTGGTTCAAGTTGTTTTCCATCTCTTCCATTTTACCCTGGTGCTGAGTTGAAAATTTGTTGTCAGGTGGACAAGCTTGGATATCAGACCCATCAGATTCATCATGTGTGTCATCTTCTGTGTTCTCATTAAAGTCAAGTTCCATGTCCGTGTTCTCAATTTTGACTTCAGAATCATTCTCAGTATTAGTAGACACTGGCCTGCGGTAGTTTTCCTTCTCATTTTCCCTCTGCAGGTTCTGTTTTGCAATTCTTGAGAGCCTCAAAAGATTCACACCCCTCGTGGCACCAGAAGGATCCTTTTGTTTTTCACTAACCCCTCTGCCAGAAACCTTTGCTTGAGTTCTGCGGCTTCCAGGTGTACCCTTGACTGGAGTCTCATGACCGTTTGCTCCCAAAATAGAATTTTCATCCTGCTTAAAAGTTCCTTTAACATCCTTTTGGCAAGATTTAGGAGTTCTGATTTGGGAAGATTTATCACTATTGCGCTCTGACAGACATGGCCGAGCATATTGCTCTAGCATATTATCAAAAGCAGGCTGAGGAGGTAGAGGCACTAAAGTTAACTTCGTCCTCCAGAAAGCATGACCACAAAGTTCAGGCCACTGTATTCTTTCTGCTGGATCCTTTATGAGTAAAGAATTTATTAGATTGACAAAAGAACGGCTAGGAGTTCCAGGTAGAGGTGGAGTTGGATCTGATATAATGGATTTTACTAGCTGAGTAAATTCCCTACCCACAAAAGGAGGCCTCCCAGCATAGCACTCATACAGTACACACCCAAGGGCCCAGAAATCAGATGCATATGAATGGACACCCCCATCTTCAAAAAGCTCAGGAGCCATATAACAAGGTGTCCCGCGTTTCGCTTGTGGCAACTGAACATATACAAGAAGGGAAAGCTACATTAATATTCTCATATTTTCTAATTACATTCAGATTACTTGATCCAAAAAAAAAAAAAAAAAATTCACATGTTGTGGCAAGATAACCTACTGAAGAAGAAGGTATTTGTGATATATCACTCAATTTTCTCGCCAATCCAAAATCACAGAGCTGCATTGTGCAAACATACTAGTTCAGATGAAGAGAAAAAACACATATAAAAAAATTGAGAGAAATATGCAAGGACAGCAGCCTGCCTTATACCTTTGTACGGCCATTCTCGTCTAACAAGATATTTGATGGTTTCAAGTCACAGTATATGATTCCCTTTGAGTGTAAAAACCTAACCGGAAGTGAACATTTCGAGAACATGAATTAAATGAAGTAAAGAAATAGACACTCGTAACAAGGACAGAAAAATGAAGCAATTCAAGGTTCTTACAGCAAAGCTCTAACAAGGTCACACCCAAGGTCATGAATTGACTCTTCAGGTAGCTGCTTATCCTGCATTTCCATACATTATCAGTATCACATTTCTAAAAACACAGAATCATCTCGACATAAACATTAGCACCGGTATAAGACCGACCAAATTAGAAATGATTCCGTCTGTACAATATAATATATCCACAAACTCTACACATAACTTCAATGCGAGGCTCAGATTAAGTGATTAATTACCTGGTTTAATAGTGTCATCAAATTGCCCCCAACGCAATACTCCAAAACCAACCACAAGTGAGCAGAAGTTTCATACCTGCATTTTATAGCGGCACACAAAAAAGGAAATTCGCAAATAAACAATTCAATTCTTAGCTCGAATCAAAGATAAACAGGTATTGATATTTCGCAAGCGATTATCTGACGAAGAATTCTCACCACCAGTAAAACTTGAGGATATTTTGATGATCTAGAGTGTGAAGAATCTTCACCTGCATCAAATGGAAAACTCTATAACCTAAATCGTCTTCGAATTTGAATTATCCAAACTAAATTAAAGCCCATACATTGCTAAATCCGAACTTTGGTTCATAGTTTGCTTACTAAACTTAATTACTTACTTCTTGGAGAAGCTTGCTCTTCTGTGACTTCTCGACGCTCTTAATCGCGAAGTACTCAATCGTCTTCTTCTTCCTCCCTTTGTACACAGTCTGCAAATCCAACGCCAATCGGATTAATTAAGCAACAAATTGAACTAAAAGTCGCTGAATCGGCGAGTTCGGAGAAATGCAAAAGAACTTGCGAAGCAAATCCTACCGAGCATTTTCCGTGGCCAATGGCTTCGTAGATGTGGTACTGGTTCATCTCTGAGCTTTGCTTCCTAGGGTTTGCAGATTTCAAATTTGAGAGAGAGAGATAGAGAGAGAGAGAGAGAGAGAGAGAGAGGGATTAGGCTTTTGGATTTGGGACGAAAGGTCAAATGTTTGGCACAAGGGAATGAGCGGGAATGTGGATTCCCATTGAAATATTAAACGAGGAACTTTTAGAGAGACAAAAACGGCTTTTCGGGTTTTGGGTTTTGAGTTGTATCCAAACACTCAAACAGTATCTTTCCACCCGTTTCAATTTTAAATTTTGAAAGATGGGATGCAGTAATGACTGCCACGTGGCACAAATAAATATTATTTTTTTGTTGGAATATGCATATAATATGTTATGTATGCATGAAATTGTCACGTGTTTCTAGATTTTTAAAGCCTAAAAAAAACTGGCGGGGATTCGGGCGAACCCGCAACCCAGATTCGGCTCAAGTTGAACCGTACGCTGTCTAAACCCGGTAGCGACCCGACACCCAGATCCATTTCTGAACTCTGGTCAAAATATTCCAGGTATATTCTGTACTATTTTCGTTAACTATGACGGAGTTTTTCATCCTATGACAAGATATTCCATTTCCAAAAATTATTCCGTGTGGTGACAGAATATTGCATCTTCGGTGATCAACTTAGCCACCGGCGCATGCTGACCACCCCTTGGTGCATGGCGGCAGCCCATGACAGTATGTGGCGGCAGTCGGTGGTTTTCGAATACCAATTTTGGCAGCTTGATCTTTGTTTTTTTGGTAATCTTCATAGTTTTCGTTTACTTACCAAGTAAGGGTTGCTTATTTTAGCGCGCTGAGCAAGATGTGCGAGAACCTGTATTTTTAAAGTAAGCTTATAAGTTAGTTGTTTAGCTCGTGGGAATTATACTAGAAATTTATGTTTGAATTGTTTTATGAGAAATGATCCTCGCTCGATCCTCTTTGTGAGGATCTCGAGGATCCTCCAATCACATATTTCATTGTACATCGTGTGGCCAGTTTTTGTCAGATATTGTTTATATTCAATTTTAAATAAAAAATTTACAATGATTTTTTTACCTCACGATGTATGATGAACGGATGTGATTGGAAGATCCCTAAGATCCTCACAAAGGTGATCCTCCTGGTTGTTTTATTTGCTTGTCATTCGATTACTTTCTACCTTTTTTTTTCAAAAAAAAAAAATTATTATTAAGGAGAGGGGGAGGATTCAAAATTAATATAATAATTTATGGGAAGGGCAATTTCGAACCCGAGACACATGGGTGAGAACCCAACACCCTACCCTAGAATAAGAACAATCTGTTCAAAATGCCACCTTTGAATAATCTGTATGGACACCTATTTAATTTGGTGTCCAATCCATAATTATGCAAACCAATTCGTTCCATGCAAGTAACTTGAGCTGGCCACGAAGTTGTTCATTTTACACAGTGACTAAGGTTTAGCACCAAGTTGGTGGTGGCAAACGACTATGCTGCCTTTAGAGCAACTACAGCCCTCCACAAATTAGTTAGGCAACAACCCATTTCTTCCCTTCACCCCCCCCCCAAAAACCCACTCCACCCCATACACAGAGCCCAGCTTCTCAACCAGCTGAAAATCCACTGACCCAATACCCAACTAGTATGACGCCAGGCTGACGTCAGTGCGACTTTATACTGATTTTTATTTTTTTTGTGCCATGCGTGAGTAGGCACGCGGTCCTGACAAGTTTCAGAGGTGGGGTCCGCGCTGGCAGGTGCACTAAAGGGACTCGGTAGACAAGCAACTTGGCACACCTATGGTTGTTGGATTTCCAATGGCTAGTTTTCTTGGACCGTTGGATTTCCAACGGTAAAAAAATTTTGAAAGTCAAACCCAATGGTTAGTGACGTGGCAAAATTTGGAATGTTCGATTTCCAGATTAATGGTTCAGGTTTTTCGACCTAAAAGAAAAAGAAAATGTCAGAATCTTACCATTGGGCATGTGTCCACTTTTAGGCTGTTGGATTTGAATCTTTTTGAAATCCAACAGTCTATATTAATTAACTTAATAAAATTTTATAAAAAGTGATTAAAAATACAAAAAAAATAAAACGCAAAATTTTTTTTTTTGTCACATCCTAGACCAACTCCGTCATAGCACAATATTGTCCGCTTTGGGCTCCAACCACACCTTCACGGCTTTGTTTCTAGGAACTCATATGAGAACTTTCCAATGGGTCACCCATCCTGGGAATGCTCTCGCTTAACTTCGGAGTTCCGATGGAATCCGAAGTCAGTGAGTTCCCAAAAAGCCGCGTGCTATATAGAGGTGGGCATGTACATATAAGACACATCACCCCTTCTCCGTTGGTCGATGAGGGATGTTACAATCCACCCCCCTTAGGGGTCCGACATCCTCGTTGGCACACTCGCACCACACGGCAGAGTGGCTCTGGTACCATTCTGTCACATCCCAGACTGGCTCCGCTATAGCACGATGTTGTCCGCTTTGGGCCCCGGCCACTCCCTCACAATTTTGTTTCTAGGAATTCACACGAGAACTTCCCAATGGGTCACCCATCCTGGGAATGCTCTTGCCCGAACTCGCTTAACTTCAGAGTTTCGATGGAATCCAAAGCTAGTGAATTCCCAAAAGGCCTCTTGCTACATGGACGTGGGCATGTACATATAAGGCACATCATCCCCTCTCCGTTGGTTGATGTGGGATGTTACATTTTTAATATATAATTACCTAACCATCTTCCACAAATATTGTACTTTCGGATAACGACATGTGGCGTGACAAGGTTGGTTAAAAATCATATCCGAAATTAAAAATAAAATTATTTTTAATTATTTTATAAAAAAATTAATAATATATTAATAAGAATTGACTAGGCTATTCAGTTTAGGGGTGGAGATGCACTTGAGTAGTTAGTATTCATTGCAGTCAATTAATATTCATTTTGGGTGGATTGAATTGACTCTTGACTAGAGAGTTTTTAGGAGTGGAGTTGCTCTTATGTCCCTATAAATAAGAGCTAAGCTAGCATGCAGTGCATGCTCTGGAGCTCACGTAATACATATATATAAGATAAGAGACATAGAAAGAGACTAGGGTTAGTGAGCTTGTGTGTGGAGATTTTTAGTGGGCTTGTTTTGCCGAGGTTCCAGCTATCGATTAAGGTGAGTGGTTTATGTAATGTGTTTCAAATATTTTTATTTTCTAATCAACGAAAACCACAAACTATTGTGGGGTTTCTTTATTTCCCAAAGTTCATTTATTTTTCTATACAAGCATATTTGATTTGTTGAACTGCCTTCAGAGTTACTATATAATGTGGTGTGAATTATTTGGAATTGTTCATGGGGCATGTGAACTTTAGTGTTGGGTTATCCAAGGAATAAATGTATGGCACATGGCGACATTAAGGCAGAATGACCTACTTAGGGTTCATATGGTGAGCTATATATTATGAAGGATAACCAACATGTGAAGGGATGATGTGACATGACATGATATATGATGAAGACTTTGATATAATTATATTATGTTGCAGTGTGAGGTTTGATTGACATAGTACATATTCTACTCACTGGACGACAATGATTGTTACTCACCCATCACCCTTTTATTTTTCAGATGAGTTATTTGACAAGATAAGTGTTAGAAGAGCTAAGGTTGTGTTAGATGAGGGATTTAAGAGTTTCATTTTTTTTTTGAACAATTAAGGCTTTTGGAGTTATTGTATAATAGAAGTTTGTTTGTTTTTTTTTTATAATCTATACTATATATTGTTGTAGCTATCTTGGAAATATTGTGGTTTTTACTGTATACTTGGAAATAATTGTTTTATTCAGTACTTGACTTTCATACTTATACTTAGTACGATTTTTTTGAAATTATACAATTTTTACAAGTAGGATTATTATGTATAGAAGAAAAAGAAGATTTTATTAAACGCTTGTTTTTGCCCGCTCACATTTTCTGTTTTGCCCCTGTAAACACGAAAATTTTGTAATGAATGAAACGAGAACACGTGCACAAAGTAGATTTGTATTGATTTGAATTTGTAGGTTACAATCTCTGTTTACAATTTTCCTCTGATTCAATCCTCAAATTTGATGTAGATGTATAGGTTGTTGATCCAAATGTTGCGATGACTTGATTTCGGACGAACGATTGAATGATTGCTTCAAGTATTGAGCTTGAAACGATGCTTAGATGGTCTTCACCTCAAAGTTGCGACAATGATGGTGTAGATATGAGATTTCGTTGATTCAAGGGCCTTGACGACTTGATCTTGAATCGAACGTCGTTACAAGTTTTGAGCTTGCAACAAAGTCTTGAAAGAATTGGCACAAGTGCTTGTTAATTCTTCAAGGGAGTGCTTCGCCTTTTGGTCAAAAGAAAGCTTCGACTTTGGTTATGAGTTCTTCGAAGAGAGCTTTAGCAGCGCATTAGTCTTCAAAGATTTGTGTAAAGGTTATTCTGAATGTAGGATTTTCAGCCCTTCAATGTAGAAATTGTCCACCTTTTTTATGTCTTGGGACCTTGTATTTATAGACTTCTTAAAGCTTGCCTTTGGATGAATTTGGCTTTGATTTGTGTCTTGATTCGTCCATAGGAGAATTTAGGCATGTTTTGTGTCTTAATTTCAGCCATTTTCCCTTGCTTGGCCGAAATCTATAGGGCTTGTTGCCTATTTTGTGAGTAATCTTCAATTCTTGCTTGTTTTGTGAAGATACTTTAGCTTTCTTTCTGGTTTTGAGAGATTATAGACTCCTTTCCGATTTTAAGAGATATTTTCTCCCTTTTGCCGAATTTTGGGAAGGTTTTGTACTTCATTTGCTTGATTTGCGCCACATGTCATTGATGACTTGTCTATTTGTGATGAGTCATATGTCACGTGAAGCTTTGTGATGCATCATTTGTATGCACTGAAATTTACATGTCTACAGCCCCTTCCAGGATTAAGAGCATCTCAATGAGAATTCTATATGGGGGCTGGAAAAGTGATGGATATAGCCCATTTTAGAGCTCCATGAATATGTGGGGCTCTAAATGAATTTCTCACAAAGAGGGGCTACATACCTTTCGGGGCTCTATATAGGCCTATATATTTATTCATGTATGACTCGTTTGTATGTACTTTTAAAATGATTGAAAGTGCCTTTAGAGAAAATATTTTTGGGTTCCAAAAGTACTTCAAGTGCTTCCTAGAAGAAGCACCATTTTTGGGACAAATTCCATTTAACCATGGCTCTCGCATGCCACACATATTATAAAAAAGGGCAAGAATAGGAATAATGGACAAAGGGAAGCTTTCTGAACAACCAGAGATCTTCTAAAAAAACTGTTTCTTACTCACTACAATGGAACCCCCCGATCCTGAACAACTACAATAAATCTTAGGCAAGAGGTAGATCCATATGCGAATTTTTTATTTTATTTTTTTTAATTTCATAGGGGAATGATGCTTAGAGAAAATGGGCCTAGTAAAGAAAATAAAAAAGTCTACAAGAATGACTCATAATGTGCTTCTTGGAGAAAGCACTTTAAATCCCTTTTTCAGGATTTACTTGCATTTTTACCAAAGAATGGTTTTAAAAACATTTTCATCAAAAACGCTTTCAGTCATTTTAAATGCACATCCAAATGAGCTCGTAGTAATTAGATTACGTGGTAATATATATATATATATATATATTTTTTTTTTTTGAACAAAGGATATTATCTATACTAAGGGGACGTGGCATGCTTAGCCTTATAGTGGACTAGCAATAATGTGATTCAAATTCGCTTTTAGCGAACATTGAACCTAAGACCTCTCACTTACAAGTGAAGAGGAATACCACTAGACCGTAGTATTAAGCGGCGGTAATTTTTTATTTTTTATTTTGCTAACTTGTTTAAATTGATTTTTGGATGTGTTGTCTTAAATATTATTTATTGTTATAAACTTCTTGTTTAAGTGTGATTGTGTAAATCATATATTAGATTTGATTCTAGTTATTTTTCCTTATTAGGACTTGTATTCCTTGGAGGAGAATTATTTCTTCTCTCTCTTATTACTATAAATAAAGGCACTGCGTAGGGGAAAAAACAACATCCTCTACACAACCCTACAAACACATCTTTCTCTCTATTCTTTCTCTGTGCCGCCGGCCTATTCCCCTATCAATTAAACATAGGCTACAATACGTTATCATCATGCTTCTACTGTTGCGCCCAGGAATCTGACGTGGAAGCTTTCTGCATCAAACTAGTTCACCAATATCATCACGCAATCAAGTTATTCCAAAACAACGATTTTTATCTCGATATTTTGGCAGCCCTGATAGCATAAACATTCATCATAATGCATGACCCAACTTTACATTTTTCAAATTTTAGATTCTACATAAATTGTGTATGCATTATATCTATAATTGTTGGATTATGTGAATTTGATATTGCCATGAATTGTATCAAATATATGTCCATGCATTAAATTATTTATATGAATATGCATTGAATTAATCTAAAATTGAAAAAAAAAATTATTAAAATATGGATTAAGGTTTCGTTCTAAACCCCTTCACCGTGTAAGTAGTGGCTGGCAAGCTGCCAAGCAGTCGAGCCATTAGCCTCAAGCATACAGCCTATGTGGCTAAGTTGAGCCGCAAAACCATGAAGCCGAAGCTATGGGCTCCTAGTCTGAAACCTAGAAAAAAACCCGACATCTTCCATGGCATCTTCTCCCTCATAGGTGGGCCTGCAGCCCCATCCTGACCTTCGGTATTCGTCCCGACGACCTGAAAATCATCTCTGATGGGTTTTTGACCGAGATTCGATCAAATCTCACCGGTTTTTCTTTGAAATTTCGAGTTAATTTTTCTAGGTTTTTTAAACACGCTGAGAGTCTCTATTCTCCATTTACCTCTATAGGTCACCTCAGGTATATATGTCCGCGAAGCACCAGATCAAATCCCATTTGGGCCTTTGTCTTTGGGCTTGCACCTACAACCCATTTTCTATGATGCTGAGCCTGCCTGCATGCTAGGCTCGTGCCTACCCCAGCCCATTTTTGGGCCTCGACCTCACAACACCAGTTCACTCAGCCCACTCGTGGGCTTTGGTCCAAATTTTTGGACCTCGAGTGTTAATTTCCTTTTTTTTAGGTACTTTTGTGTTTTATGATTTTTCATCTACACTTTAAATTTGGCCCGAAGTCAATATAATTAATTCCATTATAATAATAGACCTGAAATTCTATTTCTATATTTTCTTGTTGCATATTTCTGTATATATATTTGTGTTTGTCTGCAGGAACATATGAACCTGAAATTCATAATTATTTCGAAACTTGAAGTTCAGGAAACATGCCTTGTTTAAAAACCTGAAGTTTTCCTTAAAAACATCACCCATGAAAAGCCAAGGCTTTTTTCATGCGAATTTAAACCAATACATATCTATTAGAACCTGAATATTCTACTCCTATGTGAATAGATTGATTTTTTTTTTCTCCATTGCACTAATCACATCTTGTCCATTTATTTTGTGATAAGGGCATGTCGAATTTGAACAAACTCGACTTTACCGCTTTAGAGGTATTTGGAAGAAACTACCTCAAGTGGGTTTAAGATGTGAAGCTCTACCTCACTGCAAAGAAAGTCACTACCATGATCTTCATCTGAAGACATATTCATGACACACTGCAAATCAAGTACCTTGCTGAGGATGATCCACGAGCACTCTGGGTCGCTTTGGCTGATCGCTTTGATCACCAAAAGGACATCTTCTTGCCTAAAGCAAGATATGATTGGCAGCATTTGTGCTTCCAAGATTTTAAGTCTGTGAATGAATATAATTCTGAAGTTTGTCAAAGCCGATCACTTCTCAAGTTCTATAACGAGACATTGACTGAAAAAGATCTCTTAGAGAATACCTATTTGGCATTCTCTACTACTAATATTGTCCTGCATCATAATATATGGCTCAGAAGTTCACTAAGTTTTCAAATTTGATCCCTATTTTACTTCTCGCTAAAAAACAGAATCAGCTGTTGATGAAAAATTATTAAGCTCGACTTGGGGCGAATGTTGTGCCTGAAGCACACTATAACACAAACAATCACCCAAAATAGGTGTGGTATGAGCGGCCAGAAGTCACCCCATCAAGGTCAATAGAGCCAAGGCACATCTAAAGGAGGAAACCAAGCCCATAATCACTCTAACCTTTGCTCCCAATGCCCCAAACTTCAAGAATAAGGGCAAAGCACCTGAAACCATGGATGCAAACATGTGTTATCGTTGTGGTTCAAATGACCATTGGTCCCGTGTTTGCCGAGCTCCCCATAAAGTTGGAGTTGAATATCATTTTCGTCGTAAGAAGTTTGAATCAAACTTTGTGCAAGTGGACGAACCGGAGAGTACCAAGATGAAGGTTTCTGACTTTCAAAAGGCTATTACTCCTATGGAAGATTATAATCTTAGACAAACTATTTTTTTAGTTGAAATTTAGACAATAGGGCCGAATTCCACCTAGTGGCCGAACGCCCCTTTTGTTTTTGGGTTAATTTTTTGAACAATTTTCCTTTATATTTGGATTATTTGTTGGTGATTTGTTTTTAGATATTAAAATTTTAATTAATTACCATCCTTGAATACTTAAATTATTTTGAATGGATATTTGTTTTTAAGAACTTTTATGCATATGACCGATTCAAATTAATTTTTATTATAGGTATGACTAGTGGGAAAGTTAGTTATTTGGCAAATAGTGCAACCACGCACACCATTTTACGTGAACACATCTATTTCACTAACTTCATACCTAAGAATACACCTCTGACAACCCTTTCAAGCCTATCCAACCTGATCGAAGGATACAATAAGACACCTATAATGTTGTCCAATGGTACAATTTTGACCATTGATGAGACACTCTATTTTCCACGTTCCGAAAGAACGTTGTTGAGTTTCAAGGACATTATAGATAATAATTACCACGCTGAAACCTATGTAGAAAATAGAGTTGAATTTATGTGCATAACTTCCTACAAATATGGCCAGAAGCGTATTCTAGAGAAAATGAAGCATATCCCAAGTGATTTGTATACTATGACCATACGCCCTATAGAAAGTCACTATGTGGCCAACCCTACCTCTGGGACTGCACATGAAATTACACTTTGGCATGATCGTTTGGGACACCCTGGATGAACAACGATACGCCGTATCCTTAAATCATTACACGGGCATCCACTAACCTGAAGTTTAGGTTTGATTTAAGGAATCATATGTCAAACCTGCTTCATGAGAAAACTTATTATTAAGCCTTCTTATGACAAGATTCGTTTGAATCCTCTTATTTTTCTACAAAAGGATTCATGAGGATATTTGTGGACCGATTTACCCTCTATGCAGACCATTTAAATATTTTATGGTTTTGGTTGACGTTTCCACAAGTTGGTCACACGTATGCTTGTTGTCCACAAGGAACGCTGCATTCTCCAAACTGTTGGCTCAGGTTATCAAATCTATTCAATTGGATAATGCTGGAGAATTCACATTTAAAACTTTTGATAATTATTGCATGTCAGTTGAGGTTGAAGTTGAACATTCAGTACCCTATGTTCATACCCAGAACGGCCTAGTAGAGGCATTCATTAAGTGCTTACAAATGATTGCTCGATCGTTGGTCATACGTACCAAGTTCCGATCGCTGCTTAGGGCTATGCAATATTGCAAACACCCATGTTGGTCCGCTTAAGGCCTGTTGTGACCTAAACATATAACGCCATTCAGTTGGTTACCGGATACAAACCCAACATATCGCATCAACGCATTTTTGGTTGTGCGGTTTATGTGTCGATTTCGCCACCCTTATGTACAAAAATGGGGCATCAGTGAATGATGGGAATTTATGTCGAATATGATCTTCCTTCGAACATTTGTTACTTAGAACCTTTGATCGGTAATCTATTTACCGCTCGTTTTGCGGATTGTCACTTCTATGAGACAGTATTCCCGTCGTTAGGGGGAGATAAAAACGTCAATGTTCCTGAAAAACGACGCGAATTATCGTGGATGACTCATACTTTGTCTCATTTAGATTCTCGCACCGTTCGGTCTGAGATTGAAGTGTAGCGCATATTAGATCTCCATAGCATAGCTAAGAGCATGCCAGATTCTTTCATCGATTTAACGCGAGTGACAAGATCACATATTCTAGCTGCAAATGTGCCTGTAAAGATGGATGTACCAAATGTACGACGAATTTTTCTTCTAGAGGCCCGGGACGCCACTTGGGCCAATCCATATACATTAGCGTCCAACCAATCCTTTGCCCCTACGCAAAAGCATGGCAGACCTCTTGGTTCAAATGATTCATGCTCCCAGAAGAGGAAACCCACGACACAGGCACTTGAAGAGCCTACCGTGAATTCAACTATCGCTTACTCATTATATCCAACTCATAAGGAAATTCTAGATTAAGGAAGCATCCTTGGAGAGACGAATCCATCTTCCGAGAATCGTGAGATTTCGGTCCATTATGCTAGTTTGGATGGTGTTTGGTGTAGAAATGAGATGATTGTCGATGATGCAATAGCATATGCAATAGCTACTGAGATCATGTTAAACGATGACATTAAACCCCGTTCCGTTGATGAACGTCAATGTAAAACCGATTGGTTAAACTAGAAACAAGCAATCTAAATCGAACTCGATTCGTTTACGAAACGTAAAGTGTTTGGACTTGTAACTCCTACTCCTCCACATGTGAAGCTCGTTGGCTACAAGTGGGTTTTCATTCGGAAGAGTAATGAGAAGAACGAAATTGTGCGTTGCAAAGCTTGTGTTGTTGCGCAAAGCTTCTCACAACACCCCGGGATTGACTATGACGAAACTTATTCACCCGTTATGAATGTGATTACTTTTTGCTACCTTATCAGTTTGGTAGTTTCCGAAAAACTGATTATGCAGCTTATGGACATAGTAACTACGTATCTTTATAGGGATCTTGATACGAAAATTTATATGAAAGTTCCCGAAGGACTTACATTGACTAGATCAAATATTTCCAAACCTTGGAACATGTTCTCAATTCGGCTGAGGCGTTCACTTTACGGTTTGAAGCAATTTGGAAGAATGTGGTATAACCGTCTGAGTGAGTATTTGAATAGTCAGGGATATGTGAACAACGAACTATGCCCTTGTGTGTTCATTAAGAAGTCACATTCCGGTTATGCGATAGTTGCAGTTTATGTCGACGATATGAACCTCGTCGGAACTCCTAAAGTGCTCGCGAGAACTGCTGTGCACATGAGGTCAGAATTTAAGATGAAAGATCTAGGAAATACTTGATACTGTCTTGGTCTCAAGATAGAGCATCGTTTGGATAGAATCTTAGTAAACGAACTACACATAAAAGGTGTTGTGCTGCTTTAACGAGGATAAAGCAAAGCCTTCGAGTACTTCTATGGTCGTTCGATCGCTAGATGCAAAACTAGATCTCTTCCGTCCGAATGAGGATGATGAAGAGATTTTGGAACCTGAAGTTCCTTATCTAAGTGCAATAGGCGCTTTATTGTACTGAGCTCAATGCACTAGACCCAACATCTCATTCGCTATTAATCTTTTGGCAAGATACAGTAATGCACCAACACGCAGACACTGGACTGGTGTTAAAGACATATTTCGCTACCTTAAGGGTACTACAGATCTGGGCTTGTTTTATCCGTACAGATCCTCGAGTGATGCCGCACCTCCTTATCTCGAGTTGATTCTCGCTTTGTCGGTTATGCCGACGTATGATACTTATCTGATCCTTATAAGGCACGCTCTCAAACGGGTGATGCCTTTACCATTGGAGGCACCACAATCTCTTGGAGGTCAACTGAACAGACCTTAGTTGCCACTTCGTCTAACCATGTTGAAATTCTCACCTTACATGAAACAACTCGAGAATGCTTTTGGTTGAGAGCAATTGTGGGCCATATTTGAAGCTCCTGCGATCTTTACCCCGTTGTTAATGTCCCCATGACGATCTATGAAGACAATGTAACATGCATCGAACAGCTCAAGAAGGGTTATATCAAAGGAGACAACACCAAGCACATTGTGCCAAAGAGAACGTTTCAGAAGCTTGTTCAAGGATTTGGTATGCGTAAACTTTATGAGTTGTAACATTGCTAGTTCTCTTTGAAATTATGTCAAACTCAGGGGGAGTATCTTGAAGTATACTTGCTTGATCTTAATGTACTATTTTTCCCTACGATTAGAAGCATTTTTCCCACTGGGTTTTTACTACTTAACGAGGTTTTGACGAGGCACCCGCCTTAGGTTAATCATATCCCTGATGACATTCTGTAAACGTTTCATTTGACTTTGCATTACTTACACAATTTTCCTTAGACTATAAGTTTTATCCCTACTCGGGTTTTTACCATAGCCAAATGGTTTTTCATGAGACTTAGTTCCTTATTCAAGTTCTTACCTTATTGAGAATAACGTGTTCCTATAATCAATGTCGATGAGTCGACTTCTTCAACCTCTACTTGATGCCAAATCTACTTGAGTATTGACACACTCAAGAGGGAGTGTTATAAACTTCTTGTTTAAGTGTGATTGTATAAATCCTAGATCAGATTTGATTTTAGTTATTTTTCCCCATTAGGACTTGTATTCATTAGAGGAGAAAGATTTATTCTCTCTCTTATTACTATAAATAAAGGCAGTGGGGGAATAACAACATCCTTTACACAACCCTATAAACACATCTCTCTCTATTCCCTCTGTGCTGCCGGCCCCCTTCCCCTGTCAGTTAAACATAGGCCACAACATTTATGAAATTTTCAACTTAAAAAATTTTAACTTTAGATAAAATTAGATTTCATATGAACCGTTCGATTAGTTCATTATTTTCCAAAATATGTTTTAATAAAAACAATAATATTTAAAATAAGTAAAATTAAAGAAAAATAAAATAGTAAAACAAAGAAAAAGGCTAATTGCCAAAAGGCCAGTAAAAATATAGGGGACGTTTGTTTGCCCTTACTAAGTGTTACTAGACTAACTATTAGTCTAATCCCGTATTTGTTCCGTAATGGGATTATGTTTAATGAGATTAAAGAGGACTTGCATGGACAAACTCCTTCAATAGGAGTTCTTAGCAAGACCCCCCAATACCCATGGGATTACCAAGACCTCGTCTGCTCCGTCTCATCCTCTTTGCTCTCTTGAGCATTGACAACCACCATCACATCGCAACTCGCCAACTCTAGCAGGATCACACCACTAATCCATCACCACTCTCTCCCTCTCTCCTCACCTTGAACCCATAATTTTGAACTAAGGAAGATCCCGCTCTTACTATCGTCCGTCCAGCTCTAGCCGTTTGCTTCGCTGCGCTTCGAACTCGACCTCGGACTTGTCGGCTTCGCACGATTGATGGGATCTTGTGAACCCATCGATGGGTGAGCCACCCAGTGCACTTGAAGGAATATGGGAGACCAAAAACGTCAGAGCCTACGACAGCGATACAGACATTGGTTGGATTAGGATGACAGCGAAGTGTTCTTCGCCAAGGGCAACGACTTGGGATTCTTGTTTTCATTTGGTATTGATTTAAATTGGGTTTTGATTTCGACTAGGTTTGATGTGATTTGAAATTGGCATTTGATTTGCTCTGCTATTGTTTGAATGATCTGCAAGTGTGGAATGAATTTTCGGGAGAGAAGAAGAGAACTTAGAAAAAAGAAAAAGAGATTAAATAATAAAATACTAATATATATTAGATTAAATAATTGGAATTGTTATTGACACTTTAAAATTCTCATTCTACACTCCAAACTTTCTATACTTATAAAGAAAAATACAATTGTAAGAAATGTAGAATGAGATTTTTACTGTACCAAACACTTCATTAAGTTAGTCCAGCTTAATCTAGTCTAAGTCAATCCAACTTAATCTCTGAAGTTAGTCCAATTGGTTCAACAAACGTACCCATAAAATCTTAAAGTTCGTTACTCGGTTTATTCAAAAAATTATTTTGTAAAACATCATCCAACGGGCCCTCACTTGTCGGATTCAGCACGGTAGTTTAAACCATAATCAGATGGAAAGGATCACTTTGGTAACATTGGTAAAAAAGCAGACCAAATCAGCTAAATTGCAAAACGTAGGGACCATTTTGGTATTAAAAGGGCTCTCCGGTAATTTAAACGGAGTTAAATTTCTCACGCAAATCTCTCTCTCAAGCCAAATTACATTTCTTAGCGCGAGGGTTTTTACACAACTGCTTCTTCTCTCTCGCTCTGACTCTTATTTATGAAGCTCTCCAGCTCGCAGCAGCATCGCCTTCGAATTCTGGGTCGGATCTCCGATTAGGTAAACCCCTTTGGCCTTTCAAGCTGCCGCTTTTCCTAGTATTTTATTTTGCCGTCTACAATTTTTACTGTTCCTGAACTCAATCGCTGAAAAGCTGATTAATCGAATTCGAGGACCCGTCAGTGTCAGTTTTTGTTTTTTGAGACCGAAAATTTACGCCGTAAATTTAATTTTCTAGGGTTTTGGGACAGGATTTTCAGCTCAATTTTCATGCAAAAGGTCCAAGGTAGGGTTTTGTGATTTTTTTGGGGTTTTTTGTGTTCTAGTATGTGAAAATTGACTTGGGTTTTTGTTTAAATTGAATTTGGAAAAATGGGTTGAAATTGATAGTATTAATGCTTTAGTCAATTTTAGAAATTATTGTCACCGTTTCTCAAATAGAAAGTGCATGTCGACTCCATTTGATGTTTTAATGATTGGTTTACTTTGCCTAAACAAAATGCACTTATTTTGTCACTGCAATCAATGCTTCTCCCTTTCCCTCTCAGTAGTTGAGGGGGAGAGGTGTTATGGTCTTGTAACACACTAATCATGGGGGCGTATGAGATGTCGACAAGCGGTTGTAATCACTAGGCGGTCTTTGTGATATTTTTCCCCCATTAGGTGCTGAATATGCGGTACATCAAAACTGTAATTCTCAACAATATATATGCATTGCGATTCTGACTCCAAAATTTGAACCAGAGAATTCATTGTTTGGTATGCTATGATAGTTATACTGTTCGTTGATTTCACTAATTGCAGGGCAGTTCGAATGAGATGGCATCTTCACATAATGTTGAGTTGGAGGCAGCCAAGTTTCTCCACAAACTCATTCAAGATTCTAAAGATGAGCCTGCCAAACTTGCTACGAAGCTTTATGTGGTTCGTGTAGTTTTCTCTTGACAAATGGTCTTTTTAAATCTTAACCCCCACCCACTATTTGCTCCTATTTATTCTGACACGTATGTACATGTATTTATTTGCATTGTGTTTGGGAAATGCAGATACTACAACACATGAAGTCAAGTGGGAAGGAACATTCCATGCCATATCAAGTGATATCAAGGTAAAGGTTAATATTTTACACTCTATTTGATGGTATTTTGTTCATATTGGACTTATCATAGGGCAATCAGAAATTTTAAGATCATTATCTAGACCTGTGAAAGAATTTCAAAACTGTGCTAGCATTGTTATCATTTATATAGTGAATCCTAATGATAATTTACTTAATTATCTGATAACATCGAGATTGCAGTGTCCAAGAAAATAAGTTGTCTATACCTTTTAATCTGGAGGGGACGGCTGCATTTTCTTTTATTTGGTTATTTACGCCTCGCATTGAGGATTGTTGGATTATATCCAATAATATTGGTTAGGTAGTTAAATAGTTTACTTAGTTTTGGTAAAAAATAAGATTATTTCAATATTAAACTGCTTTAGTATGGAGATTGTTTTACATTAAGCTATGTTTCTTTCTTTTTTTGTGGTTAGCTTTTCTTATCACTACCTATTGTTTTAAATTTTTTCCAACACTACTATTTTTCGTGGATTTTCTTTTATTTTGTTAAATCAACTATTTGTGTAGAATGTCAACTCATAACCTGAAAATTTTGGTTTCTCACGGTTGATTTGTCAATTGGGTCTTCCTCCATCATCTTCATTTATTTGGGGGCTGTGAGGAGAGGGAGGGGGGGGGGGTTCTTATACTTTCTCTAACTTATCTTTCTCGATCCACTTAGGGCCATGGAGACTGTTATTAATCAGCATGGTCTTGATATTGAAGCTTTGAAGTCCTCACGCCTTCCTATGTCTGGTGGAACTCAAACAGGTAATTTTTCAGTCACATTTTGAGGTCAGTGTTGTTTTATTTCAATCAAATTGGCTTGGTCAGTGAGAGGTAATTGAAAGCCACTTTTCTGCAGCTTCTTCTCATGCTGTTGCCGTTGCAAAAGATTCCAAAGCAGGCTTGGCTGAAAATGAGATATCTAATATGGACAAGTTTTCTTTAAGTGGACCACCTGTTGGCCCTAGCAGTACAGGAAATGATTATTATCAAGGATCCGCAACTCATCGGAGTAGTCAATCTTTTGATCATGAAAGTCCATCTAGTTTAGACTCTAGGTCTGCCAATTCACAGTCACAAGAAAGGCGTGATACAAACAAACAGGTGAATCGAAAGGATGGTAAAAAACCCACCACTAAGAGGAAGAGGGGAGATACATCCATGCCTATGGAACCGCATCCTGAAAACCCTCAACATCTTGATACAGGAAATGCTGCAGTTAATACAAGGAAGGGAAAGACAAACAAGGTCGAACCACCTGCTGGTTTCTCAAGTAAAGGTGGTGAAACTGCTAGTTTTAATATTGGTCTGGGTGGTGGTCAAATGGAACATTTTACATCGTTCTCTGGAAGTATGAGACCACTGCTCAGAGCCAAGCAAGAAGGTCAACCTTCAGAAAAGCAGTTGGATGTGACAAATACTACCAATTCGATGTCTCGGGCTCTAAGTTCAAATCACCCTGAAGAAATGGAAGTTTCCTCTACTCATAATGCTTTAACAAAGCAGCAAGCCACTTCCATACCTCCTATACATGACACTATGGGCATATGGAATCAAAGTAAAGCTGGCTTTCCATTTGAAAAATCTCAAGTTCCCAGATTTTCTTCTAATGTTGCCATTCCAGGTAATATGTCAGCAGACATTCCAATGCAGCAGTCAACGTCTCCATCACCTGGATCAAGTAAGAATTTGGAAAAGCGTTGATATTATTGTGGAATTAACTTGTTGGAAATCAATGCATCTGAAATTTCAGCTCTCAAAATTGAAAATTTCCAAATAACCAGCATTAAAATGGTACTAAAAAATGGACCCCTTGGACTATGTCCTTAAACAATATCCTCTCCGCGGGATTATTTGAATGTCAAGTATGGTTGAATCATGTTGAAGATGACTTATCTATATTTTGGAAAGATATCTTCTTTTTCTTTTGTACTGAATTAATATACAAACAAATAAATTATTTTTAAAATGAGATTACTCTTATTAAGGCAGAAACTCTTCTACTATCTCCTGGTTTTTTGAGTAATTAAGGCCAACATGATAATATTGGAACTTCAGGCTCTTTTGGCAAGATTCAAGGAGGCGTGCCAGTTGCATCTGGTTCATACCAAGTAGCAGAACCTGGATTCTCAAGTCCAATCAATTACAGCAGCACATTGGCCTCGACTGGAAAGGTCTCTGAGCATGATGGAGGAAATACTAATATATTAGCGGATGGAAATAAGACATCTCAGGTCCTAAATCTGTATCCATTATTCCATTATGTTCTCCACTTTTAGGCAAAACAAGGGCATTGTGTTTAGTTGTGTCCATCTTGCTGAATTAAGTTGTTTCTAGTATTCTTACTTGATATACGAGGAAGACATACTAAAAGAAAACATAGCTAGTACAATATACTTACTATTTGTTTTCTTCTTTCAGATCTTGTGGAAACATTTATTTTTTACAATGCGTATATTGCATGTGGTTAGTGTGTGTGTGTTTTTTTTTCCTTTTTTTTTTTCTTTTCATTTTAGCAGTCTGCTTAGCTGGCATTGCCTTGTGTTTAGTTGATACCCTGTGGAAATCTGTTCTGCGCATGAAATTATTTGCTCCTATGATGTTTGAAAGTTTGTGCATATGGCAATTTGCAAGTTTGACACATTTGTTCATAGGCTGGAAGGCAAAATAGTGCAGTAGAAATGAGTATGCTGAGAAGTGCAGCTCTGAGAGATACTGGTAAATCCCCAGTTCACTTGGCTTCTGGATCTCCTGGCATGCCTTTCCAGGAACAGCAGTTGAAGCAGCTCAGAGCACAGTGCCTTGTCTTTTTAGCCTTCAGGTAGATAGTTATATTTTGGATATGATGTTGTGCTGTTTGGTCAAGATGCTATCCAGTTCAAATCTTCGTCTTTGTCGGGTTAACTGTGGTGTTTTGCATGCAGAAATGGTTTGATGCCAAAGAAACTACATCTTGAAATTGCACTCGGTAACATTTTCCCTAAAGAAGGTAACTATTTTCATTTTTTTCTTTCTAAATCCTCAATTTTTACTGACTTGCAGCCCTAGAGCTTTGTATTTTCAGCCTTGATGTGTTAATTTAAAAAAAAATTCAGGTGGCAATACAGATGGATCTCGTAAGGAGTTCATTGACCATAAAGGAAAAGCGCAGTTTTCAAATGAGCCAAATATCATTTCTGATGCTACTACACCATATGGAAGACTTAGCAATGAGAGGGAAACTGATAAAATGCTGCCCGGTGCCTTGTCCACCGGAAAGTTCCCTGAGACTGACTCTTTGTTCATAGAAACTGAGAACCCGAAAATGGAAGAAAAAAATGGCCCACCTCCAGATCACTTTGTACTTGCAGAAGAAAGAAACCATCTTATTGGTTTACAGAAACCAGAATCTGAAATACAGACCCATGAGACCACAATCTCGCCAGCATGTTTAACCATTTCATCACAGCATCCTGAATCTTCAGGTGCAAGGAGTGGTTCAACTGTCAGTAATCCTTTGGACAATATGGAAAATGGACATTTGCAACTTGGAAGGGTCCCAAATCTTAGCAGCAGCAATGTCATGGGGAATCAGTATACAGGTAATCACCCGGCTTCTTTTTCACTCAGAGATTCTTGGAAACCGATTTCTGGAATTGGAAATGATCATCACACAGCAGGTGCATCAAAGGATGCTCATATCCTACCGAAACATTTATCTCAGGGTGAGAACAATATATTTAAATCAGTCTGTACTTTTTCTTTGTACTGATCTTGCTAGTTCTGGTAATTATGGTGTAGATGGTTTATAGGTATTAGTATTTCAAAAGAAATGCTTTTTGGGTGTATGAAATCTTTTTTGAATCTCTGAAAAAATACCTTTTTCAACTGCAGGACAAGCAAAGAACGGTAACCATGCTGATTTGCCACCTTCACCAAAGTACACTATGTCAGAAAAGTGGATTATGGATAAGCAGAAAAAGAAGCTTTTGGATGAACAAACTTGGATTCTAAAACAGCAAAAAGCGAAGCGAAAAATTGCGACATGTTTCCACAAATTAAAGGTCTGTTAGAAAAACATTTGTGGCTTCAAATATTGGTTGTTCTTTCATTACCCCAAAAACATTTTTTTTATTCCTGCCTGGTATTTGTTATGGGCTTAAATTGTAGTTACTGAGTATTTTTTTCGGGGAAAAGAAAAAGAGGGCCGGGGGGGGGGGGGTGGGGGTTGGGGGGGAGAGAGAGAGTTTGGGGTTTGGGGTTTGGGAGCGATACCTTAGTCCCCTTTCTGGACTTATGTGAAATACAAAAGGGATCATCTTCACACATTTCAGGTAGAATTATGCTGATGCAGATGTGGGTTATGCCATTTGGCTAGGTCAGTGTACCCTTGCACCCAAGTTCGAGCCCCCCTCTAGTAATAGAGTAGTTTAGAATAATCTAAAAAAGTATTATGCTTATTTGTACTTTAAAACTGATCCAACTGTGTTAGAAGTTTCAGGGAATGATTGATTGAATTCAAGAAAGTGGTTAGTATGGAAAATTGTCTCCAGAATGCTAAGTGTCATGTATGTATGCAATGAAAACAATGGAGCCATCCAGAGAAGTTAAACCATTTATAAAATTTTGTACCTTGTTTCTTTGTGAGAGTAGCATAAAGAAGGTTTTGCGGGTCAGGCTTAAAGGTAAAATTTGAAAGCAATGCTCGCACTAAAATTACTTGATTATAGGTGCATCTCTGCTGGAAGAATAGAAGAATCAAATTCTTTGGGCCAGTTTACTTATTCAGTGAGTTGGCACCTCATAGCTTGTATGATGCACGGATCAGATTGTAAGAGACGCATAAAAAAGAGAACATAACCAACCATGTATTGCCGTGTTTGTTTTGTTATGAACTGCATCACAACTGTGTTTACATGACGCTGTACAGAGTTGCACAAGAAACGTTTTGGGCACGTCATAATGTTCACATCACTGAAGGGATAATGTTTTTATTTTATTTTATTTTTTGTTATTTTTCATGTACTTTCATTATTCCTATGTCTCACTCTTCAAACAATACATCGGTTACGGAAAGGAATTTACTCAACTACTTATCTTGTTTATCTTGTATTTTTTAAGCTGTTAAAATGATCTCCATATCATGTTTTGACCAAATACTTATCTTATATATACTCAATTCTCATCTATGCGTATGAATATATCTTTGCAAAATGATATATTCAACTCGATGCATGGTGTGATAGATTCATTTATTCTATTCTTAATATTGTATTTGCCTCATGTACTGCATTTTACTACTCGTAGGAAAATGTGAGCTCTTCTGAAGATATATCTGCAAAAACCAAAAGCGTCATAGAACTGAAAAAACTACAACTCTTGGAGCTGCAATGCCGTCTCCGAAGGTTATTGATTATCCTATACAGGCTTCCAAGTGAAGACCAATTACTCCCTCTGTCCCTTTAAAGAATTATCTGCGTTGCCGAAACATAAATTTTAAGTACCACTTTAATGCTTTCTTACCAAATTATTTGGAACTATTTTAATGGTTTTCTACAGATATTTAAGTAACCATTTAATGCTTTCCTACTTCTCGGGTGTTTGCATTCAATTGTTTCTCATATTTTTAAATCTAAAATTATGAAGTATTTCATATCAAATTCATTTAAATAGATGACTAAGGGTTGTGGAAAAAATGGAAAGAAGTTATTTAATCTTTTACAGCGGGTAAAGTTCTTTTCAATTCCTAAAAGAGAAGCGTGGACCATTATTTTCGGACAGAGGGAGTATAAATTTATCTTTTCAGTCTAATTAGTGCAATTCTTTTTTTCTATATAATTTGTTTTATTTCCCAGACACTTAAAACCATGTTTTGATTTGTTTGGGCAGTGAATTCTTGGGTGATTTCTTCAAACCAATCAATACTGAAATGGATAACTTGAGAAGTTGTAAGAAATATAGACATGGTAGGAGGATAAAACAACTTGAAAAGTTTGAGCAAAAGATGAAGGAAGAGCGACAAAAGAGAATTCGGGAGAGGCAAAAGGAGTTCTTTGGTGAAATTGAGGTTCACAAGTATGTATTATATCTTTGTCCAGTGCGCATCAATATTTATAGCATTCTATGTTTTTGAGGAGCTATAGGAATCATTTATCCATTTCTCAGTTGATTTGGTTTCCAAAGTGTTCTGAGCAGTTTCTGACTTGCTTTCTAATCTGGACTTCAGGGAAAGACTGGACGATGTGTTTAAACTTAAGAGAGAACGCTGGAAGGTTTTCAATAAATATGTGAAGGAGTTCCACAAAAGGAAGGAACGTATCCATCGTGAGAAGATTGATAGGATCCAACGTGAAAAGATAAATTTATTGAAGATCAATGACGTGGAGGGATATCTGCGAATGGTGCAGGTATGTTCTAAGTTTTTACTGACTTCAGCATTGCTTCTTAAGTTTACTCTTTTTACATAACCTTTTTGAAACTCATGCTAGGATGCCAAATCTGACCGTGTTAAGCAACTTCTCAAAGAGACTGAGAAATATCTTCAAAAGCTCGGTTCCAAACTACGAGATGCAAAGGCTTTGGCAAGCCGATTTGAGCATGATGTGGATGAAAGTGGAACTGCAAGTGTAGTGGAGAAGAGTGAGCCTACTTTTGAAAATGAAGATGAAAGTGACCAGGCTAAGGCAAGTTTATTCTCTCTGCACTTCACTTCTTAGTTAAGTCCATGCTCATTTTGTTATTTTATTTTTATTTTGCAGCATTACATGGAGAGCAATGAGAAGTACTATTTGATGGCTCATAGGTGCTGATATGGCTTCTTTGTCTTGGGTTTATTGTTGATTAAACTTTGTTTGCTGCTTTGGAATCGCTATTCCTCACTACCTAACATTTACTTAGTGGTGGTTGAACTGAGCTAAGCTCTCGTTCCTTTTATTAACCCCTGTTTAAAAAATTTCCTTTATGACCATAACTCTTGGAATTTTTTTTTTTTAAGAAATAAAGTCTGGCTTTCTTGAGGCTGTCAATTGTACTACTTTCCCCTTTACTTGCTCTGCCAAAGTATCTTACAATCAACATTGATTTTTGCAGTATAAAAGAGACTGTTGCTCAGCAGCCATCTATTCTTACTGGTGGAAAATTGAGAGAGTGAGTTGAATGTGCTTTGTTAGATTCATATATTTGGAAATATATATTTTTGATGGTTGTGGAGGGGTAAAAGTTTGGATTTTTTCCTAAACTGTAAAATGGTGTTATTCAATAACAATTTTATAATTGTTGTATCCATTTTGCAATGATTGAGGAAGTGCTTTTATCAATGCACAGGTGTGAATCTTTTCAATAACAGTATTTTTGATCTTCAGGTATCAAATGAATGGCTTAAGGTGGTTGGTATCACTATACAACAATCATTTGAATGGTATTCTGGCTGATGAAATGGGCCTAGGTAAAACTGTTCAGGTAGGGATTGATTCTCAATCTCCCTAGACTGATGGCTATTTGTTTCCTGTTTACACATCTAAACTCTATAACATGTTTGTTTGTAGGTAATTTCATTAATTTGTTACCTGATGGAAACAAAAAATGATCGAGGACCATTCCTAGTGGTTGTGCCATCTTCAGTTTTACCTGGATGGGAGTCAGAAATTAACTTTTGGGCCCCTAGTATTCTTGGAATTGTCTATGCTGGCACCCCTGAGGAGAGACGTAGGCTATTCAAGTAATCACATAAGACCGAGCAGCTACCTCTTTTTATGTTTTACTTTAGGTATACAGTGGCTCAGGAGTTACTTTACATTGCAGGGAAAGGATAGTTCAACAGAAATTTAATGTCCTCCTTACGACATATGAGTATCTGATGAATAAGCATGACAGACCAAAACTAAGCAAAATACACTGGCATTATATAATAATTGATGAAGGTCACCGGATAAAGAATGCTTCCTGCAAGTTAAATGCCGAGCTTAAGCATTATCAGAGCTCTCACAGATTGCTGTTAACTGGAACTCCATTACAGGTTTCAGGCTTTTTTATCTTGTGCTCTTCTTTTGTTGTTGTTGGCACTCGTTCTGTGATGGTGTTGTGAATGTGTATTGTCTCCTTGGTTTGTGTAATAATGTGATATCCTGATTACCTTTTATTTTTGTGTTTGATTAGAATAATCTCGAGGAGTTGTGGGCGCTACTAAACTTCTTGTTGCCTAATATTTTTAATTCGTCAGACGATTTTTCTCAGTGGTTCAACAAACCATTTGAAAGTGGTGGTGATAACTCAGCTGAACAAGTGAGCTTTGGAATATTGTATTTGAGTCATTGACATTCTCTATGACTCCTGTTGCATGAAAATCTTATAGTTATGCATTTGTTGTTGGCTTATGTTGACAAGGCCTTGCTGTCTGAGGAAGAAAATCTATTGATCATAAACCGTCTTCATCAAGTACTTCGACCATTTGTCCTCCGGAGGCTGAAGCATAAGGTACCCAAAATGTGTTTTTGGCTTATTAATAGCATTTGCCATTTGAAATGTGTTTCTTTGGTACATATTGCCATATTGGGTTCGTATGTCCTTGTGTGGATTTAGTATCACTATTATGATGTGTAGACATACAGGCATCCATGTTTGGGGTTCTCCCATGTTTGTGGTTCTCCGGAGTTCTTTGTGTATCCATTTATGTTGGTGCTCCGGGCAAGGAAGCTTTTTTGCCATCATAACTTTTGTAAATGACTTTGTGTCTTTTCCATGAGAATGTCACATGTCAGTCATTTTAAGAACTAAGGGGCTCCTTAGTGCGCAGGAGTAGACTGGTTTGAACTATTGTTTTGGGCTGGTCTGACTTGGATTGGACCCAGTTTAGTAATGTCTTATGTTTGTTCAGTGTTGGACTAAGAAACTAGAGAAATTTCTATATATTATGTATTTAGCATATGATCGAGCTGTACTGCTATAGTTCTTAAGATTTAAATGACCATATATGTATCAACTAATGGTAACTTTCCAAATATAATGAAACATCTGAGGTAAGTAAATTAATTAAGATAAATTAAATGTCTTAGTAAATTGAACATAGATAAATAGTGTATAGTTTGTTTCTTCAATGAACTAGTTTTTTTTTTTTTTCGTTTTAGGGAACAATGAACTCAGTTATATAAGTTCATTTATTTTATTCCAAGCCAACTTTTATCACCTGCATCCAATTTATCCAGAAATTAATAATTCATAGGTCCAAGCCATACATATAAACTGCAGCCAGCTTTGTTCGTTGGCTTCCTTCATTTGATAATAAAGCTTAGGTAAAGTAGTCTGTGAATTTGAAAAATGCTGATTAAATGTTTCCCAACCCTACCAAAATAAGAAGACAGAATAAGTGGGTGCGATCCCCGCGTCTTCTGACTCTTCTCTGAAGTGGACCTGCCCTTTCTAGTCTAACTACCAAACATGTGATAATTTCTTAAATAAGCCAGCCAGCGTCTTTTCTGGGTTATGCTTGTAAAGGATTTAGCTTGTTCTATACTAAGAACGCGGAGATGGGTGTTGAACGAAAAAATCCTTGTTAATTTCCTTATTTTTGTCTAGAAGGAACGTGTAGACTTAGCCGCTTAATTAGGATATGCAAATGTAAGTCGATCATCAATTTAATGATGCATGATTGATGAGGTCCAATATGGCTTGACTCCTGGATATTTTATTTGGGTGCTTAGTGCCTTTACCGGTTATATTTGATTTTTTATGGTGTTTGTTACATCGAGAACTTTGGTATAAAATATATTGCTTCTGGGGCCTTGGTGACGTTTTATCGAAGTTTGTGTGTTATCGTTAACAAACCATTCAATTTATTAAACTTGAGTATGGAAAGTCACGATATTAATGTTCTGGAATTTTAAATACTTCAGGTTGAGAATGAACTACCCGAAAAGATTGAGAGACTTGTAAGATGTGAGGCTTCTGCTTATCAGAAGCTTCTAATGAAGAGGGTAGAAGACAATTTGGGTACAATTGGAAATTCTAAGGTATTTTAATTCTCACTTCCATTAGACAGGTGAATTCGAATCCGTATGTTATTATAATATCTGCATATTGGTTGCAGGCGCGGTCAGTGCACAACTCTGTTATGGAGCTTCGCAATATATGTAATCATCCATATCTCAGCCAGCTTCATGCAGAGGAGGTATGTTCTTTACCTGTTCATTTGAAGTTCTTATTTGCTCTCCTAAAGATATTGAAAGGGACAAGAAGCAGTTGTCGTTGTTACCTTATGCTCTCAAGGCTTTCCCTTGTTCTTCCTGAGTTCCCAATTAAGATAAACTTCTTTATCTTATTGCTTCTTGTAGGTTGATAACTTAATACCAAAGCATTATCTTCCCCCAGTCATAAG
The DNA here is from genome assembly GCF_019419815.1 of Pyrus x bretschneideri. Classification (NCBI taxonomy): domain Eukaryota; kingdom Viridiplantae; phylum Streptophyta; class Magnoliopsida; order Rosales; family Rosaceae; genus Pyrus; species Pyrus x bretschneideri. Next base: position 8,817,675 of record NW_025999798.1, read on the forward strand.
GCTTTGTGGGAAGCTTGAGATGCTAGATCGACTACTTCCCAAGCTAAAAGCCACAGATCATAGGGTATGGAAGGCTTTTTCCCGTTTCTAGTGACATGATTTTTTTTGTTTAACTATCATCTCATTCTTTAATATGTATTCATGTCTCTTTGGAATATTCTAGTATTTTGGTTTGATATCGGACTACAACTTAATGAAACTTGTCATTGTGCAGGTTCTTTTCTTTTCGACAATGACTAGGCTACTTGATGTTATGGAGGAATATCTTAACATTAAGCAATATCAGTACCTTAGGTTGGATGGACACACATCTGGGGGTGATCGTGGTGCCCTAATTGATACGTTCAACAAACCGGATTCTCCCTATTTTATATTTCTTCTTAGGTGATTCTTTATGTTTTGTGCAAATTATTATTTTTTGTATGCTTTTACCAGGTGGTTCAATAGTTAATGGAACCTTGGGTTCTAGGAGGTTTTAAGATAACCATCCCCCTCCCCCCATTTCCCGCTTTTATTGTTTTACCTGAGAAGTCATAAAGGGAGAGATTTAGGTTACACCTTACATGTGAAGGGGAAGCAAAAAAGGGCATGTTTGGTGGCGGCAAAAGCACTTTCAGATAAGGGTGTCTTTTATTTTGTTTGTCTGAAATGGGCATAGGTTTTTGGGGTTGAGAGGAGCCCTTTAGTACTTTCTCAGGAAGCACTGCTAGGTATATATGGAGGATCCTTTTTTTTTTTTTTTTTTTTAATGAAAGTTCGTATGTGCCTCTAACAGATGCACTTTATACAGAAGCACTCCCAAATAGACTCTAAAAATCCTGCATTAATTTTTTAATGTCACTGAGTTACGCTACTGCTATATTTTTGCCCGAGTCCACTTTTAGGGGTTTGCTAACAAGTAGAAAATAGCAAATGGAAACTTTAAAAGCTTTGATGTGCTGTTCACATGTCTTGATGTTTATCTGCATGTGCTGTTGTCTGTTATAATGGTACTGACATTCGTATGATTTTGATAGCATTCGGGCTGGTGGCGTTGGAGTAAATCTTCAAGCTGCAGATACAGTAATCATATTTGACACTGATTGGAATCCACAGGCAAATCGTTGTTCATTAATTTAAATTACGAGTTTTAAACATACAATTCCAAGTCTCAAGTTTTTAGTTTTTTGGTTGGTAAATCTTCAGGTTGATTTGCAAGCACAGGCAAGGGCTCACAGAATCGGCCAGAAGAGGGAAGTCCTTGTTCTTCGGTTTGAAACGGTAGACACTTTCCCCCTTGGTTATGTTTGAAGACAAAGTACATCTATAACTCTTCTGTTTATATCTTGAAATTAAATTGTTGCTACTTTAGAGTTTTATATCTAACAAATTGAATTTTTTCTTTTGCACAAGGTTCAAACCGTTGAAGAACAAGTCAGAGCTGCAGCTGAGCACAAGCTGGGAGTTGCGAATCAGAGCATTACTGCTGGTTTCTTTGACAACAATACAAGGTTAGTTGCCTATATACGTGCTCTGTTGAATACTTCTAAAGCTGTTTCTAAGTATTCCCGAAATTCTTTTACGACAGTGCTGAAGACCGAAGAGAATATTTGGAGTCCCTTTTGCGTGAGTGTAAGAAAGAAGAAGCTGCACCTGTATTAGATGATGATGCCTTAAATGATCTTTTAGCTCGCAGGTAGATAGTTTGATGATTTTGTTGTTTATCTTTCTGCCCCTTCTTTCATGCAACTGTTCATCTAAATAAGGTGGACGGGTTAGATCCATCATTCCTGTTCCAGCTAAAGCATGTCCATCATTTTGGAGAAAAAAATTCCGTGCATGGGTTTCTTGAAAAGATTGAGCCACTGTAGACTATGGTATCTAATTGTTTTCTTTTGACTTTGTTGGCATTTAATGTTTGTCATAAAGCAATCATGAGTGTTCCCCCCTATTTTTTATTTTTCCCCTCCTGGTAGTATTATCTACAAACTGAGAAGCGGTGGAAATTTCGCAATCAAAAGTCATTGTGGAATTTATTACTGATTAAATTGCAAAACCATTGTTCTCCTGTCTGATTTTGTTTGTCACTGGTTTAACTGTCATTATTACATTCATATGTTTGAAAAGCTACTCCCATTTCAAATGAGGCAAAATTAATTTACTTATTTGTTGTTTTTCTTCTACTTGATTTTTTGTTTGAAGTAGATATCAATGATTTTCCCTTTTCTTGTAGTGAGCCAGAAATTGATGTTTTTGAATCAGTTGACAGAAGAAGGCGAGAAGAAGAGATGGTATCCACTTAATCATTTGCTGTCAATGCTGTCTATCTCTTTGCTTTTACATTGTACAAGTATCCTTGTATATTATCGAAAGCTATCTGCTTCTCTTAAGTGGCAGCTTTATAAAAATTTTAATTTTGCAGGCAACATGGAGAAAGTTGGTATGTGTAAAAAGCATGGATAGTTCGGAGACTCTACCTCCCTTGCCTTCTCGCCTTGTTACAGATGATGACTTGAAGGAGTTCTGCGAAGCAATGAAGGTATATGAGGTTCCAAAAACTGGTGAAAGGTCTAATGATGGGTTAAAGCGGAAGGGTGGATCTCTCGGGGGCCTTGATACTCAACGTTATGGCCGGGGAAAACGGGCAAGAGAGGTTTGTTTGTCATTTAGCATAAATTTTTCCTCTATATCCTTGTTTTTCTTATACCACAAAACTTGATAGTTGAGTATGAACCCGTTTCTTTGAATGCTATTTAGGTGCGTTCATATGAAGAGCAATGGACAGAAGAGGAATTTGAAAAGTTATGTCAAGCCGAATCACTGGATTCCCCTACAAAACCAAAAGAAGAAGCTACTGAGACAAACATGCCAAAAGATGACAGTGGGTCTGTGGTGGCTGTTTGTGAAACAGAACTTCCTGCTCCACTCCCACCACACATATTGTCACCCTCAGTGGAGCTTTCCCAGATGCCGCAAAGTAAAGAGGTTACCCCACCAGTTAAACGAGGCCGTGGAAGGCCAAAAAGAGCAACATTAAATCAATCACCAGCTGCAATGGTTCTTACAGCACCTTCTGGAACTATTAAAGTGGATATTGGGTTGCAAAGAGGGATGACATCTAGCCCTGCCACAAACTCGGGCCCTGATTCAACACCTACTTCTGCTAATGCACAGAATATTGGTGGAATTGTACAACATACTAGTATTGTGGCCTCACCTAATTCTCAGGCAATTGCTCCTAAACCTTCTGTTACTCCTGATTCTCAGACGGCCGCTATTAGCCCTTCTCCATCAACACAGTCAAGAGGAAGAGGTCGGAAGGCTCAAAGTGGACCAGAAGTACCCAGGCGTAGGGGAAGGAAACAGGCGCCAATATCACCTGGTGTTGGTGGAGTATCTGGTCTTGATCCAAAACAAAATGAAGCATCACAGAACATATCTGTGAATCCACTAGAAAATCAAGCCCTTGGCATGAGTGGAACTGTTTCTAGTACTTCCGCAGTCCAACAACCTGAGTCTTTTTCTGGATCTGCTCCTTTACAAGGTCTGAATGGGGCTGATCATCAACTTGGTGATGTTGTAGCTTTGAGTTCTCAGCCAGCCCTTTCTTCTCCGTCTGTTGCTTCTTTGTCTCAGTCTTCTCCTTCCCCTTCTGTTCCCGAGCAAATGAAAGGGCAAGATCGGAAGGTTCAAGGTGGCGTAGGGGCACTGCGACGTAGGGGAAAGAAACAGGCGCCAATATCGCCTGCTGTTACTGATGTGTTAGGTGGTCAAGATTTGAAACCCAATCTGCAACCACAGGATAAACCTGGGGATTCATCTGGAAGCAAAGACATTGCCATGCAAAGTAAGCAAGAGGCTGATGGTTTAGCTGGTCAGGATCTGAACTTAACCGAAGAGTCAGTAAATTTGGCCCAATCCAAGCAGATAACAAGCTCAACAATGATGCATGATACATCTGTCAGATCCCTTGGTAAATACTTTCATTTATGCACACCTGAAATAAAAATTTCAACTGAAATCATGATTATATTTTCCTCACATGAATTAATTTAACATTTGACAGGTCCTGCTTTGGGAGAAAGTCAAAATGTTGTCGCATGCAATTCTGCTGTTACAGTGAATGAAGGTGCTGCAGCACCGGCTATTCCAACTCCCTTAACTGCACCTCCATGTACTCCTTTAATTGAATCCTTTCCCAATTCAACTGCCGTGGAAAACACCGGTGAGGCGAAATATGATGTTGCTAAGACTGCTCCTAGCTCTCAGTCAATGCCTTCCAATCCTTCTGCTCGTCTAGCTTCTCGATCTCTCACTCCTTGCTCTTCTGAAACAGTACAAGTCAAAAGACAAGGTCGAAAGACTTCAAACAGAGCCGAAGCACCTCGTCGTAGGGGAAGGAAGCAGGCTCCGGTGTTACCATCTGTTTCTGATGGTCCAGCCAGTCAGAATCCAAACTTAAGTTTACAATCACAGAATGCATCTGCTGATACATATGGGAGTAAGTCTGCTGCACTGAGAGGTAAGCAAGGTACTGATGGACAGGAGTTGACAAATGTTACTCAAGACCAGGCAAGTCAAGCACATTTAGTGGGTCATGATCCAAAGAGAAAAGAGCAGCCAGTCTTTTCAACCCACAATAAGCAGCCTGCAAATTCATCGTCAACGCCTGACGTTCCTCCAGGATTCCCTGATAAGAGTTCTGCTTTGGGCCGTATCCAGACTGCTGATGTAAGTGATGTTGCTCGTGTGATGAAGGAGGTCTTTTCTGGAACACGTTTGTCAAAACCTAAAATTCCCGAGTCATCTGTGAGAGAGGGTAAGGTTGTCCCTTGTGTACCTGTATCAAGCAAGGCTCCTGTGGAATTAGCCAAAAACCAATGTTTGGAGGATAAGGCATCTCCCACTGTGTCAACTTTGGAAACCGCAGCCCATCTACTTGACCTCCCAGCGAATTACGAAAAGCAATCTAGGACTGGTGTTAGTGCAGAAGGGGAGAGGGACAAACCACCTGCTTTGAATGAAACCCATGTTCCCATCACAAATATGGACCAAGACTCAACAGCTGTAGGTTCCACTAAAGAAATGGAAGACTCAAAACAACTCTGTGTTGATGGTTCAACTATGGTGAGTAAAACAGAGACTGTTGTTCAGACATTGTATCGAGATGTTGATGTGCCTGCTTCTAGTATTGGGTCCTCTGGGGGTGAGATGAATTCATCTTTGGTATTTGAAAGTAATATTGAGCATCCTCAGGTGATTGGGAGTGATTCCGGAAAGAAAATTGAATCTTTTTCAGGAGATTCTCATAAATCCTCGTCTGTTGAGCACCCTTCAATTTCCAAGGACACTGAGAATGCTAGTCTTCATCTTGTTGTTACACCTCCTGTTCCTGGGGTCCCAGTTGAGTCAAGTGAGGTAGGCCTTCCTGCTGTGGTTGATTCTGAAAACAAAATAGGGAGTTATGCTAAAGAGAATCCAACATCTCCTTGTATTACCAAGGATGCTGGCCATCATTCTGAAGACCCTTCACCTATTACTTCAAGTCCAGATCATTTAGTTGTTGCTCCTGGTATTACTGAAATGACTGACATAAATTCAGCAGACAAATCGGAGCATTCTTCAAAAGAGTCCCAAGAATCTTCCCCTCATGATAGAAAAACCATTCTATTCATGTCATCTGAAAATGTTTGTCCTGGAGAAAGTGCACCCTTGTCTGTGGGTTTAGAGGATGTAGTGCCTCCTGTTAGGGCTGAAGATGACCCTGGAAGAAAGAATAAGCCTGCTTCAGAAGGTTGCGCACAAAACTCTCCTCTGAGCCATGGTAATTCCACAATTATTCTGGCAATGCTAAATCTTGATTCTAGTGGGGGTTCTCTTGACAAAGTTGACATGCCTTTTACAGAATCTGAAGATGTTAATCGTTCTGGTGAAGGTGTTTGTTTAAATTCAGAAATTTCATCCAAGATTGATGATTCTGAAGCTTCTCATGAATCAAGTGGTGGCGATTTAGGGCGTAATACCACTTTGCATGTAATTCCTTCTGAAAAGGGCATCTTGGAACTTGGAACCGAAATGATTGGGGATGGTAGTATTGATGTTTGCGATATGGAAGTGGACCCTGCTGAGGGTGATCACATGGATATTTCTCATGCTGGTAGTTGTCCACCTGAAAAAGTATTGGACATGGTTTTACCCTCATCTTCATTGGTAGTGGTGGGAGAAATTCATGAATCATCTGATAGAGCTCAAGTTGGTAGCTATAAGGCACAGGAGAACCCAAAAGTTTCTAGTCCTGCCTTGGTTGTTTCTCAGGATGTTATATTTGTATCAGAAGATAAATCAAAAGTCTTGCCGTCATCTTCTGTAGGGGAAGCGGAAACAGTGGAGGGCTCATCTGTGAGACGCCAAAGTAGCAGCTCACAATCTCTAGTGGAACAGAATCACGCTGTCACTGAAATGGATGTTAAATCGCCACAACATATCTCTGAAAAAATTGATCTTTCTTCATCTTTAAACACAGGGGAAGAAAAGATTGAGGGTTCATCTGAGAAGAGGCCAAGTTGCAGCTCAGTACTACCGGAAGACACAAAAGGTTCTGAAGCTTTAACAGTTGTTCAGATGGATTTCTCTCAGGTTCATGGAACTGTGCAAGAGAATATTGTATCAGAAGTTTCTAGAGCCAAAAGAGATGCTCTAAATGATTCATCTCAGATTGATGGGAATCTACCGGAAATGAGTGTGACTGGAAACTTAGATTCTCCTCTATCTTTAGTGACAGAGGAAGGAAATACTGGTATATCTGGAAAGTTTCCAGTCGGCGGTCCAGTACCAGTGGAAGAAGAAAAGATTGATGGAACATCTGTGAAACTTTTCGGTGGGAGTTCAGACTTATTAGGAGAACCGAAAGGATCTGATACTGAAATGGATGTTTCTCTGGTTAGTGAGCTCCAGCCCGAAAATTTATCAGAAAGTGATATTCTGTCTTCATCTTCTGTTGTAGTTAAGGAAGGAAAGGTTGAGTGCTTATCTGAGAGCGGTCCAGCCAGATCAATAGTGCTGGGGGATGCATCTGAAGCTTTAGTTTCTGATAAAATGGTTGTCTCTGAGGTTGACACATTTGTGCCCGAAAGGATGCTAGAAGATATGCCTTCATCTTCCTTGACAAAAGAGCATGGAGGAACTGAGGGCTCTACCGAGAAGGGTCAAGATGGCAGCAACTCAGTACAACTTGAGGAATCAACTGGAAAGGAAGATGAAATGGATCATCCAAGGGAAACACCCAGATATTCTGGGGATTTGCTTGTAAAAGAAAGTGTTGATTCAGAAGAGGAGGTTCAACGGTTATCCAAGAAGGAAGGTGTAAGGAGCTCAGCGCAGCTGTTGGAATCAATGGTTTCTGAACCTGAAACGGGTGATCATTCCGATGCATCCAAGGTTCGTAGCACTCATTCGGAACTAAGATGAACAATTTTTATCAATTTTATTTTTTCAAATAAATAGGTCTGTACCTTAATGTTGGAACCTACAAGGGTGAACCTCCTCCCTGTTGCCCAGCGCAAACCTCTCTTATCTCAGAACTTCCTACTAAACAGAATTATAAACTGTAATATCTCGAAGTATATAACAATTACTTATGAAATTCAAATGCACATGAATGTCCACAGACAATCACAAAGCTGGTTTATTGCTATTAATTTCATTACTAATGTATAATGTTATGTGTATGACTCAGGTTGGCATGGTACCACTAGAAGATACAATGGCGGAGGATGTTGACCTGCCTGCATCCTCGATAGAGACTGAAGGAAAGGGTATAGATCGTCCATCTGAGGTTCTAGACGGCAGCTCAGTGATGGAGGGTCCAAAAACACCTGTAGCTGACAAGGATACTCAGGTGAATGCTCCTGATACTTGTGAGAGGGAGCCAGAAGTTGTGTCTGAATCTGTGGACATGCCTCCGGTTACCTCGACCGTGGTGGATGATGGTGTCAAAGGTTCATCAGAAGCAGTTCCCATAGGCAGCTCCAAAGCACCAGAGATGTTGGAATCTGAAGCTAAAATATTTGATAGTGTTGAATGCTTATCTGAGGCAAGGCCCGTAGGCAGCTCTGAATCACCAGAGTCAAAATCTGAAGCTAAAGTTGCTGATACTTCTCAGGTTTCTGAGACAATGCCAGAACTTGCATCTGAAAATGCGGATCAGCCTCCAGTTAACATGGCCGTGGAGGGTGACAATATTGAAGGCTTATCGGAGGCAGGGCCAGTGGGCATCTCGGAACCACCAGAGGAATCAAAATCCGAAGCTAAAGTTGCTGATGCTTCTCGGGTTTCGGAGACAATGCCAGAAGTTGCATCTGAAAACGTGGATCAGCCTCCAGTTAACATGGCCGTGGAGGGTGACAGTATTGAAGGCTTATCGGAGGCAGGGCCAGTGGGCATCTCGGAACCACCAGAGGAGTCAAAATCTGAAGCTAAAGTTGGCGATGCTTCTCCCGTTTGTGGGACAATGCCAGAAAATGCATCCGAAGACATGGATATTCAGCCATCGATAGCGGCAGAGGAGGGTGAAAATGTGGAGCTACCAGCTGAGGGACCTGTTGGCGGTAACTCAATGGAACAGCCTTGAAGTTAACTAACTGCCTGACTAGAGAGTTTTAGTACAGCTTGTTGGAGCATAAAAACACCTAAACTAACCATTCAGTAAATTATAGTTTGCTGCCCCTTCTAAAAGGGAATTAGGTTCCTAATTAATATTTATGTAGATAAAGTATTCATATGACTTATTTTGTGGAAAACCCTCTTTCTGGGTTTGCTGCTTTATCATTGGGTTTCGAACGCGCGCTCTGCTTCTTGGTCATTATTATTCTGTCTGGTAATGTTTTACAAACCGATTTTTGAAGAATTGTATTACAAAAATCTCATTCTACACTCCTCACAAGTGTATTTTTCTTTCATAATATAGAAAGTTTGGAGTGTAGAACGAGATTTTTGGAGTAACAATTCTCAATGTATATAATCTTATTAATTTGTGTAAATATATTATTGGCTGCTTTCATTTTAAATTTCAATTGCCTCATGCATGTGAGGAGGATGAGGGTCGAGTTGTGATGGAGTTATTTGCTGATAAAAAAAACCCGAAAATGCTTAAAATTTATGTGGTCTTTGTACTAAAGACTTTAAGGGCTCCATATTTCATCGCATTATTCCTAATTTTATGTATCAAGGTGGAGATTTTTCACGAGGCAATGGGACTGGAGGAGAGTCGATTTATGGGAAGCATACCGACCTTGGAATATTGTCCATAGCAAATTCTAGACCTAATACTAATGGTTCGCAGTTCTTATTTGCACTGCAATGACCCCGTGGCTTGACGGAAAGCACGTTGTGTTCGGAAAAATTGTTGATGGATACAGTGTTGTTGAGAAAATGGAGGTGAGTTCGGAGAGTGGGATTACTTCTGAGCTGTGATCGAAGATTGCGGCCAGATAAAAATGAGTGTTGATGTTTGAATAGTTGGGTGAAGTTTCAAGTAACGTGTAGTAGTTTCAGATAAAACATGGGCGGACAATAGAAGAAAATTAAGTAATTGGTGTAGAAAGTTAAGAAATTGAAGAGATACAGAAATAATTTGATGAGTATCGAAGAAAATTAGAAGAAGAAAATGCGTTTGGAAGGTGAGAATGTGCCAAGAAAATTCAACAAGAGGAGAGAGAAGAATGTAGTACTATTAAGTTTCATAAACACTGTAGTAAGTTTCATAAACAATGTGATAAGTTTCATAAGTAGTGTCGTAAGTTTTCATAAACAGTGTAGTAAGTTTCATAAACAGATTGTGTGAGGATGCATGGGTCCGTGCATAAGTTTTTTTTTTAATATTAAAATTAGGGTAAATTACACTTTCATACCTCATGTTTGGGGTCTATTTCAATTCCTTACAACATCTTCAAAACATTTCACTTTCATACCTTAAGTACTATTTTATTTCAAAATAATACCTCCGTTACATTTTCCATCCATTGATCCGTTAAATGCTGACGTGCCTGCCGCATATATGCCACGTGGCAAATAAAATAATTTTTAAAAAATTTTCTCAAAAAAAAAAAAAAAATTGAAACCCATTTTTGCAAGAAGAAGAAGAAGAAGAAGAAGAAGAAGAAGAGAAAGAAGAAGAGGGAGGAAGAAAGGAAAAAAAAAATTGGGGGAACCCTCCCCCCACCCACCTCGACCCATCTCCCTTCCTCCCTCTTCCTCTTCTTCTTCTTCTTCTTCTTGTTTCAAATTCCTAGAACCCACCCCCCCCCGGTGACCCTCCTCCCGTCCCCCCACCCACCCCGACCCATCTCCCTTCATCCCTCTTCTTTTTGCGATGTGGGTTTCTCTTTTCTTTTTCTTTTTTTTTTTTGAAAAAATTCAAGTTTTTTTTTTTAAATTAAAAAATTATTTTTATTTGCCACGTGGCAAACATTTGGCAGCCACATGACATATATGTGGCAGCCACGTCAGCATTTAACGGATCAATGGATGGAAAATGTAACGGAGGTATTAGTTTGAAATAAAATAGTAAAGTGAAATGTTTTGAAGATGTTGTAAGGAATTGAAATAGACCCCAAACCTGAGGTATGAAAGTGTAATTTACCCTTAAAATTATGTATTTTTCATTAAAATTTAAGTATTTTTAATTAAATAAAATTATAGTATGGTTTTTTATTAAAATAAACTTAGCCCAAGCCATTTTCATAAAAGTTCTCATTTAAATAAGCAACTTAATAAAATGAATCGGATTAGGGATGGCAATGGAATGGATCGGGTTCAGATGTACCATCCTCATATTCAAATCTGTTTATTTTATTTCTTTGAATGTAGAATTCCCGAAAAGTTTTCTTCATAACCAAGCTTGTCGAATAACAGATTTTCCATTGAATAATAATTTTCTCCATTATAATATTTATATTTATTTACATTATTAATTAAATAGTGAATTTTAAATTAAAAAAAAAGACTAATAGGCTACTGATATAAAGCATGCAATGCATATAATGAATAATATATACATATACATATATATATATATATATATAAATTTTTTTTTTAGGGGGGTTGGGTTAAGCCTCACAATGAGTTAGCAATAATGTGGCATTTGGCGAGAATCAAACATAAAGCCTCTCGTTTACAAGTAAAATATAATACTATTAGATCATAATACTAAATAATAATATTATTAAATATTACATAATGTATTATTAATACAACCGATACTATGCATATAATAAATAATATTAAAAAAGAAATTACTAATATTTAAACAACACATCACTAATACAACTGATACAGTGCATATTAAATATTTGTGCCAATGATAATGCATATAATTACTAGAACGGACTTCCATATTTAATGCATTGATGACTTGTTTCTCCATATAATAAATTTTTTATTAAAAATGAAAACGGTTTGGATTCTGGGATGCCCTAAATAACCATAGCCAAATTCGAAATTGAGAAATTTACCTGACGGCTACCCATAACTGTAAAATATTCATATTTAATCTCCAAAATCAAATTGTTTGGACCGGTTACCTGTAGAGATCAAGTTTGACGGGTTAAATTATCATCCCTGATCCAGATCTACAGTGTTGATTGTGGCTCATGAAGATATTTCGAGGAATATAATTGAACTCTTCAATGTTGCTTTTTTTATTTTATCAAACGATAGATTTGTTAGATTAGATGTTAAACTAGGGAACCGACGAGGTTTGAACCCACGTCAGGTGCAAGAACCACACACAACCATTATTTCAAACTCATTATCAAAACGCATCTATAAATGATATGTATGAATGCACAACAACCATTATTTCAAACTCATTATCCCAAAACCAATATACCATCTCCCTTTTGCTAGCACTCTTGCATAATTCCTTATTGCCAGTCCCAAATATTACCCTGATTTAATAGGCACTTTGGGGCTGAAATGAGACCTAATACCTGCCAAGAATTAGACTCAACTACACAACAGTCTTCCTCATTACCCATTTTCCTTTCTCCTTCACAAGATTCTCAACTCAAGATAATCAGTTCAGTGTTTGACAAATGAATGAAAAACATGTGTATCAATCCATCCAAGTGGTCTTATACGCAATGCGTTTGTGAATCCAAGTGGTCTTTTATATAATAGCTAGTAGTAGATAAAGAGTTGGAACACCAACTAAAAAATCAGTTCCTTCAATTTGTCTCAACAAAGACCTACCTCATATATCAAAGGGATGAGGTTGATCGTTAACTCAAAGATAAACATCTATTTAACTTGATCCTTACTCCAACCAAATGGGATCATTCAATTACCAATTTTGCAGCATGACAATGGTAATCAATTTTAACATGCGAGATGTTTGATATGATAATCGGTATGCTATTTTTGGTTCCGTAACCGTACCAAACACAATCTTACTATTATACATCTTTAGTTAGTAGTTTACAAGGAACTTGTAGCTTATACAGTTAAATGCATTCAGGCTCACTTTGATCCAAATCTGCGAGTTTTGGTTAAGGCTTTAAAATCGAAATCGTACTTGACCTGAAATAATTTATAAGTCCAAAACGATCCAACCCAAGCCGGGCCAGAGCCCAACTTCAAGAGGTGGGCCAGGCCCGAGCATTGATATTCCCTATGCCCTAATTGATGAGTGTCCTTTTTAGTAATTTCGAAAGAGGCTAGAATTGTAATTCCATGGTGGGTCATTGAAGTTCAATCCCAACGTTTCCCTTTCTTGGAGCGAAATGCAGTTCTTCACGAACACCACAATGGGAAGACCAAGGGGCAAATCGAAAATCTAATGAATAGAAATCCCCCTCAATTTGAAATAAATTACAACTCTGATTACCAATAAACCCAAGAGACTGAACGAGTGCCATTAGAGAAATAAGCCGAAGTATTAGAGGTCTTCTTCTTCCCCACTTCTGAAAGCCCCAGCTCCCTCCGGACTCCTGTCTCCCAAATCCAGCCCTGTGATTTCTCAGCCAAAACAAACGAGTAAGCGCTTCATTTTCAAAACCCCCTTTTTTTTTCGAATTCGTTTTACCATTTAATCACTTTCTGGGGTTTTCCCAAAGTTGTTCAAGCTTCCATCTTTAGCTTGAAGAGCGATGTTTGACTTCTGTTTGTTCGCTGTATTATAGTACGCATACTTTTTGGGGTTTATTTTTACGATTCAAATATGCCAACAAATTACAGTAATTTTTCAAATTTTTCATACTTTTTTTTATTAGTTTTTGGGTGAAATTAGGGTTATGCCTCCCCATTTTACCAAATTTTACAAGGGTTTTGGTTATTGGACTGTGATGTTATGGGTTTTTTTGGGGTTTGATTGCATGTGGATTAAGGCTTCTATGTTGGACCGGTTGGTATAATGTGTTTGGTTTATAAAGTGAATTGTGCTCTGGGACCAAATGAAAATAAGTTTCTTTTTTTTTTTAAATTTGCAAATGAATTCATTTGTGAATGGAATATAGTGTTTAGGACAGAATTCAATGTTTATTATTGTCTAATTTAAACTTACAAGTCGTAATTGCTGCAGGTCAGTTTGGTAGTTTAGTATAAGACCAATCCCTTCCAGTTGGACCAAGTTTTCTCCATTGTGCCGGCTGTAGACAATCGCCCGCTGTACAGATTTGTATTTGTTCGGGTTGAGGTAATACACAATTGTCTCAGTTTGAAAGGATTTTTGAAAATTCTTACAAATCATGAATTTGAGAATGAACTCTACACAGTTTTAGCTTTCGAAATATGGGGGAAAATGTTTGGAATTGAAATTCTATAAACTCAAGGATTTCATTTGCGTTCCAAAGGTACCGTTGGGGAGGGGACTGTGTGAGATAAGTTGCTATGTCTAGCTCTGGGAAATGGGATATTTTATTGTGTACTTCTTGTTCTTATTTCTTCCTTTGGTTTTAATTCGTATTGTGTTATTATTTTATGGTTTTCCTGAGAAAGCAATTCATTGTATTGTGGTTTTCTATATTTATTTTTTTATTTTTAACTTTGGTTTCCTGTTTTTCATTAATTATTTTGAATGTGGTTCTGGGCGGTTTATGGAGTTAGTTGAGTTGTTTTCTGATATGTGATGATAATATTTGCGCTGGTTATTTGCTTATTACTCAAGTTTTGTTTTGTTTTTCACATCTCATCTTTTTAAGTTCCACCACATAAGTGCTTAGTGATTTACTATTATACTGAAAAATGCATTTTCCATTACCTTCCTTTAGTTTGAATATCAACTTAATAAGTAACACTGGAGGTAAAATGTTGCACACTTGTAGTCGCTTACACCTTGTTTGTTTTTCTCTATGTTGATTAAAGGCTTTTAATTGGTCCTAACTCTTAAGTTGATACAGAATTGGCAGGGTTCAAGTGGATGTGACTTGTGATATTGAAAAGTTCGGAATTCAAACTTGTCTTTATTTCATCAAAGAAGCATGCTTTTGGGATTATAATGTTTCCTGTTGCTTTATGCACTATTAAATCAGCTTAAGTCAACTCAGGTTCTCCAGATTAGTGATGGATTGCAATAAGGAAGAGGCCATTAGGGCCAAGGTGATTGCTGAGAAGAAGATGCAGAGCAAGGATTTCGTGGGGGCTCGTAAGATTGCTATAAAAGCGCAACAACTCTATCCTGATCTGGAGAATGTGTCTCAGATGCTTATGGTTTGTGATGTGCATTGCTCTGCTGAGAAATTGTTTGGGACTGAGATGGACTGGTATGGTATCCTTCAGATTGATCAAACAGCGGATGAGATAACAATTAAGAAGCAGTACAGGAAGTTTGCTCTCCAACTTCATCCTGATAAAAACAAGTTTTCTGGTGCAGAAGCTGCTTTTAAGCTGATTGGTGAAGCTCAAAGAGTGCTTTTGGACCATGACAAACGGAGCATGCATGACCTGAAACGCAAGACTTCTGTGAGTAAAACAGGTGTGCCACATCGACCCCCACATAGGGCGAGTTGGAACTCAAATCCTGGAGTTCAAAACTACTCCAGAGGCAACTTTTCAGGTGTTAATCTCCAGAGCCAGCAGCAGCAACAGCCTTTTCCACCGGGGTATTCAGATGCCCGATCGACTTTTTGGACTGCCTGCCCATTTTGTTCAGTTAAGTACCAGTATTATAGAGAAGTTCTTCTTAGATCTCTTCGTTGTCAAGGCTGTGGTAAGCCCTTCGTTGCATATGACACAAATGTGCCAGGTGGCGCACCACCACCACCACCACCACCAACTAACTTAAGTCAGCAGGCATTTCCCCCCAAAAAAGTCAATGTTAACATGTCTGAAGTGAGACTTCAGAGGAATGTTGGAGCTGAAAACTCCAAAGCTAAACCTTTCCAAAAGACAGACCAAAAGTCAAGTAGCTCTTCAGGTGTTCGCTCAGAAAAGGTAAAGCGTAAGAGAGAAAGGAAACGTGTAGTAGAATCCAGTGAAAGCAGTGACTCTGAAGGCAACAGTGATTCTGAAGAAGATATGGTCATTGATGATGCAAGCAGCAGTGATTCTGAAGAAGATATGGTCATTGATGATGCTGTTCTTCAGGCTGGACTGAAATCTGGAATTTATGGAGACCAGCAACCACGGAGATCTTCACGGCATAAGCAGCACATTTCTTATAAGGAAAATCTGAGCGATGGTGAAGACACTCCTCTATCAAAAAGGGAGAAGAGGAATGTCTCATCCTGTGCCACTGAAGAGGAAAATGAAGACGCATCTAAAGTGGAGGAATCTATAATGAATAATAAATCTGATCGTGCCGCTGACACTAAAGTAGATGAAAAGGTGAAACAGAAAGAAGAGTGTTTGACAAATAGAGTTGGGGAAAAGAAGTCTGGGGCTAAAGAAAGGGTGAAAGTATTTGACTCTAAGAAAATTTCTGAGGCACTTGAGAATTCTGCATCACATAAAAGCTCCAATGAAAAACAAGAACCAGACCCCTTGTATTCTTTTCCTGATAATGATTTCAACGACTTTGAGAGGTACCGGAAAGAAGAACTCTTTGAAGCTGGGCAGGTGTGGGCTATTTATGATACTCGAAATGGGATGCCAAGATTCTATGCTAGAATCAAGAAAATTCACTCACCTGAGTTCAAGTTGCAGATAACCTGGCTAGAGCCTGACCCCGATGATGATAATGAAATGAAATGGGCCAAAGCTGACTTGCCGTTTTCTTGTGGTAAATTCAGACAAGGTGACTCTGAAATCACAAAAGATCTTCCCATGTTCTCTCATTTGATGACTTGGGGGAAGATTAGAAGTTCTTACATGATATATCCAAGAAAGGGAGAGACTTGGGCCATTTTCAAGAACTGGGACATAAACTTGTACACTGATCCAGAATCTAATCAGAAGCTGAACTTTGAATACGAATTTGTTGATATTTTATCAGACTATTCTGAGGATGTTGGAATATCTGTTGCACTCTTGGACAAGGTGAAAGGTTTTGTGAGTGTTTTGTGTCGAAGGGTTAAGGATGGGAAAGGCACATTTCAAGTTCCACCAGGAGAATTATTGAGGTTTTCCCACAGAGTTCCATCTTATACATTGACTGGTGACGAAGGAGTAGGAATTCCATCAGGATCTGTTGAGCTTGATCCTGCCTCTTTGCCTTTTAATATTGAAGAAGTTCCTATTTCTAGAGATCGGAAAACGGAGGCTAGTACTCATAGTAATGGTTTTTCTAAATCTCCAGATACAAGGAATGAAGACAGTAATGTTCCCGAAGGGTCATCCCCAGAAGGCATCGCTATTCCAGAAGCTGAGTTCTACAACTTTGATGCTGATAAATCTCTGGAAAAGTTTGAGATTGGTCAGATCTGGGCATTGTATAGTGATGAGGATGGCTTGCCAAAATACTATGGCCAGATAAAGAACCTTGATTGTCACCGGTCCAAATTGCATATTGCATGGCTTGCTTCCAACTTACTACCAGACAGGGTGATTCGATGGCATGATGAGGAGATGCCCGTTTGCTGCGGGAGATTTAGGGTTAGAAGGAGTACGCTCCAGGACTATGATTCTACTCTGTCCTTTTCACACCGGGTAACTGCAATTTCTATTGGTAAGAATGATTTTGAAATATATCCTCAGAGAGGTGAGGTTTGGGCGTTGTATAAGAACTGGACAGCTGATCTCTCGTGTTCTGACTTGGATACCTGCGAGTATGACATAGTGGCAGTGTGGACAGAAAATGATATGCAAAGAGAGGTCTTGATTTTAGAGCGTGTGGATGGTTTCAAGTCAGTTTTCAAGACTCGGTTGAAAGGAGGATCAGCTGAAACCATGACCATCCGTGGGGTAGAGCTACTAAGGTTTTCTCACATGATTCCTTCTTTCAAGCTAACAAACCAAAAAGGTGGCAGCCTCAGGGAGTGCTGGGAACTTGATCCTGCTGCATTGCCGCTTCGGTTCTTTAGTCAGACTTGAGTTGGCAATCAGACTAGCCTTTTGCTTCATAGGGCCTCTTCCCAGGATACCGGTGTGGGAAATGGAACCGTGTGGGAGAAGATTCTGATGTATTCTAGCGTGACCGAGCCTGCCCAGTTCTGATTAACGAACCAACCAGCCGTCTTTTGATTGGTATTACGAGGCAGGCAAATTTTGCAGGCTACTTTGGTCTTTGGTGAGGAAGGAGGAGGTGTCTCTGCCGGTTTTTTGTATTGTGTATTCTGAATATCTTGTTTATAGATCCTTTAGTTTTCATTGAAACTTGGGCTACCAATGCTGGAATGTTGGCCAAACAGTTAAAAAAAGAAAAACTGAAATTTTTTCCTGTATCTGGAACCTAGTATTTGAAGTTTCTGATGAACAACCACATCTTCCTATATATACGCTTCTGTTAGCTTTTTACTTTGATGTCAAAATATTAAGCTTTGTTTTGTAGTTGTTCATCCAACAGGTTGGCTTCCTAGTTCAAGTGAGTGCTTTGGTCCGACCATGTCCGACAGCTGCCGGGAAGTTAAAAGGCAATTGTACAGCATATGTTTGTTGTACTTGGGATTATAGACCTACAGTAGTAGGTGCTGCATCCAATCACATCCCATATACTTTTGTATGTTACTCCCTTATTATTGAGGAGAAGAAACACTTGCATTCTTGTTTAGGATACGGTCATATCAGCTTCCCGGTTGTACACTCGTTGCATGTAAGTTTATCTCTTCATTAACTCATTACCCTACTAATAAACAGAGAGAAGAAGAAACAAAAATAAAAAGGGGCCGTTCCGAGAATCGAACTCGGGACCTCTTGCACCCAAAGCAAGAATCATACCACTAGACCAAACGGCCGGTCATGTTATTATATCATTATTTATATTATTAGACCAGAGATTATCAAGTAAGTACATCAACAAGCTCTATAATAGGCTGATGATTTTCAGCCGTTCGATCTTTATTTTATCGTTTCCTGTGACTGGTGAAGTGAAGGTTGTTTGCCAACAGGATTCTCCGGATCCTTTTGGTAAGAATTTTGGGGATCTGTAAATTATGTCTGTTCATTGTATATTGTGTGGTCAGTTTTTATCAGATACTATTTGTATTTGATTTTAAATAAAAGTATTTAAAATAATTTTTAACAACATAATTTACTATGTACATATATGATTTCCGAATTTTCAAAATCCTCACAAAAGAAATGCGGGAAGGATCCGGATTCGGTTTTTTGTAGTACTTTTGTTTTCACAGTTTTACTGTACAGGTGTCCGACAAGTAAAAACAAAAGAGAGAGTGAAGAAGAAGTTACCAACTTCGGTTCCGGTTAAATCAGACAGTCACAAAGTGTTGTCCTACATTCCTTAATTTTCCCTCCAAAATTTCATTACTCCCCCCACTATTTTCCCTCCACCTTCAAAAACCCTAACCCTAACCTCTCTCTCGCTCCTCTCTTTCCCAATTGGTCGTCTTTCTTTTCTCACTTCCGCATTTCCCACTCCGCCTTCGATCCTCTCCATCAATTTTTCTTCTTTTTTATCGTATTTTTGCCTTCTGAAATTTCAATGCTTTTTTTTTTCTGGGGTTCCCGTGGATTCTGATCTAGTTTCCGATATGAGTTGAAATGGGTTCTCTCTGGAATGGCGACGATGAAATCATGCCGATGGAGACAAACTCAGTCGCCGATTGCGCAGACACCGAGCCCATTGACACTCAGATTTCAAGCCCTCCATCGTCCGGTAATTTTTTTTGTTTGTTAAAGTTTTGTTTTTTATGGTGGTTTTAATGTGAATTTATATACAAGGAGTTAAATTTGTTGAATTCATGCTCGCATGGTAAAACTTTCGATTCAAAGATTTCTGTTGTGTTTTTTCTCTCTGAATTTTTTCATGGAAAAGTGTGATTTTGTTACATGTTTGAGCTGAAGTGTGACTTGAAATTGTGCATGCCATTGTGAGCATTTTGATGTGGCTCTGCTTTAGTATGTCTTTCGCGCATGTCAGGATGTGAATGCTGTTGTCTTTTCGTTTAGGATTATAATTGTGCTTGAGATTTCTTTTCTTCTTTTTTGTTTTATTGAAAATTAGATGAAAAGGGCAAATCGAGGGATGCGGATGAGTTAGTGCGAGACACCGTGCCTTGTAATGACACTGTTCCAGTTGAAGATGCATTTGAAACCCAAATGGTAGATTTTGGTGGTGAAACCCAATTAATAGATTTCGGTGGCGAAACCCAATTAATGGATTTTGGTTGGGAAACCCAAGTAATGGATTTTGGTGGCGAAACCCAAGTAATGGATTTTGGTGGGGATACACAGGTGATGGATTTCGGTAGTGATACACAAGCAATGGGTTTTGGTGGTGAAACACAAGTATTGGATGATATCAACTGCTATGCGAACATGGAGGAGACCCAGTTATTAGAGTTTGATGATGTAGTTGTCAGTGACACTGACAGCGAGGAGTCGGATACAACTGAAGTTTTCGATGATAGTAAGGATCTAAGTGATGATGAATCAGTACAGAGAGGTTCTGGTCAATTAGTGAATGAGGAGAATATTCGCCGCACTCCTTGTGAAAATAGTGTAAATGGGTTAATGGAGCAAGCCAATTATTCAGTCGACGATCAACACAATGCAGGTTTGACCTCTTTAATCTAGGCAAGAATACTAATCCTTTCATAACTACTATATTTTAAAAACTGTCATTCACGGTCTAAATCTTAACTATGCATGATTAAATAATTGACGCCTCATTCTTTTTCTTTATCTGGTATTTCATGAATTACATAATGGTCTCATGGATTGCAAATTAGTACACTTTCCTTATTATTGATTCTTCTATTGAATGAAATCTTAATTCCTTGGTTTTCGAATGTTTCTTCTATTTCTTCATTTTTAGGAATTCGTGAATTCAAATGAAGCTCTCTTTTTCATATAAATTCTGCATGCACTCATTATGTGCTAATCTTAAAAGTAAGTTGGGGTTTTATCTTTTAGGGCTCCATGTTTCTGCTGCAACACCTGTGGTTGAAGGCTCCCCGGAACTGAGACCAGGTATGATCTATCCCACTTTTTCATGGTTAGACTGCATTTTTGTTAATCAGAAATTGGGTAAAGTTTTATGCATGCAAGATCATGGTTGTGTATTAAGTAACTCCTTCATTGCTTTGTTTGGGATGAACTCGCAAAGACTCGACCCTCATGGAGTTGCATCTTTTATAAGACTCAAGTTGTATGGAAGGCGTATCATATATATTTTGCTAGACTGGTTTTGGTTTATGGCAATGTCATTTTGTTTGAGCATACTATTGTTTTTTTATTTCAAGGCCGGATGTCTGGGTCTATTGTCTATTGATATGTTTAATTGATTTTCTACTAAAATAAAATAAATTATAAAGGAAACATCATCTGAATTATTGTCTAGCTACTTACATTGGAATTTCTGGTGGATTGTCTTTTTGGTCCTAATTGTAGGAGTATTGGGAAAGTCAGAATTCATGACTGCTCAATCTAATAATATAATGCACTCCTGATACGATCTAATATGTCAATCTGCCATTTTAATCAGGTTCTGTGCTTAAGCATTTTACCTCGGTTTGTGCAGCATCCTTACAGGCCTCTGATCTAGCAGCTTGCAGTACGGTTTTGAAGGGCACCAACAGTAAGTCTTGTTCTGTTTGAAGTAATAATCAGTCTTTGGATCAACTTTCCGGTAAAGATAACGCAGTATCTCTTCTAGGGGGTTCAGCCATAAATGGAGAAGAAGTCAGGCAGGAACATGATTCAAGGAATGAGAAAAAATGCGGGACTGGTGGTTCAACAGCGAGAAAACTTTTTCCTGAGGATTCAGATGCTGAAAACACGGAAATTTCTCATCACAGCGGTAGTGGTGAAGAAGGGGAAGATTTGCTTCAGTTTCCTTGTAATTTGGCAGGGTTAAGCTATGTTGACTCTCAAGAACCAGGTGAATTATCACAAGCTAATGCACTTGATTTTGTGGATAAGTTCCTCCAAAATAATCTTGACGAGTCTAATAAAGAAGTTGGCCATGGAAAGAGTGCTAGGGACACTTCAAAATTTGTCTCAAGTGCAAAAGGGCCACAAATATTGGCCAAGAAAGCCAATGACAAAAGCATAGATAAAGGGATTTTTGATTGGGATGATAACCGTGAGGATGAAGAAGGAGGTGAATTTTTCCGCCGAAGAAAAGCAGACTTCTTTGATGGTGGAAGCCATGGGTGGAGATCTCTACCCCAACCCCAGAAGTCTAAAGGGAAAAGACAGGAGGAGAAGAAGGACCTCAAAACACAATTACAAGGAAAGAACAAGATAATAGGTGTAGTTCATTCTGATTCAAAACTATTGTTACATAAATCAAAAGTCGACAAGAAGACAGCACATGAAGATGAAATGAAGCATATAAAGAATCTTGTCAGTGAGTTTGACGAACAGTTCAACAATGACTCCCCAGGAGAGCAGTTGGATACTAATGTTAATAAGAACGATGCACCTGAAATGATGAATGTAGGCTTTGATACTCAAATGGCAGCTGAAGCTATAGAAGCCTTGTGTTATGGTGTAGGGATTTCCAATTGTGATGCTAGTGATGAAAATCAAGGTGCTGGAAAGAGTCCTCCTGAAGGTTTGATGGGAGAAAAATCAAAGAATAGAATTTGTTCAATGAAACCTTCTTCTCGAAAAAGAGGGCGTTTTACTGATGCAGGGGTTGCTTCTCGAGAAACTCGACAAGCCAAGAAAACAAGGGTTGGTGCCAGATTAAGCAAACACTATTCAATTTCACCTCTGGAATTTTCTAAGAATGCTAGAAAACAGTGTGAAACAGAGGTGGTGATAACAAAATCAAAGAAGGGGAAGTCCATTGGTAAAAATCATCTTAACATCGATGGGAACAAAAACATGGAGAAAATACCTCCTGTTGCTATTGACCTAAGAACAGAAGGATCTATGAAAAAGAATTTACAACTGGATGTTGGTACTTTTACACCCATTGCACGTCGAACAAGACGGTCTATGGTGGTAAATCAGTTAAAGAAAGCTGACAAAGCATCCAGTGATTGTGGAGAAGAGTCGAGCGCTCAAACAGAGTATATTGCAAAGTTTTCAAAGTCGGGTCCCAGTCGATCCGGAGAAGTTGGAAATAATAAACCAAGCCAACACGATGGTTCAGATCTCAAATTTGAAGCTATTTGCGATGGCATCAAATTGGATGCTTTAAGCTTCTCCAAAGGGAAAAGATCTAGGAGAAAGTTATCTGGTCAGGTTTGTGGGCCTGATAACTTAAGTGTTCCGTCTACCCCATTTGTTCAGCCAGACAAAGTTGGACAGCGTGTCACTAGGCACACAAGATCGCAGGGTGCTGCTCAAAGAATTTGTGTTGATGTAAAATCAACAAGAAGAACCCGATCATGTACACGTGGAGACCAGAATTTGGCTAGAAAGTATGCACATCAAAGTTTAAAAAGTGATCCTGGGAAAGTTCCTCTTCACAAGGATGGGAGAATGATATCAGAGATTATAACTGGTGAAGAGGCAGTTGGAATTCCTGACAGGAGAAGTGATGCAAATCCATCTTCTGCTACTAAAATGAGGGATGAATCCCCATTAGGGAAATGCAAACCATCGGATTCAGGTTGTGCTACTCCAGTTAACAGTAAGGTGCCTGCCATTGACAATGATGCATCTCCAGTTTGTATGGGTAGTGAATATTTCAAACAGACATGCAAGAAGACCCCTTCAAGGCCAGGTCTTTTGAAAGAAATCCGTGACTTAAGTGCAAATGGGAATACACCAACTTCAGCATCAAAGGATTTAAGGAAGAGAGATAGGACTGATGTTCGAGTATTGTATAGCCACCACTTGGATGACGATGTAATTAAGCATCAGAAAAAGGTATTTTGTGAGTGAGTATAGTCTTTTTTAAAATATGTAAGTTCTAAACTAATCTTATCTGCAAATCTGTTTTTTGCAGATTTTGGGCCGACTAGGAGTTTCTGTAGCATCCTCTATGACAGATGCCACGCACTTCATAGCAGATCAATTCGTGCGTACAAGGAATATGTTAGAAGCTATTGCTGCTGGAAAACCAGTGGTAACGCATTTATGGCTTGATAGCTGTGGACAAGCTAGTTGTTTCATCGATGAGAAAAACTATATACTAAGGGATACTAAGAAGGAGAAGGAGTTCGGTTTTAGCATGCCAGCTTCGTTGGCACATGCATGCCAGCATCCACTTCTGGAGGTAAATATTAACCTAATGTTTGTCCCCACAGATAGAGACTTATTATGCATTCCCATTAAGACTAGGTTTTGCAGGGTCGTAAAGTCTTCATCACCCCAAATACGAAGCCTGGTAAAGATATAATTTCAAGTCTGGTCAAAGCAGTTCGTGGCCAGGTATAGTTTTCTTTCTCTTCGCACATGCATATACGGCAACATGCACATATAAAGTTCATCCTGTTTTTATCTCAACTTTTGATTGCGATTAATTCCAGAAATGATTTTGATTTTGTTCAAAATGCTCATTAGGCTATAGAAAGAATTGGTAGATCTGTTTTGGAGGCTGATAAAATTCCTGATGATCTGTTGGTTGTATCTTGTGAAGAAGATTATGAAATCTGTGTGCCTTTACTCGAAAAAGGTTAGCAGCCATCTCTTTTATTTACCAAGTATTTATAAGAAGACGAGATTATTATTTTTTGTTTTGACACTGCTTTATACTTTCAGGAGCTACAGTTTACAGCTCAGAGTTGCTATTGAATGGGATTGTTACTCAGAAGCTGAAGTTTGAAAGGTTGGTTTTACTTCCCTGGATTTTACCTTTATTATTAGAAAGTAATGTCTCTTGTTCTTGTATGCTCATTGTTGTATTCGATTGGTTTGGAAGAAACTGAAGATTATGTGCATTGAGGATTCAAATCTTAGTTTCCTAACACGCTTGCACAAATTATGTGACAGGCATCGCCTCTTTACAGATCAAGTTAAGAAAACCCGTTCCACCATATGGCTGAGGAAAGATGGCAACAAGTTCCTCCCTGTGACGAAAGATAGATGAGGAATTATATTTGTTCCATCTTTTTTCCTCCTTCACAGCCAGGCGTTTTCATTGTGATGATGTGCATTACTAGTTGAGTTTTCCCTGTAAAAATCTCCATGTTGTATATAACCGTACTACTTGCAAATATGTGAAAAGGTTTCTTTGTTCTCCCTTTTTAATTGGGTGATGTAGCTGATTACTGGTTACTGCATCTAAAGATTTGCATACTGTAAAAGCATCAAGTTACGGTTTTCAGTCGTACAGATATCGTACTTTCAGGCCTCGTTTGGTGTGTATCAGATTGGATTGGATTATGTTGAAACAAGAAATGGATATCAAATTCCAAGCGTGTCCAAGTTAAGGGTAGAAGATGGATTAGAGATAAAGGAAACTTCTCATTCCAATCCAACGAAGGTGGACGGCGTAAGTTTCCTTCATGTCTAATTCATCATCCACCTTTAGCTTGAACAAGGTTTCGAAGTCGACATCCATTTGTTGTATCAACATACCTAGAATGTGGTAGCTTATCCAACACAAACCACCACCGAGGCCTAAACTCAATGCCTCAGAGTCGTCATTCCGGCACTAATTGCTCTACGGTTTCAACACAACGGTTCCCAAACATTTTTGAGCTCTCATTTTATAGAGCTTTGGTTTGGAGCTCATAATGCAAACTTCTAGTGCTTGCTTGAACTAGTAAATGTTACATCTTGAACTTGTAAATGTTACATCCTTCAACCAAACCTAAGTGGGTAAGAGCGTTTATCCTTGTACTCGAAGTCTTGTGCTCAATTCTCCCGCCCCAAATGGCACGACATTGTTTAGAAAACTAAGTAAAAACTTATAAATATAAACAGAAAAATACAAAAACTTGTACATTCAACTTGGCCAGAGTATATAAGATTGCAATTTACCAACACAAAATGCAATTGCTTGTTAATTACAGGAATCAGTCATACAGGGCTAGAGCTTTGAGTTTGTGCAACTTGAACTCTCCAAGTGTAATATTGGATATACAATGAGTTGAGGCTCATCGCTATCCCGAAACCCAATACCGCAGCGAGCAATACCGAGTAAATGGCAGTCAGATGAAGCTGAAGGAAAGAACAAAAAAGCTTTTACTTAACAAGGCAAAGAGTGAATAATCAAAGCACTCAAGTCTGGCGTTAGGCAGTTTGGTGCACCATAGAAAAAACCGCAGTAAGCAACGCAAACACACACACAAAAACCATGGAGCATATTAACGACAGGGTTTGGATCACAAATAATCGAAAGCATCACTCACTGTGCTGTAGAACAGGTGGACGATTAGAGCGACAAGCGCAAACTCAAGAGCTGCATATGTCCATATATACTCCCTGATTGCTGCACATTAAACAAGCAAGTGGTTACAGTTAATAAACTTATAAAGATAAGAGAAGCAGAAATCTCAGAGGCTCCGCTATACCAAGGATGATGGCGAATATGGATGCCAAGAGGCCCAATGTAAATGCAAATGGTGCTGCAATTACAATCGCTTGATTTTTCAAGTCACGAATCTACACATTGGCAAAGAGTAGAATTAGCATCGTTATGCCAACTATCGGTCACAATTTGAACCAGCTCTGTCCTTCCTTTCAATGCGTACTTTCTGGGACCCTGTATGTGCTCAGGTAGTTTGTAGACCATACAAATGAACAGATAATATCTCACGGCACCTGAAGCCGCATAATTTAGGTGTTCTTACTTCTTACACAATGTCTTGCATAGAGCTCGGTATGGTATAAATACATACAATTCAATTGGATTATTTTGAATTTCATTGGGGGATATCGAACTCATCAGGAGACATGAACAAGTTAGTATAGCAGAAATCAAATTCTTAGTTCCTAATTTTTTTCAATAGAAGAATGGCATACCAGTAGCTGCTCAAGGAAGAAGAAATAGCATATGGTGCTAATTAAAACCAGTACCACAAAGTCCTGCCAGGCACTGCATAAAATATGACTTTTATAAGCTACAAAAGAGTAAAAAGGAAGCACGATATCTATCATAAGTTGGATTCTACAAATAACGTGGACGGTGACATGATAAAAAAGAAAAGTGTACGGTAGCACTGTCGCCTGCCTATTCATAAATCAATGACGTGGGTACGATGGCTGACATTTGTCTCTACGAGATAAGAAATTATGATTTCGATCCAAACGACTTAGATCCTCTTCTGACATTACATGTTGAGAAATCTATTTGGACGTTCGTGACTGTTCAGTCGTGAATGAATGGAAATGGATGCATCATAAATAGGTTTCTACCTGTTTTTTCTTTACCTTTAATAGTCATGATATCATGAATCTATATATATCATCCCTCAAAGTCCTCAACAGAAGGATCTCAATACTGCATTATCATACCTGATCGTTTCTGGATGCAAACCCTGTTGGTTGTGCTGCTGTCTGCTACCCCTTTGAGCAGTGCTCTGAACCCGAAGCAATGTTACAGGTAAATTCTGAACCTCTTGACCACATACATCACATTTCTTGTTTCCTTTTGTGCTAAACCACTTAATGGCGCACTCTTCATGTAGAAGTCTGAGAGCACCTTTGCAAAAGCATTCCATTTTGAGCGTATTTTGTTCATCACATACATCAAGACATATCCTGCACACTGCTTCTTCTTCAGGAATTTCTTCATCATTGGCCTCCACCGGAACCGGAGTTATTTGATCTGAGTTGCCAAAAATAAATTTAGAAGGGGTTATGTATGGTGAATCATCTTTGAGAGAGAGAGAGACAGACGTAAGCCAAAAAGTAGTTGAAATATAATGAGTAAATTCATTCATTGTTACAAATATATAAGTTGCATATGTAGCATGAACAGAAAACCAGAATTATAGATTCACCACATACCATCACTAGGATCTGTTTGAGTCTGCCCATTTCTAGTTGCAAAAGATACGGATCTTACAATGACTTTATTTCGTCCAGGCATAGAAAGGGACCTCGAAACTGCTGTAGTTTCTTTCTGCACGAAATTAATCACAACCATCTCAATTTTTTCGGATGGATGATTTCCGGATTTACAAGCCATTTCTATGGAAGCTTAAGCATTAGCAGCGGAAAAAAAAAAAATTAAAAGAAGCACAAAGATTGGTTAATTGCGAAGTTGACCTGAATGATCATATAAAACGATTAAGAGGTATCTTGAGTGTCTGAACTCTGAACTGGAAATGTAAATCAGATTCCACTTCCGGAACAATGAATGTACAGACACCATTCTTGGAAACAGCATTTAAGAGAGGAAAAGAAAAAATATCTACAATGTCTGTAGGTAAATCGTCGATCACAATTTTTGTTTGGAAGATTATGATCTTCTATTGCACACCAGTTTTATACCTCCGAGTGTAAAGAAGTTCATGTGGAATTTCAAAATCTAGGGAAAACTCTAGAATGCATGACCACTTACATGTTGCTTGTGCGCTTCATTATACATCCTTGCGGAGATTGGTGTAGCAACCGAGGGGGACAAATTTGACGCCGGCGTAACAGGAAGAGAGGTACATCTTTTCCAAGAAAATGGCGATACTGAATTGGCCATTGTAGGACTTTCAGGAGCTCTACTGGGGCCTGTATTAAGGAGGCAGCTTTTCTCACCATCCGGTTGGTTACCTTTTTTCTTGAAGCTTAAACCCCGGAAGAGGCCGCCTGATAGCGAGCTACCCTTAGAGGAACCTTGAGACTGTAGTAAACCCTTTCCGCTACGGCTACTGCCAAAACCTGCAGGCCTTGGGGGTATCTGAAGTGATATATCCGGGCGCCTCCCGGCAGGTTCTGGTTCGGTACCTTCTTCCTTTACTGTCTTCAGATTTTGGAGACCACCCTACATCATAACATCTAACACTGCTTCTCATTTGGTCTATAAGCTTTCATAAGATTTCTTATATCAAAAAAAACAAATTTAAATAAAAAGACACTTTTTTACACAAAAACAACCCAAATGGCTGCAAAGATGAAGGGATTTTCTGGTATACTCCGGGGTTTTTAACCGTTATTTAAATCAGTCCAGATCTGCAATAATTAGAAAAGGTAACAGAAAAGCAGTTTGCAGAACACAATCAAGATCTGCAAAATACTAATAAAGGAGGGCAAAAGAGAATGTAACAGTTGGGTATCTGAAATCCAAAAAATCACCAAAGGTCCCAACTCTAATTTAATAAAGTAGCACACCTAATAAATATTCTTAGAAAAAGTGGGAGGAAATGAACAGACAAAAAAAGACACCCACTTGATATCTTGAGCTAAAAAATGAAAATCCAAGTTCAAATCTCGCATTTTGTCCACAAAAAAGTTTAAATCTTGCAAGAAGAAAGCATAAGTTGCATCAAAAAGGTACAGAAACAGTAAAAGCAAACATGGAAACATAATAAAACAGTAAAAAGGTGGGGAAGTTGAGATACAAACCTGAGGAGGAGGAGGGGGAGGAGGAGGAGGAGGAGGAGGAGGAGAAGATTCTACAGCTCCATTGGAGACTGATTGAGCTGCTTGCATTGCTATTTTTAGGCCCCTCCCCAAGAAAAAAAACCCAGAAACGAAAAGAGTGGCAAATCTGACAGAGTGAGGAATGAAAGATTTGTTAAGGAATTGGAGAGTGGAAAGTTTTTATTTTAGTTTATTGTATTGGTGAGAAAAAAAAACATGGAATTATTGGGAGGGAGGGAGGGAGGGAGGGACTGGGAGGACTCTGGTCTGGTCCGGTCGCGTATGATGTAGGAAGGATGACAAGTTTTGTTTGAGAGTCTTTCGTCTCGTTGCCGCATTCACTTCCCCCACTCGCGCCCTTGTTGGTTAACTTTCTTACTCGCTGCTTCATAAAAACATTATTGTGGTTCAAAAAATAATTTAAATATATCCAAAATTAAATATAAATCAGGAAATTATTTCAACGCCTCTTTGAAGCTCAATTTTCTATTAAGCACAAGTCAATCTTTAATAAGGAAGTATGCAGTGTAGAAAGATCAGGTAGGAATAGGATTCCTCTACTTATTGACATAGGCTTGGCTATTATAATCTCTGTGGACTTCTCACCGAAGATGAGGAAGTTCCATACATTTTAAGGGAAGACGCGCTGAGTCACACTGATTGTTTTTTTTTTTTTTTTGTTTTGGAACAAATGACGATATTATCTACACTAAAAGGGAGGGGATGAGTTTAGCCTCACAATGGGCTACCAATAATGTGGTCCAAATTCGCCTTTGGCGAGAATCGAACCTAAAACCTCACTTACAAGTGAAGAGGAATACCACTAAATCATAGTACTAAGTAGCAGCCACACTGATTTTATCCCCTAGGTTGAATGAGAATAATAAGATTGTTTCAATTTCATAGTTGGTTGCTTTATTAAGGGACTTTTTTTGTTTTTTTTTAATTAGTTATGTTTGTTGTGATACTATACTTTTGTCTTGTATTTGAAATAATTTATTAGAAACTAAACAATCATTTTATTCTCAAAGTATGAAAAAATATATATACAGGAATCATTCAACAAGAGGGATCTCCATTTTTCAAAAAAAAAAAAAAAAAAAATAGGGATATCCTCTTGACCGTTAGATTTGGCTTTAATGAAATTGTGTGGTTGAGATTGTGTAGCCTGTGATTTAATCTCAACCACACAATTTCATTAAAACCAATTCAACAGTCAAGAGGATGTCCTTATTTTTTTTTATATTGTGATATCCATATAATTATACAATTCTAAAATTTTACAGATCAGTACTCAACTATGTTAGTTAAGCTCAAAGTGGCTAAAGCAATTTGGAAATGATTTTCCCTTACCCACTCATGTTTGTATTTTACCTTTAAGTTGAGTAAATCAAATGAACTCAAGAGACGTGATATAAGAAGGGCATGCAACACCTCATTTTTACACCCCTTTTTGTTTCACCAAGTGAGAGGATACGATGTATTTTTTCTCGTCACTTTCCAAGTGGTGAGCATTACTATTATTTCAGAGTCGTGATGTATTTTTGCTCACTACCTTACTTATTACTATTTGATGAGTTTAATTTAGAGATTTATGTATATTCACTATATAGATCTCAAAATTCAAATACATCAAACAAACAGTAATAAATAAAGTGATGACTAACAATCATTTGAGAGTTGTGAACGAAAATATTCCTGGAAAGTATAGAGCAAGTCAATCTACTTGTATTCACGAGATGATGACAAACAACCTACTTGTAGTTGTGTGGGGCCCTTCCCATTGAACATTAGCATCGTCATCATCAAAGACAAACCAGAAAGAGAAAGGTGAAGCATAAAGGAAAGCATCCTTTCGGGGAAGCTGCGAGCCTACGAACCTCTCTCCTCCGCGACTTATAATTATTACGGTATCAGATTCTTTTTCTTTTCATAAAGGCATTTCTGTTCGTCAAAATTTCGTATCAAACTTTATATTTACGCGTACATTGAATAATTGTTTATCTTTTGTTATAGTTTCGTATTGAACTTCATATGTGTGCTGCATTGAGCAATGGTTTACCTTTCGAAGATGGAGAGATTTGAGAGAGATGATATCAAATTCAAATGCTCTCTGTAGATATTGGTTTCTGATGTTAAGCATTAATAAGTGGTGATGAACAATAAGAAAATATCGCAAGTGTTACAACAAATAATATAGATTATGTGGTTTTGAGGTCAATCCAAATAAATTATGATTTGGTTAGTGTAGGTTTTACTGTAAGCAATATCACTACTCTAATCATGTCACACTTCATACGCGTACATTAACTAATAGTTGAGAAAAATTATTGCTATTTGAAAATGAAGAAATTTGAGATTTGTGAGAGACGATGTCAAATTCAAATGCTCTCTATGGATTTTGGTTTCTTATGTTATACATTAATAATGATGACCAATAAGAAAATATCAAAAATGTTGCAACAAATAATACAGGTTACGCGATTTGGTTGTGTTTTGGCGGTTTCAAGGTTAATCCGTTGAAACTTTGATTTGGTTAGTTTAAGTTTTATTGCAAGCGATAGAACTGCTCTAATTTATTCCATGATTTAGGATTGGGAGGCATGTTGTAAAGCTTTCATTAAAACTTTAAAGCATTCGTTTTTAATCTACGACACTCACAGGTAAGACTCCGATTTCTTATTATTTTATTTTACTTTTACGAAAGTTGTGCAATCTTTAGGAGTTTTCAACTTTCAACACGAAATAATTCTAAGGGCCGATTAAGAACTATTTTGTGTTCAGTTTTTATTTTTTTGAAAACTAAAAACTGAAATCTTGTTTGGTAATTATTTTTAATTTTCAGTTTTTAAGAAAATGAAAAACTCAAGGCCAAATTTTGAAAAATTGAAGAACGTATTTTTAAGTTTTCCAATGTTCATTTTCAAAAAGGTTTTTATCATAAATGGTCCCTGAGATTGACCAAACTCATCATTTTGATCTCTCACTTTCAAAATCAATCAATGTTGTCTTTCACATTCACTACCTCACATCAATCTGGTCATTCCGTTAAGATTCCGTCAATTATTCTGTTAGTTTGTATATAGGACTCACAAATCCAATAAAATGGTGACATGTGGATTACACAAAATAAGAGTTTTTATCGCAAATGGTCTTCATATTGACCCATCTCCTTATTTTGGTTCATCAATTTCAAAAATCGATCAATTTGGTCCCTGACTTTCACTACCACACATCATTTATTCTCTCTGTTAATGTGGTTCAACTAATCCAATTATATGGCTCAACGTGGATTAACTATAAGAAACTATTTTTTTAAGAGTGAACCAAAGGAAGAGTATTCCATGCTGGCATTTTTCTCGCAACCTACAACCCCAATTGGCAAAAAAAAAAAAAAATCTAAATTCGATAAAATCGAATCCGAATTTGATAGGATTTAGGATTATAACCAACTAGAGAGAATAAAGTGAGTTCATGAGGCCAAGTACTTAGTGGTGTCAAGGTGTATTCCTTTTCTTTTAAGCATACCTTGATGAAGACGCCGATGACTTTTTTTTTTCCTTTTAGTTTTGGTTTTTAGTTTCTTATTTTACTTTTAGTTTTAAATCTTAAAAAAAAAAAAAAAGTTTCTTATAGCTAATCCATGTAGCGCCATATGTTTGGATTAGTGGGACAACAAATATTGACGAAACTTTAATGGAATGATTAAATTGATGTGCGGTATTGGAAGTTAGTGACCAAACTTCTCGATTTTTGAAACTTGGGGACTAAAATGAGGAGTTTGATCAATGTCAGGGACTATTTGCAATAAAAACCCTTATTTTGTATAATCCATGCGTCACCATTTTATTGGATTTGTGGGTCACACATACAAACTAACAAAATAATTGGCGGAATCTTAACGAAATGACTAAATTGATGTGCGGTAGTGAATGTCAAGAACGACATTGATTGATTTTGAAAGTGAGAGACCAAAATGATGAGTTGGATCAATCTCAAAGACCATTTGTAATAAAAGCTCTTTTAAAAACTGAAAACTAAAAAGACTTATCGAACAAAATATGAGTTTTCAGTTTTCAAAAAATCGAAAATTAAAAATAAAAAACGAAATAGATATCCAATGTTTTCTAAACTTTTCACAAAAGAAAACAAATATCGGTGGGTTCTAGTTTGGTTTGGTTCGACATAAAAACCTGCAGCCCAAAACGCAGGCCCATCTCCGAAGTTGTCCAGTCCAAACTCGAATGGACGGAGAAACTCGCCACTCTCGCGGCCGGTGAGAGTCTCAGCCTCCCGGAGCTCCGTCTACTGTTCAGACTTCAGCCATGTAATATCTAGCTCTCGTTCTTACCTTGTAATTCTTTAAGCGAAAGCATGCCCTGATTATATGTATTATATATACATAGTGGTTGCTGAAATTGAAGTTTTGATTTCTTGTTTTTGTGTAGTGGAAAATGAAGTTTGTGGATTGGTATTTGAAGATCGCATTCGGGTCGGCTCTGATTGGAGTTTGTCATGATCGAGGCCGGCTTCTGTGTGAGAACTCTCCATTTCATCTTTACCCTTGTCTTTCTTTCTTCTGATTATGTACCTGTTGTTTTTTATGACACAAACACAATTGATGGAGAAATATTGCAAATAATTGTTCAAAAATTGTACTTAGTTGTTTTGTAAATTAGATTATAGTTTGTCAGATAAGAAAAGAGAGTTGCAGTAGGAAATTGTGAAAAGGGCTCAGACAGCATTTCATGTGGACTTTCATTGTTGGATACAAACATATCATTTGTGTTGGTTGAACTCAACTTAGATGAGACTTCACATTCACTCAGATTTTATCGATTTTTGAACCATTTCGATTGGAATTTGTGTGCAAACATAACCAATTACCGGTTGTGCTGGTTACTCCCCAAGTGGTTTCGAGGATTGAAAGATTGAATGGTTTCGAGGATTGAAAGATTTAGAGTTTGATCATTGGGAACAATTGTCTCGACTAAATATTTCCTTTGATCTGTCTTGCTCCGCATTTGAACCGTTGTTGGGGGTGCCCTTTGGGTTTTACAATGGTTGGGCCATCTAAGTTGTTCCTTTGCTCCCACCGCCCTCTAACTTCGGTTCTCCACTACGCTAAGTTGTTCCTCTTTGTTTTCTGCAAAAAGCCTCCAATCTGTAGTGGCCCCTCATTACAGGAGACTTGTTACTTTCATATGTTGACATTTTATCTAAAACTGCTCTTTCGCTTGTTTGGATATCTGCAATTAGTTTGCTTAATGGAGTTTCTCATTACTGTTTCAATTTTAGGAGATTTTATTTGCTGATTTGCTGCGTGCTTTCTGGCTTTACATATGGACATCTTGATCTTGTTGAATAGTTATGTATCACATTATCGGAAACAGCGCATGCTGCGTTTCTCTTATGACTTTATAATTTGTTCTTGCATAATCTAATTCTTAGTTACCCTCTTTTCAAACATGATGACAAAGTAACTGTTCTGGAGTCAGAAAAACAGGCTTGGGAGAACTCGCCAGAGGCCCAAGCTATCAGGGATCAATCCTTGGAGAAACCGCGATGCAGAAGCAAGCAAGGAATCCTAAGTAGGATGGCTGCATGTTCACAAGGTTTGTTTCAGCACATCGTAGTTGGGATCTAAAGTACTCTGTACATTGCAATCCATTTTCTTGGTGGAACTTACAACTACAAGAGCTAATATTTTTATAGCTGTTATACAATTCGACATTCACAGTTTCTAGCAGACTCTAATTCACTGTCTTGTTTTCTTTGTTTTCCCGTTCTCTCGCAACTTCTGGCTGGGTGATGATTCTAAACCATTTTTATCGGGGGTGTTATCTGCCTTGTTTTGTTTCAAATAATCCATTAGAGTTACATATCACAGATATTATTCTATGGACTTGGCCATTTCTTTTCCATGATTGACTGATTTTGCTAATATATCTGTTTACAAAATTTGGATGATAGTTTGATAGTATTAGAATCTGTTTATTGACTCGGCTTGAACTATGCATGGAAAGTATCACGACAAAACATCTGATTTATGAGAATTTTAACTCTCCAAACTGCACCTACGGTTTACTTGCTAGTTACACTATCTAACTGCTGAAGATTTTCTGTAAACAAGTTCGGTTTATTAAAAACTAAACAGTTTTTTTGTGTGGCTCTGCAGGAAGAAGATAACAGTACTAGCAGGAGATCAATCTGAGAAATACTGTAAAAGATGACATTGTTTCTTTTAGTTGAACAACGTGAGAGGTGACCTTGATCATCCTGAAAATTATTTCATTCCTTCGATTTATATAACTTGTATCGTTCTTGTCCTGGGGAACATGATCAACAGTTTTGAAAGAATATGAATGTAGCCATTTTGGTTGGTTCTCGTACGCATCTATACTTACGAATGAATACGCTTGAGAAAATTTATGTTACTCTTGCCTTGTCTCTTCGCTCTCTATGTGCCATGGCTACAAAACTAAAACCTTGCTGCCAAAATATATGAATCAAGCATCCCGTTCCATAGCAAATTCAGGGTGTTCTAGTAGACCAAAACTTGTCCCTTCCGTTCCGGTTGTATCCTACCAGTGTATCTTTCTTGTAATGACCCATCCCCAAATATTACGGTTTTTATAATTTTAAAACATGATTTTACGAAAATGCCCTTTGAGGAAAAAAACGTTGACTTTTGTTGACTGCCTTGTCATGTCACGTAAGATTCGTTTCTTTGGCTATCCTTGTAGTACTCAGTGTTATGGATGCGTGGACGCAAGAGGAATCAAATTTGGAGCTAGAACGGAGATTTTACGAAATTCGAAACGATAGGGGTATTTTGGTAATTTTACGTCCCTCAAGATATTTTCCCGTTTCGTCTTTTCTTACTTTGTTTGGTGTGCCTGTGGGGCCCACACCCCACTTTTCCTTCTTCCCCATGTCCTCCCTCCCCGATTCTCTCTCTCTGGAACTCTCTCTCTTTTTCTCTATCTCTCCTTGATCCTCCCCGGGACACTCTCTCCCCTCTCCGAGCAACACCCACACGCACGCAGACCAGCAACCTTCTCTTTCCGTTCTCCTTCATCCCTCTCGAACTCTCTTGCATCTCTCGTTCCTCTTCTCCCTCTACAAGTGTAGAGACTGAGACCACCACGACTACCACCGTTGTCGATGAATCTGGTGAGTTCCACCACCTCTGATTAGGTGAGCCTTGGGAATACTCTAAATCTTATACATTCTTCTTCATGGTTCGATTTTCAGCATGTTTGTTTGCTT
This sequence comes from Pyrus x bretschneideri, assembly GCF_019419815.1. Taxonomy (NCBI): domain Eukaryota; kingdom Viridiplantae; phylum Streptophyta; class Magnoliopsida; order Rosales; family Rosaceae; genus Pyrus; species Pyrus x bretschneideri. The sequence continues at coordinate 8,853,900 of NW_025999798.1, forward strand.
TGGACTGGTTTTGTGACAGAAAATAGCTCGAGGAAACTAATTCCTAGATTTAGGCGAAGTCCAAAGGTTTCAGACCTTTTTTCAGTCAAGTCTGGCCACGGAGAGAGACCACAATGGTATAATCTTACTCCTTATCTCCCTAGCTTCAATTTGACTATTTATACGCTGAAAATGGTTAAGTTTTGACCTTGATAGGAGTTCGGGAAAATTTCCCCAATTTCTGGCCTTCTTCTACATTTGGCTTTGGCGGTGCAACCAGTGAGCCCAATCGGGTAAAACCTAACCCGCAACCCAAACCTTTGGCCCATGTAACCCAAGCCCTTGGCCCAACCCAAAGACTTAACCAAGCCCAGATCCAACCTAAGCCCTGTTTTTATGGTCGGCGCATGGGTGTGCATGGTGGGCTTTCATGGTCTGCGCGGACGAATTTTTCAATGACCCATCTCGGCGTGTGCGGTGGCGCATAGCCTTCCGAGCTAACGCCCCGTGGCGGCGCGTGGGGGAACCCGAGGTCCCTCCTTAGGTTTTTTGACTTGCCAAATCTGAATCTGCTGTCCGTTTTCCCAAATTCTATCGTTTTAGTAAAGTTTTATTAAATGGCCTCCATTTGTGTTTAGGTGCATTGGTAGGAAGTGACACCGACCTCTCTAGTTCGAGCGGCTCTCGGGCAACAAAATATCTATAAGTGGACCCCTTCTTAACTTGCATGTTTTTTTAAATAAAATAATAGGCTTGCATTCACAAAAAGCATGATTTCATGATTTTACATTTTATGCATTATTTATGATTTATCGAATTTACGTTTTATGAAAGGTTATGAATCATTGGATTTTCGTATATAAAATTCTATGGATTTACGAATATGTTTTGTTATGGATTTCTGAGATAAGGCTTTGAGCTTTTGAGCTCCAATGATTTGATATGAGATTTTGAGATACATTTTCGGTGCTTATCTAGTGGGTTATCATACAGCACATACACACAACGAAGTATGTAGACGTATATGGCCATAGGACACAATTGATGAGATTTATGACATACTCCCAGCTTCAGTAACCCGGGGCTAGTGTCGGTGTGTTATGTGTGTGTGTGTATATATATGTATATTTCTTATCTGGCGTAGCCCAGAGTTGTACAGCTTTACTTTCAAGTGATGGACCCCTATTTTCTTCTCTGGTGTAACCCAAAGTCGTACAGCTTCACCTTCGGGTGATGGACCCCTATTTCCTTCACTAGCGTAACCTGGTGTCGTACAACTTCACCTTTGGTGATGTTTATGCCATCGGGCCACTATGATACCCCTAGTTGAGTACATCATTGATGAGATTTACAGATTTGCCTTCAGGTGGCGATATCAACGTTATTGAGCATTGTTTTACACGTAGATGTTTTATGAATGTTTTCATTGCATGCTAGAGTTTTCAGAAAACCTACTATGTAATACTATATATGTGTTTTCAAAACAGGGGGTTAGTATGTTCAGAAAGAAAATGGTTTTCTTATTATTAGTATTAGTATTATAAACACCCTTTGTTTTGCGCCCCCTTCAGGAGTTAGAATCGAGGCATATAATCCCTACGTCAGGGCACTTCCGCATAGGTATCTTCGAGTTTTCTCAAAGTAGAACCCACTCCTTTGTTTGTATCATTTTATATTAATTCTTTCACATTATTTTTAATTAGTTGTATGCTCTGAACACGTTCCTGCAATTGCATACTTCATTATATTTACATATTTTATTTACATCGTTCCTTCTTTCTAACTTGCATGCATGTTGAAATAGCTTTGTCACCCTTGGGTGTCGGCCAGCACTTGTCTACCCTAATATATAGGGATATTGGGGTTGGGGCATGTTATTTCTCCTCGTGTGACTTAATTCCGAAGCATTGAAATTAGACGAATTTGTGGCTAAAATTGTCTAATACTCTCTAATCCGTGTTCTCTTGCTAACCACAAATTAAAATTTAAAAAGCCACACTTTTTGGGGAACAAAGGATTTGAAGCCATACATGCTCTCTTGTGGATGCAAGCAACAACACATCCTCAACTGAAACCAATATCTCAAAAATCACAAATTTGAAACACTCCAATACTTGTCCGTAAAACCCACATTAAAGGTTGGTGAAAACGATTATGAGGGATTCAGTTCAAGATTTCAAGTGTCTTTGCTAGTGCGTTTTCAATAATTACAGTACTGCTTTTGTGCTAATGATGATTAGCATTTGAGGAAAGTAGATTCTAATCACAAAATGAACCGTCAAATTTGGGATTTTAAAACCCACTTAGAATGATAATCAAGTACACGAGTGCTTCATTCCCTTGTTCTATTAGTGCTTTGCTTGTGTTGGTTAACCATTTAAGAGATACATTATACTGTTGTTACCCTAGTTAGCAGTGGATTGCACGGTTGCATCGACAAGACAGATCAATTCCTTACTAATCAACACTGATAATTTTTCAGAACTTGCATATTGGCATGACATGTGTGAGGTTCTAGCACAAAAGGGATCAGTATAATTAGTTATTGAAAGTCATACATTATATATTATAATTTATCGAACTTTTGATGTGAAATTCTTTCATTTCTTGATATATTTAGTAGTGAAATCATTCATTATACTGTAAAGCGTATAAAACTGTATTAATTTCCCGAACATGAAATTTGTACTGTGTCTAGATTCTTGTGTGGAAGATGAATAGCAAGATACTTTGAAAAGATGGAGTGGATGGATGACATAAAACCCACCACGAAATTGGAATGACAAGCAAGAATTAACCTACCACATTTTGACCCAATAGGAGTGACGAGTGCGTTTTGTCACTATCGCATCAACAAACAGGAAAAGGAGAACGTTTTAAACCACAGCCCTAGCTATAAAAAGAAAACTAATCAAGATCAAAACCCACCTAATTAAACCACCACAAAGTTAACTAATTTCAATAAAATAGTAGTGGTGAAGACTATGGCTTGCAAAGAGGGTGATTTTGTTGATGTGTCTTGTTTCTTTTTGTTTGAAGGAAGTGCAGATTCAGAGGCAGCAGATCATCAGACTACTGCTCCTCTCAGAGCTAACAACACTAACACAGCACTCGTACTACTTGAAGATGATGAGGATGCAGAGTCATGTAGCTCTCATACAATTGGTGTTTGCGTTCATAATTACTCTACGGATCGCGTAGAAGATCAGCGTCCGCCACAGAGTTGGGGTCGTAGCATGGTGTGGCTCCAGTACTCAGATGGAGAAGCCAAAGGATATGAGGAAGAAGAAGTGGACTCGAAGCTGGTTGGTGTACTTGGCAACATAGATGAAATGGAGGATAGCCTCTTTTGGGAAATTTGCATGGCAGTAGGGTACCCATGAATTTAAGTGTTGTTTTTTTTAAATAGAGAAAATGTCATGGGATACGTTTATACTACTTATTTTGATGCATGTCATATGTGTGCGCGTTAGTATTACAGTCTAATGTATTTCTTTTCATTTGTATGTGAGAGGTCTCAGGTTCAACTCCTATGGATGAGGAGTTTGATATCTAATTGTAACTGGGTCATTGTGTGACTTAGTTCAAATTTCCCCACCAATATTGTTGTATCAAAAAGGAAACAAAAAAGACAAAGATCAATGTGTACATATTTTGTGTTGTGGGTAGAGTGAGAGTCTGGATTCTTGCTCTGACCCAGAAGGTACGAGAAAGATTAATATTGGAAATGATAAATTTTTGCAGTATTGATAATAAAAGTCACATGCATACACTATTTTTGTTGCGAGTTCATGCATTTGTGATAATATGCTTCTTAGATCAAGGGGCTTGGTTTTTTAGACTATAGTACGGTTAGTCATTTAAACGTGTATGATTACCTAATAATACTTATTAACATTCATTTAAATTTGGTGTGACTAACCATAGCAAAATCAATTGTCACAATGTAATATTTATGTGTATTCATTTTCACCTCAGTGGCCTAGCTTTTTGTTTAAGTTGTTTGAGCACGACTTTAATGATGGCATAGTGATATATAAACTAGAAAGTTGATTAACATTAACATTAAATTAATGTTATGAATATTATTGGACTATTGACTTCATTTATCCGAAAAAAATTTCAGTATCCGAAATAGGGGCATATACGTAATATGTCATTATATAAGTGGAGGAATAAAAAAGAAAACTTCCCTTCACTTGTATAATAACACATGACATACGTCTTGTATTTTGAACATACTGAGAAATGTCTCATTTATCTACACAAAGATCATAATTAAGGATCCACACGGCGAGATTAACAAGAGATTAATTGGAAGCCATTCTCAATCTCATGAATATCCAAAGCAAATCTTTGATTTGAAGCTATCCCCAGATCGAAGAGAACATGCTGTATTATGCTTTGAATGAAAGAGATCTTCACTAGTATTTGTAATTCATATTTCCCAGATTTTAGCGGTTCCTTCTTCATATGCAAGTGTGAACAAAGTCCACGAGCAGACGTACATGGCTCGAAAACGAGCTGTCCTAATAAAAATTTAGGTGCTTTAGATTTTGGCCCTTGCAATTCATTATTTCTAGATAAAAACTCATCTATCTTTAAAGATCCAGTTTAAGCTCAAATTTAAAATTTGCAAACATATAGGAACACTATTGACCTATTAATGCAATTTATTTACACTCATGCCACTCATACTTTATGGTCCCTTTTTCAAATTCCTAAATTTATGCCAAATTAAAAGTAGTAGAAAAAGTGAAATAAAATGAAAAAAGTGTTTGCATTAACCATATCTATGTTAAACTAGAAAAGTAGGTTTTTTTTTTCATGATATATTTTGTTGCAATTTTATCCATATTAATTGGTAGGTAAATTAGTTTGTTCCAATTATTTAAAAAAAAAATACTACACCTATATTATATATTTTGAATCAAATAACATTCCTCTACCTTGTAGGTAAATTATTTTCTATGTAATGTTATATATGTTAGACACGTTTTGTTGTTGTATAAACATGAGTGGAATGTAATAGTGTTGATTTTATACATCAAACTGCATTTCTTTTGTTATAGGTAAATTATTTTTCATGTACAAGTACTAATGTTAGGCAAGTTTTGTTGTTGGCACATACAATATTTTGTATCATTGTAAAGAAAGATATTACATTACACCCATGGTATAATTGTTGTAGGTAAATTATTGGAAATTAATTTGTAGTTAGGTAATGAACATTTTGAATTATTGGAAATGAACATTTCAAAGAGTAGGTAGGTAAATTAATTTGTTCTAATTATATAAAAAAAAATACAGGACACCTAGTTATATTTAATTTTTCCAATTATTAAAAAAATTTATGCTACAACCAACCAAATAACATTTCTCTAACTTGTAGGTAAATTACATTCCTTCTTAATATAGGTAAATTATTTTCCATGTAATTAGTACATATGTTAGGCACGTTTTATTGTAGGTATAAACATTATTTTGCATCATTGTAAAAAAGAGATATTATATTACACCCATGGTATAATTGTTGTAGGTAAATTAATGTGCATGTAGATAATGAAATACAATGTTCTAATATATTAATAAAAAGGAATAAATTCAAAAGTATTGAAGAGTAGGGTGAAAAAACTGAATCGAATGGTTTTATGAAAATTCAAAACCTTTCTAAAAAATTAATATGCAATAAATTTTTAACATTAATGTCTTTTTTTTTCTTGTTGCAAAATCATTTACTATATATTTCCTTACAATTAATTGTCTACATCAAGTATGTAATAGGGGTATTTTAGGCATGTGAAAAATGTAAAATGTGTGAATTAATATGAAGTTAATGAATTTGCTTATGTGGATCCTAGTCATTGGGTTTTCTTTAAGTAAAAAAGTTATGTAAGGTTTTATATGAAGAAAATTGAGTTTGAAGGGTTAAAGTCATATTTTCACTAAAAAATTTAATGGTTATGTATGCTTTATGGCCGTAAAGCTTCATATATATACACAGACACACACATACATATCAGAAACTAATTACAAAACGTCGAATTGTCATTTGCTTTGCTTTCTTTTTACTCTCCATGAAATGTGCACAGATCTCTTTCCAACAAAATTGAACTCCACAATTGCCAGCCATTACATATTTCTTATGTCTCTTAAGTAAAAACAACAGCAGACAACTTTGATAATTGATCGTGGGACGTGCAAAATCATGCATTATATTAACAGAAAGTATATACCTTGAGCTACCAAGAAACATTGAATTTCTGTCTACTTTCTAGATATTTGCACGCATTTTATGTATATCCCTTAGTGGCGCCAACACTTACCATGACTGAGTTGACAGCATCTAATTTGTTTATATACTTTGACAGACTTTGTAATAATAACCCTCCGCGGATGATACCAATCTTCTAAGTCGGACCTTCTTATTGTTGAGAGTTGTTCCACATCAGTGAGGGATAAGGTTTGCTATGTGCTTATATAATCTTGGGCTATTCCTCATATTGCCAATTGATTTTATAACCCCAATTTAATCATGGTATCAGAGCAAGGTTGTGCACGTGTGAAGCTCAATGGTCATACGCGCTCCACGTCACCTAGTTGTTGTCCACGTGTAGGCTTGAAAATCCACCACACGTGTTGAGGCGTGTTGAGAGTTGTCCCATCGGTGAGGGACAAGGTTTGCTATGTGTTTATATGATCTTGGGCTACTCCCCATATTGCCAATTGGTTTTATGGTAAAATCTTAAATTTCATCACTTATTCTATATTTTCGCTCATTTTCATCTTGTAATCTTACATGATGATCAATGCAGTCTACTTTCTAGTTCACCATTTAAGATCAACCCTGCAAAAAATTAATTAATTTAAAATTTTTTTAACCGTTCAAATAATATTGTTTAAATTTCAGTGTTTAACTGAATAACCTAGTTCATGTATTATTCTTGTATAACCGTAATATGACTAATGGATTTGAATTTGGTTGGTTTTTAACAGGAGTTGATCTTTGAATGACGACTTAAAAAGTAAACAATTTGAATCATTCATTCACGCTGTAAAATGAAAAAGAATGATGAGAAAGTGGAACGAGAAAGAAAATTAAATAAGAAGATTCCACTCTAACCCTAATATCCCAATTTCTATTATTCCTCTTTTTGCTTTCCATTGGTCAATGGCGGCCATTATTCAACGTATAACAAGTGCGATGATTAGCTAGCGGCTGCATCCTGCATGTATGTTGCAATTAACAAGTAGTTGACTAAACCAATCTTATACTTCAATCATCAAAATGTATCATGAAGAACATTATAATGTTATACCATTTGAATACCGAGATCACTTAAATAAGTATTTGATTGATTAATTTATTGCTCAAGGAACCAAGAATCTACTTCGAAACTAGGTTTTCCACGGCTATATATACTCCTAGAGTCCTGGTGCTTTTCATATTGCACCTTCAAAAAACAAACTCATACTCCAAAGTTGGGTTTTTGGATACATATCTTTGATAATGAAGCCCAGCATAAATGTCGTGTTAGTTTCTCTTCTTCTGCTCATTGACGTTATTAGCGTTTGTCATGGCGGTGGTGGTGGCCGTGGCGGTGGGCTGAGTCCGGTGTTCTATGACAAGAGTTGCCCTCAAATTGAAAGAATAGTGAGGAACATCACATGGAGCATGGTTGCAGAAAATTCTACCATGGCACCGAAGCTTCTAAGGATGCACTATCATGACTGTTTTGTTAGGGTACGTATGTATGAGCACAAATTCCTTTCAATTGCAGTTTATCGGCCACATGTGCATGGATCAATATTTTAAAAAGCCTTAAGACACACCTTAATTACCTTAATTAGAATATATATGTACACACACATACACGTTATGCGTCTTTGAGAATATGTTATCCTAATATTATAGAATTGATTTTGGGGGTTGGATACTCTAACTCTATCATTTAGAAGGTGGATCGGACTTATTGTCTTGCTATGTATTAAAACCTCATAATGTGTTAACGTTTATATAGTGGCGATGAATTGTCTTGCTATTAATTAGCTTGCTTAATTTTCTCTAGTGTACGTTGTAGGGATGTGATGCATCATTATTGCTAGATTCAATCAGAGGCAACCCGGCGGAGAAGGAAGCAATACAAAACAGTAATATTAGAGGTTATGAGGTTATTGATGAAATAAAAACCAGATTAGAAGAAAAGTGTCCCGGCATCGTCTCATGTGCTGATATTCTTGCCTTGGTAGCCAGAGATGCTGTCTCTTATCAAGTACGTGCCATGCACTCAAATCAGTTTTATTATTAAATAGTTAATATAATCATTGATATGGTATATCGTTATTGATGGTAATACTACGTGACATATATTTAATTAGTATTGATCATTGTGTAGTTTGGAAGGCCCATGTGGCAGGTTCTAACCGGGAGAAAAGATGGAAGAGTCTCCCTTTCGTCAGAGGCTTCAATAAACTTACCCTCCGCAGGTGCAAACTTCACCACACTCAACCAGCAATTTATTGGTTTGGGGCTGAACATCATAGATCTTGTGGCTTTATCAGGTATGTATCAAGTTTTCTCTTCTCCGTGGATAATCAAATAGTCGCGTCATGTGATAAGTATTTAGACAGCCAATCTAAATCACATATTCAAATGATAATCTATATAATCAACAGTTCGATTCAACTGATTAAATCTCGTCTAGTAAGAAAACATTTTTCAATGTGAAATTCACTATGTTAATATATTGTGACATTAATTTTAAACTTTTGCAGGAGCACATACAATTGGAGTGGCACATTGCGCAGTATTTCAAAGGAGACTGAACGTAACCGGAAAGGGTGACATAGACCCTACACTTGATCCAGATTACGCAGAATTCTTGAGAAAACAATGCACCAACCCGGGCGTCGCGGTTGCACTGGACGCCAACAGCTCAGCTTCCTTTGACAGCCATTACTTTGCGGGGTTGAGGCAAAACAAAGGCCTCTTGAGATCAGATGCTGCGCTGCTCACTGACCGGCGTTCGGCTTACATTGTAAGACGTTTTGAGAAGTTCCCTGTTTTCATGACCTACTTTGGGAATTCAATGAAGAAAATGGGTTCCATTGGAGTCATAACGCGAGAAGAGGATGGCGGAGAGATTAGAAAGAATTGCAGGGTTGTTAATGCTAATTAACTTTTAACTAACAAGATTTTCATCATTTGGAATATATATTAAATTCCAATTTCTGTAATGTCATAGTTGCTGTAATTTTTATTATATTCTCCAATGGAATAAATAATTAAGCAGGGCTTTGTTTGCAACAGCTAAAAGCTATACTGCAAATTTTATGAAATCACTTGTTTTTTTTTTTTAGGGAAAATTTGAAATAAGTCCAATTTTATAGGCCACCTTTTGAAATATGTCCAATTTTTAGTGACTTTTGACTTTTGAAATATGTCCAATTTTTAGTTACTTTGGACCCATATCAAAAGACCTCTTTTTTTTAATAGGATAATTTACACTAACTTCTTTTAAATTATGAGTAGAGATAAGATTTGAACTCAAGATGTAGTGAGTTAAACAAGAATGACTTAGCCAATAGGACAATCCATCACTTGCAACTCTCTTTTATTTTTGTCAAGTTTGTTTATGATCTCATTAGGCCATAAATTTATTATCAACTAACCCTTAATTTAGTAGTATTATTTTTCATAATGTTAAAACTATGCCCTAAATTCGAATGTCCCTATATATTTTGGTATTTTAATGGATCAAAAGGATTAAAAAAACAAAAAGACTATTGTCACATCCCGGCCCGGAACGGATTACTTCCCCGGCCCGCTCCACCACTGTAGCACGATATTGTCCCCTTTGGGCTTACCATTCCCTCACGGTTTTGTTTTTGGGAACTCACAAGCAACTTCCCAGTGGGTCACCCATCATGGGATTGCTCTAGCCCCCTTCTCGCTTAACTTTGGAGTTCCTACGGAACCCGAAGTCATTGAGCTCCCAAAGCGGACAATATTGTGCTACGGTGATGGATAAATTATTTTTTTTGGGTTAATTTAATTGTCAGGGGTGGAGAAATTTACAACAGAAATGAAGAAACACAAAGTTGTGGTGACTGGGAAAATCGACCCACAAAAGGTGTTGAAGAAACTGAGGAAAAAGACGGGCAAAAGAGTGGAGATTGTGGTTGACAAGGAAGAACAACCAAAAGATGCGTCGGCTGAGGGAAATCTTACAAAACCTAATGTTTGTCCACCATTTTTTGATTGCTTTAAAGAGAGAGAAATTCTTTTTATGCTCAGTGATGAGAACCCAAATGCTTGTTGCATTATGTGGTAGGGACGAGGAAGTAACAAAACTTGTGTTAAAAAAGATGCCAATTGCGCCCATCTTTTACGTAAATAATTATGGAATTAACAAAACAGACTTGCAGTGATCTGGGCGAGCGCATGCAATAGACAGTAGTTTATTATTTTTTTGGGTATTTATTATTATTTGTTCCATGTTTATTAAAAGGTGAAAATAATGCAATATTGTTCATGTTGGTGGCATTTATTTTGGGTTCTTCTCAAATAATCACCTCAAAACTCCATTTTATAGTAAAAATTACTTAAAACAGTTTTGAAGAAGAAAAATTTCTGAATTCAACTGTTATTTCATTTACTGTCATTTCATAATTGGTGAGAGATTTCTTTTTCTTTCTATAGTTTGATTAAGCAATTGGGAAACTAATTAAGTATTTGTTTTGTATATTTTATTTTCAGGACCAATAGGTCAAAGTGGCCTAACTTTTCAGATCAAGGGAATGTTTTGGAGAAATCACATACATGAGATATAATTGGAGGACTGAGGGATGTGGGCGCATCACTTGGGAATGTATTTATATGCGTCAGCAGATTGTTGTTATTTCGTTTTCCTTCGGCAAGAGATGACATGACATTTCATGACACATACTTTGGATAATGTGATTTCAAATCAATCACCACTAAATCATTTCCTGCCTACACATATATGGAATGTTGGGTCTTGGCCAAACCCTCTTAGAAACACCACAACCACAATTGCTCTCTCTCTCTCTCTAAAACGTGTCAACAATCCCTTAAAAATGCATTATTGAATTAAAATATTATTGTGATGTTAAACTCGTTCTATATAAATTGATTTCATCACTTACGGTCTCCTTTGACCATGATTACAATATGGAATGCATAATGCAATGCATGTGAAGCTTCCACCAGCGACCCACCTCTAGTTTTAACATATCCTATTGGGATAATTCACACTTCTGAACAATGTTTGTCCTACTTCATCAAATTTTCAGCACAAAATTAAATATGAGAATATGAATTAAAATTCCCCACTCTTATTCCACTTCTTTTATTCCCACTATCTTGAATAGTATGTATTTTTCTCGACACGAGCAATAATTTGCACTAAATTAATCTAAATTAGAAAAAAAAATTATTCAAACTTGAGTGCAAAGAACGATGAGGTAACTAAAGTTAAAAATTCAAAATTGACACCATGCAAAAGACTTAGAAGAGTTTTCTTCCAGTTAGAAATCAGTTCTTGCATTTATAGGACATGTTAAAGGCTCAGGTACCTCAACTAGTTGGAGCTACTAATTGATGAACTGGATTATTTAGGTTTCCTTCCGCTACCTAATGCTACTCCTTGCTCAGATATGGACTTTTTATACAGATGGAAATAGAGAGGATTACAGTTTCGGTTTTGTATACAGCGAAAAAATGGCGCTGCTTTGTAATTTCTGTCTTCATGACACTATCTCCAGGGCCTTTCTTTTTTGTCCAAGCATATTGAATACTGTTGCTGCAATGTGAGAAGGGGTGAGTCCAGCCTCGGCCAATTGATCAGCAGGGGAACCGTGGTCAATGTAACGGTCAGGAAGAACAATCGGTCTCCACTATAAGTTATAGACATCAACGTGAGTTTTTCAGGAATTTGAGGAGTATAATGTTAATGCAAGTCATTGAGACATCATACTAAGTATGTCGTAACAAACGACATATTCATACCTTGAGTTTTCCATCAAGAAGGCCATCGAGGGCCAGGAAATGAGCAACGTGAGAACCAAACCCTCCGATGGATCCTTCTTCAATGGTAATCAAAAACTCATGTGACTTCGCAAGGCTTCGAATGAGAGCTCGGTCCAGTGGTTTGCAAAATCGTGCATCAGCAACTGTTAGGCGCAAACCATGGGATTCCACCAAAGAAGAGGCAGCCAAACAGCTCTGTACTGCTGCTCCGTAACCCAAAAGTGCAACTCTTTCCCCTTCGATCAATATTCTTCCTTTTCCCACCTGTAGGCAAATTGCCAAACATTCAATCATTTTTAAGTATTTGAGACTTATGGTTACTATATATATATATATAGTAGTAGAGACTGCTGAAAGTCACCTCAAGAGGAGTGCCTTTATTCCCTAGTGGCAGCTCAACACCAACCCCATTTCCTCTTGGGTATCGGAAACAACTTGGTCGGTCATCTATGGCAGCAGCAGTGGCTACCATATGGAAAAGCTCGGCCTCATCAGAAGGAGCCATCACTACCATGTTAGGCAGGCATGCCATGAAAGTGACATCAAAAGACCCGGAATGCGTAGGACCATCAGCTCCGACCAGTCCAGCTCTGTCCATAGCGAATCTCACTGGAAGCTTTTGCAAATCTACGTCATGTACTACCTGTGGCATGAATGTGGAAATGAAATCTTTGAGTTTGTATACTTTTCAGTAGTATTCTGACTATCTAAGAATAGAACCGTACCAGTTTTTGAAGGAAGATAAAAATGATGAAGTTAAAGATGAAAGAAGCTAATAGCTTGCCTGGTCATAAGCTCTCTGCAAGAAAGACGAGTAAATTGCACAGAAAGGTTTTAGGCCTTCACAGGCCAGACCTGCAGCAAAAGTAACCGCATGCTGTTCTGCTATTCCAACATCAAAGCATCTTGTTGGAAAACAGCGAAGGAAGAGATTCAACCCTGTTCCACCTCCCATTGCAGCATGGATCGCAACAATATCTGTGTCCGCTTCAGCTTCAGCAATCAAAGCCTCTGCAAAGTATGTTGTGTAAGATTGTGTACTAGCACTGGCTTTGAATTGCTTTCCGGTTGCAGGATCAAACTTGGCCACTCCTGCAATATCAAAAGAAAAACTACTTTATTCATCTTTCATTGACTTTATCCAGATTAAGCATATATGCAGACGACATGAATGAGATCTTTTTAACTGCATTAAAGACGTTCAGTTTTCCTTCTATAGCATCATCAGCGAATAAATTGTTTCCATACAATAATGGATCTAATTTCAGAAAATAATTCAATGAATAATAATGCACTCGTGTGCTCAACTGCCTCTTCGGAAAGAAATGTATATTACCATGGTACTTGTCTGCCGCTTTTTCTGCATACGGATATCCCTGGCCTTTCTCAGTGATAAGGTGGATCAGGACAGGACCCGTTGTTTTGGTAATTTTAACCTCTTTGAGAATGGAAATAAGATCATCTATGTTGTGACCATCAACTGGACCTATATAATATAGTCCAAGCTCTTCAAATAGTGATGAACCAGTACCACGGATCATTCCTCGAGCATGCTCATCAACTTTTGCTGCCAGATTATGCACAGAGCCACCAATTTGTTTGGTAACTCCCTGCAACAATCTCAAATCAAAGTTGAACCCTAATCAGACTTGGCGCATTTTGGAATGCAAGTGTTTTCTTTATGCTTAATTATGTTTAGACTTCAGTATTACTTACCTTGGCAACCTCTCTTAATTCTCTGAGTGGCCTGTTTGATTGCAATCTACTGAGAGCACTACTCAAAGCTCCTACTGGTGGGATGGGTCCGTCGAGACTAGCAGTAGGTAAAGAAACCTGTTTATTGTCATTAAGGATAATAATCATGTCAGAATCAAGGTACCCCGCATTGTTCATGGCTTCATATGCTTGTCCTGCTGTCATGGCACCATCACCTATTACAGCAACTACATGATTGTTTCCTCCCCTTAGATCCCTCCCTACTGCCATCCCTGCATTTTCAATAACATCCCAGATTATCAAAACCAAAAACAGGAATGGACCTTGCGACCGAAGAATGTAATCCGGACTCAAGAAACTAAATAGAAGTCGGTAAAAGGAATCTGATTTTTCCAGCGTGAGGATAATAACATTTTTCCATAGCATTAGATGCATGATGCAAGTATATCAATTCGTAAATAGTTACATGAGAGTATATCTTAAACTCAATTGCTAACCAAAAAGGAACACTATCAAGTTCAATACACTTGAGTTGTCAATGTTGAGCAGAGAAGGAAATTACCCAAGCCTGCAGAGATAGTGGTAGAACTGTGACCAGTGCCAAAGCAATCGTACTCGCTCTCAGAGCGCTTAGTGAAGCCGGCCAACCCATCTGTCTGTCTCATGGTGTGCATCTTATCTCTCCTTCCAGTCAAGATTTTGTGTGGGTAAGACTAGGCAAATCAAAAAACAAAATTCACAATCAAACATGGAAAAAGTTGAAGTTATCACATCAAAGCTTTTTCGAAATCAGAAAAAGAGAGCAACCCAAGAAAGAAGGTGAGGTTGAAACCTGATGGCCAACATCCCACAAGATTCTGTCCTGAGGAGCATTGAAGACATAGTGAAGAGCCACAGTGAGCTCCACAACACCAAGGCTTGAACCCAGGTGTTCTCCAGTTTTGGAAACATTGAAGATCACATCAGACCTCAGCTCATCTGCTAGTTGCTTAAGCTCCTGAATTCAACGGTTAATTACCACAAACAAACAAGAAAAATTAAAACCAATGCAAATATATATTTAAAAAAAAGGTTTTTTTAGTCAAAATGGTTCTTAGATTTGTATAACACATAACTATAATTCTTAACATTTAAAATCAATAGAAATGATCCTGAGTTTGTCCACCATTCATTACTTTGATCCTTCCGTAAAAAAAACTCTGTTAAGTTGAGGGTATAACACATAACTTTGATTCTTGAGATTTGCATAACACATAATTTTGGTTCTTAAGATTTGCACTACATATAACTTTGGTCCGTGAGATTGTCCATTATCCATCATTTTGATCATTCCATTAAAAAACTCAATGATCACTTATCGGAGTTTTTTTAATGGAATGACCAAAATAATAGACGGTGGACAATCTCATGAATCACTTCTATTGATTTTAAATCTCAGAAATCAAAGTTATGTGTTATAAAAATCTAAAAGATTATTTTGACTAAAAAAACCCAAAAAAAAAAAAGAAAACTAAATTAGGACAAAAAGGTTATGTACCTTGACAGAAAGATTTTTCATGTGAATTGGATAGTTGATGGTGTCCAAGACAGGAGTGGGAGGTCTCTGTGAGTGATACTCCCCTTTCTCTGACAGTGATGCACAAATCCCACTTGGCCTTTTTCTCATCACCTGCTCCAAATGATAACAAAAAAACAACTCATTTTTGTTATTTTCTGAATGATGAAATTGACATTTTAAACAAAACCCATTTCTCCAAAACTCAAATCATCCATGAAATGAGTGCCTTTTCTGAGATTCACAGGAAAGATGCAAACTTTTTCTGACCTGATTGAGCCTCTGCTGAGATGGGCATGGCAGAGATGTTCCCACAGAGACGAGGGATTTCTGAACATCTGCAGGTGCTGCTGATTTGCTGATATCTGCGGGAAAAGAGAATGTGCAGAGAGCCATTGCATGTAGAATAACAAGAAATGGAGCTCAAGAACTTCAAATTTGTAATCAGTGGGGAAAAGAAGAAGAACCCACAAAAGGGTCTTGAGAAATGAAAATCTCTGGGGCTCCCAGAGTCTTTCCCACTGAAACGGTGATAGTGTCAGTGGGAGTTACAGAATAACATATGAAGAGAGAGAGAGAGAGAGAGAGAGAGAGTGGATGGTTGGAAATTAAGAGCCTTTTTTCAAAGACCAAAAATGGTGAGTATGTAACTGTCATTACTTCCATTCCATAGCTTTGATGTTTCTGGGTAACTGTTTTGCGTCTGCATTCGCTGGACCACGTCATCAGAAATCTCATGAAGGATAGAGTGGATGATAGGTATGAATAGGGAAATTTTTAATTTTTACGGGAACATACGTGGTACATCACGTGTTTTAATAAGAGTGGTGAGAAATTTTATTTTTTAAATTATTAATTTTTTAGCATACATAAATTACCATTTCTATAATGACATGTAATGTACTACTCCGTATACCGGTCACACTAAAAAAATTTCGTATGAATACACCAAATTACTTTTCAAATTGTGTTGAATTACTGACGTGGCTATCCCAGGATTTGCCACAACAGCATTTTTAATTAGTCAACAAATTTGGTAGCGTATTGAGTTGGACATCAACCATGCACCAATGCAAAAATGCCATGTACTGAAAATGAAATGAAATGATATTGAATTGTTGAGTTGAATAGTTATACTAAAGAGTTGAAATAAAATGCTGATAACTAAGACATTTATTATATTAGAGCATTATATACACAATTTTCCCTAGAAAAACAATATTATCTACGCGAGTCAAGTCTTACAAACGTATAGTAAGAATCGAACCTAAAACTTCTCATTTACAAGTGAAGAGGAATATCACTAGACCATATCAGTAGTCCCTTTTTATATTGTTAGAACCAAATTGATCATAACAGAATTGTCATTTTCCATGTTCATGGTTAAAACCAAACAAATCATTACAAAGCTGCCTTTTTCTTTTCATCGTGGTTAAAATTAAATGGATTATGGCAAAACTGTCTTTTCCTTGATTTTTGTAGTTAAAACCAAATGGATTACGACATAGACGTCTTTGTCTTAATTTTTGCAGTTAAAACCAAACGGATTATGACATAGCCATCATTTTCTTAGTTTCTACGATCAAAACTAAACAAATCACGACAGAGCCTTATTTCCTTCATTTTTGCGCTTAAAACCAAACAGATCACAACAGAGTCGTCTTTGCCTTAATTTATGCAGTTAAAACCATATAAATCACGACATAACCACCTTTTCTTTGAATTTTGCAATTAAAACTTAACTGATCATTGGCAGAGCAGCATGTTTTCGTATTTTGCAATTAAAACCAAATTGATCACAACAGAACTGCCGTCATAGCCGGCACCCTGTTTTCTTATTTTACTCTTATGTTTGTTTCTATGCATTTTGGTCTCATGGATGCCGGAAGATTTATATTTTGGTCCTACGGCATCCCCCAACAAGATTTCAAATTTGAACTCAATGCTTCCACAGTTGCTTCATACATTTTGCAATGTGTTGTTGCCTTGGTTGGTTAATAGACAAGAATCTTTGTCGGTTGCTTAATTCTCAAGCAATGTAGGGTTTGGTCTTATCATTAGGGCTGTGCTATCCACACACCCCTTTTTACTTCTCACACACCCCTTGTTAATTTATGTCCGTTGATCTTCTTCAATTCATCCGATCTGATGGCTGAAAGCTAAAAAAGTGTGAGAGAAGTAAAAAATAATGCGTGGATATCACACCCCCTATCATTAAACTGTGGGTTTAACATTTAGTTGGTGGTATGAAGAATTATCGTATTTTTGTTGCTTCTCGTTTTATTGTTGACTTATTCAATCATGTGACTACAAACAAGAGAGAAGATGCAAAGGGAAAAAAACGAGAGTGCAGAGATCATTTTTCTTTTCCAATTATTGGATTCAATGGAATGGTTTCACATAACAAAATCTGAGGAGCGGGATACAAATACGAGAGCGTAAGTACAAGAATAAATAATCTTAAGCACATGTCGTTAGAATAACAAATGAGAAATCATTGTTGTACTTTCAAAAATTTTATGTAATTACTTTTTAAACATCAAACAACTTGTTATTCTTCCACTTACCACTAAGAAACCAGTACATTGAGACCATCAACATCTCAACCAAGTCAATTGAAGTCAACACAGGAACCTGATGCATGTATAAAAGAAAATACTCAAAGCCATAACTTGTTTTTGGCTTCTGTGCTGAGGCAAGTGCGGCCCTCTTTGCCCGAGCTTGTCTTGCACCCTACTCGACCGGCTTCTTCTGGAGATGGAAAAAACCGGCGCCAGCCGCTGAGATGAGTAGGTAGCCTTTCACGACAATTTGACTTGGAGCCGGCTGATCATCTCTTTTTTATAGTGCGCTTTTGCACAACAATTTTGGTCGGCATGTTTAACGTGGTTTCGAGTTTCTTCTTGGTTTCATGACATTCATGGTTTTGGTACCCCGCATTTCCCATTACCACCAAGAAATCAGTACACTGACCATCAACATCTAAACCCACACAACCTGAAATGTACATTTGCCTCTTCAGATGGGACTTAAAACCTAATCAAACTTTGGCGGATGAATCTCCAATTCCAACTCTGGTGACTAGGATTCTCGGGTACAACCAGGAATGTTAACCCCATTCGGTATCTCTCTCATCACGTGTACATGCCGGATTTTCTCGGTGACTACAACCCAGAAAACAACTCAAAAGCAAACAGCTCGGAACGTAAGACAGAAAAGCAAACATCATATGGCCGAGACACAGAACCAAAGAAGACATAACAATGCTATGATAGAATGATGGTCTTCCAAAAAAGAAACCACAACACATTAACTCTTAATAAAGCTCTTCAATATTTCAATCACCCATGTTTTCGAACAGCATGAGAATAGTAGATTAGCAATCAAAATTTGAGCTTATTATACTTCAGCTAGAGAGAGAGTGTGTGAACTTTCATCAAGATACAACAAAAAACACAAATAATTAAATCAAGTTTTTACCTTTAAACAGAGTGCCTACAAGTACTACAGGAAAAAGATGGACAACAGTGAATAAATCCACATTGCACTGACAACTTGCTCATTTCATTTTTGCCTCGGTAAATAGAACATGACGATTTACCCGAGGGTCGAATTTCCGGAACTCAAGCTTCTCTTGGACCCTACTCGGCTTCTTCTTGACATAGAAAAAACCAGTCCCAGCTGCTGAGATAAGTCGGATGAACAAGGTAGCCTTCTTCTTCTTTTCACCCATTCCTTAATTCAAATTGCAGAAAGACAAAGCCAATCAAAAGTGAGAGAAAACACAAGTTTCACTATACAAACAAAAAAATATTCAAACTAAAGTTGTGCATCTGCAGTCCAAAACAAAATTCCTACATGGGTTCAATATCGCCCCCCAACAAAAAGGAAAAAAGAATGAAGAGGAACAACAACTATATGTAATCCAAATCAATTAAAGTAGTTCTCGGAACAGAAAATCCCATCAAATTGCATGGGGGGAGGTGTAAAATAGCATCCCAGAACGGAACCGCTTGGGGAAAGTCATAAACATAGGCATACATAACATCAACAAAGGCCTTTGCACAAACAAGTTTACAGCTTTACATGGCTGAGAATCTGAGATTCATTTTCCCAAGCCCACAGAAAAACCAAGGTTGAATTTCTCTAAACGTAATCACTTGAGTTCATAAATCTGAATAATATCTGAGAGGGAGGTGATTTGTACACACACTTTTTAGCACTCTCCCCCCCCCCCCCCTTTTCTTCTCTTCTCTTCTTCTCTCTCCACCCACTTTTCATTTCTAACCATCAGACTGAATAAATCCAACAAAAATGATGAAATGATTAAACAGAGGTGTGTGCGAAGCTAAAAGGGTGTGCGTTTTTCATTTCCCTACTTGTTACCAAGTCACTGCCCCTCAATTGATATGATATTTACCTCTAGACAAACACTCATAAACACAACTACCCTAGAACCATAACAATACCGTTATCCAACCGCCTTTCAAATTGCTGCAACCCAACTCAAATTACCCAAATCCAGAGAAACCCCAGTTGAATTCTGAGCAGAAACTGATTCAGATTGGGAAAAAATTAACTGGGATTTGGGAATCCAAGTGGGTTTTGAACAGGGTCAGATTGGTTTGGTTCTGGGTCTGATTCAACCTTCCATCAAATCACAGAAAACAACATAACTCCTACAACCATTCTCATTTCAAAACAAAAACACGAGTAAACAGAAAATCAAAACAAAAACCAAAATCAAAAGAAGAGGAAAAGCAGAAATGATTGAAGGAATTTCGGACTTACTGTTCAGCTTTTGGAAGCTGCAATCGCCTGAGAGGTACAAAGCCGAAATGGAGTCTGAAATTGGAGAGGGCGAAGCCGCGGTGAATTCAAGGGCAAGGGTTTAGGGCTGTTGAAAGACTAAAATGCCCTTTTAATCTTTTCTTCTTTTCTTTTTGGCCCTCCAAAGTCACCTGGTGTTTGTGGACTTCTCCGGATTAACATTTTTTAGCTTCGAAGTTTGGATCTTTTTTCATCGGAATCGATCGGAGGAGGAGCTGGAGATGGCGAGCGCGGTGGACCCAGCGGGAGATCCAATCCCAACGTCGGAGGTGCTGACGGCGGCGGCGAAGCACATTCAGTTCAGCTGCCAGGCCGAGAACGTGGCTTTCCTCAAGTGCAAGAAGAAGGACCCGAACCCCGACAAGTGTCTCGACAAAGGTCGTCAGGTCACCCGATGCGTCCTCACCCTGTAAGCCAATCTCAAATCCGCTTCCTACTTTTTTCAATTTTCTGAGTTTGTTATGAATTCTTACTTGTTTGTATGTGAACCCTTTTGAATCGAAACGTTTCGGTGTTGTGATTTTTTTGTGAATTGAGGCTTGGTTTGCTCGATTGAGCTCAATGTGATTCATGGGTTATGCAATATGCTCAAATTTTTGGGAGACAGAGAACTGATTCAACAACAACAACAACAGCAAAGCTTTTTCCCACCAAGGGAGGTCAGCATTATGAATCCTAAAACATCATTGCGCTCAGTTAGACAGGGAACTGATTAATCGAAAATAAAACTAAAGTACACTAAACAGATAATAAGCCGTTATAAACTGCGGTTTAATGTAGAATTGGGAGAAAGTAATGCCAAAATTTGTAAGGTATAGCTGCATATACTTTGTATTTGAACACTTCTCTGTGCTTAATTGTTCACCCTCGGTGTTAGAGTATTATCTGTAGCTTAACATGACATATAAGCATTTTTCATGTCTTATCAAGTAGCCTAAAAACACTAGAGTATTTCCCCAAAGAGGAAAAAATAGAAAATCCTGCCGGTCTTTACTTGTATAGAGACACTCTCAGACCATTAGTTAGCATATGTTGTGTGGACACTCCCTAACAGCGTTTGAATTGGATCAGTTTTCAAGTATAACCATTCCCTTTACGTTCTCTTGCCACAACTTTTTGATATCTGCATTTCCTTCGTTATATGTTCACTATTTTCATATTTGGAATTGGTTGTGATTTGATCATCCTGTTAGTTTCATGATGTCTATGCAAACTTGCGCGCCATCACACGCATACACAAGCGCTATGCCTTGTTACGCATCTAAATACGAGACATTTCTCCCTGCAGGCTGAAAGATCTTCATCAGAGCTGCACAAAGGAGATGGATGCTTACGTCGGGTGCATGTATTACAATACAAATGAGTTTGATTTATGTCGCACAGAGCAGGAGGAATTCGAGAAAAATTGTCCGTTGGCATGAGAATCCTACCCCTAGTTTCTGGAGCTCAACTTATTTTCTTAGTTGTTATGTCCAAATTTTGCCTGGGAAATGCTTCCTTTCCTTGCAGGAAAATTTACACCCTTTTAAAGCTTGATTGATTTCTCTTGTATAGCACTTGGTACTGTAATGGAATAATTGGTTTAATCATGAAAAAACCAATCCTTGTTTGGTTTCCTTTAAATTTAGTATTACGAAAATTCAAAGACAAATATACCCTCTTCTTTCTTCGTCAACGTGGACGTGGGATTTATAAATCAAAGAAGAATCAATGGGGGCGGAAACAAGGAGACTAGAGGAGTAACTAAAGTGAGAAACGCCAGCAAAATTACCAATTAGAAAACTTAGATCCACCCGACTAACATACAGATAGAATAAATCCATACGATGAAAACCGATATGGTCCAAAACTCATATTTACCAAAATATTCATCATCTTCCAGAATACTAAGCATATCACTCTAGCTAACTATGCTCAGAGTACACTTTGAAGCAGCAACCAACGTACCCGACAGGCATCAGCGAGGACTGCAAAGCCAAAAAACATAATAACAATATACAGATCATCACCACAGTAGTTACGTCTAGCCAATGTAATTAAATAGATAGGATATAAATGTGACTGTACAGCAATAGTTGTAGAAATTATCACCACTGTTACCTATTTGGTTAGCCAATTTAAGCATATAGGGTCATACCCGCACATAACTTTAGGGAACCTCAATCACCAACTACATTGACACCAGACTATTAGTATCCTTCCTAGTAGGGACTTCGAACGTAAACCCTTTTTCAACTCGTTTTACAAACATATACAGAACTTTTGTTGGCACATCAGCATTAAAAGAAAGGTAAAGCGGATAAGCTTTCATCCTTGCCTAATGACTAGAACCAAGCCCAAAGTAATTAACAGCCGCACTCAAATTATACAACTAAACCCAACCGAAAAATAACGGACAATGACTTGGAAGTAGATATTGTTTTCAAAATAAAGTTGAAATTAAAGATACAAAATGCACTAAACTCCACTTCCATAAGGGTATCTCTCACACATTATATGAAACTATATTCCGCAAAATTAAGACCATACTAAACTCCACTTCCATAAGGGTACCTCTCGCACATAATATGAAACTATACTCCGCAAAATTAAGACCATACTCAGTGGCCTCAACCAAGCTTATTATGATTACACTAGAAATTCTTTACATGAGTACAAAGTGGAAGAGGCACCTACCTGTAGGATCGCGAACGAGACCTTGACGGACTGCGACTGCTAACCCTAGGACTCCTTGATCTGCTGGATGCATACTCTCTCACATCACGAGGACTCCGACCATTCTCCCTCGGACTTGGGGACCTCCTGTAGTCTCTTCCATCCCGTGGTGAGGGAGATCGTGAAATTGATCTAGACTGTACTGGGGAGCGATAATCATCTCTAGCCCGACGGTCCCTTCAAATGGAAAAAACACTTTATTATGTTTTGAAAAAACAAAAATTGCAGATGCAGGAGATATCTACTAAAACCATCTTTCATTTTCCACAAGCGAAAAACTTCCCCATTAATAATCTACTACAAGTGCACAAGAAATAGTAATGTGGGCATAAATCAACAATTCAGAACCAATTATCTGTTTCAAGATAACAGAACAACTACTTACATCCTCTTCAAAATCTAACCGATCAAGATATGACCTTTACTTTACCTGAACCTTTACAGGGTTCTGAACAAAAAATATGACACTTGGTCCAAACACTCAGAGTTAGGCTAGTACTGGTTGATCAGCATCTGAAAACTTCATAGCCCACTTTGCCCCAACTTTTCTAAAACCAGATAATATCTTTTCCTTCAACATGTCACCATACTTTACCGGTAAAAACTTTGAGTGGCTTCATTTCTTTGCAGATGATTTCTTTCTTTGGCCAACTATAAGCTTTATATTCTTTCTTTACTGGATGGTATATGCAAAACAAGATATCAAACTTAACAATTTTTCTTCAAAAACTTACTTAAACAGCTAATATAAGAAGGAAAAGTAAATATATACTAGTAAAGATTCCAATATCTCTAGCACCCTGTTTAGCTTGTCAGTTCAGTTGGTCGTAGAAAGGTCTCACAAACTGAAGTCATAACAATAGGAACCCAATGCCATTTGCAGATGAAAGTTGATGGTGGATATAGATGGTACTTATGGAGAGCATAGGTGGAAGGTAAAGAAGTTGCCCATCACTTGTATGATCTCTTTTCTCATTAAACTTTACTAATCCAGAAGTCTTTAAATATCCACCATAGTACTTATGGAGAGCATTGGTGGAAGGTAAAGAAGTTGCCCATCACTTGTATGATCTCTTTTCTCATTAAACTTTACTAGTCCAGAAGTCTTTAAACTATATCTGTATAACAAGGCCACCAGAAAATATTACACAATTCACTAAACACATGATACATGCAAAAGACGCGATCTCCATACCTAAAGAAGATTTCATTCTGCAATTTCACCAGAAACACAGGTATGTGAACATAAAAGTTGGATTCAGAGATTTTCCAATGAAAATGTGATCACCCTCTATTGTACTCATCCATGAAAACACGAATTCAAAAACTATAACCATTGATCAATTTTGGAAAAAATTATATCGCCACATGAAAATGTCGCTGATGAATCTACCCCACCTTTGAAAGGAGTAACCACCCAACCATGCAGACTACGGTGTTATAGAAAACAAAACAGTGTTAATGAATAAAAGATACGTCTAGAGATAATATACAGACCTTGAATCACGCCTAACAGGTGATGGTGATGGCGAGTAAGCTGTGACCAAAAAAGTTTGACGATAGTTTAGAAGAAAAATAGGAGCAAAATTATTTCACAAAGGACTTGAAATAAAATCATGCATGTCGATCAAAAAATGCCAAGTAAAAGTTTAACACTGACAACGATATTGCCGTCTAGGGGACCTTGGTGGAGTTCTCCTTCTGGAGCTTCCTCCATGTCGACTACTGCAGATAAATATAAAATAAAATAAAATAAAAATTGTATTCATGAAGTGAATATGTAATTATATTTGGGGAGGCATAATAAACTATGGGGTAGTATTGGAGCCAAATACAATGTACCTTACGCGAGTAGTTGTGCGCATTTCTTGCGGAGTTTTTCTATTCTCCTCAGCAAACACAATTCTTATCTCACGCCCACCAATAACTGTATGATTCAGTTGTTGCTTTGCTTCTGCTGCATCCTCACCATAACGGTACTTCACAAACCCAAAACCCCGTGGCTCCCTATGGATGGAAAGTATAAATGCTGAGTAAAAATAACTTACATTTGTGTTATCCAGAAAACCCAGAATTATATCAACTTTCACAGGAGTATCTATTCCAGCGTGCAAGTTTTACACCACTGAACCACGGCAGAAGAAGAATCACATTATGTACAATAATTCACGCCATAACAATCAAGAATGGCATACCCTGTGTAGTAATTCTTAGGAAGATACACATCCTTTACCGGGCCAAATCGCTCAAATGGGATCCTAAGATCTTCTGGCCTGCATATAACAGGTAAACAATGAATAAGCCTGGATGTTTAGTAATGGAAAAAAAAAAAAAAAAAACATGCATCCGTAATTTGGGGTTAATGAACTTGTTGTAATTAACTCAACTAGCTGAAGGATTAAGTCTATAACCATGTAAAATATAGTTATTCTTCGATAATATACTAGTATTACCATTAACAAGAGATTAACACACAATCCCATATTTAGAAAAGTAAGGCACAAAAAATTACTAAAAAAATACCAATCATTCACAATTACAACCCAATTTTAGTCACGCATTTGAAGAATAAACTACATAAACATAAAAACGCCACAACATTAAAAATCCTGATTGATATAAATACAAATATATATACATATCTATGCATACACAGAGATGGGAGAGAGATACATATACATATATACCTAGCGTCGAGAGGAAGATTGCGAACGAGCAAACCGGAAGGGGCGGGAGAACTACGGTCTCTGTGAGACCTACTGTCACGGTGTCGATCACGCGGCTCGTCGTCGTATCGCTTGCGTCCGCGAGGCGGAGTCCGACTGCGCCGACGAGGGCTGTAGCTTCTGCTTCGGCTTCTGTACCTGGCCATTGTTGCAGCTAGGACTTGAACCCTGAGCGCGCAAAACCCTAACCCTAGGTCCCCGGTCTGATGGTGAAGAAGAACCGAAAGGAACGAGCGCTTGCTGCTTGTGTGAGGTGTTTTGGGTTTCGGATTTGGATGGAGGAATTGAGTGCGGTGCAGATACCGATTTAATGATGCGCGCTCTTCAAGTAACTCGGTTCAGTGTGTTGGCCAAATAGTAGTAACCTGGCCCACCTAGCTACCAAGGCCCAACCCAATCGATTTTTTTTATATTTCTTTATTTACAAGAAACTCCTAAGAGCAACGGAGTATGATTCTCTCATCTCCTAATCTTTCTCCTTTTTCATCCCTTTTAATTTAAAAGGTTACGATTATGCCATGTCTACATTTTGTTTTGAATTTTTTATGTTGAGAAAAAGACAAAAAGAAGAGTGTAGGAGGAGATGGTAATGATAGGGAAGAGAATCCTACTACAATAACAAGCAATTACTGCCCATGCTATTCAGCCAAGGCAATTACTGGCTTAAGTGCATTTTCACCCCCAAACGGAATTGTCCAAGCTATTGTTATTAAAATATTACTATTTTTATTATAAAATAGTAAAAGTTAATTTTATCTTTAATTTTAGATATGATTTTTAATCAATCTCGTCACGTCACGTTTCATTATCCGAAAGTATAATTTTTATGGATAGACTTTATCGAGTACATTTATAGGAAAAATTATAATTCTTTTTAATACTTTTCTGAGTTGTTTCATAATTTTTATCTAACTCAATTAATATGGACCGTTGAATTACATTGTATGGTTTTTCCAAAGACCCAGATTTTGACATGTAATCCCAACAGTAATAATAGATTTTTTTTTTCTGATTTTTTTTTATTTATAAGCCCCAAAAATCTGGATTGTTGATTGAGATATCTAACTGACTAGAATTCGCCACATGTACTCACCGTTAGATTTGAATTCAAATTTTATTAACCTTTGGAAATCCAATGGCGCAAAGTGAGCCACATAGCCCCCATTTCTAAAGCGCTTAGTGCACCTGCAACGCGAGCTTCAACCGTGTTTTCTTGTTTGCTCACTCGTAAATTCCTACGGACGTAATTCATGCGCTTAACGCAAAAAATTTAACGTGACTGATGTCAGCCTAACATCAGACGCAGTCACAAGGTTAGGCTATTCTAGCCCATGTGCTTGGTTGGGCCCGCTATAGCCCAGCTAATTGGGCAGCAGTGGTTGAGTAGTTTTGGGTAGCTTAGGGGATTTGGATGGCCTAATAACCCAAGCAATTTGGTTGGGGTGGAATTACTCTAAGAGGCTAAGACTCGAGCAAAGACAATATAAACTCGTAATTCATACAATTCAAATTTGAAACCTCATAAGTACAGGAAAAATGCCACTAAATCGGAGTGCTAATGAATACTGGGGTACAACTTTCATCTCTTCACATAACTTGAGATCTCCTGCTTTGAAATTTTTTCCATCATCACATGTTTATTTACTATTAGTGAGAATGCAAGGTATGCATGCCATTTTTATCCTTGACAAATTATTTGTTAACCAACCAACAAAGGCATGAAAGAAATAATTCGGCCTCATGCTGAATTATGTGTTCCTTTCCCAATTTCTACAAATATCATGACGAATTGAGTATGTTTATCTCATACTTAGTACAATTTTAGTGTCATTTAATTTTCTAAAAGTGTAAATAAGCCTGTCCTAATTTAATTCAATCCATTCCACTATTAAACACGAAAGGAAGCCTTAAACAATATCTTTCATTTTACACTAATTAATATTATGGTCTAGTGATATTTATTTTCAGTTGTAAGTGAGATATGTTAAGTTCGGTTATCGCTAAAGGCAAATTTGAACAAAATTATTTCTAACCCATTATGAGGCTAAGTCCACTTCCTTTCCTCAGTGTAGATAATTTCGTTGTTCAAAAAAAAAAATTATATTTTTCATTTTACACGCATCACTTTTCTATATTCCTAATGGTTCTACTATTGACACTTGACAGTCAAAACCCAATTAACGACAAAACATAATAATGTTCATTTCGATATTTGTATAATTATCTCACATTTTTTATATGGGTGGTTCTATCTACACTCCTTTCATAATTTTCATCTGTTAATTCAAATGAATTAAAAAGTATAAAATGACAAAGTTAACAGGATGTGTGAAAATAAAAAAGAATGTGTGGATAACACCATCCTTTCGATATTTCTAAGCCAATGTCCCTTCGTTTCAGTTGCACACTTATTTTCTTCTTTTTGCACACATATTATTATCTTGTCACTGATTATTCTGTACTTTATTTGATGAAAAGCTAAACATAAACATAAATGCACATGAGAAAAATAGAGGTGTGGAATCATTTTCCTATCATTTTTTGTGTTTTATTTTCTGTTTATGATTGTATAAATATTCAAATAATTTTATTTTCTATGGACAATATTCAAATTATTTAAAAGTTGAACCCGTAGCTTAATTTGAGCCCTAATTATACCAATTGAGTGTATTAAGAGAATATGCCATATACTCAAAACTCTGTTTAGTGGTTGCAAAACCACCAGCATACGTGTAATGCCATATATCAAAATCATTGATTTTATCCCTTTAGTACTACGATCTAGTAGTATTCCTCTTCATTTGTAAGTGAGAGGTTTTAGATTCGATTCTTGTCAAATGCGAATCTGAACAACATTATTGTTAGCTCATTGTGAGGCTAAGCACATCCCCTCCCATTTAGTGTAGATAATATCGTTTGTTCCAAAAAAAAAAAAAATCATTGACTTTATCCCACACAATAATTCACATTGCACAAAATCTCGATGACCTTGAAACATAAAAACTACCATGTATCCAAATTCTTCCAAGAAAACATCAAGTGCCAATTAGTAGCCAATTTATTCATTTATAGATGAATCATCCATCATCTTCGTATCATTAGATGATATGAGAGGAAATGAATCTAAATAAGATCCCGCCACTTAGTACTAATGAGTAATGATGTTTCTCCAATTTTTTTTTTTTCCTTAATTTCGGAGAAGTGTTATTGGCACTCAAAAAATCTCATTCTACACTTCTCAAAGTGTATTTTTCTTTCCAAATATAGAAAGTTTGGAGTGTAGAATGAGATTTTTGGAGTGCCAATAACAATTCCCTAATTTCGGTAACAAAAAATTCAGGAGGGGAGGCTACACCATGTTAAGCGCAGGCATATCACAAGCATCTTTGAGAACTTACATAATGGGTCTTAACTTCTTTAATGTTTCTCTTTGAGGACTTACAAAGAAAATTTATAACAAAAATCAATCTACAAATTCATTAGCGGACATGTAAAAGAAGTCATGAAACAAAACAAAATGATGAATAATTTAGTAGAAACTATAAACACTAATCCAAATTGCAACAACAAATGATATTCAAGTGATCATATATTGGCTAAAATTTGGAACACTTTGGAGGTGGGGGCTTATGTGCAATTGCGTAAGTTGCTCCTCCTCAAAGTTGGAACTGTGTTTAAAATGGCTTTTAATTTTCATTTTATGTACATTTTTCTTGCACGTATATTTACATCTATGACATCATCCTTCTCCACTCCTAATTTTTTATTATACACATATATCATATTTATATCTAACAAACGAAAACTAAAAGTGGAATTATTATCCAACAAATCCTAAATTGAAATATTTTAAGTGCCTCTCATGACCCCAAATCTGATTGGAATTTGAAAAGTGTGTCTTTTCCGCTAAATTGAATTTGATAAATGCAAGGTTATTGATTGTAGTGGCATAAAGTCTTTAACCAAGGACCAAGATTCTCTCCAAATCCTTTGTGTGCATACTCTTGAAATCAATTCATCATAGTCGTTCACCATATATCGAACAGTTACGATCAGGTTAATCTCTCCTTTTCTTCTTCCTCGTTTTATCCACCTTCACAGACCTTGAACTCCCCCAACAACCCACCACTACCTACTCCAACCCTTCCCCTCTCAAT
Source organism: Pyrus x bretschneideri (assembly GCF_019419815.1). Classification (NCBI taxonomy): domain Eukaryota; kingdom Viridiplantae; phylum Streptophyta; class Magnoliopsida; order Rosales; family Rosaceae; genus Pyrus; species Pyrus x bretschneideri. Next base: position 8,883,630 of record NW_025999798.1, read on the forward strand.
TTCTCTCTCTCACAACACCTACCGCCTCTCGCTCCTCTATTCCCATCGTTGTGACATAATCACCCCGTCCTTTATGACCTCTTCTGCCTAGTCTAGCAAAGAGAAGCTGTTGGCGTGGAGGTGACGAGAGGACGCCGCAAGAGCGAGGACGACGGAGAGGGGGGGGAAGAGTAGTTGTAGGCGTTAAATAGTTTTGACAATGAAAATCAAAAGAAGTGGTCATTGAGTATGTCTACTGTAACTCATTTTGGTCATTCCGTTAAATACTTGTCAATATTCTAGTTAAATTGTCATGTGAACACCTTTTTAAGGGTCTTTTTGGTCAAACCAATCCTTCCACAATTCCACTTAACAAGATATTAATAGATTTTTCACGGAATGACCAACATAATTTACAGGGGACAAACTCAATGATCACTTCTATCAATTTCATTTGGAAACAAAAGTATGTCAATCTCAGAGACCATTTTGGTTAAAAAGCCAATAATTTTGGGAATGTATTGGTGAGAGAACGAGAGAAGAGGGAGAAGAGAGAGAAGGCAAAGAACAAGAGTTTGGGCGGGATCGTAACCGTTCGATCTGTGGTGAACGACCAAGATCAATTGATCACGAAGGTCCACACATAAAGGATCCAGAGAGGATCCTGGTCCCTTAAAAGGCATCACGCTTATGTATTTACTCCTCAAAACTCGATTTTTTTACAAAGTATTTTATCTTAAAAAATGTCTCTCATTTTATTATTTATTTATTTTCTATATAATTCCTGGTGGTAAGGGGCAGAAGGAGAGCATGATTTTGCAACCTTTTGTTGTTTTATGCTTAAGAGCAATCTATGATTGTATAGACAATTCAAGTAGGCAAAATTGTATTATACAAGACTGATATGGTATGTTGTCTATTTATATAAAACGAGATGTGAGGTTCAATTTACCTATTTATGTTGAAGCAGGCAACATCCTACTTATTTTAAAAAAGTAGATAAAATTTACTTCCTCAATTACCAACCGCGTTTAAGCAAATTTTTTAACTGCATAACTCGTCAAAACAAGATTGCCTACTCATCATAAAACAATTAGTGGTTGCTCTTCATACTTTGTCCTGATGATTTTGCAACACAGAATATGCTCTCTGATTTTTATGATTATATTCGTGGGGCCGCGTTAGCTGTCAAGCTCCTCTTATCTACTATTGCTTTTGAATTTGTTGTTCGACAGATGCACATGTCCTCACCATTTCACTGCCAGATTTGGCAGCCAGTCAACCTCAAACCATCCGACTTCACCAACCCACTCTCTTTGAAGCTTACGCGCCACGCACATCGCCACAATCTCACCGTGCAATTCGCGCGTAAATGGCAAGCGCGCCTAAATCAACGTCCCTTGCCGGACGGAATAAACCCAAAGTGTCGTCATAATTTGCCACACTCGTCCAAAACGACCACGCCACCCTTTTTATTGGAATTAACTTCGCTGTCGAACATTTCAGCAGGAATTCTGGCTTACATTCAATTTCAGATTGACATATATTCAATTTTTGATTAAAAAAAATTAAAATTTGGACACATGTCCACCCAGAATTGGATGTAAGCAGGACCTCGAGTTGAAATTTCAGTCTTGTTCATTTTTATTATCTTCAACTCGGAGGGAAAATAAAAAATGGTTCGTGCAATCCAGGCGGAACACGACAGGCTCTCCACTCTTAAATTGTCTTATGATATTTTTAATGAGAATCCTCTTTGGATTCTTTTTGTGGGATCCTATTAAGCAGGAGGTGCATTTTGTTGGATGAGGATCCTCTTTGGATTCTTTTTGTGGGATCCTAAAAATTCTCACATCATAACTGTTCATCGTACATAATACGGTCATTTTTCGTCAAGTACTATTTATGTTTAATTTTAAATAAAAAAATTCAAATAATTTATGACCGCACGATGTACAATGAATGACTAAGATGTGAGGATCTCTAGGATCCCCACCATTTGGATCTGGATGGGATCCAAATCCCATTCTATTCACCGCTGTTCTGTAGTTGTAATGTTCATCATTTTATTTATTATTGTTGAATGAGTATAAATTTTGAAATTTATATTTAATTATTACATAGATCTAAAAATTTAAATTTATCGAACACTAATAAATAAAGTAATTAGTATCAACACCAGTTTTTGAACACAAATATTCGTATTAAGTTGTTAAAAGTGTTTTTTTTATCCAAAGTAGTTAGAAGTGGTTGAGATGTGATATTTGTTGATCTTGAACATGACAAAGCTTTTGGGCATTTACATTTACAAGTTTATCTCCTTGAAGGTCAAACCGTTTCAATTTTTATTCGTAAAGGTAATCTAAGTTTTAGAAAATATCTTTATTTGAAAATTAAAAGTCAATTCAATATATAAATTATTTACTGTCATATTAAACTTGCGAACAATTTTATATAACTCTAGTATTTAATTTATTTCTAAACAAGTATCTGCGACAACAATCTAGTAAAAGTACTATATTCTTAATTCATCGTATAAGGTTTTATGCTTGAATATTACAAATAGAATACGCGTCATAATTTAAATCAATACAAGACACGATATTAGCATTGCTAGTGAATTTGAGTTTTTTTTTTTTTTTGGATAAAATGTTTTTATTTCCAAATTTCAAAAGGTGCTTAGAAGAAAATGTACAATTTTTATTTAATGATCAAGGCTAAATGAGCGGTGAAAATTAATTTATAAAAAATTAAACCATAAAAATTATTTAAAAAGTTGGACTACTTAAATATTTTGACTATCTAAGACGGGGAAATATGATAACAATGATTTGTAATAAAAACCCAAAAAAGTTGCCACTTTACTTAGAGCACCGTTGGGAGGAGGAGAATCTTGACGTCTAAGGTAGGAGACGTTAGGTCAGCTGCAACTGCCAGGTTTAGGTAATTTTGACCCATAAACGATGGAAAGGCCACCCTCTCTCTCTCCAACGCAACCGCGACGGCACCGTTTAGACCAATCACCTAGGGTTTCACACATGGAAATTCAACCGCCGCTGCCCTCCGACGACACCTCCACAGTCTGGGATTGGGGAGATCTCTTGGATTTCACCGTTGACGACGACTTGTCCATCTCGTGGGGCTCCGCCGAGAATCCGGACCCCGAGGTCGGCCCGGCCCCGGAAAGACCGCCGGAGGATCCGAATCTCAATTCGAGTCGGATAAGGAAGCGGGACCCGAGACTGGCTTGCTCCAACTTCTTGGCGGGTCATATCCCCTGTGCGTGCCCCGAGGTCGACGCGAGGATGATGGAGCTGGAAGAGGAGGAAGCCGGGCACGGGAAGAAGCGGGTTAAGACTGGTCGGGCCCCAACCGGGACGGCGCGGTGTCAGGTCCCGTCTTGCGGGGTCGATATCAAGGAGCTGAAGGGGTATCATCGGAGGCACAGAGTGTGCCTTGCGTGTGCAAATGCGATCACTGTTGTTATCGACGGTGAGACCAAGCGTTATTGTCAGCAGTGTGGCAAGTAAGCTTAGTTTTCTACTTCATTTTTAGGGTTCTCGATTCTGTTGTTATGGAAGTTTCGGTTTTGTAGCTTCGAACTGTTTCACTGAGTAATTTTTCGGATAAATTGGTTTTTCTAGCTCAATTCGGGGGTAGTGATTGTAATCAAACTTAATCGCTAAGTGCTAATGACGAGAACAATATCCACAAATCGTTTTGGCTTCAAATTGACTGTTAATTTGAAGGCTGTACCTAAGTTGGGGCAGAAGGGTTTCGCTGGACTTGTTTAACTCCGAAAAATGTGGAGTAGGGAATGTTTAGAAGCAATGCTGACAGTATCAACCCTGCTACTGTTAGACTACCCTGAAGTCTCTCTGTGTTCGTGAGCGAACACAGAAGAGATAAATAGTTACTCAAGGCTTAGATTGATATAAATTAGTGCCGCTAAGCAAATTTGGTAACGATAAAGCACATGATTTATCTAACTGGGAAATCATTTGAATTTGTTGGGTAGAATTTGTCTGTGGAAGTGTTTAGGTGTAGGGAATCGGAGAAATTTTCTTAGGAACGAGACAAGTATCACTCTATCAAAAAGGATATGCCTTCTAAGCTTTCTTCTGCAAAGCTGGAAATATTGGGGAACTTTCAGTGAAATTAAAAGCTTGACAAAATAAATAAGAAAAGCAGTTAGGAGGATGGTACAATATAATGTTGGGGGAACAAATTTAACGCAACAGACACCGGTGGTTTACTTTGCACGGATGACACCATATTCATTTGTTGGTTCAGAGGTACTGAACTAAGATATTAATATCAAGGTGTTAGCTTCTTTTTGCTAAGGCTCTTTTATGTATAAAGATGGATGCTGAGAAAAGTGAGGTAACTCCTATTAGCAAATTAGCACATTCTTTTATGCATACTGCTTGGTGTTTTTGAGAAGTGTGGCAGGTTAAGTGAAGAAATACTTTATACCATATAGAAGATCAGCTGGTCTGAGATGAGAGAGTTGTAGCGTTGTCACTGCTCTATTTTATTGAGGAACTGCATGCATTATTCTTGGTATAATGTGCTGGGATTATTTTGATATTGGTTTGCCCATTCTTTGGCAGGTTCCATGTCTTACCAGACTTTGATGAAGGTAAGCGGAGTTGTCGAAGAAAATTAGAGCGTCATAATAACAGACGGCGAAGGAAAGCTAGTGATTATAAAGGAGCAAGTGGAAAGGAATCACAAAAGGAAAATCAAACTGAAGAGACCAATTTTGATGGTGGAGCAACAGAAGGTATTTAATGTTTGTTTTTGATGCAAACAGCTTGTAAAAGAGTAGTAAAGCTGCAACGCTGCTTTGGAAGAATTTACTAGTCTAATTGTATGTATAATGTACAGACAGTCTACAGTTAAGTAGTCAGCTGAATGAGAAGGAAGAATTGCTGGAGTCTGAAGGTGGGCGAACTCTTATCCTCTGTTCAGTGCCTGAATCCCAGAATGTCCATAGTGACAGTGTTGTATCAGTTATGGCTTCTGGTGAAACCCAAAAGGATGCAAGAAAACATGATTCTAACAACTCTCTTTCTCCGCCTAATTGCGACAACAAAAGCTACTCATCTATGGTAGGTTTTGCTGAATGTCGTAGCTTTGGCATGGCTGACATTGATTTTAATATGAGGAGCTCTGTTTGAGGCATACTGATTTGATACATTCTTGTAGTGTCCAACAGGTCGTATATCATTCAAGCTCTATGATTGGAATCCAGCAGAATTTCCTAGAAGACTCCGGCACCAAGTACTATTAAAAGATTGTCATTACAGTTTAGTATATACAGGGAGATTTTTTTTCAATGGAAAAAACAACAGGAATCGATTAACAAGTGGGCATATGTATTTGCAGATCTTCCAATGGTTGGCCAATATGCCGGTTGAGTTGGAGGGATATATCCGCCCCGGATGTACTATCTTGACTGTTTTTATTGCAATGCCCAAGTTTATGTGGATGAAGGTAATGATGTTGACAATCTTATTTGTAAGATTGAGCTTGGCATAGCCTTTCTCTTACCTTCACTCTACAAATTTTGTTCAACCACTTTGGTTTTGACGATATTTTTTTCAGTTGCTTGAAGATCCTGTATCATACATACATGAGTTTGTTGCTGTACCTGGGAAAATGCTATCCGGGAGAGGCAATATACTTATTTATCTAAACGACATGATTTTCCGTATTGTAAAAGGTAATCTGATGCTTCATATGGTGTTATGTTTCTATTAGTTTATTTCGTTTTAGGGAAAGTAATTGGTCTTTACTAGTATTTTGAATTACTAACGTGCTTTTTATTTTGATATGCACAGATGGGACTTCTGTAATAAAGAAAAAAGTGGAGGTGCGAGCCCCAAGGCTTCATTACGTTCATCCTACATTTTTTGAGGCTGGCAAACCCATGGAGTTTGTTGCCTGTGGAAGTAATTTATTACAACCCAAATTTCGGTAGGGCTTCCAATCAAGGTTTTCCATCCATTTTAGTAGTTTATTGTGTTGTACTTTTGATTCACTCCTTTCAGCTCTGTTGTGTAGCTTGTCTCAAATTCTCAATCATGTATTATTACGATCAGCTTGCTTTTTATTCACACACCGTTTCCTATAAACGGTAATTTATTTGAATAGTTAATACACTTGATGGGCACTCTCAACACTCTACATAGACTTGTCACCATTTGATAGCACATAATTGCTACTCTTCTCTGTTTCTCCTAAACTTTAAAACTCATGGTGATCTTGAGATGTCTATCAAGTATGGAAAATATTTATAGTTGTCTGATGGCATAATCTTCAAATCGTGAAGCTTAATACCAAAAAAAATAATTATGGTTTATTGAAAGCTTTGCATTTTGGTGTATCTTTTATACTATTCTGTTAACTGTTCCATGCATGTAGAGAGCAAATTGTTGTCACATAAGCTTCTTAATAAAGATCTTTACGGTTACAGGTTTCTGGTATCCTTCTCCGGAAAGTATCTGGCCTATAATTATTCTCCTCCATCTTCTCATAGTCAGATTGAAGGGGACACTGCTAGTAATTTAGACCATCAATTGTGCAAGATACAGGTCCCTCAAACTGACGCAGATTGTTTTGGTCCTGCATTTATTGAGGTAAATATTCTGGTTTCTTTTCTCTTTCTTACTTTCTTTTACACCACGTTCAACTATCAGTTGGGACATTCAATCTATCTATATGGTTGTTGGTCATGTGTAAATATTTCTGATATATATTTAAGCCTCATTGTGGTTATATCTTATCTAATTATATTTCCACTCCAGTGATCATAATAGCATTATGACCAGGGATTTATAAAATTGATATGTGGTTGGTTTCTTTAGCTGGTCATGCATTTGAGAGCGCTTGTGCTTCGAACTGGCATCTCGTATGGTATATGGCAGAATTACGTAGGTTGCTGATAACATTAGCCATAAGCTCTAACTCTGGACCAGAATCTGCTATATCTGTACTGTACCAGATTCATGTAGACAAAAACAAAACTTGAACATTCATATAGAGATATAACCATGGTTGACCATAGCATTTTAAAGCATGATACTTGGTTTTGAAATTAGCACGAATTTTTCTTGTTTCCTAATTTATTACTGATGGAATCTATGTTGCAGATTGAGAATGAATCTGGCTTATCCAACTTTATCCCGGTACTCATTGGGGACAAAGAGGTTTGTGCAGAAATGAAGACTGTTCAGAATAGATATGAAGAATCTTTCTCTTCGCAAGGATTACACTGTTCTTTCAGTGGTTCTCTTTCAAACTCCTGTGAAGCATCTTCACTGAGGCACACAGCATTTTCTGAAGTTATTTTAGATATAGCATGGTTATTAAAACAGCCCTCGTCAGAAAACTTTCAACAGATCATGACTGCTTCACAGATTCAAAGATTCAACTATCTATTTAACTTTCTGATATCCATCAAATCAACAACCATATTGGATAAAGTTCTACAAAATCTGGAGATTCTGATGGCTAAAATGGAGTTGAACAGTGCAATTAATGGCAGCACTGACGCAGATATGAGGCTATTGCAGAATTACATGAATTATACCCGTGATCTTCTTTGTAAAAAATTCGAAAGCTCTGTAAGGTTGGTGAAAAAAGAGGATCTTGTCTCACAAAGTCAAACCTGCTTTCAGAATGATGGAAAATTGGTTGCTCCATTCTACTGCCAGGTGAGGGCTTCAGTTTTCAGATTTATATTTTCTGATATCAGTTAATCCTTTATTTAAGTTAGCTTTTTGCTTTACATTTTCCTCATTTTAAATTTCGCATTTATCCTCACCTGGGGCTACAAATCTCTTGTACTCGTGGAGGAATTATTTGATTGTACAGTTTGCCTAGGTTGTGGTTGAGCTTACAATCCTTGTTTTTTTTTTCCTCCATTTTTACAATTGAGATAACAGTTTTACATTTTCCATCTATGATCTTATAACTATTTTGAATAATTCACATTTGAATTTGTACCTGTAAAATGTTTTTGAACTTATAGCTGGTAAGAGATCTTCATTGGGAGTATGGTTGTTTTGTTGAGGAAGATTGATGGCTGTATATGTTTAAAATTTCTTTACTTTGTCCTGTTGTAGTTTAGCATTATTTATTTCATAAACTGATACGGGTTTGGTTACATGAATTGTTATGTAAAGCAGGATACGGAGATAACTGTAGATGGTAGGCTGGGTGTGATTGTGGGTTCAACTTCTGACGAGAGAAGTGAAACTGTTCCGCTTTTAAGTAAAAAGGCAGTTGGTAAAGCTAACCTCACCAAGGAATTGCCTAGTGTGGTTAAGTGTTACACTTCTGGGGAGGTCTTAAGGTCTCGCTCTGGTGGGATGTTCTTGAGATTTCGCCCTACGCTTCTCGTAATATCTGCTACAGCTATCTGTGTTGGATTTTGTGCAGTCCTCATCCATCCTCACAAGGTTGGCGAGTTTGCAGTAACGATTCGCAGATGTTTATTTGACAAACTTTAGATGTTTAGGCATTTTTTTTCTTCGCCCTTTAATGTATTTCGCAGCCCCTAAATCTTCTGTACATATTATCTCCACTGTACACAACTTTCTAACACTAGATTAAGACAAGCCGCTAAAAAGTTATATTGTCACCGTTGTAGTTCTTGCTGGAATCGGAAATTCCGGATGCGCTTTTGGGCGATGTTTGCCCACGGCGTTTGAGATGGTTATAATTCTTTTCGCAAATGAAGCTTTTGCTCGTAATTTTGCTGTAATGTCTAAAGACAGGTTGCATGTTGGGCGTTAATGACAAAACCTGGTTTCCAATCGGTTTGCTTCCAAATTGTAAATTTGTGAAGATCTGAAATCAAGGGTCTCCTGCTATTTGAATTCTAGTTTTAGCAGTCTTTGTAAGAGGAGGTTGTAGCAATAGTCTCTCAAGTTTAATCCAATTGGAGTAATGGTCATTTAACTAAAAATCTGTGACTATTGGTTCCTTAACTTATCAAAATGATAACCCTAAACTCCATTAGAAAATTTGTCAAAATGAGTCACGTGCCACGCATGTGAGGTTGAATCAAGGGGCAAAGATGGAAAACCAAATAAGAAAAATTGTAGTAGTGGTCTCTCAACTTTAATTCAATTGGAGAAATGGTTCATCAACTTTAACCAAACTGGAGTAATAGTTCATAAACTTAACCAAATTGTAGCAACGGTCCTTCCAACGTGACTCATTTGGATGGAATACTAATTGAGTTAACAAAAAGGACCATAGTTGCACATTTTGATGAATTAAGGGATCAATGGTCATGTATTTTTAGTTGAGGAACCATTGCTTTTCATTTGGGTTAAAGTTGAGGAGCTATCTCTACAATTTTCTTGTCTTTGTAAAGAAAGTGTACTCATTCGAAAGAAAAGAGTGACACCATATTATATGGGGTGCATTTTTGCTTGAACTTTAACTCATCCAACGGTGATAAATAAGATGATGAGCGTTACTTTCATTTGAGGTTGTTAAGCAAAAATATCTCCTATTATATGAAGACCCTCAACTAAATTGAAACTTCTCATTGGCTGGCTACAATATTTACATGCATTTAATACAATCATCATTTGATGGTCATGTATAATGCATGTTAATATATGTGTTTATTACAATCATCATTTGACGGTCAAATGATATTTATATTAATTTCATGTAAGTATTGTATTCAAATCCTAATTATAGATTTTCAGCATATATTCTATTTAAAATCTAGACTATAATTTCAGGACATAGTATGTGACATGTTTCAATGTTCTAGTATAATTGGAGATTGAAAACAAAAACTGTGAATGGGTGAGTGTTTATACTTTAAGGCATGATATTAATAATTAACATGTGTTAAAATGAGTAGAAAGTTGCAAAGAGTTCGCATGTTAGTTGGTTTAGAGTATTCATTCACACCTTCACTCTCTTCGTATAATATTAAAAATGGTTGTACAGAGCGAAATTTATTCTTATCAAATAGAAGAAGACCAGCCTCAAATACCCATTTACAAAATTTTAAAAAGAATTTTATTAAAAATAAGAGTAGAAAATTATTCCGCATCAACTTTATAGAATCTATAAACTAACGTATCTTTCAAACATTTTGGAGATTTTAAGAATCATAAATGTAACATAATTACATACACCGAAGCCCCCAACAAAACTGAAGATGATGCTTCTTTACGTAAGTGTATTGTGTGTGAGGATACGGTGGCTACTTTCAAATCACGATGTGACATGGGATATTTTTACTCCTCTCGCCATAAATCCTCCAAATACATAATCACTAACGTAAAGAGAATTTGAATTATTTTGAAGGTTGTAGAAGATAAAGAAAGATCTCAGAAGTAAAGAGACTTAGAATTTTGAAAGTGACCCACCACTCCCATCATATGATATATATTGCCTATTGATGTAACTCACCACCACACTATAGTACGGAGTTTCGTTCTACCCACTACTCAATCGAAATTTGAGAAAAATTATATTTTGTACCACGTTAGTTACTATCTGATGTAAAAAATGATGTATATATATGTCACATAATATAGGACACTCTGTATTATAAATATATAGCATCCCCCACACTACTCATTCCCGTATTATGATGAACATTGTCTTTGTAACTTGCAAAACATAAAACTTGCATAAATAATTAAGCGATTTTAAAAACAATAAATTACCAAATTTATAACAAATGTGTGTCAAACTATGAGTGGTTCGTTTGTAAGGAGCTTAATATTTTCCACGAACAAAAATTGGACCATTCAATAAACATATTATATGAGCTTGGAAGTTAGGAATGTTGTTGTCTCTAAAAATTACAAAACCTACATGGCGCGCAGGCCGAGTAACTAATAAGCTAACTACGTCCTTCGGTTGAATGCGGGGCATGCCAACTCGTCGGCCGAGGAGTAAAATTTGATGTTGTCGCGTTGGGCGCGCTGTTGACTTCTATATCTTGCGATTGCGACCGAGGAAGGAACGTTCTCGGTCTCTGGGTTCTATAGCCTGAAGACAAGGCTACTAATTCTACGGAGTTCACAAATCGTCGAAACCTGACTCGGTCACTGTGATTATATTCGTAAGAGTATAAGCACGCCGAATCGAGACCAAACTATATGGGCACAGGTACTCAAATGTGATATATGTCTTGATGGTAAACGTAGTTCGGCCGTCGGAATGCCGAACCCTGAAGCTTACTTGCGAGTATCCAATCATAAAATCACTCGGCGTCCAATGCGCCGAGCAATGCAATTCGTAACACCCAACTATGCCGGAAAGGCTAGCGAGATGACCTCTACCAACAAGGGCTCGAAAACCCTTCTCGGTCGAGACTTAGATAGATAATCGGTCGACCTCGACACAGTACTGTTTATCCAAACTGAAGGTGCTTCTCGGTCGGCTGATTCTGCGGCAGCAGTGCTGTTTATCCAAACTGAAGATGCTCGCCGGGTGCTTCCACAGTGCTGTTTATCCAAACTGAAGTTGTGTCGGCAGGAAAAGAAAAGGAAAAATCTCAAGGTGTTTGAGAGGTTTTGCGCAGGGCAATTGTATGCTGATTTTGAAGGGCTTTCTATTGCGTGATTTCTTGTATTTATAGCACCTCATTCCTTGAGACCAATCCGCACTCTGATTCGGATTGGGAATCCTTGTCCCATTTCACCTCTAACTCGAACAACCCTACTCCTACTGGGATTCTGAATTTTCCTTCCTTTTGAGGCTTTATTCCTTGCCGGTCGAGAATCCTGGTCGCACCAGGACTTCCTTGCCCTTTTCTATTTATCCGGACCACTTAGGATAGGATTTGGCCGACCCAGCCAGCTGGCCCGCGATTTATTATTCGGCCCATATTATTTGTTATCACCTTGGGGCGAGCACATCCTGCTACTCGGCCCAGCAGTAATATTTTGGACCCAAACAAATGCATAGGATATTATCTACAAGAAAGATGGAGAGTAGACTAAATCTCATAAATTGAAGAGTAATGCTATTCATACAAATTTTTTATACCACATTTCTATACCATCTTAGTTGGTATCCGATGTGGACAACCACATCATTTGAAAAATTTGCAAAACCTAAGGAAAGGAAGGAGAATGACTCCTCATATGCTATAATAATCATTTAATTAACTAATTTTTCAAAATTAGTTTATTAAATAATGAACTAAATTTTCAAAATTAGTTTATTAAATAATGAACTAAATTAAAAAATATGATTAATTCAAATGATGTGGCTGTCTATACTCTATATCAAATGCCACCTAACGTGGTATGAAAATGTGATACAAAAACATGGTATGAATAACATTACTAGAAATTGAAAGTCTAAACTCACATAAATTATACTTAATCATGCTCTTTAAAGAAATAGGTCTTCATTTTTTTAATAAAAAATAGAGATTAATTATGAACTCCGTTCCATATGAAACTTTAATGATCTGAATTCTAAGTCATCTATTTTAGTCTTTATTGATAGATGATACTTGCAAAAAATTTATTCAATCTGAAATCATTTGTCGATTTAATAATGAAATTTTAATATTTTTTAGAACATAGTGTTCGTTAATTATTTTGAATTCAATAAGAGCTTAAAATATTTTCGATTTGGTTAATATTTTACTAGAATGATCTAGGAAGTGCAACTTAAAAAATACACAATTGTGATCAATGAATTTCGATATGAAGTGGACCCAATAGCTGATCCTATTTTTTTTTTATTTGTAAACATAGACATCCATTTCCTTAAAAAAATATGAACACTTAATTATTACAACGAGTGATCGGTCAAATTATGCGCACCGTTTATTTTATTTATTAAATAAAATCATCTCTCTTACTTGCCAGCTCCATCTTTGGCAAAAAAACACGACACACACAGTGCCTTGCCGCCCACTGCGCCGTTTGATTTTTGTCATCGTCCTTAAACTGCATAAGGTCCACGTAAGCATGCACAATCATTTATCCTTAATTAATCATAAAATAATATTAATTTGTAAAATAAATAACATGTTACCAATAAGAATGTGTACATTTATCAACTCTTAATAAACCAGTCATCAAATTTCATATCCTTTAATTTTCTAAAATTTTGTATGTAAATTTAATTTCTCTACTCTCCTTGAATAACATAAGTTTGATCACATGCATAGTCCTGCTTAAAATTCCTTAATTATCGCTAACACCAGACTTACGTTTTAATCTGCTCCCCTTGTTCAAAGAATTCTTTTCAGCGTGCCAAAACGGTTCGGTTCCAAAGTATCTGGATCTTGGATTTAGAAATTTTTACATCTTAGTCATTTATCGTGCATCGTGTGGTCAGAAATTATTTGACATTTTTATTTAAAATTAAACATAAATAGTATTGACAAAAACTAACAACATAATAATGTAGGATAAACGATTAAAATGTAAAAATCTCTAACATCTTTGCAAAATGAATCCGGAAAAGATTCTCTTCCAGTACCAAATATCATACAATATAATTGATTAAATTTTTAAACTTTTCAACTAATTATGTTAGTACACTTAACAAACCAGTTCTTTGTACCCTAAAAAAAATCTCTAGATCAGCTGCTACAACCTTCTAGCGTTGCCCTTTTCCTATTCATCGTAATCAATTGGTAGCAGCCAAGCTTATAAATATCTAGATGCACTTTATAATTGTTTATTATATTTAATTAGAAAAAATCTCGAGATGCATGCAGTTTGACATGTGTATAAATACATCACAAAAAAACCAATGTTCTGCATCCCAATCCCACCAGGATTCTGGAGGCCTACAGGAGCAAAACTCCTCCAATTTGCTCCTGTTTTTCTTCTTCTTTGTTTTTTTTCAATTAAAATTAAAAATTTTTAATTAGAGTAGTGAATTAAAACATGGCAATTGGGGAGTGCAGAGATGTTGAGAGTGGGGAAGGTAATGATCTTGGGGATTTAGATTTAAACCAGCCCTTGGTGATTGAGAAAGACAAAATCTTTGCTCATGAAGATGGTGATCAAGGGAGTGACAAAAGTGGATCAATTGGGATGGTTTTGGTCAGCACATTTGTTGCTGTTTGTGGCTCTTTTGAATTTGGATCGTGTGTAAGTACTATTCTTAAAAAACTACCTATAAACATTCTTGTTCTTTTTGAGTTTTTGTTTGACAAGACGATGTTCTAAATTACTTTAATTTAATTTATGGGGAATGAAACTCGAAGTTGGGTGTATGCACGCTGTCCTGACCAATTGGCCTCTTTGAATTTGGCCTTCTGTTTTCTTGGTCTTTTTGCTTTTGCAATTAGACTTCCTGCAGTTTTGCTGGTTTTAGAAAGCTGCCTGGTTTACTCATGCGTAATTATTGTTGTTTATGTTTCTTCTGATAATTAGAGGGCAAAAATACAAAATAATCCAAAAAAAAAGAAAAAAAAAAGAAAAAAAAGAGAGGTTTGTTTAGCTTAAGTTATTGTTTTGGCAGGTGGGATATTCAGCACCCACTCAATCTGGTATCAGGGAAGATCTTAATCTCTCTCTTGCTCAGGTAATTTGCCTTCTTCCTCCTCAAGAAATGCATTTTTTTTTTTTTTACAGTGAAGTGAATTGGTTACTAATGATTTGAAGTCATATGGCAGTTCTCCATGTTTGGATCAATTTTAACAATTGGTGGAATGCTGGGTGCTGTAACAAGTGGCCGGACCGCAGATTTTCTCGGCCGAAAAGGGGTATGGTGAATGTTAATTTCTGATGTAAAAGTTGAAAGTTTGGAAGCTCTGGTAATTAATTTTGTACTAACTGAGTTTCTTGAAAATTATGTGAAAGTAGGCAATGAGGATGTCAGCTAGTTTCTGCATCACAGGATGGCTAGCAATCTACTTCTCTAAGGTATATGTCTGCACCATTTGTAATTCTTCAATTTATATAACTTAGTTCATTCATATTTATCAGGTTTTTGTTATAAATCTTGTGCAGGGAGCTTTGTCACTTGATGTGGGAAGGTTTTTTACTGGATTTGGAATTGGCGTTTTCTCTTATGTGGTATGCATATTTCCTTAAAACTCGAGTTCTCGTGTTTGCAATGTATGAGCAAGGATGTTTGATCTGGTGATTGTTTTCTTATTGGAACCATTTATTGATGATTATTTCGAAGTTTTAACAAAATTCAGCAATCTGGATGGACAGGTACCGATATTCATAGCAGAAATCGCGCCCAAAAATCTCCGCGGAGGGCTTACAACGCTAAATCAGGTGCGAGGGTTTAGAGATTTCCGTGCACATAATTTCCTCCCTACTTGAAAAGCATATGATCTTTTAACATAATGTTATCTTTGTCTCTCTACTTGTTCTGCAGCTCATGATTGTAACTGGATTATCAGTTTCGTTCGTGATAGGAACAATAATAAGTTGGGAAACACTAGCTCTGACCGGTGAGTTCTTATTTGATAGGATATCTGTTGTTCTTAATTACAATAGGTGGTTTACGTAAGTGCTTTTGAAAGGAACTGATAGCTGTGTTTTGATCTGAAGGAATTATTCCTTGCATTTTCCTGCTTGTCGGTCTATGTTTTGTTCCGGAGTCCCCTAGATGGCTGGTGAGGTTTCGATCGAAAATGATGCTTCGGGCTTTTTGTTATCATGTTTTCACCGTTATAAAGGAGGAATAAATAAGAACAAGAAAGATGTTTAAGGCTGAAAGCATTGTTTTCAGGCAAAGATTGGCCGTGAGAAGGAATTTCAAGTTGCACTGCAGAGACTCCGTGGAAAGGATGCAGATATATCTGATGAAATGGATGAAATTCAAGTACTTGTTTTGAACCATAAAAAACATTGGTCATCTTTTATATCTATCAAAATTAACATTTCTAACAAAACAACCGTCTGTATCTTGACAGGAATATATTGCTACCCAACAAAGTCTTCCAAAAGCCAAAATGTTGGATTTGTTTCAGAGAAAATATATTCGAGCTGTGATTGTATGTGTCCCTCTTTACTGTCGATTTTCATTATTTCCTTTAGTTCCATTAAGCAAATGCCATCCAATTTTTTTTTACTGAAATCCTGAACATGGTTTTGGTTCTAGATTGGGGTTGGATTAATGGTATTTCAACAATTTGGAGGCATTAACGGAATAGGATTCTATGCAAGTCAAACCTTCGAAGAAGCTGGTATATAGACATATATATTCAACCAGGGCCTTCCTATACCTCGTTTCATTTCGCTAATCTTTCTCGTAAAACTTATCTCCTTCTGTAATGTCAATTGCAGGAATTTCAAGCAAAATCGGAACCATAGCTTATGCGTGCGTTCAGGCAATCATTTTCTCCTGTCTTCTGTTAAATCTCAAATGTTTGAGTTTGTTCATCCAAGCTCATCTCATGTAAAATTCATAGACAGGTACCGATCACCGTAGTGGGAGCAGCGTTAATTGATAAGTCAGGAAGAAGGCCTCTTATAATGGTAGCAATTGATCTAGAAAACCTGACCGCTTACGAATGATCTTTATGTATATTCAGAACTCTGATGATTTTTGTTTTGGTATGAAGGTTTCTGCAACCGGGACATTCCTAGGCTGTTTCCTTGCAGGAACTTCTTTCTTTCTGAAGGTACTAAAAGTTCAAAAACTATATCCTGCAACAAAATTGTTCTGCGCCTGAATCCCGTTACATCATGGTCTAATGTTGCTGTACAATTCATCTTTCAATATCAGGGAAATGGATTGTTGCTCAATTGGGTACCAATAATAGCTGTGTCCGGCGTGCTGGTAACTTAACCATTACCATACCGCATACTTAAAAAGTATCATGTAACTATGTTATTCCAGCTTCTCAATGTACTAATTTGTTTGTTCTTTGCCCCTTTGAAATCAGATTTACATTGCGTCCTTCTCGCTTGGAATGGGAGCAGTGCCTTGGGTGATCATGTCTGAGGTAATGTTGAAAAATTAACCTGTCAGTTCCTCAATGCGACCGATAATATGATACATGCTTAAGCACGCTGAACCGAGTGTGATTCCCTTTGCAGGTTTTCCCAATCCATGTGAAGGGAGCGGCCGGAAGCTTGGTGGTGCTCGTGAACTGGTTGGGAGCATGGGCAGTTTCCTATACTTACAACTTTCTTATGAGCTGGAGTTCCTCAAGTAAGTAAACAACTTCTGCACCAAACACACCACGTACGTTATACCGCTTGGTTAGCGCGTGCCAAAAAATTGCGTTCCCTGATCCCGACCCTATATACTTGATTTGTCGTACAGGAACTTACTACATTTACGCCGGATTCTCTTTGTTGACCATCATATTTGTGGCCAAGTTAGTCCCGGAGACCAAGGGCAAAACACTAGAAGAAATCCAGGCTTGCATCAATTCAGATAAAGGAGGACAAGATGTTGTTAACCGATAGCATTTAGGAGTAGAGTTGTTAGAAATTTGTATCTTGTGTTTGGCTCATAGTGTCTACTCCATTTCGATTTTGCATTCTGCGTCGAATTCTTTGGCTTTCAGCTCAAAATGGAAGAGACCTTGTAACAAAATGCGCTTTTGTGTTATGCCTGTATGATGTCTACTCCAAGTCTTTCTTTTGTTAATTTTCCTGTCTTTTGATTCTCCTTTGATTGGTTAACTACACCGCTTGAAGATTGATTGGTTGATCAATTCCACTCGTTAAATGGTGCGGCTTGGTTCAAACCGAACCAAATCGAAAATTAGTTTCGCCCTCAAAACTAAAAGACTAATCGATGGTTAATCGTTTTTTATACAAAATATTCTGCGTTGACCGTATATCTGAAAAGAGATAATTTAAATATTTTAATTTTATTTTAATTAATATCGAGCTATTTTGTAATAAAATCTTGTACTTGTTGAACTAATTAAGTTGACATAGTATTAGAGTCAGGGATTGGGCCAATACTCTTATGTGATGGGTGGGTCCTCTTGACCCTGGCGATGATGGTGGGTCCCTTGACTCCGCATGTAGGGTGAGTTCTCTTGGCTATACGTGGTTGTCAATATGTAAATCTTCCATGTGTGATCCACTAATTGAGTCCTGTGTGAAGGGACGTGTTGAAATATCTTTTATTGACCGTATCAAAAAAGTTTTTTTTTTCTTCAGTATATTAATATTTTTACACTAATGGGAGACGGAGTTCGACTAAAACACACAATGAACAACCTAATTTAATATTAAATTTGTCATTTATGTGTTGGGTGAGAAATCCGATGGTCCACAAATATTCACAGTAGGTAACGGTTCCACTCTTCGAGTTGATCCTTCCCTCCTTATTTGAACGGTTACGATTAAATCACGTCAACATCTTATATTGAATTATTTTATAAAAGAAAAAAAAATATGTGAGAGGAGGGGAGGAAAGTGAACAGGGGAGAGAGAATCTACTCCGCTCATCATCATTTGTTTCACCATGACCACGCCCTGCATTTAAAACACGTATAGCTCCACCTTAACTACCTCTCCTTCCACACAAAATCCATTCATGGCGGTGATCGTTCCACTCTCGGGCTCAGTTGAAAATCGCACGTCCTTTCTCCTCTCCTCCAATTCGTAGAGATCGAAACTCGATTGGCCACGTAAGTCACCGTAGCTCTGGTTATCCTTCAACGGTGAAATTTGTAATCCTTTGCCTACAAATGTTGAATGGGAACTCAAAGTTCGAATCTTTTGTTTGAATATTGTTTGGGTTTTGATGAATTTGAATTGGGTTTTACTGGGTTTGGTTTAATTTTCTGGTTAATTTGAGCTGTGTTTTTACTGTGCGTGAACTGTGAACCGTGAGTAAGATGGTTCAGGTTTGAAGTTTAGGGACTTTTAAGGTCTGAGCGCTGAATTATACACTTTTACTGTGCAGGTTTAACCATGATCAGAACTAAATTACGTTGATAATTTGTTATAAAGGTCCATTGAGTAGTTGGTATTGGGTTAAAATTAGAAAACAAAATGAGTTACAGAGCGAGGTTTGGTAAAGATAATAGCGCCTGTGATAGCGGAAATCCTGCTGAAGGTTCCGGTTCAAGTAAAGGACCTGATGAAGTATCCAATGATTTTGATCATGAAATTGCTCAACTCACTAAGCATCGATCAAGACCCCACCGACTTTTGAGCGGGGATATGGCTGGGAAGTTGAGGTTACCGGTTTCAACGATGAAAATGCTGGCCGGTCGTGAAAGTAATTATTCAGGGCGGGGAAGATTCTCGTTGGCAGATTGTTGCCATGTTTTGAGCCGGTATCTGCCCATAAATGGTCCTTGGGGGGTGGACCAGTCCGGAAGTCCTGCTTATGTTTCTCAATTTTCGAATGATGGTTTGTTTTTTGTTGCTGGATTTCAGGTATTGTAATTTATTAGCTTGATGTTATAATTCATTTTTCTTGTTGTGATTTTGAATTGTTCTACTTAAAAATCAATTTCCCAGTATTCATGCACACAACTGCAGTTTTGCAATCCTAATTTTCTTCTTCTTTTAATGAAACAGGGAGGCCATATTAGAATATATAATGTTGAAAAGGGATGGAAGGTTCAGAAGGATATCCTGACCAAAAGCTTGAGATGGACTATTACCGATACATCTCTATCACCGGACCAACGTTATCTTGTGAGTTTATGATGTTTGGTTTGTTGAATAAGAAGGAGCTTGTCTATATAACTATGACTTTACAATCTGAACTTATTCTTCCTTTATGATATATGCGTAAGTGTAAATACTGCATGGTCCTTTCTGAACCCATGTTTGTTTTAATGCCTGTTTTTGCCGATGGAATTACAGGTTTATGCTAGCATGACACCGGTTGTCAATATTGTGAATGTGGGATCTTCTATGACGGAGTCACTTGCAAATGTTACGGTATGTGAAACTAGTGGTCCTTATAGTGCTACTAGCTTTGAATTTCATATGAATCGCTTACTAGTTAATTGGTTCATCTACAGATTTGGTAATCAACAATGTTCCTGGTGATTCTTTTTTAACTAACCGATGATTTTTTCAGCATAATCTTGTATGAATCTTTGTTGTCATCTTGTAAAATAGGTTACCAAATCAACAATGTTCCTGGGGAATCTTTTTTATCTAACCGATAATGTTTTTCAACATAATCTTGTATGAATCTTTATTATCATCTTGTAAAGTAGATATCTTTATCAATGTTACCAGATCACAAGATCTGTAAAATGTTTATCTGAAATCAGCTAGGGGTACTTGTCTTGGATATCTGTTAAAGGTTATGGTATCTGAATTGTGGTATATGCTACCATCTGTTGAATCTCGAAGTGGAGATCTTCTGGTGAAGGAAAAGAAAGTAATCCAATTTGACGATGTTTACATTTCCAAATTATTGTTTTTCCTGGATAATCTATTATGGCATATTGATGACTTCAGATGTTACAGCTCACCCTATAATGCTCATTATAACATGAATTTGTACTTTTTGGGGGGTACAATTTTTTTAATCAATTGATTATTCACGTTTAATAGTCGGTTTCTTTTCTATGATGATTTTGTGCTACAAAGAGTCATTTTCTAGTTCTTACTAGTCTTTTTTTTTTTAGCATAAAAAACTTTCTTTTAATTCAGGAAATTCATGAAGGTCTGGATTTTTCTATTGAAGGCGATGAGGATGAATTTGAAATTTTCTCAGTTAAATTTTCAACTGATGGGCGAGAGCTTGTTGCTGCAAGTAGTGATGCTTCAATATATGTTTATGATCTCCAAGCAAATAAAGTTAGCCTCCGAATACCAGCTCACCAGGTAAAGGATCTAACAATATAATATACTCGAATTACTTCTTGATGGTGGTTTCGAAGAAGTTTTTCATTTACTTTTAATTTTAAAGACACACAGTCTCCCATACTAGTTCCTTCCTCTGGAGACTCTGGATGGCACTTAAAAGCATCATTTGATTATTTTGTTCATCTTTTGTTGCAGTCTGATGTAAACACTGTGTGCTTTGCTGATGAGACCGGCCATCTCATATATTCTGGCAGTGACGACAACCTCTGTAAGGTAGGGTTCATCTCTGGTCTTTATATGGTATAAGATGTAGAAACCATGATTGCTTCATTGTATGGTACTCTTTTTTTCTTTTTTTTTTTCAACTCTGGCTTTCCTTATTGTAGTCATTGAACTGTCACTCTAAAATGCTGTTACGTTTTCACAACATGTTCTTTGCTAGAGTTGTTCAAATCTTGAGATTCAATATCCCAGCATCAAAACCTAAATTTGGTGCATAAGTGTTGTTTAACTAATGGAACGCTTTTCCTTTTTATGTTGTCATTTTCTCTCTCATGGGTGTGGGGTTAAGTGCTTAATATGTTCTTTACTATTGAGCTATGAAGTCCCCATGAAGTTTAGGCGTTTTCTATTTTCTCGCACAGGTGTGGGACAGACGCTGCTTAATGACGAACGGACAAGCATCTGGGGTCCTGATGGGACATCTTGAAGGCATTACATTTATCGATAGCCGGGGAGACGGGCGTTACTTAATATCAAACGGGAAGGACCAGACAACCAAACTCTGGGATATAAGAAAGATGTCCTCTAGAGCTATCTAGTACGTCTGTATTACTTGTTTCCCTTTTCTGCTCATTTTAAGTTATTGGCTTTCTGTTTGGTGCTGTAGAAATATGAATTTTACTGCTGTCAGCATGAGATAAGTCGACTTAATTTTAGTATATTGTCCTCCAATTGTTTTGACTCTATAATATTCTATAGTGTGCAAAATAGTTTTGTTGTATTTGGGCTAAGAATAATGTGGTTAAATTGATGTTTAATGCTTCAAGTTTATTTTGGTCTAAATGACCGGGGAACATATAGTAGCAGAACGGAGGGCTATTTGTGAATAGTACTATAATTAATGTTGGAATATTTCTTGTTTTTGGTGAACCATTTATCATATTGTTTTGTCATATTAAAGCAGCTTTGTGAGATCAAGCGAGTACAACAGCTTCTATTATTAGAGCATGCTGGGATATCTCTTATTTTTGTTGAACCATTCTATTTGTACCATATTAAAGCATGCGGTTCATGGGTCTTAAGTTAATTTGAACCCGTCTGCTTGTGTTTGTCTGTGCACAGAATCGCATTCTTGTTGAATAACTTTTGTTATTTAGATACAGTGGCTCAGGGCCTAAAGTCTAGAGTCTATAGACCCTTTCTTGGTTAAACGTAATATTTTTGTGGCCTCTGATTTTCAACTTTCCAATGAGCAGCCCTAGGCTTACAGATTGTGACTGGGATTACAGATGGATGAAGTACCCAGCTCATGCAAGAACTCTGAAACATCCAAATGATCAGTCATTGGCTACATATAGAGGCCATTCAGTCCTGCGCACTTTAATTCGCTGTTACTTTTCTCCAGCATATAGGTAATTTTTATTTCTTTATTCTAATTCTGTATGTGGAATTTGTCTTAAAAACATTGTGCGAATTCAAAGATGCTGGAGTACGTGTATTTTCCGCAATCTTATAGCCTATTCTTTTGGTTCTAAGGCTTCTGGTTTCATCTGATGATATCATATGATGAGTTGGCTGTGTTGACACACAGTTGTTTAGGAGTATCAGATGATGTTTCTAACTTTCTATTCTGCTCATTGCAGTACTGGACAAAAGTATATCTATACTGGCTCAAGTGATCATTCCGTCTATATATATGATCTGGTAAGTAACTGGCCTTTTATGTTTCTCATCACCAAGATCATGTTCTTCTCGTGTCCTGTTAAGGAAAATGTAATGGGAAGTCACTTGCCATCTGTTTTCATGTTCATTTCTAGGTATAAAATTTCATGTGCATTTCTATGAACCGTAAAAGGGATGTTGATACATAATTGGTTCGTTTTCAGACTAGTTAGGAAAAAAAAAAAAGATGATTTGAAAAGTAAATGATGGTACGAGAGTTCCTTGTAGGAAAGCAAGAATCATCGTTGGCAGTCCTTTATGAAATTAACACTCCCGTTAAAAAGTTTCATAACTTTAGTCTGTAGGTTTGTTATTACCACAAAGGCCAGTAAAACAGGCCATCCTGCACACTTCAAACTGCTATATCTTGAGAACGTGATATTCGATCTCTAGTAATTTGTTTGTTTCTATGAAGGTAACCGGAGCTCAAGTTGCGAAACTAGATCATCATGAAGGACCTGTAAGAGACTGTAGTTGGCATCCTCTGTATCCCATTTTGGTCAGCTCTTCTTGGGACGGGACCGTCGCCCGATGGGAATTTCCTGGTGATGACCAAGTTCGCACCCTCGTGAGGCCGAAAATACGCCGGAGGAGAGGCTTCTATTGAACAAGGCTCATTGTTTTGCGCTTCACAAGATGATTTGGTATTATGTTGGTTCATGATTTTCGTACCTTCTCTGAAGTTATACTGCTTTTTTTAAACAACTTTTGCAGTAATTACAGAGAAATTATAAAGTTTAAATTGGTTCCTGGCAGCTTTGTAACAGCTGTCCGCATGTAAAATATGTAATTTTATGTATTTAAAATCGAATTATTGTATAAAGTTTCACTATTGTTCAAATAATGTATTTCAAATATTCATTCCAATTGTTGGTTTTTAATTATGATAGACGAGGCATGTTGTAATTCATTAACATATCTGAAAATGTAATCTTTTTACAGTAAAGTAAACAACTTAACAACATAGACGTTCCCCTCCAGAATTTTGCAAAGCAGAAAACCTTATTGGCTTGAGGTCGTTCTTTTTTTTGATCTTGTAAGAGCATCTGCATGAATGAGGATTCTCTCAGGATCCTCTTTGTGAGGATCCCGGGGATTCTCAAATCGTGTTTGTTCATTGTACATCGTATGATTAGTTTTTATCAAGTACTATTCATATTTAATTTTAAATAAAAGTATTTAAAATGATTTTTGATTGTACGATGTACGATGAATGAACATGATTTGAGGATCTTCGAGATTCTCACAAAGAGGATCCAGCGAGAATCCTCATTCCATTTGCATGGAGAGATACAAATTTATGATGTAAAAACCACAACTACATCCTGTCTATCTTTTAAGGTAATGAAAATGATGTTTTTGAGAGCAATCCAAGAGTGGAATAACTTAACTTAGTGTTTTTTTCTTTCTTAAAAAGGAGACCAGTTGATGGCTTCGTGATTGCATTTTATTGTTTTGGGGGTTAGAGAAACTCATAAAGACATTCCAGCCTCTTTGATCATTATCGTATGATTCACACACGAGAGAAATTAAACCTAAAACATAATGTCTGAAATACGAATTTAAAATTCGTGCCCAACCATTGAGACTTCGAAGTGATCAACGTAACCTTGTGTTAGTGCCTACTAAATAGTACTATACTCGGAAACTCCCACCTCCTTACGCACGCACCACCAAACAACAAAATCTATTTTCCTCGCCAACGCCAACTGACATAGCCAAAACACCCAAGCAATCGAGAACACGAAAAGCAGACGAAAATGGCGTCGCCCGCCGCAAGGATCACCTTCCGCATACTAATCGTGGCTCTGGTCGTTCTCGTCCTCTTCTACGTCGGCCGCCCTCTCTACTGGAAAATCTCCGCCACCATCCACGAGATCCGCCAAAACAAACAGACCGTTAAGCAAGGTAGCATTCATCTCACTTCCCAATTTTTTAAATTTTTTTCGTTTCCGGGTGAGACTTTTTTTCTGAATTTTGTGATTTGGGGGCCGAATTCTGTTCAGGTATATCGCAGATTGTTCTGGAAGCTCAGAAATCGGTCGGTTGGTACCACGACGAGTCGGATTCGGGTGCCCGCTACGATAGGGCCGCGAAGAATGTCGGGTTGGCCACGACCCGGAGGCTGCTGCTCCGCCAGGTTTCGTGAAATCCCTTGATTTTTCCAAAATTTGCTGCTTTGTAAGACTGAGGTTTCAGTGGGTCTGTTCAAATCTGGTCACATTTCAAATGAATCGGTTAAATTATGTTGAATTAATGTGTTTAGGGAGTGAAATACTTCTTCCTGACACTACTAAATGTTAGAAAAGTTTGCACAACTGCAATGCTGGATTATGTATCGGTTTCGGAATATATATAGAATTTTACTGAGTATGATTATATATATAGTATTTTGGGTTTGTTTGGTGCATTGGATTAGTGATTGCCTCTTATTTTGAATTTTGTTACACTTTTAATCTTAACTTAATATGCAAACCCAAAAAGGCGATGAATTGGATTATTCGGACACTCTGGTTTGATTGCTTGTACATAGCATTCATCAATGATTCCTCTGCAAAAACAATTTCCTCCATTCTGCAAATTGTTATGTTACTTTCAGCTGATTTTGTGTTGTATTTGTTGAGGATATGCGTGTCGTCTTAGTCTTCAATGCTCAAGAACTATTGGTAATTACTAATTTGGTTATGATCCAACAGATGATAATTCATTCGGATTTGGATAATTAGTTGTTTGATTTTGGTTCAATAGTGAATGAGCTTGAATTTTGTGTTCGTTGATGTTAGGATTCTAAGAACATTTAGGTTTCCCTGATTGTTTTGGGGATGTGTGGCCTGACTTCCTAAATCAAGTGAGTTTGTGGACCTCAAGGACCTCAACAAACACTATGCATTGGCACATATAACTATACATATCCTCAAAGTGTAGTGAAGGTCTAAGATGTTCGAGTGTTCTTGTTTCGGCTATCATAAGTCTTGGAAGTTTAGTGAGAAGGTCCAATAGTGAATGAGCTTGAATTTTGTGTTCGTTGATGTTAGGATTCTAAGAACATTTAGGTTTCCCTGATTGTTTTGGGGATGTGTGGCCTGACTTCCTTAATCAAGTGAGTTTGTGGACATCAAGGACCTCAACAAACACTATGCATTGGTACATATAACTATACATATCCTCAAAGTTTATTGAGAAGGTCTAAGATGTTCGAGTGTTCTTGTTTAGGCTACCATAAGTCTTGGAAGTTTAGTGAGAAGGTCTAATAGTGAATGAGCTTGAATTTTGTGTTTGTTGATGTTAGGATTCTAAGAACATTTAGGTTTCCCTGATTGTTTTGGGGATGTGTGGCCTGACTTCCTAAATCAAGTGAGTTTGTGGATGTCAAGGACCTCAACAAACACTATGTATTGGTACATATAACTATACATATCCTCAAAGTTTAGTGAGAAGGTCTAAGATGTTCGAGTGTTCTTGTTTAGGCTACTATAAGTCTTGGACCATATTTACTTGTTTAGTGATGTAAAGCATCAGTAAATGTTGAGTATACCTCAAAACTTCCTTGGTTTGGATGAGGCACCTTTTGTGAATGATTTCATTAATGGTTTGTTTGCTAAACTGCGCTTTGAAGCTTCACTTCCTGCAGTAGGTGTCCTGGTGTTCAATCTCTCATAGGGGTCGCATGTGTAAAACAGAGAGGGTAAGTGAGAATCTTGTACCTACACTGATATTCGATGTTAGAACTTGGACGGCATATTTTTGCAAGATTTTCTGTACATAGATTGGTTAAGAAACTCTGAGTAAGCCAGTAAGAGCTTCCTGTTGGTTTATTTTCTTTAGCTAGCTGTTCTAACTTTTTGGGCCACTACAGTATGTTGTATTACAATTTCTGTAGGTTGCGGCCCAACCGTAGCTCTAGTTCTTCCAGCTTCTTTCAAATTCAACTATCAAACTGGCTCCCTAAGAATGGAATGGATGACTTAATTTTGTTCCTCTTTTGGGGCACGGTGTGAGTAGTCTTAGAACTTTGCTAAGGTCAGTCGCCCAAGCGCATTATGATCATCGATCAAATTTGGGTTCCACAGTAATCTGCAGTCAGGAGTTGTGGCTTGTGACCGTCAGCATGATGTAGCATGTCATGAAGCAGGAGCCACGAGATGATCAAAGACTAATAAAAACGGGCCATAAGAGAGATTTGGAGTAATGGGACTTTGAATATCCTTAGTACATCACCTGGAGCACTTTTTCGTTTTCTATCAAAAGCAGGCGAGAGTGCTTTTGGTTGTCATAAAGCAATTTTAGCATTTCCGTTTGCAATTCCTTCATGATACTCGAAGAATGTTAAATTTTATCTGGAGGCATCTTCGCTCCGCGAACCCGGCTGCTGTTGAAGCATAATCATCTTCTACTTCAATCACCAGCAACCCAACCCTTTTGAGTTCTAATCCATCAAAATTATCTTCTCTTTCGTTATCATTCAAAATCAACCTGTTATACATCCTGTGGTGGAGATTAAGACATCAATGTGAGCATCACTTTTGCAACCTAGACGATCTTCTTAAGTGAAATTGATTCATCTTCCATGGATTAAACTTTTAATTTTTAGATTCAGGTTGTAAACTACGTGCGTGCGCTTGATCGAATGTTCTTAACAAAATTTATGTTCACATTTGTATTCACAAATTATTAAACATCAAGGAGGCAAAGAATATATATCCAAAATTGTTTTTTTTTTTTTTTTTTTTGTGAGTAACATGACTGACATGTATCTTTTGGATCTTGCACCTTATATAAATTATACATGCCCATGTTAACACAATTTATACTTTGTAAAGGTGGTTGACAATTCTGGCAGATCTTATGCATCTTCAAAACGTCCAAGTTTTCCGATTCACATTCATACACACATGCATGCACCATACTTGTTCTGTAGAATTTTCAAACCTGATTCTTTACATAAAACGGGGAAATTAGCCGGAATGATCAATTTTTAGTAACGACAACATTGTTAACTCAATGATGACATAACAACCACGAAACGATGATACAACAACAGCATAATAAACACTAATTATTTTTACAACCAAATGTCAGAGATTAACCTTTCCTGCTAATTGTCCTAAAAAAGTTGAAAACAGAAGTATAAAAAAATGAATGGTGATGGAGAAACCCATAACCCATGCATTGACTTTGAGTTTTCTTAATTTTGTATAAATTTCCACCTATCTAAGGTTTAGGTGTATACATTATCTTAGCACGCAGTTTTAGCTACAAAACATGAGCTTTTGGCTCAAATGATCTCATTTAGAACCTGACTGCTGAATTGAACAAAATTATACATGAGCAACACATCAATACAAATTTGACAATATAACGATCAGAAACTGATAATATACTAAAAATTGATCATTTCAATAATTAGAATTTAAAAAAGAGCTTTAGATTAAAATGATCCACTTTTAACGTTTGACTGTTAAGCGATGATCCGTTTTTAGCATGTTGTTGATATATAATCCATCTATCGTCGATACTTGATTCAACCATTTAAGCAATCAAACATAAAAAATTGATCATTTTAGCTAATTACCTAAAATGATCATTTTGATCAATTGCGGACAAAATATTGCAAAGTGGATCATATTTCCCCGTGCAGATGGAGCCATCATTGTCCCCCATTTTCTATGATGAGCAGTATTTTATTTCATTTTCAACATTAATGGAATCGATTAATTTGCGATCATCCGGAAGACTAGATGTGGATTGGCCAATTTTAATAATGTTTAATAGGTATCTATTAGTAGAAATTTAAGTGACACCCTTATGCTTAAGCTTATGGAGCATGCGTTATATGAACACCAGCAACTTTTGTTGCTTTTATACGTGGCCTTGACTTTGTATTCTCACTTTAATTAAGATACCCTTGAAAAATAATTAGAGTATAAATATATTCTTAATTGTATTGGGATCCTACAAGTTGACCTCTACAATTTTCCAAATGTAATAATTTCTAGATTAAAGTTTGATATGTTGGAAGCTAAGATCTTTAGAGGATCCTAATCTTTATCTTGCAGCGGTATTCACTAACTTAATAGTGCAGTTGACTTATGTTTAAGCCTTAGAGGATTGTTATTCGAACCCGCACTAGAGTTTATAGGTATTATTACGTTCCGTCACTATGATAAAGTATCATCTGCAACATATACTGATTATTCCCACATTAACTTGCCTTTCTAAAAGTCTAAATAGAATTCATCAAAGAAATATCATTCGATCTATAATTTTTAACAATATTCACATGAAAATAATTATGACATACCCTATTATTTAAAACCCTATGGATCAAATGGATGATAATTGGAAGTCAACTCCATCATGGGTCACGTATTGTCTTTGTTCCCTACATACATATGATATAAGATGACTTTAAATTTACAATCATAACCATCATCCATGATATATATATATATGTACCACTCACTTGTCAGGAGAAGAGGCTCGACCTACGGCCACCTTAAAATGATATTATATCCAACTTAACCATTAAAATTGTGTATGGGGTTTATCTTTAAAGGTTTTGGCAGAAATTAAAGGGATGTCTTGCTTGATATATCAATGATGGCAGCTTGATTCATGCTTCCTATACTACCTTTAAATGTAATTGGGTGGTCGAGGCGTCAAATTGCCATGCACCCTACCACCCCGCAATGAATATTAGAATGTAAAAGCCCCTCCTCCATTGTTAAGGGCCATCTCTCAATTGAGATAGAATAATACACACACACACACACTAATGCAAAGTAATATAATATAATTGATGCAAAGTAATACAATAGAATAATGCGATATTGAAATTATAACTTTTTATTTATTCAAAATGAACTTACAGAAACCTTGACTAAAAGATTTTATTGAAGAGTTGCAAGAAAATAAACCGAAATAAATCATGGTAATTGTACTAATTTATCCGAACTTGAGAAAATAAATCTTGAAATTAAAAAACGTTATGTCTAAGGCTTTAGAGCCTTGTATTTATAGGCTGGAGCTTGAGTAAGTGAAAGAGTGACCGTTGGAGCACGCGTGAATAGAGGCTTGTCCAAATAATTAACTTTTATTGTTAATTTTGGATGTGTAATAATTCTGCAAACAACAGCACTGTAGATAAATAGTAACTTGTTAGAACACTATTTGACATTTTTTGTCCTAGATGAATAGCGACCGTAAATAAATTGTCTTCAAAATTAATTCCTTGTCTTCATTGAGATCATATGGATCTTTAGCATCTTGATAATATGCCCATCTCAACTTCTGAGTAGGAGAACCGACCTTTGACTGGAAGCTGAGGCTAGCGAAGAAGTTTGTTGTTTTCGTCTTCTTGCCCCATTTAGGAAACTTGGAGTATTCACTGTCAGGCTATTTCTTTGGTTTTTACCTTGATTTTCCATCGATTGTGATGGAAGAAGTAGAGGCTTCTGAAGTAGCAAACCTTTGTTGGAGAGGTGTAACTATAGGGAATTCATTGTTTACTTGTTCAGTTATCCTGTAATGTTTGAAGTTATCCCACCATTTGACTGTGATTCGGCGGAACACATCACTTTCTTCCCAATTGGCATTATAGTACAATTTGAGAATCTAGGGGACCTTGTATTTTGCAACAAAAAGTAAAAGATTGGCAAAATTTGTTTCCCCTTTCTTGACTTTGTAAACTGGTAAAAAAAAAAAAAATTTAGGATTTGTTTGGTATTCTACTTGAATCCAACTTTTTAAACTCAAAAATAATTTTCAAGTTTTAGACCTTAAAAACTTGTTTGGTATGATTATTTTCAAAAACTGAACTCAAGACTAACTAAAAAATATAGTCTATTATTTAAAAGTATAAAAAATGAGTTTTTAGAGTTTTTAAATTTAAACTCCTTATTTCTTCTCTCTCTCATCTCCTCTCACTCCAAATTTATCTCTCTTTCTCTTTTCTTCTTTCTTTCTTTCCTCTTTTTTTTTTTTTTTTTTTTTACCTTTTTCGTCTCTCTTCCAATCCATTCTCTTTATTCTCTCTGTTTTTTCTCTCACTTCTCTTCTTCTCTATCTCATCCGATCCTTTCTCTTCTTTCTCTTTCCTTCAATCATCTCTTACTTTCTTTCCTCCTCTCTCCTCTTTCTTCCTCTCCTACGATCTTCTCTTTTTAGATCTTTTTGTCTAGTTTAAGTCGTAATATTTAAAATTTTTAAATTGCAAACCAATCAAGTTTTTGAGTCTAACAGAAAATTGTTTTCAAGACATATTTTGAGAAATGATAAAAAATTTCAAATAAGATACCAAACAGACCCTTACTAATTTTTTGAAACTTTCAGAAAATAGATCAATGGATGGTCCATGCCATGCTTATATCCCACCAATATTTGAACAAAGTTGGGAATTGGCTTCGGAACTTACCGAGTGACTAAAATATTTTGTTTGGTGTAGGAAGATATTATGCCATGCATCAATAAAATCATAAATTCATAATAATTGCATCGAATATTTGACTCAAGTGTTTTAAAGGAGTGTGGATGACCTCCCCATTGGGAATGGTAAGAACTTTATTGGCATTGTTTTTGTTTTCGATGGGTTTAATGACCATGGACTCAGTTTCAAATAGAATAGCTCTATAAAACTTAAGTGACTTTTCTGGGCATGGTGGAATGAAATGACAGTTTGGGAGAAAACAAACCTTGGCAGTTTGAGCTAGATTTCTAAGGTGAGAGGATCATAGCTGGAAACAAGAGCTGACTGGTAATTGTTGGCTATCCCACATCAGTGGGGGAAGTCACATATAAGGACTTTAAATATGATTACTCTACTATAATTAATACCGAAATTTTTTGTGAGAAAACTTCACATCTAACAGATTGGGCAGTAATTACTAAGTTGGGGATACCTAACGGATTGGGTAGGTGGTAACTACTAAGTTGGGAGCACTATTGGTGTAGTTAGAGTGCCCGCCCGGGCTTGTCGACCTAAGAATTCCAACTTAGTATCAGAGTCCACGGTTACGGGCTCATGCAAGCCAAAGGCTTGTCACTAGGAAGTTGGGCTTGGAAACAAGTTTGGCCTCTTAACATAGAGCCGGCCTCTGAGTTTTTAAGAAGCACTTCTTGAAAATATTGAAAACAAGTCCGGACTCCATTGGAGCCGACTTCTGAGTTTCAATTCAAAACTCTATTGGGGTCGACCTCTAAGTTTCAATCCAGACCTCTGAGTTTCAATTGCCGATGTGTGGATCTTCACTTATGAACCACTAAATAGGGTTTCCACGTGAAGGAGCGTGTTGGCTAAGGATTTTAAATATGATTACCCTACTTTAACTAATACCGAGTTTTTTGGTGACAAAACCCCACACGTGACAGACTGAGCAAGTGGTATTATTAAGTTGGGGACAATATCAGTGTAGTTAGAGTAGCCCCAACTCGATATAAGAATTCTTACAGTAATTAGGTTGAATGCTGCTAGCATTAGACCCTAAGCTAGTAAATCAACTGCCAATGTGTGAATCTTCATGTGTGAACCACTAAATGGGGTTAGCTATCCCACATCGGTAAGGGGAAGTCACAAATAAGAACTTTAAATATGATTACCCCACTCTAACTAATATCTTTTGTGACAAGACCCCACACCTGATGGATTGGGCAAGTGGTAATTATAAAGTTGGGAACAATATCGATGTAGTTAGAGTGCAACCCCCCCCCCCCCCAACAAAAGGCCTGTCAACCTAAGCTAATAAATCTATTGGCAATTTGTAGTGACTGACTCTGGTGAGGAATGTGAACTATCTGTGATGAAAGTTGACTAATATTTCTAACTAAAGACATGGATGAGGGAGTTTTATAGGTTACTGTTGTTGTGCTAGCTTTTTGTTCGTCATGATTTTCTTGTAAGAATTCCCTGGTGAGAAAATAAGGTATACAATTCTCACTGCCTTTCAGGTATAGATTGCCATCTTGTAAAAAATTGTTTTGATGCAATGTTTTGGACGTCTTTTTCTAAAATGAACAATTTGCTTAGGTTGATATGTAGATATTTTCTATTTGAGGATGCCACCATAACCAATTTAAGAGGGCATTAGTTTCAACAATTTAAAAAAAGTTGAATGAAGGAATGCCAAGACAAGGTAATGTTTTAACATATTGTTTGATGTTCTTAACAATTTCAGTATGATTAAAAGACCAAGGAGGAGGATTACTTTGGAGTCTATCAAACAAGGGTTTACATTGTTTTCTTAGATTTTGATAGAAGTCTGCAATATAATTAAGAGAATCTAAGAATATCTGAAGTTGACTTTTGTCAAGAATTCCATCTAGAAAGTTGTCTACAAATTGTATGACTCGATTAATTGGGCTGATTTGGGACTGGTGGATATTAAATCGAAGGATTCTGATTGGTTTTAAACAACTTAATCTTAATGGTAGAGACTACCAGTCCATTATTTTTTACAATTTTTAAGAATTTATTCAAATGCTTCTAATGTTGCTCCACTGATTGGGAAAATATAAGAACATCATCATTGTAAACTATGAAAATTTTACTCAATGGGTTGAATATTTCATTGATTATATTTTGGAATTTGCTAGGTGCATTTTTTGATCCAAAAGGCATTACATTCCACTCGTAATGTTCAAACGGGGTAACAAAAGTAGTTTTGTATCTATCTTTTTTTTTGGGTAAATTACATGTTACCCCTTCAGGTTTCTGTGCAATTACAACCTCATACAATATCTTTAAAACATTTCAATCTCATACATTTAGTATTATCTTTTTTCAATTCCATACAACCGTTAAAAAATCTGTTAAGTTAACTTTTAAGTGATGATGTGGCAAATATGGGGTCCCCATTTGTGTTGATGTGGCTGCTTCATTTATGCCACGTGGCTAAACACTTAATAAAAACCCCAAAATCCCCTTCCTCTTCCCCACCTGAGCCCACCCGAGCCCACCCCCTTCTCCCATCCCCCATCACCAACCCTTCCCCCATTAATTCTACACCTCCATCTAACCCAAAATTCCAAATTCCCCTACCTGAGCCAACCTTCCATCAACCCACTGTTCTGTTTCCCAACTGTGGCCCTTTCTCTCTCTTCCGTCCCATCGATTTCCCCTTCCCCCTTTTCTCTCCCTCAGAAAATCTGAACCCAAAAAACCCTAGAGATTTTCAGAGTAAAAAAAAAAAAAAAAAAAAGGACTTGAAGCTTGAACCGGCGTTGAAAGAGGAGGAGGTTGAGTTGGATTTGGGGTTGTCGATTGGTGGCAGCTTTCGAAAATCGGAGAACTCGAAGTTGGCCAAAGGGTTCGATGTAGATCCGAGAAAGGATGAGCTCCAAATACCACCATCCCAATTGAATGTGCCATCTCCGTCACCGTTAGAGTCGTCGGAGCCAAAGAGCACGCTTTTGGATTCGCATACAAAACGAGAGATGCAGACGTTGAGAAGGCAGGAAACGAAGAGGAAGCGAGAGCAGAAGAAAGGCTGGGGGACAGAACGATCCCCAAGCGGGGGAGCAGTCGGCCAAGAGGGTTAATCCAGTTGGTAAGGAGAAGGGGGTAGGCTCGGGTTAAAGTTTCTGGATTGATGGGGAAGACGAAAGGGATTGATGCCATACTTTTTGGGCTCAGGTAGGGAAGACGAAGGGGATTTTGGGTTTTATTTTTATTTTTAATTAATTATTTTAATTTAATTTTATTAAGTGTTTAGCCACGTGACATAAATTAGGCAGCCACGTTAGCACAAATAGGGACCTATATTTGCCACGTCATCACTTAACGGTTAATTTAATAGATTTTTTAATGGTTGTATGAAATTGAAAAAAAATAATGCTAAATGTATGAGATTAAAATGTTTTAAAGATGTTGTATGAGGTTGTAATTATACTGAAACCTGATGGGGTAAAATGTAATTTACCTTTTTTTTTTTTGGTTTGGATTTGAATTTTCCAAAAACCACTCTCCATATCAAAATTTGAAACAACTAGGCGTAGTTAGTCATTTTATTAAATCTCTTTTATATGGGATTGGGTATCTCATCCATTCTAAAACAGTATTGAAGGGGTTGACGACCAGTCTTGGTGCACCTCATTCTAATTCAACATTTTATGGACATAAAACCCTGAGCAAGACCAAGGGGATTTACTTTTACAAATTATTTTTATGTTGAGTAATTCTGATTTTCTTGTTTACAAAATTCCATTATTTCTTGGCTCATTTAACTTGGTCAAGCTTTAGTGGGAATATTTTTCTTATAAGCCCCTTGTCATATCGAAGGCTGTAACATGGTGTTTTCTATGCCAGAAGGCAGTAGGGATATTGACCCAAAAAAAAAAAGGCAGAACGGATGATGCACAGACTTCTTTTTCAAGTTTCTCTTCAAAATTTTGAATTTTATGTTGAATGGTTTCATTATTGAGCTGACTATCATTTCTTTTAAATCTAATTTCTTCTTTGAGAAAATCACTTAGTCTAGAAACTGCATGCCGGCGTCGTCCCAGCGCCGTGTTAGGTCTTCTGCCTCGTCGTCCGTCTTGGTTCGCTGCGTTGGTTGCCCATTGACGTTGAATTTTTCTACACTTGCCATTGACGTTGAATTTTTCTACACTTGGATTGTGACTTCTTTGGTTACTTCGTTAAATTTTTCTGCACTTGTGTTTAGACTTATTTTTTTGGGAGGTATTTTAATACTACTTTGGCCTTCTTGGCTCATGACTTTCTTTAATTTTCTTAAATACTCTAATTCTTAATTCAGGATTTTCAACTTTACTGATTAATCAATTGAATGATACAAATAGCATAACGGTATCAGTTAATTACTATATATTAGAGTAAAATGACTTTCTCTTTTTAGTTTATATGCAGTCTTTGTTAATATGCAGGCATGGGACCAGCGATCACCTAATTCTGATATAATATAAACTTTGATTTAATTACGTTTTCACAGAAGTACTTTGTGTAGGCTCTAGAATTTGAACTTTTCTTATTGTTTTGTTCCTTGCTTCACAAACAATCGCAGTTGGCTAACGTGTTTTTCATTGTTTTCCATATCTCTTGGTACAAAATAAATCTGGTTAAATCCAAGAATGATTGAGAAGGACTTGTCTGGCATCGTTGAGTTCGACTTTATGCTACGATATGAATGGATAGATTCTTGAAATATACGGAGGACATATAGGAAACTTAATTTCAAGGTAATTTAATTTTTAGTCCTAAGAATTCTCAGTCCCATACATTCTAGGTTGTACGTCTCCAAACACCCCCTTACCAAGGAAAAGTGACATTGATTCATTTATTTGATCAAAACAGACGATATATTTGTCCTAGTGGTAGAAAGTAAAGCACCTTTAGTTTCCTCTTCTTTTTTTGATAGAGATGTGTATGAAGAATCCATGTACAAAGATGTCTACAATATATTAGAAAAATAAATTTTGTGTATAATGTTGAGGAAATTGTGTACACACGTCTTACACTCCGATGGTGAATTTCATGTATTATTTGTTAACTTTTCTTGTGCTCCTAGCTATTTAAATTTTCTCGTAATAAAATATTTCTCGTGCATCAAGTAGAGTACAAAAATTCTTGTATAAATATTCTATATCTCCATCTCATTATTCTTTCACATAATTTTTTCTCATCATTCCTTCACTTTTTTGCCCATTAACTAATATGTATATGTATATTAGAAGTGGCCCAAATGGGGTATCTTTAATTTCATCCCAAATATTCTTAAATCTAATTAAGCTCAAACTTAACCTTTCATTCTTAGGACTTTGAAATACCAATAAATTATTGGAAATTGATATGACTATGGAGTATGGATTAATATTGAACATTAAATTAATTAGTATTATTGACTGTAGTCCTCCGTCTTCGAGTGCACAATAATATAGCTTTTATGCTTTTACCCTTTTAGATACTGCTTCTAAAAACTTCTAATCACTTCTTCGCTATGCGCCTAATTATGTTTCAATGGTCAATATATTCATTCTAGCAACTTATCCAGTATTTAATAATTATGTTGAACTTTTTTCACTCGATTGCCACCACTGTGGAAAAATCAATAAATAAGGGCAATGCGCGCAGGATAATATATATATATATATATATATATATATATATATATATATATAAGTATATAGTTCAACTATAAAGTTCATGCTCATTCAGTGGCTGCAAAGTAGGATCTTTGCGGGGTGGGGTTTCCCTCAGCATGAGGGAGTGCATGAATGGAGCTTGGAGAACAATCAAACATATAAAAATTTAGGGTTTATAAATGACATATGAATACCTGATACACACACACACACACACACCTGATATATTTCCTACTCAGAATGTGAGTATTCGATTCAAAACTAATTCTCAATGAAAGTTCAGCATCTTTTTGAACTTTTATTACAAGACTTGAGTCTCCGACTTCCCGGTGTGGGATACCCTCAGCAATACATACGTTTAGTAATGTATCATCTTAATATTCTTTTGTATTGACGATGACCCTGTATTTGGATCTTGGTATGGAGTAGGGATAGGGATAGCTACTTAATTTTCAAACCTGGCTGTCAAATTTTCAGTAATCGTGATTAGTTTATGGGTCTGATTTTCAGATTTTACTCAGGCTTGCATGTAATTAACCAAGTTACTTTTTTTTTTGTGTGGTCAATTAATCAAGTTACTTAAAAGCCAAATGCTCATCGAGTATTAAAAACAAAGGAATAGTCTTGTCAATCTGGTGAAAGTTTTCAAGTGCGGATCACTTGTTCATTTGGTGAGTTCCATCCTCGTTCCTAAATAGTAATTAGTGGATAGGGTGTGTGGTAGCAAAGGTTTCTATACTTTATTTCATATTTAGTTTACATGAACTCTAAAATTAGTTTTTTTTTCATCCTCCAACTTAACTCTGCGTTGCATGAGTGGTCATTCCATCAAATCTGTCTTCTTTTCCATCAAATTTAAGGATACAGTGGATTTTTCATACAGGAAAAAAAATGTAATTTATTTTATAAAGGAGGAGCTCGGCTCTTAAGATTAAGAGGAGTTTCTCCTCAAAATACTTCTTGGTCTACTTAGAAGTTAGTGCTTATGATATGAACCGTTTATATTATAAATTATTATGTAAAAATCATCTCTGCAAAAAATAATTAAAGCTAAGATCGTTTAGTCATATCCTTAAGGAGTTTCAATCATAAGCACAAAGTTTTATGAATTGGTCACAAGGTATTTTAAGGAGGAGTTTCTCCTCAATCCTTGAGGAGCCAAGTATCTTTCTAAAAAAAAAAAAATCATTTTCTTATTGTTTGGATGAAATTCCAATTTTATTCCTCAATTAGAATGATTATAATTTGAAGACAGAAGAAACTATTAGTAGACTTCAGAGACAAAAATTAAACTCGTAGTATAAATCAGAGACTTTGTTAAAATTTAGTCTTGTGGATATTATGATACTCGTGTGTATGTTGGAATTGAGGCCGACCAAAATGGTATATTATATATTAATGGAAGGTTTAAATAATGGATTAAACAATAAAAAGGAAAGTGAAAGAATCAAATATATTCCAACCGCCAGAACTGAAAGTGGATGCTAGGATTTGGGTTTTGATTTACAAACCAGAAATGTCGTGGGAAGCTGGGAATCCCCGCATTAAACGACGAAAACAGAAATTAGAAACGCATAAAGTTGTCGAAACATGGTGACTGATGACGTGTAAATATAGAGAGAGTCCCACAAATGAAAATGGAACTGCGTGCAACACCTGGGCAGATGCCATTGGAGAGAAGAAATTTGGAGGATTTTTTGGGAGGTTTCATACGACGAATTTTTTAGTGTTACATTACACGCATAATGAATGAAGAGTTGAATATATAATTAATGGTCTAATGCCCTAAGATCCAACAGCCAACAATTTAAAATAATTGCGACGGGCGAAGAAATCCAAAATTATTTAAACAACAAAGGCAAAACTTCCTATTTCAATGAGCTAGTAGTGGTGAAGAGAAAATAAGAATTGATTATTGCTAGCGGAAAGTTTCAAACAATGTGTCTCCATAGTCCATAGAGAGACAAATGACACATCGCAGCATAAGTTGTTGGCCTCTCTATGAATCCCAATGCAGCATTTGCATTAGCTAAACATAGTTAGGTGTCAAATTTATTATTCATGAAAGTAATACTTCATACTTCCGTTTACAAATGATGAAAAATAATTTGATAAATCATGAGATTATACTAGATTTTAACAATGTAGGTAATCAAATGAGTACAATCAAAATCTAATCCAACACATGAGCTTAGTCAAGAAACCATATCATCAAAGATAAAAAAGAATTCAAATACACCAAACTAGTCATATATTAGGTATTCGGTTCACTTGGTAACAAAAATGAAAACAGAAAATATATCTTAAGAATCTCAAATTCAAAAGTGAACGTCTGTTGGGGGATTTTTGTGAAATCATTTGTCTGCAATTTTTGGATCACTAATATCTCTGTAGGTCCCATGATTACCTTTCTCTTTGTTTGTTGTGGTCTCTTGTCTCTTGACATGTGTTCTTTGTTTGGAGATTTGTCCTCCCCTGGTTAATATTTTCTTGGCCAAATTGTTTTCGTGGCCTATGTGGTAACACGTCATTATCAATATCTCATGATGTTGAAAAAATTGTTAACTAAACTCTTGTGGTGAAGTTTGTTAGCAATTGAGGTCTAAACCAAACTTCCGTTAATATTCCCCTTAAACAAACTCACGTGAAGGGGTCAAAATCATCATTTCAATCTAAATTACATTGTATGTCATGGACATCTAGTATAACTTAGGGTTTAACTGAAATTGACATGGATTGACAGCTCCACGTGATAGTCACATAAGTTTGTTCAACGGAAGACTAAAGAACGTATAAGTTTGGACCTCAATTGCTAACAGGCCTCGTCACGGGAGTTTAATTAACATATTTTTCACTACGAGGGTGACATTAAAAGTGGCGTGTCAACACAAGGACCACACAATTTTTTTTGGCCTATTTCTTTGAGATATATATATATATATATTATTCCTACCAGTGCTTGTTTGTTTATCTTTTACACAAGTTGAAATAAATGTAACGCATCTAATTAAATAAGATAGACAATTTGTAACGCATTTTTTACCCAATCAATTACAACAAATAGATAGACAATTTGTAACACTTTTATCAATCGTCACCATGTGTTTTATACAGTTTGGTGATTGAAAAATAACTTATTTTATATATTCTTCCTTCAAAACGTTGAGTAGCCTAGTATTATTCTAATGACACGTTTACATATAGGTAATCGGAATCAAAATACGGAATTAAATTCCGATTACGGGATAACCCAGTATTTACCAAATATTGGGGAATAAAAAATTTGGTGTGACCCACTCAAATTTTGGAATCCAACTCCAGAATTTGAATTCCCTACATTTAAGCGGGAATTGAATTCCGGGTTGTTGGGGGTATCAAAATAGATTTTTACCCTCACTTATTTCTAAAATTTCAAACTTGTCCTTCACATTAACCCAGCACCACAAACTGTTGCTTAGTTTAATATAAAATCTTCCAACAATGAATTCAATTCTGACTCATTTCTATTCCAATTCTTTATCAATTCAATTCCTCCTTAACTCAATTTCTCCCATTTTAATTACGGATTAATAAACTAACCATAAAAAAAATCTTCCAATCGGTAAAGAGTATAGAAGAAAAAGGAATAACATGGATTGAAGAGAAAAGTTGCTTATGAATGTCAAGTGTCCCTTGTAAAAGAGTCAAAACTTACCGATTGGACATCCATTGTCTACGCTCATTGTTTCTCTATAATTGACCATGAAAAGCAAAAAATGGCCGTAACTAAAGAGTGCATAGGGGGAGCATATTGATTCTACTTGATTTGGTTACGTGAGTTGCGTTTATCACTCCAAGAAACTTAATTATTTTACACACACTAGCCTTTATACATGAGCTCACGTGCGTGCACAAGACAATTTTTGAATCACAGCGTGTTACGTGCGACTTACACTTTTTAAATGTATTTATATGCATAAATTGACAAAAAGAAAGTCAAATATTTGAAGTAAATGAATAATCTTAGATCATGCTAGAAGAAACCCTTCATAAACCAAACAAATCAAAGCAGCTAAATTCACAT
The DNA here is from genome assembly GCF_019419815.1 of Pyrus x bretschneideri. NCBI lineage: Eukaryota > Viridiplantae > Streptophyta > Magnoliopsida > Rosales > Rosaceae > Pyrus > Pyrus x bretschneideri. The sequence goes on from NW_025999798.1 coordinate 8,924,445, forward strand.
AATAAAATTGATCTATATTGAATTTACATTAAGAATAGAGAAAATAATATTTAATAAACAACTAATTGAATCACATTATTGTTAGTCCATTGTGAGACTAAGCCCACCTCCTCCCCTTTAGTGTAAATAATATCGTTTGTTTAAAAAAATAAAAAAACAATCATTTGATAACTAATTTAATCACATTATTATCCGCGTGCAAAAGACCTTTTTTATAACCGATATTACAAGCCTCTTAAGATGCTTTGAACGTGTTTAAAAATAGAGAAAATAATATTTAATGAACAACTTATTGAATTACATTATTGCTAGCATGTTGTGGAGTACTAATTATTAAAAAAAATTGTACAAAAAAAAAATTAATTATTAAAAAATACTGTTAAAATAACAAAAATACCTCTGCCACATTTGATGCATTATTTTGGACTGCTTTTGAAATATTTTGTTTGAGGGGCATTCCTGTCCACTTCTTTTATGAAGCTTTGTGACCCTAAAAAATATTGTTCATTGGGCTGTTGGCTTTATATATAAGATAACTGAATATGATATCGGCACATCACTCTGTTTGGCGGACCAAAAATCCTCTCTCCGCCCGACCTTGCCAAAAAAAGGGAAACGCAATGCCGACGAAATTAAATTGTCCTTGACATAGTCTAATAAAATTCTCATAAGTGCACATATTTATGTTATTTACTAAACATGCGTGCTAACATATTATTTGGTTAACAAATTTGACAATTTTAGTTTTGTTACTGAAGTAATAGCATTTTCACCAGCCAAAATGGTGATGTCGATATAGTCGAATCAAACTAGTACATTTGTCTCTTAAAAAAATTGTTACAATTTTTGCAAAAAAGAATTGTTACAATTACACAACTGAAAAACATGGAGAGGAGAATATGAACTCATGTTGAATTTGAAAGGGTAACACTGCCACTGTGTAGGAGGACTTTAGGCCGTCTCCAACCAAAGGCTGGCCAGAGGGCTTGTTTTAGCCCTTTGGCCCTCCAAGAAATTAATATTTTAATGAACAGTACATGTCCATATTTCTTACCATCTCCAACCGAGGGCCAAAGAGCCATATGGCTCGTTTTAGCCCTGACGCAAAAAACTGTCTCCAATCGAGGGCCAAACATAATTTATTATTTAAAAACTACAACTCAAATTCAAATCCAACGACTAAGTGACTTCAGCTAGCTATTGGATTTGAATTTTTTGGGGCTATAAATAAGGTGGATATTAGGCTATAATTCACACAACTTTGAATTCAATCTATTTCAATTCAATCTCTTTCAATTCAAGTTCGCAATAAATTCCAACTTTGGATCCTCTTTGGATTCCAACTGGGGGTCCTCATCCAATTCCAAATTGGAAGAAAAATGGGCGCAAATGAGACGAGAAGATGAGAAGTCTGATGAAGAAGATGAAGTATGACGCAACGCACAAAATAGAGCAGTAACCATGGCTGTGGCCATGGTGTGTTAGCCAACTACGCAACAACCTCAATGGGATGGCTCTATTGCTGGTCACTCTTACAAACCACGAAACAGAGCGATGACGCATGCCAATTTGATGAACAACTACTTCAACCCCAATTCGGTGTACACAGAAGAGGATTGCAAACGTCGCGTCCGGATGAGGCATCATTCAAGCGTGTACTTTGTGATGTCCAGCAGGTCAATCCATACTTTCGACAGAAGCAGGACAGAGTAGGCTGCCCTAGTTTCTCACCTCATCAAAAGGTTACTGTTGCACTCCGAATGATGGCATATGGCTCCCAAGTTGATTCGATGGATGAAACCCATGGTATGTCTGAGTCTGCATACCTTGATACTCTTAAACAATTATGTGTCACAATTGTTCAAGTTTACAAAGATGAGTACATTCGCGAGCCAAATCACGAAGGTCTGGATCAGCTCATTCGCAAAGCTGAAGACTGTGGGTTTCTGGGCATGATAGGGTCATTAGACTACATGCATTGGGATTGGAAGAACTGTCCCACCGGATGGCAATGAGGCTTCTGCGGAAGGTCGAGAAAGCTAACTGTTGTGTTAGTGGCGATTGCCTCGAATGACATATGGATCTGACATACTTTCTTTGGAGTTCTTGGATCCCAAAATGACATTATAGTTCTTGGGCGTTCCACCCTCTTCAATAGCCTGACGGAAGGTAAATCACCTCAACTTTACTACATCAATGACCGTCAGTACAATATGAGGTATTACTTGGCAGATGACATCTACCCAAAATGGGCGACACTTGTCCAAGCAATTCCAAACCCTAGGAATGATGCCAAAAGTTGTTTACCTTACACCAAGAAGCATACTGGAAAGATGTTGAAAGAGCTTTCGGTATCTACAAACACGGTGGAAGATCATCAGCGAACCGATAAGAGGGTGGAGTCGAGAAAATTTGGACTCTGTCATGATGTCTTGCATCATATTACACAATATGATTGTAGAGGATGAGCGAGATGGGTATATTGATGGAGAGTCTGATGACGACCAAGATGATCCAAATAGGTCAAGAAGGGCTCGTGCAAAAATATATGATAGGCTTACTTGGCCTTTCAATCCAAGAATTGGTAGTATCTCTATAAATAAGTAGATGAGGCGCTATAGAATGATACGTACCCATACCACAAACAAGTACCTACAACAGGATCTTGTTGCACATATTTGGGCTAAAAATAGCATGGAGTAGGCGTTTGAAGTTTTATGTTGTTAAATGTTTTAAAAAATGTTGTTTAAGATTCATGTTGTTAAATGTTTTATTTATTTATTTATGTTGTTTAATTTATTTAATGTTGTTTCATGTTACTTAATGTTATGTAATGTTTAATGGTTTAGAAGTTATAGGGAAGAAAAAAAGAACTTTTACAATTTTTAAAACAAATTATGTAAAATATAAAAAAATAAAAAAAAGTTAAAAAAAAAAAAAACAACTAGCTGACGTAAGCAGTTAGTCGTTGCAAATTCAAATTTCAGCCCCGCTCGGGGCCAGCTGGCTGACTGGTTTGGGCCAGTCGGTTAGCCCTTTAGCCCCTTTTTGTCCAGTAGGGCTCATGAGCCATTTGGCCCGGCCTTCGATTGGAGACTGTTTTCTGGCTATTTTCGACCATCTGGCCCTCTGGATCCTTCGGTTGGATATGACCTTAGTGATTGGTGAAGACTTTGAAAAAGAAACTGACATTTATGTAATAAAATTCAATTGGTTTAGTAGAGTGTAACCAGCCATTCATGCGCTTTTTTGTTTTTTTATTTGGTGTTGGATTGGACATCAGGGGGAGAAAGTAAGGCCATCTCCAACTGAAGAAAGGTGACACACCCAGACCTAGAATGTCCACTAGGATTCCAAATCGAGCTGTCATGGTCGACACCTGGAAGGTGACGAAGCCATAAAGTGTAATGATGTGGAAAATGTGAATCAAATTAAACCTAAAAGTGCCTAATCAAAAGAGTGCACTGGTGTACAGGATTGAACCCATTTCACACGTGACGTCAGAGTATAAGAACAATACAGTAAATAGGGTAAGAGTTATACCATTGAAGATAACCACTTAAATTGAGATTTTCTATGAGTTATCGTCGATACGTAAGCTTAGCTACTAAAACCTGGAGGGGTGAAAAAGAGAAGGGTGAGTGGGCACAAAAACAAAGGTTTTCAAAATCCATTTATTTTCAGGACATTCTAACCCCTCGCTGTAAAACATGTATAGCCTCTAGAAAATCATACTACGTATAAGTATGAAATCAAATGCATGCCAATAGTAAAATACAAAAGTATGCCACAACACAATAAGTTAACAGCAATATAAATATAGGCATGTGCTCCACAATCTAAGTAAGTATGTCAGTTGGAGTCACCTAATGTGACCTGTACGACTGCACCTATTGCTCATCAATCTATGCTAGCACATGAGTCAGAGTCGCCTAATGTGACTTGTACGACAGCGCTAGGTGTAATAATAAACGTTCTAATGCTACGATCACGCGAGGGCTAGCGCTATGCGCGGTTACTTACGAGTCGGAGTCACCTAATGCAACATGTATGATAGGGCTAGGACCTACTTGGATCCGAAACGAGCGTGCGGTGCGGAGGTGAACATCACGTGAAAGACTGGCCCTGGCCCAGGGCGGGAGTACTAACACCGAGTGCAGCAATGATGAGCACTACATGAATATATGCATGCCATAATGATTCTATGATTGCAACAATATAATAACTTACCTATACTTACCTGCGTATCCCGTAAGATTATTTTAGCATCTCATAATAGTGCAACATTTATGAGCAAGTAAAATGCATATGAATATGCCATGACAATATGTAAATCTCAACCACACAACAACATTTTCGAAATTAAATAAATCATGGCATAAAATGCATAAATCGATTTAAAGGCATTTGTGAAAACTATAAGGTGTACACACACACACACACACGCACACACACACACACACACACACACACAGACAAAGTGCCCATTCACAGATACACAGTAGGAACGAAGCCTCCGAGCCTTGTTTGACCCCATACGTCCTCAGGATACATTTCCCTTATAGGTGAAATTACTAATGCAATTAGTTTAATAACACATATACGGAAACTTAAATAAAACCCTTAAAGTTTGCTCAAACATAGGGTTTAAATATATGAAATTGATCTAGTCGATGTCAGGACCTACACAAATTGACAGAAAGGTAATCGAAGGCCGGACACGCCACCACGCACGGGTAGAGACTGACAGAGGCTCTAACGGCTATTAAGAATATTCTGTTAAAGTGACCGGATATTCTATTAAATGGTAACGGCGTTACCTGATGCCATTAGAATATTCTGTCGGAGTTGACGAAATATTCCGTCAAAGTTGAAAGAATATTCCATCGTCTTCTTCGGTGGTCCTCATCGGTCGCTACCATTTGAACTCGCTGGAAATCTAGAAATCTTCGCCGGTTTCTGGGTAAAATTTCAAAGCTTCATAACTTGCTCATTTCTTAACCATTTTTCACAAATTTAATGGAAATGAAGCTTATGATGAGTCGAACACGATTGTACATTTTGGAAGTCCAAAAAATGGACGGAAGTGGCCTGAAAATGTCTCGAAAGGTTCGAGTTAAACTCCGACTTCTCCAAACCTTATGTTTCGAGGTTATATCTTCTTCAACCCTTCACTAAAGACCTCAGGGAGTTGAGTGGAGACCTTTAGACTTCTTAAAAACTTGTATCTCGCTCGTAACTCGTCGGGGAAAAACTGAGCAGAGTTTGACCTTCCGAGTTGGCGAGTCAAAACTCGTCCAAATCGTGATATGGGGGTACGACTGTGTTCGTGGAGGTAAGACGAGTTCGAAGGTGTGGTTTTCAAGGCATATTTGTGTGTTTTGGTGTCTGTTTGAGAGAGTTGCAGAGTAAGAGTGTGAAAGGGGGTCTTCGGGGAGAAAGAGAAAAGAGAGAAATGTTTGCTTAGTTTCTGATTGGTAGAACATAAATGGAACTTGTTTTCTGATTGAGCGTTAGTGAGAGAGGGAAAACAATTGATTGCTGAAGAAGAAAATTAGAGAAAAAGGAATGGTGGTGATGGATTGGTGGAAAAAATCAAATTGAATAATTTGATTGGTTGTTGGAGATAAGGGGACCGGATCCACCAATTAGGGAAGGGAAGGATTTTGTACAATTTTTAATGTACAATATCTGTAACATCCCACATCGCCCAGGAGAGTGGATCATGTAAGCCTTATATGTATATTCTTTTCTCTACCTAGCACGAGACCTTTTGGGAGCTCACTGGCTTCGGGTTCTGTAGGAACTCCGAAGTTAAGCGAGTTCACGCAAAAGCAATCCCAGAATGGGTGACCCACTGGGAAGTTCTCGTGTGAGTTCCCAGAAACAAAACCGTGAGGGCGTGGTCGGGGCCCAAAGTGGACAATATCGTGCGACTGTGGAGTCGAGCCTTGGATGTGGTGGGGGCCTAGGCTGGGATGTAACAATTTGGTATCAGAGTCTAACTTGGTCGTTTTTGCCTACGAAGACGTCGAGCCCCTAAGGGGGGTGGATTGTTAGATCCCACATCGCTCAGAAAAGTGATCCTTATATGTATATTCCTATCCCTACCTAGCACGAAGCCTTTTGGGAGCTCACTGGCTTCGGATTCCATCGGAACTCCGAAGTTAAGCGAGTTGGGGGCCAGAGCATTCCCAGGATGGGTGACCCATTGGGAAGTTTTCGTGTGAGTTTCCAGAAACAAAACCGTAAGGGCGTGGTCGGAACCCAAAGTGGACAATATCGTGCTACGATGGAGTTAAGCCCGAGATGTGGTGGGGGCTTGGGCTGGGATGTGACAATATCTACCTCTTTGATAGTGTTTCCGACATTGTAAATTTGTGCGTGCGTGTACAAAATTACTCGTGATTAATGTATTTTAATGATGCATAACTTTTTCGTTACAGATCCGATTTGAGTCTAACACGCGCTCACACGCTCGTAACAACGAGTACTTTTTAAGTAGGAAACCAGAAAAAAAGAAACAATAGTCGAAAAACTACGTCCACATCAAATTCCACATTTGTCCAAAGACGGGTAAAATCGTCAAATTGCCCAAATGGAAAAGAAATTACAGTGAGAACTAAGGACGGGTCGTCACAAAGGGCTAGAGGGCTCATTTTAGCTCTCTGATTCTCCAAGAAATTAATATTTAAATGAAGGGTCATATTTCTTACCATCTCCAATCGAGGGGCCAGAGGGCCATAGGCCAAACATAGCCTTGTGAAAAAAAACCATCTCTAACCGAGGCCCAAACATAATTTATTATTTTAATTGAATTACTGTGGTTATTTAAATTAAATTACCTCAATAATTTTATGTTATGGATTGTCAATAATTTTCATGTTGTTAAATGTTTGTAAAAATGTTGTTTAAGTTTCATGTTGTTAAATATTTTTTTTATGTTGTTTAATGTTACTTAATGTTATTTAATATTGTTTAATGTTGTTTCATGTTACTTAATGTTATTTAATGTTGTTCAATGACTTAGGAAGTTATAGGAAGAAAAAATAGAATTTTTTTTTTAAATTGTTAAAAAAAAAACTATTAAAAGAAAAAAAAATCAAATATGACGTTAGCATGTGGCCCCACCTAGGGTTGGCTAGATTAGGCCATCTCCAACCGAAGGCTAGGCCAGAAGGCTCGTGGAATCTGAGAGGGCCCCACGGAATCTAAAAGGGTCAGGGCTAGAGGGCTGACTGCATGACTAGCTTTCTGGCCAAAAAAAAACATTAATCATGTCGGTTATAACCGACATGAATGCTTAAGCTAAAATTCAAATGCAACGGCTATTGCATTTGATTTTTTTTTTTTTGATGTTTTATTATTATGATTTTTATTTACAAAATTTTTCCTATAACTCCTATTTTTCATATTTTTTTTTAAATTCTATTTTTTTTTCCTATAACTTTTATTTTACAAAATTTGTTTCATATTTTTTTTAAATTCCATTTTTTCCTATAGCTTCTATTTCACAAAATTTGTTTCATTTTATTTTAAATTCTATTTTTTTTCTATAACTTCTATTTCAGAAAATTTGTTTCATATCTTTTTTAAATTATATATATTTTTTTTCCTATAACTTTCTAAGCCATTATACAACATTAAATTAAATTAAGCAGCATGAAACAACATTAAACAATATGAAACAACATTAAATAACATTAACCAACATACAAATTGTACAACATAAAAAAAAAAAACATTTAACAACATGAAACTTAAACAACATTATTAAAAACATTTAACAACATAAAACTTAAACGCCTACTCCATGCTTCTTTTGGCCCAAAGATATGCAACAAGATCCTCTTGTAGGTACTTGTTTGTGGCACAAGAATGTATCATTCTATAGCGCCTCATGTACTCATTTATAGAGATACTACCAGTTCTTGGATTGAAATGCCAATTAGGCCCATCATATATTTTTGCACGAGCCTTTCTTGACCTATTTGGATCTTCTTGGTCGTCATCGGACTCTCCATCAATATACCCATCTTACACATCCTCCACTATCATATTGTGTAATATGATGCCAGACATCATGATGGAGTCCAAATTTTCTCGACTCCACCCTCTCGTTCATCAGATTGGCATGCGTCATCGCTCTGTTTCATGGTTTGTAAAAGTGACCAGCAACAGAGCCACCCCATTGAGGTTGTTCCTCAGTTGGCTAACACACCATGGCCGCAACTATGGCTACTACTCTATTTTGTTTGTTACGCCTTACTTGAACTTCTTCATCAGACTCCTCATCTTCTTGTCTCATTTGCGCCCATTTTGCTTCCAATTTGGAATTGGATGAGGAACCCCAGTTGGAATCCGAAGAGGATCCGAAGTTGGAATTCATTGAAAACTTGAATTGAAAGAGATTGAATTCAAAGTTGTATGAATTATAGCCCAATATCCACCCTATTTATAGCAAAAAAAAAAAATCAAATCCAACGGCTAGCTGACGTCACTTAGCCATTGGATTTGAATTTAAGTTGTAGTTTTTAAATAATAAATTATGTTTGGTCCTATGGCTCTTTGGCCATCGCTTGGAGACGATTTTTTGTGACAAAGCTAAAACGAGCCCTATGGCCCTTTGGCCCTCGGTTGGAGATGGAGGCAAATATGGCCCTGTACTGTTCATTAAAATATTAATATCTTGGAGGGCCAGAAGGCTTAGGCCATTTCTAACCGAGGGCTGGCCAGAAGGCTCCTTTTAACCCTTTGGCCCTCCAAGAAATTAATATTTTAATGAACAGTACAGGGTCATATTTGTTTCCATCTCTAACCGAGAGCCAAAGGGCCATATGGCTCATTTTAGCCCTGTTACAAAAAACCGTCTCCAACTGACCGTCAAAGGGCCATAAGGCCAAACATAATTTATTATTTAAATTTAATGTTGTTTCAAGTTACTTAATTTAATTTATTGTTGTATAATGACTTAGGAAGTTATAGGAAACAAATAGAATTTTAAAATAATAAAAAAAAAACAATTTAAAAAAATTTTGTAAAAAAAAAATTTCAAAAACAACGGCTAGCTAACGTTAGCCAGCCGCTATATTCAAAATTTTCCATATTTGTGTCGGTTATAACTGACACTACTTCTGTCAGATAGCCGTTTATTTCAAAATTTTCCAGCTATTTGTGTCGGTTATAACTGACACCATTTCCCTTATTTCTGTCGGTTATAACCGATAACAAAACCTACACTACTTCAAAAATTTCCAGCTAGCCCCGGGCTAGCTGCATGAGGCCAGCCCTTTGGCCCTTTCAGATTCCATGGGGCCCACGAGCCCTCTGACCTAGCCCTCAGTTGGAGACTACTTTCAACCCTCTGGACCCTTCGATTGGAGATGACCTTAGGCTAGCTGGTTGGCCCTTTGGCCTTTTTTTGTCCAGTGAGGCCTATGAGCCCTTTGGCCTGACCCTCGGTTAGAGACAATTTTCGGGCTATTTTCGGCTCTCTGACCCTCTAGACCCTGCGGTTGGAGATGGCCTAAAAACCCTAGTACATGAGAAAATCTAGACGACTGATACTATGAATAAATATGATTTTTTATTTAATTCGTGCAAAATATTATAATACATGGTTACATAAAATCAGTAAGAATCTTATACTAATTATAATAAGAAATTATATTTTGATAATACATACAATAATTACAAAGACGATTCCAAATTAATTAGGGAATTGGTATTAGCATTCCAAAAATCTCATTTGACACTCCTAACTTTCTATAATTAGAAAGAAAAATATACTTGTGAGGAGTATAGAATAAGATTTTTGAAGTGTTAATAACACTTCCCATTAATTAAAGACTATTCTAACACTTCTCGTTCTTCACGTGCCTCCGGCGTGTGTGACGTGTGTTCCATCCCATACATATATACTTTCATCATTAATATTTCTAAAACTCTCTCGACCAGTATCTCTCTGATTCTGTAAATCTCTTCCCATAGTTAAGTTGCAGGATTAACTCCAACCAGTATTAAAGTATCATATCTTTGTAGTTTGGAGGGAAAAATATTTCTGGGTTTGTTTTGAAATTATAAAACAGAAATGTTGTTGCAGAAGCAGAAACGTTTTGATTGGTTAGTGCAGATGCTAGTTGTTGTCGGATCAGTATTAGTTGTGATTGGAGCTAGCAATTTGCGGACTGTGGAAGGCAGGCCTCACCGGATTCTTTTCGATACAGATGTTGATACCGATGATTTCTTCGGTCTCTTGTACATCTTGAAACTTAACAGATCAGAGTTTGAGTTGGAGGTGAGTTCATCATCCAATATCCATGATCATCAATTGTTTGTGTTCATTCATGCTCCAAATTTTTTTGGCCAAAAAGTACTCAAGGCTATAAGTTGGGTTTGTCAAAGCTAAGCCTTCCAAATCTGCAAATGCTTAGAGCTCTCTACACTTCTCTTCGATGTATCCAGAGAATAACTGTATATGTATGCATATATGCATGCTGCATGCATGTATATATATATATATGAATGATATTATATAAACAATAAAATATATATACATATATAATATTATATTCATTTCTTGCCTTATAAATCTAAGCAAGTGATGATCACCAGCTTAACTCATCGAACTAATGTTGATTTAATTCATATATTTGGCTTTGAAGATGCAGAACTTGTTTTTTCTTTTTAATGGCTTTAGCAAAAGTTATAGTTGATACCACTAAGAGTCCTTGAGGACCGAGTCAAATGATTCATACAGTTGAATGGATTCTATGTTTGAAAATATGTGTAATTAATTAAAAAAATAATATTTTTGGTCAAACGACATGTAACAACTTTTATTTCCTTTATGTAAAAGTGAATCACTAAAAATATATTCCTACAGTTTCCACTCCTTGCACCTAAATTAGTGTCTCTTTCTACACAAATTAGAAAAGTTTTTTATTGAACCAAGTAAAAATAAATAAATAAATAAATCATTGTTGTTTCCTGTAACTTTGGTAGTTATAGCACTGTAGATTTGTTTTACCACAGGCAGTGACTGTAAATGCAAATGCTTGGACCAATCCTGGGCATGCTGTGCATCAAATCTATGACATTTTATACATGATGGGGCGTGATGACGTGGCAGTTGGAGTGGGTGGTGAAGGTGGGATCAAAGAAGATGGTACAATTTTGCCAAATGTCGGTGGATATCTTCCAATTATTGAACAGGCATGAACAAATTATATATATCTAAATTCATATATAAACCATAATTATGCTTAATTATTGACACCAATTTATATTACTTTTAAAAATAATTAACTTCAGGGGACTACGACAGCAGGAGGATGCAGATATAGACAAGCCATTCCTGTAGGTGCTAGAGGTCGATTGGATGTTGATTCTAATTTTGGCCTCAGAAAATCTTTCCTCCCCCAGGTAAAAATAATGTAAGGACAGTAATTTTAAGCTGTATTTTTCTTATATATTTCTCTGCTTCTTTTTTCTTCACTTTGAGTCTGTCTTGTAGAACTTGTTGCGAAGTGGTGTTACTCCTTGTTTCTTAAACCATTTTTCTTCTTCTGCATATACCTGTTTAAAACTATTTTTCTAATATAGAATGAAGTGAATGAGATAAAAAAATGGCACGTAAGAATCATTTCTCAAAGTTAAATATTTGGCTTGAAATATAGTGACCCAAGTGGCTTCACATTGAAAATAAAAACAGTTCTGCATTTAAGCTAATAGGGAGAAATTCTGATGAGCATTATTTACTGTACTAATTAAACAACAATATCAACAACATACCGATACTTGATTTATTGTCAACATATAAAGGATATAGATATATACCAACAACATATAAAGATAGTATCGATATAATATGACTAGTTCATAACAATTATAGTGTTATGGAAGAACAGTACTATAGTAATGGTGTTACATGATAGCTTGTCTGATAAATTCATACATGAACAAGTGAAGAACTGTTTCCCTTGTTCATTTTTGGTGTTACATTAATTCTACATTTTGCTCAGAAATTTTTCTTTTTTTCTTTTCTTTTTCGTAAATGAAATTAGGGGAGCAGGAGATATACTCCCTTTCGACAACCTACTGCTCAGCAAGTGATGATTGACAACATATCTGCAGGTCCCATTACTGTATTTCTGATAGGAGCACACACAAACTTTGCCCTTTTCCTTATGAACAATCCACACCTAAAGAAGAATGTTGAGCACATTTATGTCATGGGTGGTGGTGTGAGATCGAAAAACCCTACTGGTTGTTGCCCGGATAATTCTACGCCCTGTGTTCCTCGGCAGTGTGGTGATCCTGGCAATGTCTTCACAGACTACAAAAGTAATCCTTATGCTGAGTTCAATTTCCTTGGTGATCCCTTTGCTGCATACCAGGTAGTACTATAGTTCAATGTATTTTTTCGGCAGCGAAATCATTGTCAGACGGTGAATTTGGACCTCACATTTTAACAAATGCCGTCAACATAACCAATGGTTCAAATTCACAGTCTGACAAGAGAACATTTATATAGTATGTATAGTAGACAAATTATTGTGATCAGATTCACACCTTCGAGCAATAACTAACTTGGTTAATGGTTCAGATTCACACTCTAGTCTAATACTTATGTTGTCTGACACTTTGAGAAGAGAACATTTTCCGGGTTTGTAAGTGGTCGCATTTTTTGACAACGAAATTAATATGTATTTCAGGTTATACATTCTGGGATTTCAGTCACCCTTGTTCCTCTGGATGCAACAAACACCATTCCCGTTAGTCAAAACTTCTTTGAGGCCTTTGAGAAGAGCCAGAACACATATGAGGCACAATATGTCTTCCAGTCCTTGAAAATGGCTCGTGATACTTGGTTTGACAAACAATTCTACACGGTACATCCACGATCATTAGATTTTTCTGTGTTTAACACAATTTGCATCTATTTTTAATGAATCAAATGATCTGATATGATACAATGTGACTATTTTCAGAGCTATTTCATGTGGGATTCATTTACAGCTGGTGTGGCGGTATCAATCATGCGAAACAACTTGAATAACCCTAATGGACAAAATGAATTTGCAGAAATGGAGTATATGAATATAACTGTGATTACCTCAAATGAACCTTATGGAGTAACTGATGGCTCTAATCCTTTCTTTGATGGCGTCAAAGTTCCAAAGTTCAACTTAGACAAAAATGGTGTGCATAGTGGTCATGTTCAAAAGGGACTAAGAGATCCATTTTGCATTGGGGAGAATGGCAAAGGGAAATGCAGGGTAACTTGCCTTCCAGTTTACAACTTCCAAAATATAATCTCCTATGCCCCATTTGTCTGGGATTGAATTGGATTGGATAAATTCACTAGATTTAATGTTTGTTGAATGAAGAAATAGGTGCTAACTTCTAAGTTTTCGTCCAAGGTAGAAGATAGAGATTAGCCATGAAGGAAACTTATCCTTCTGTGACCTATCATTTTGTGAGGATTCGAAGAAATTTGTTTTCTTCATGATAATCCATCTTCTTCATAACTTGGACAAGATTTAGAATTTGGCGTCAATTTCTTCATCCAATCCAATTATAGAAACCAAATGAGGCCTTAGAGCATCTCTAAGAGAAAATCTAAATTTTTGTTAAACTAATAAGTGAATAGTGTCAAAACACTATTTAGCTACTCAGTTTAACTTTTCATTTCAAGCAACACTCTCTATTTTAACAAACTTTGAATAATTTATTATAAACAATTCAAACTCAGCTCATTCGTTTTCTAAAATAACATTCTCTCTCTTCTTTTTATGCTCCAGGGTCCATCCTTGAGTTTTATTACTTTTTTAATATATAGAAAGTGAATAGTTGCTCTCTAAAATTGAAAAGTGAATGGTTATTTTTATATAATAATGACTCTTTTACAAATTCTCTTAGAGATGAATTTTTGAGTTTGGCCATTTAAAAAGAGTTTTGGTTGTTTTACTGCATCTCTTAGAGATGCTTAGTGGTTATAAGCTTAACTAACACAATTCTCATTTAAGGTAAAGTGCAGTGAAGTTTATCGATGATATATCCACGTTCTAAAAAAATGCGGATAACTGCACTAGAGAAAATTTGCTTGCTTATGTTATAATCTTTATAAACTTGATTTTGTTTTAAAATGTTAAAAGAGTGTTTAGATTAAGGGACAGCTATAATTTTCTTTCCTATATTCATTTAATTAACAACAACTCTCATGTTCACATATGATTTTCGTGAAATGGTGATTAACTTCCTATTTCGACAAAATCCAACAGGATGGTTATACAGAAGAAGTAACAGGATCAGAGGCTGTGTCTGTGCTTGTTGCTACAAAGGCCAAACCAAATCAGGACCCTCAAAGCCCACTTAACAGAGAATTCTTCGTAAGCTTCCTGGAGGTAATTAACCCCAGTAAAAGTTCCTTTTCTCAATCATTTTTTTTTTCTTTTTTTTTTTTTTGAAAGTTTTCGACAAAATGTCAACTCTTTTCCAATTGATTTTGCAGGTTCTGAACAACCCCAAACAGAAAGGGAGATTCAATTTAACCACACAATTTCCATTCTACAAGGAAGTGACATATAAACCAGAATTTGGAAACAAAAAACTTGGTAAACCTGTTGTCTTTGACATGGATATGAGTGCTGGAGACTTTGCAGCTCTCTTCTACCTCCTCAAAGTACCTATTCAAGTGATTAATCTCAGGGTAGTTTTTTGCTTCTTCTTCTCTTTTTGTAACTTGACTAGTTTAGTCGCCAGCAACTACTAATGTTTAAAGCGTGAATTAAGGGGCTTATTTTCAAAAAACGCCCACTTTTTCGGGACATTATATTGGCCCAAAAAAACTCAAAAGAGCAGCTTAATTTGTCATTGATTTCCATAGTATGAGCAAAACCTGTTTGTGTGTGCTTCCAGGCAATAATAGTGAGCCCAACAGGCTGGGCAAATGCTGCAACAATAGATGTGATTTATGACTTGCTGCATATGATGGGCCGTGATGACATCCCTGTAGGTCTTGGAGAAGTATTTGCTACGAACCAGTCTGATCCAATTTTCCCTGCTGTTGGAGGCTGCAAATACCAACAGGCCATCCCTCATGGCAACGGTGGATTGCTGGACTCAGACACTCTCTACGGCCTTGCTCGCGATTTGCCACGAAGCCCACGAAGGTATTACTTTTCGATCATTCATCAAATAATGTGTCAGTATACATGTCAGTATCTAATGAGGTTAAAAGTGGACCCAAATTTGAGTAGTGAACAGAACTTGGTAAACGAATTTGGTGAGTGTAGCAATACTCTATGAAAAATCGTGTGTTTCTTTAGATAGACCGAGATTGAAATCTTAAGTACTTTTTACCAGGTATACAACAGAAATTTCTTTAGAACACGGAGCCCCGAAGGATACAGATCACCCTGAGCTCAGACAACCACTGGCATTGGAGGTTTGTGAGACTCTGGTGAAAACACTGGAACCCGAATCCAAGATTACCATATTGACCAATGGACCCTTGACTAATTTAGCTAAGATTATCTTGTTGAAAAAGAACATCGTCTCTTTAATACAGGTAAGTTCCTTGATCTTAGTCATATTTACCATCGTTCTTCCCTTCCCACGATCGTCAACACGTGTGCATCAAGATTAGCAGCAGAGAGAGCCTGTGGCAGATATGTAAATAAGTTGAAATTCACACCAAATCACTATTCATTTGAATAGTGCAATTGAGAATCCTTCTTTATACTAAAGTAATTTCATCACATCAATATTTGCAGCAATGATGCCAATGTTTGCTAATTGCAGGATGTATATATTGTTGGAGGGCATGTCAGCAGCAATGACAAGGACAAAGGAAATGTGTTTACTACTCCTTCCAATGAATATGCAGAGTTCAATATGTTTCTTGATCCCTTGGCTGCAAAGACAGTGTTTGAGTCCTCACTTAACATCACACTCATTCCCCTCGGCATCCAACGCGAAGTTGGTTCGTTTTCCAAAATCTTAGAACGAATGCGCCGGAAGAAGAAGACACCCGAGGCCCTTTTTGTCCGGCGGTTGCTGTCAAGGCTCTACCGGTTGCAGCAATTGCACCATAGATATCATCACATGGTAACTAAGCTTCTTGTCTAAGACCACATGCCTGACTTATGCATTGTTTTTCTCAATCTCTGTATTGGTTTAATGGGTAATGTTCTTTTGCCGGACTTGTACTGCCAGACTTGCGCATTCGGGCAACAATCCACCTGATTAACGGTCTAGATTTACAGTCTGACAACTTACCTTCTCACTTCTCATATGTTATATTCCGCTGCAGCAAACTTTCTTGGGGGAAATTCTTGGTGCCGTTCTCCTAGCTGGTGATTCCCATCTGAATCAAACCTTCCAAACGAAGCCCATCAAAGTTTATGCCGAAGGTGTTGAATCCAGAGATGGACAGCTTTTGATTGACGAAAATCAACGGAAACTGGTCAGAGTATTGGACAGTGTAAATCCTCAGGCCTATTACAATCTTTTTGCAGACCGGCTTAGTGATTCAAACCAGTCTGCTATACTGGGTAGTTTTGAAGAACAAGTAGAATTCTGGCGTAAACCGCCGAATCAAACCGAGACTGCAGCGTAAGACGTAGAAATTTGTACGAGTTATATTGTACGAAAAAAGTATGAGTAGAGATTCTGCTTCAAATGTAGCACAATGGCAAACACAAAGTTCTAAAAATCTGTCTGAGCGGCTGGTCATCACTCCGATTAGTTAATGGATTTGAAATTAAGAAATGACGCCTAAACATGTTTAGCCGCCCGCCTAGACACTCACTTAGGTCGCAACTTTCATCTAGATAAAAAATAGATAACTTTACTTTTGTATTTTATTTATTTTAATAACTTGTAAAATAATTATTGAATACTTGGATGAATACTCGTTATATATGGTTGCCCATGTTTCAATATGTTCTAAAACTTTCTATTCTATATATCATTCTATTTTTCAATTTATGTATCCTAATTTTGCATGTGGTCCAATATTTTAGTGGATAGGGTGTTGGGTTTCTACCCAGCGTCACGGTTCGAAACTCCCCACTTTCCTATATTATTGTAATAGTTTCAAACTCTTCTCGTACCCTTAATAATAATAAAATTAAAATAAAAAAAGTTTATGTATCCCAATACAATTACATATTTTTAAGTATAAATATACACTTATTCATACAATATAAAATGAGTTTGCTTAAGCTACTTAGTATTACGGTCTAGTGATATTCATTTGCATGGGTAAGTGAGAGGTTTTGAATTTGATTCTCGCCAAAAGAGAATTTGAACTACATTATTGCTAGCGCATTGTGAGGCTTAGCTCATTCCTGCACCTCCTTAGCATAAATAATATTGTTTGTTAAAAAAAAAAAAAAAAAAAAAAAAAAAGAAGAAAAGGTTTGCTTAAATCCGCCTAGATGATAGGCCCCATTCCGCCGCTCGACTAGCACCTAACGTCTTTTAGGACTTTGGTAAAAAACATAGAATACAAAATCGGAAAATGCCATTGGAATTGTTCTTGGCCGTATTTGTTTAACAAGGTGAATTGTTCTTTTATACTTGCACAGAGGCTAACCTGCTGGATCATATTTGATAGTAACTATATTACCACCATCCCAAGCCTGCCAACGTTTGAAGTTCTATCCCTTTTTGCGTCAAAACTCAATTTAACCGCCCGCTACAAGGAATGATAATTCTCTGCAATGGGGGTCCATCGCTTCCCTTCCTTTCTCACATATCACGGGACATGTGAGAAAAGAAGAAAATGGCGTATATCAATGTGAAAAAGGAAGAGAAGCGTTATATCCCGGTTTCACGTAAGTTATAATGCATAACCAAAAAAACTTAATATGGATATAATCTTCCTTTTTCCTTCTTTATTCTGAGAAAACAATCAAGGATAATTTTGAAGGAACAAAATGTTATTGTCCAGCAGTGGTGATCATTGACCCTTTCTCATAGATTCTCCTTTCCCTAAAGAAAGAATTTGAAGAGAGAAGCACGTTTTAGAAGCAAAACAAATGGCCAGCAAAGCAGATCAAGATTGACAATTACAGCTTCAAAGAATCAAATCTTTCACATCTATTTTATAATATGGACTTACTAAACAAGACTGCATGATCATTTGTTTAATCTGTGCTAGCATGGATGACAGCTAAGGAGTGATACGAACGGTAGCCATGAAATCCTACTAATAATAGTACAAAGGAAATGATTTCCGCGCGCCCCTTCTCCTCCAGCACTTCCCCGCTTGTTTCTGTCCTCCATTCACCTCGGTTTATTCAATCGTGTGGCCAGAAATAAGAAGGGGAGTGCAAGAGAATAAAAAGAGAGTAAAAATCATTTCCCTAATACGAGACCAACCAAAACAAACTTGAGTCATTGCAAAGGTTCTACAAAGCAGAAACTGCAGGCTGGAGATTTCTCACAATCAAAACCCTAGTCCGGTACAAAACTTGGGATCGATTTGCACAGCCGCAGTTCAATCACAACGACCCATATATATGAACAGGTTAAAGTAATTAATCAATGAAGCATGTCGCCAGATAAAACTGGATGGGAAACACCTTATCATAAATAAAAAGGTTAAAGGTTCATCAAGAAGTGGCACCAGATGGAAAAACTACTCCTCATAATATTCATCATACAAGCACAAATTCATTAGTGAAGAGAATTTTCAATCAATTAAGAGAGGTGCTATACAATACTTGTGCGACGAGATCTCTCCAACCACCCCAACCTTCTTGTTTTCTTTTCACAATTGTAGGCCTAGAAATTCAATTCCAACATAGGAATCGACCCACCAGCTGCCATAATTTGTTGCTCCATCTGCAATCATCAACAATATTTAATTTTGGAAAAAAAAAATTACGTAAATGGAACAATTATAAGTTATATTAATAAGCAACATCAAGTGTATACAATTCTACTCACTGCGAAGAGAGTTTCAAGCTTGCTCTTCACGAGGTAGTACTCATGCTTTACTTGTTGAACACATCTAACACACCTGCTAACAAGAAGTCTTTCAGTTTTCATGGTTCAAGACCTCACAGCTTCGGGAGCTGATTAAGAAAGAATTAAATGAAAAAATAACATTATAAAGTAAAGTAAAATCACCCTTCAGTGTTCTTTTCCTCGCAGAAATTGCGGAAAGCAATGCAGGCATTTTTAACTCTCTGAGCGCCAATACTGTCAACCACAAAAGCTCTCATCAAACAACATTCAGCTAAACATGAAGAGCAATTAGCTCTCAAACCTATGTCCCTATATCTAAACTAGATTAAGTTTAGGGTAATGAATAATGATCACACCCCCGTTTTCTCCTTCTGTCCTTTCTTCTGTCCCTTGATTCTCTTTCAATTATTCAATCGAAAGGAAGGAGTCCAGGGGGAGAAGAGGGAAGTGCGAAATTCTCTTCCCGGAGTTTAATCTATCCAAGGGTGTATAAATTGGATTTATCTCAGGTTGAAGAAAATGCACATTGTCCAAGTAGCTACAAAACTAGGAGTTCTAAATCGTAAAACCAGGAGTTCAAACTATAAAATCAACTGAGAAACTAAAAAAAAAAAACCAACTTTTGCTACTCTATTTCATGTTTTTTTCGTAGTAGGCAAAAAAAGAAGCAAGTGTACCTGGAGCTACTACCCTTGAACTGGTGAACATGGGCATCAACCCTTTTGAAGTCTACAGTTGGTTGTTCTCTGTGCAAACAAAAAAAGGGAAATCATGCACTCCTTAAAAGTATCCATAGCAAAATATGAGCACCACACAAATCAATCCAGTCCGGTCCAGTCGAATCCAATCCAATCCCAGAGACAAAAAGATAGTGAAAAGAAAGATCCTGGATTCTTACAGAGCTCTGGTGAGATCATTGAGAAGCTTCTCAGAATCTTCAAAGAAAAGAGACACCACTTCAACAACAAAATCTGGGTTGCTCTCATCCTGCAGCTGTTGGAGCTGCAAAAACTGACCATCCAGAAACCCCTTCTCTCACCCAACCAATAAAAAAAATCCCAAAAAACAAAAACATCAGGAACAAAACAAGCAAAAACAACAATATAAAAACAACCCCATCTGTGATTTATGCTTAAATTTCAGAGTTTTTCTGTTGCTTTTACCTCTAGGAACAAGGATTTTGTGTAGTCAACCCACTGTCTCTGCATCTGCCCCACCTCCATGTCTTTGCTTTTGTTCCTCTCCACACAGACAGAGTCACAGAGTAAGAGAAAGAGAGCCAGCAGAGAAAAGCTTGTGCCTTGAATTGCAGATCTTGAGGAATTATTGCACAAATCAGAGACTATAAAGTTATAAAATTTTGGGCAAGCCAGAAAAAGGATTTGGTGAATTCAATGTGAAAAAACAAAATCCAAAAGCTGCTTGCTTTTGGGGTATTTGACCCCTTTCTGGTTTCTAGAATCACAAAACCCCACCAGTTGCCCTCCCTTATATATTTAAATTTATTATTATCACACACTTTCTCTTCCTTAATTTTGTTGTAATTTTGTTCTTCATTTTTCAAAGTGGTGGACGGAAGACTCCACAGATCATGTCCTTCAAGTTGCACGTTGCTTTTTGCCACATTGTTTCAAGGTATTTGGGTTTTATTAGGTAAATAAACCCTAGGGTTTTTTCAAAAAAATGACCTTAGAAATGGAGAAGGATTTGTGTGGATCGAGACTTCACGATGGCGGTTGATTTATTTCATATCTAAGTTGCTTTTAGTTGAAAACGATGTGGTATACGTTTAAAAAATGTGAACTGAATCAAAATTTTTAAATAGGCATTAACCCATATGATCTTTTGGGCCTTAAGAACCTCAGCCCTAGTATACAAAAATAAAATTGGTTATAATCTTTTAATTGAAAAATGAATTCAAGAGATTATAAGGTGCAGGGTGCAACTTAGATGAGTTGGAAGGTCAATCGAGTTTCGGATCATTTAGGTTTATTAGGGCTTGAGTTCATTCGAGTTAGGTTTGTGTTGCTCAACTTTGAGTATAATTTTTGCGGTCAATCAACTTCATCGAGTTTGGCTCTACCAACAGGTCCAATTTTATTCAAATTTTACAAAAAAAATTATTCATTAAGATTTGATTTCCACATCTAATTAAATCTTTTGTTTTCAATTTCAAATTTTGTACCACTCACTATTACATACTATTTTTAATTAAAAAAATTGCAGTTGTTCAAATTCACTTTTGGCGAGAATCGAACCTAAGACCTCTCACTTACAAGTGAATAGGAGTACTACTAAAGCATAGTACTAAGTGGCAGTATTACATACTATTACAAATAAAAAGTTAGCGGTTGTGATGGTTGGAAGTAAACAAGAGCCAAATTGTTAGGGATTTCCCCTTGTTTGTTTGCCCACTTAGAGTAAAGATAATTATTAGAATAATCCCCAACTAACCAAATGACATCCCATCCCAATATCTCACGTGGCAGAATTATCATTTGCCAAAATGGTGAAGTAGGTTTTGGCAACATCACCTCATCTTCAAGACTTGAAGTTGTTAAATGTACCATCCAAACTTCATGTCCTAAGCTCTCCAATAAACCAAAATAGAAAAAAAAATAAAAAATAAAAACAAGAAGACTTCATGTCATATTTGATGAATGTTTGTTTATTTCTCAAGACTTACAACTTAAGTAATTTAAATCACTCAGGTTTGTACTAAAGTTGTACTTGATGCACACGATGTCGCTTGTATTTAAAAGAAGGGTAAAGTACAAAAAACTACCCCAACTATTGCGGTCATGACAGTTTCATACCACATCTTTTAAAAATGACAATGTCATATCGCATCTTACGAATTTGTGACAATGTCATACCTCCGTCAATTTTTCTGTTAGTTTTTCTGTTAAATGCTGACTTGGCAATAGACGGGGACCACTTTCTATTAAAAAATTAATAAAATATTATTAAAAACTAAAAAAATTATTTAATATTTTTTAAATATTAAAATAATAAATAAAAGTAAAATTAAAAAAAAAATGGTAAATTACAAAAAACTACCTCAACTATTGGGGTCACGACAGTTTCATACCTCATCTTTTAAAATTGACAATGTTATACCGCATCTTACAAATTTGTGACAATGTCATACCTCCATCAATTTTTCTGTTAAGTTCTGACGTGGCTTGATTCGGGACATACTTTCTATTAAAAAATTATTAAAAACTAAAAAACAATTATTTAATATTTTTAAAATATTAAAATAATAATAAAAGCAGAGAAAAAAAAAACCATCAATTTGTCCCTCCCCTCCCCCTCCCCCCTCCTGTCACATCCCGGCTCAGGGCGGATCACTTCCCGGGCCTGCTCCACCACCGTAACACGATATTGTCTGCTTTGAGCTTACCATTCCTTCACGGTTTTGTTTTTGGGAACTCACGAGCAACTTCCCAGTGGGTCACCCATCATGGGATTGCTCTAGCCCCCTTCTCGTTTAACTTCGGAGTTCCTACGGAACACAAAGCCAGTGAGCTCGCAAAAAGCCTCGTGCTAGGTAGGGATGGGAATATACATATAAGGATCACTCCCCTGGGCGATGTGGGATGTCACAATCCACCCCCCTTAGGGGCCCGACGTCCTCGTCGGCACACATGCGACTAGGGTTAGGCTCTGATACCAAATTGTCATATCCCGGCCCGGGGCGGATCACTTCCCGGGCCCGTTCCACCACCGTAGCACGATACCACGCCCTCACGGTTTTGTTTCTGGGAACTCACACAAGAACTTCCCGATGGGTCACCCATCCTGGGAGTGCTCTTGTGCGCTACTCGCTTAACTTCGGAGTTCATACGGAATTCGAAGCCAGTGAGCTCTCAAAAGGCCTCGTGCTAGGTAGGGATGAGAATATACATATAAGGATCACTCCCCTGGGCGATGTGGGATGTCACACCTCCTCTCTCTTCTCCCCATCTTCATTTTCTTCCCCCCACTTGCAAACCCAAAAAAATAAAAAAAATAAAAAAATTTTGAAAACCCAACAACCTCCTGCAGAAGAACAAGAAGGAGAAGGAGGAGGAGGAGGAGGAGGAAGAAGAAGAAGAAGAAGAGGACAAAAAAGAAGGAAGGAAAAAAAAAATTCCCCCTATCGGCGCGGAAGAAGAAGAAGGGAGAAGGAGAAGGAGGCAGAAGAAGAAGAGGAAGAAAAGGAGGAGGAAGAAGAAGAAGAGGAAGAAAAAATAAAAAAAAAATTTGAAAACCCATCAACACCCCCTACGGAAGAAGAAGAAGGAGAAGGAGGAGGAAGAAGAAGAAGAGGAAAAAAAGGAGGAAGGATTTTTTTTTTTTTTTTTTTTAAAAAAAACCATCAACTCCCCTGCGGAAGAAGAAGGAAGAAGAAGAAGAAGGAAAAAAAAAATTATTTTTTTGAAAACCCATCAAACCCCAAATCCACCACTTTCATCCATTCTCCACATCCTCTTCCGCACCCATCCTCCACCTTCTTTGTGCACCCATCTTCCCACTGACGAGATCCGGTTTTTTTTTTTTTTTTTTTTTTTTGGGTTGCAGGAGGGAGAAGAGTGTGGGTGTGGGGAAATTGAGTGCGAGTGTGGGGGGAAGACAAATTGGATTTTTTTTTTTTTTTTTTTTTTGGTTGGGATTTGCAGGTGGGGGAAGAAGATGAAGATGGGAAGAGGAGAGAGGAGGGAGGAGGGGGGAGGGGAGGGACGAAATGAGGGTTTTTTTTTTTTTTTTTTTTTCCGGCCTTTTACTATTATTTTAATATTTAAAAAATATTAAATAATTATTTTTTTAGTTTTTAATAATTTATTAATAGAAAGTAGGTCACAAATCAAGTCATGTCAGCACTTAACAGAAAAACTAACAGAAAAATTGACGGAGGTATGACATTGTCACAAATTCTTAAGATGCGGTATGACATTGTCAATTTTAAAAGATGAGGTATGAAACTGTCGTGATTCCAATAGTTAAGGTAGTTTTTTGTACTTTACACTTTTTTTTTAATTTTATTTTTATTTATTATTTTAATATTTAAAAAATATTAAATAATTTTTTTTAGTTTTTAATAATATTTTATTAATTTTTTAATAGAAAGTGGTCCCCGTCTATTGCCACGTCAGCATTTAACAGAAAAACTAACAGAAAAATTGACGGAGGTATGACATTGTCACAAATTCGTAAGATGCGGTATGACATTGTCAATTTTAAAAGATGAGGTATGAAACTGTCATGACCGCAATAGTTGAGGTAGTTTTTTGTACTTTACCCTTAAAAGAAAAATGATTTGTTTATTTCTTGGTCAATAAACAATACCCAAATATAGGAAAATCTTGAAATTTCACGCACCCAAATCAATTGTGTTTTGTAACAAGAAGGGTCACTTTTTTCCCTCAAAAAGACAACGTAAGGTGTCTTCTTGTTCTTTTTTTCAATAATTGGTAATGAAAATTGTAATACATGGGTGGAAACATATTCTTATATATTCCTATAGATAAAAGGAACATATCCTACTAGTTGTTTAATGCTTCAAAGGATGTAGCTATTTGTGCTCCATTCATATGCTTGGATATTGCAAAACCCAAAAGGTTAGTTGTTCACGTGCGAGTGGATGGCTTTTAACGTGCGTTAGCTTCTGGAAACTTGACCATCCCAAGCACTAAGATAAGGAATCATTAGCATCACCATCATTCCACAACGAGCAATTAAGCACCTTTCTTTCTTTCCATCCTATTCAAACCTTATTACCGGCGCCCAAAATCAGTTTACCAATAAATCAAATATGGAGGCACCAGATAAATGGAGCGTTGAATGTACAACTAAGAATCCAATAATTAGAACTCAACGGCTACAGATGTTGGTGTATGGTATACACGGGCACATACTAAAAAATTCCGTTTGTTTACAACCTCAATTCTCGAATATTTGAGAACTGGGGAGGGGGATGCTGGATCACAAACTTCTGATGCATGTGTGTGCCATGCTTTTTCTATGAATTACCAAATCACAGCATGCATCGGAAGCTGCCAAAATGACCTAATGGTTGGACAGACATGCAAAGGATGAAGGACCACTACTCTTACTTGGGGTAGGGGCCTCCCCTTCTGACCTTGATGGGAATCCAAGTGGGGTCCTACCAATTTGCAGACATCACGACATGCGACGATTTCAACCCCCAATCAAACACAGATAGGAAAGTACATACGTTAATTTATGTGGCTAACAAAATTACAAGAAAATCAATGCGTGACACCACTAAAATCTGGGCTGCTTGGTCCCAGTGAAAATTCTACTATGATATGGTGTATACGTGTATCCTATACACTCTTCCCCTGAAATCTAATATATATGTACTATCAAAGAAAACTCCTAAATCTTTCATCACACCATCAGCAGTATAGTAATTGAGAACCTGCATCTCTTTTTCTCATGAAACGCGCAATAACGCACATAAATAGCCGTGCGCAAGTGCATATGTCTCAGTTCTCAAACTTCAAGCATGTGGAGAGTGACATGGAAGATGTTACAACTAATGATTCCTAACGGAGAAAAGGATAGTCGAACCGTGAAAAATTATAAACATAAAAATAGCACAATACTCCAAGCAACCAGCTAGATTATAAACAGTGTGTAATTACTCATGTCATTATTTCAGGTCTCAAGAATATACATGGCCACATTTCTTTTGGTGGGTTTCTATTGCCGAATTTCATTTCAAAAAGCAAGGGTACAGTTTTAACCAATATAATTAGCAAAGACGAACAGAGTTGCCACCCAAGTAATGGGTCAATTCAGCTATATACGTCTGTAAAGTACTTGTAATGAAAATAAAATTACAATCGACCAAAAAAGTAATGAATGAACACAACAGGAACAGAAAGCCTCCAAAGGATGCTCCAAGTGGAAATCATGAAGTGAATTCTAACATACCTTACAACTCCTCCTACAGTAGCCAGGAAGCTCAGGAGTTCCAACCATATACTCTTGGTTCTTGGTGCATTCCCCAAGGGCAGCCCATCTCTCACAACTCTCATTCAGATCTCCACAGTCCCCACCGACATCCAAGTTCTTGTCAAATGAGTCAACATGAATCCACTTTGTTGCTGACCATTTCTCACCTTCAATCACTGGGCAACCGGCATGGAGACTGTTCGGGTCTGGAACAGCATGTGGGGTGAGACTGAAGAAAAGAAGGGCATCTCCACGTCGTGGTTTCACTGAATATTTCCAAGGTGAAGTGAGAAAACAACAGAAAACACCAACTTTTCTACAACAATTTCTATATTTTGATAAAAGCTGTATTGATTTATAATTTATAGAGAGCTTACCTGCAATTCCTTTCTTTGCACACTCAGAGAGACTGTGATCTATTTCTGCAGCCTTACGGCGTAAAGGTATCTGCAGCCAGAGTGGTTTACAAAAAATAACTATCAACAACATTAACTAAAAACCTCTTTATATCTACTACCCAACCAAATAACACAACTGCTGACTTTTTTTATCTTACTTTCTGCGGCTTGGTATCCTTCTAGGTTTTCATGATTTCTATAATAGACAGTTGTTGAAATAACTATCAGCAATGGCAAGGGTTTTGCTGATTCAAATGCGACATAGAACAAGCCAATGCAGATTAACAAGCATGTCAGTCATGCTAATATTACCAATCCAAGGGCGGCCAGGGAAATCATCAAAATAAAGATTATACTCTATGTTGGTAGAGAACTACCAAATAGAAATTCTGGTAACACTAATCTGTTCAATGGTGCTCGAGTTAGCTCAATAGAAATTATAGAACACAGGAGGCGAATAGTTCAGCTAACCTCTGCTTCAGGGAACACAGTTTCACCACCTTTGGCCACATCAGTAAGATACATCAGTACAGTTGCTATGCGGTGTCCACCCCTGGCAATATTGACCTTGTCGACAAAGTAATCGTAGTGTGGTTCATATTTCTGCCCAGGCTCATACCTCAATACTTGTATGTCTTCTCCATTTTCTGAGAGGCGAGAAACACAAATCACATGTAAGCTTGCCCCAAAAATGAACCCTTTTTTTTTTTTTTAATAATTTCATCACATCAATTTTTCTTTATCAATCCTATATTTTCAATGCTCAGTTTTTTAGACCAGAAGAATAGACAACCTCTGAAATCTTACCAACATGGCTCTCCAAACATTCGAGTTAGCATTTCCCATGTTCACCGAATTCATTAGCAATAACAATATTTCTATCTATACTGAAAGTTACGCTTGTCGTATTTTGATTTTCCCTGATTTACACTCAGTTTTCACATCAATCTTCTTCATCAGAACATCAAAACATCCAATTATAAGCAAAGAGGGAAGAGAAACAGGTCGTCCTGCTAGAATCTAGATACATGGCCCCATCAATGCAACGCATGAGGACCTCAATAAAAGGTCAACAATTTTGATCCCTGATTTTTGAATCGCCAATGTATGACTGGATATTAATTGTATCATTCAAGGTTAACTACCTGTTGAAGGTGATAAGAAAAGAACAATACAAACAGTATTCTTCTGCAAAGGGTTTACCTTTTGGAAGAAATGTCCATGTTGAAAGCTTGTCCTCAATACCAGCAACAATAGGATCCTACACAACGAATTTAAATCGTCAAAAGCATCATACATACATTAATTGCGCCGACTTGCAATCGGATTTGTGACCAATTATTATCTGCGAACAATCGAACATCCACATTTATAATGCAATCAATGCATTTTGTGTTTAAAAACATAAAATTGAATGGCAAGTGGCAAATAATTAGAAATGATGAGTAATGGATAGCAAAAAGGCAGACCTTGGCCTTGGGAATGAACATGCCGGAGCTGGTCCGCACCTGGCTGAGCTTGCTCTGACCGGACAAGTTATCGGCGACGGCGGATCTCTTGAGCTCCGATTTCGCCTATTCGCAACAACAAAATCAAACACAACGACAAAAGCGTGAAAGAAAAAAAAAATCAGAATTGAAATGCGCAAAATGGAAAACTCACGATGGAGATCAAGTGATCGCACTCGGCGTCCGTCAGCAGGCCTTCGTACACGAAAGCTCTGCAATTGATCATTCAATCACATCAATCCACTTCCAATCGCATAAAAAAAAAAATTAATTTTAGAGAGAGAAGGGGAAGAGAGAGACCTAGGGTTCCATGAGATCTGTTTGACTTTGGACGGATTGACGGTGAAGGTGCGGGAAGCGGAGGAGGAGGAGGAGGTGGAGCAGATTGAGAGCAGGAAGAAGAAGAGGAGGAGAAGCTGAAGGCAAACCCTAGTCATCATAGCTCGGTCAGATTTTCTCAAAAACTCTCAGATGGAGAGAATGTGTCAATGTCAAATTGTCAACTGAATTTGTTTGTTGTTTTGGAATAATCCCAATCCTAATCTCAAATCTTAGTGCACTGCGGTTGCTGCTGCTGCTGTTAACTAACCGTGGCGCCATGTCTTTTTCATCTTGATATTTACTTCACTGTTATACGTCTTCTACTTTACATTTTTGTTTTCGAGATGAAAGTTGAAATTTTATTTCAAAAAATTCAAAAATCGAACTTAATTTCTCTTTTAATCTTAATCTTGGAAAAAGAAGTAACTACTAGATATAAATGTGTACCAACAGATAAACGTCAAACAAATAATTAGTTCTATTCGGTGTGTTATCTAACATACCAAACGAAGCCTATATCCATTGATCAACAATTGTTGCTAAGTAACTATTAGATTATTTAATTATTTAATTTTATAATTTCATCAAGAATCAAGCTAAGTAGTGATTAGTTTACTTAAATAAATAATTTTATGAGTAAGTAGATGGACCATATTTTCTAATCTCATTTAGGTGGCAAGTCTATTAATAGGTGAAGTTAATAATTAATGTAATGAGTAGATCTTACCTGCCATAATTTTTATTTATTTACTTGCCATATATATTATGGGACTTTTTGGTTGAAATGATTTAATTTCTGTCTCTAGTTGATGAAATGATCTAATTTTATATTATGTCATCGATAAATGATTAATATGTTGATATTTGATTTTATATCAGTTTAGCCAAAAACCTTATATTATATAGTTAAATATTTACTTACCAAATAACCTAGCAGTGTCTGATTGACGTAAAATCCGACCAACTATGAAGCTCAACCACATTGCAACATCATTTGTTAACGAAATTTGGTACCTCTTAACATTATTGAATTTTGTTTTAGTAAAACGTTACATGTGTAATCAAGTTGAGAAGAAAGAAAGTTGAATCATTTTCCCAAACACTATTGGCACTATTCAGAAGAAAGGAACTTGAATCAAATTAAACTTGTAACTTTAACCCTTCATGAGAAATCACCTACTTACTTGTTCCAGCAGCTGTACATACATGCTCACAAAGTAATCACCTCTCCCTCTGGCTTTTCTTTCATTCCACAGTCGTTTCGAATTTCGATTACATTCATGGTAACAGATTACAAGTAATTAACAAGGCACGTACATTAACATCTCCAACAACGTCGTCTGCTGTTCCTTCTCTCGTAGGCTGATCGTTTTCTGCTTCCGAAACTGTCTCGAAAGTTTAGGCCTCATTAGAACTAGAAGTGCCTAAGATAAACTCCAGTTGTTTATCCCTGTCACTTAGATACTTGGTCGAGTTGTACTCATCTGCATCCAAGAGCTCCTCCGAATAAGTCCTTTGAAGTTTAGACTTGTGATATTTTGTAGCGTACTCCAAACTGGTTTCATCACCTTCTAAAATTTGGACAATCTGCAGCGGATTTAAAACCAAACCAGAATACGCGACATAAACTTGTTAATGAAGTAATCACTTGTAGGCACTGTAAAATGATAAACTTGTGAGCAGTCATGGTTAGAAATAAAAGACGTGCCTGGCTCATTTGTGGTCGATTCATTGAAGACTGGTGTACGCAGAATGAAGCAGTTAGCGCAAGACGTTTCATTTCTTTCAGGTCATAGGCATCGCCGAGGCATGGATCAACTATCTCCTTGATGTTATTCATGGAGAGCAAGGGTTTGGCCTGAAAAGTAATGTTTCAAAATACATACTACTTACTGCCTACAAAAATTAAACAAGAAAGAACCGGGTATACATAAGAGAACATACCCACATGACAAGGCTTTTATGTGAGCTATCCAACGCTTGCCTGCCGGTGATGAGCTCTAATAGTAGCACCCCATAAGCATAGACATCGGTTTTTTCATCTACTATGCCGTGCATGAAAAACTCGGGAGGAAGATATCTGTCATGATTCGGGGTTGAAAAGATGTCAAATGATCGAGAGAAAACAAAACTACTTTAGTACAAAAGCAAAAATCTAAAGATTTTGGATTAACAAACCCAAATGTGCCTTCGAATTTCGATACAACATGGTGAGTCCATGAATCTGGTAGCCATTTTGCAAGCCCAAAATCAGATATCTGGATTCAAATCGGGGTAACAGAGAATTATTAACGCAACGCAGCTTTTCAATAATCCATCATAGCAATTGATCGATGAGAGTGTACCTGAGGCTCAAAATCCTCTGCCAGCAAAATATTAGAAGCCTTAATATCTTTGTGGATAATTCTCCTCTGGCACCCCTCATGAAGATATAGAAGGCCCTTAGCCGTACCAAAAGCGACTTTATATCTGATGTCCCAATCCAAACTCTCTCTCGGTCCTAGAAAACACACAACGAAGAAGCAAAATCATTGAGTCACTTACTTGTAAGTTTGAAATAAATTCTCGTGTATATAAGATTCGCAATGATAAACAAACCGTAAAGTATAGACGATAGGCTCCCATGGGGAGACAAATGAAGAACAAGATGCATCCCTCCTTCAACCCCATATCCAATCAACTTTGCAATATTGGGATGGTCAACATGAACTATGACACCAAGCTCAGATAAGAAGTCTGCAGTCATTTCTTCTTGAGAACCCCGAGTCAGGCGTTTGATTGCGACAATCTGCCCATCTTCCAATGTTCCCTTGTAAACTTCAGCATAGCCTCCCTCTCCAATCAAATTCTCTTCAAGGACAAACAGCAGAATGTTATCGGCATATAAGACAGTGACAACCCTTCTGAAAGAACGGAATTATCGCGAAATATGGCCAATGCAATGTAATTCTATGAAGAAATGTGAATACACACCGTGGCTGAAGTTGTTGGTTGCGGTTTCCAGCTCCAAGAGTGAGTAATTCTTCCAGGAAGATTTGAAGCGGCAGAAGTCAGCATCGAAAGACCTCAGAGTAGGAGAGTTGATCTGTGGAATGAAGTCCTCTCTTACTCTTTTGCTTTTCCTTCTGGTGAGTTTTGGTTTCTGAGCACCTTTAGGAGGGAAGGTTGGGAAGGGATATTGGGGTCCTTTTTTCAAAATACGAAAGAAACCGCGCCATTGATAGTTGGCTCTTGGATCGGAGTCTGAAGTAGCAGTGCGGCTGCCTCGTCCATCCGAGTCTGAAGTGCTGGTCATAGGAGAAGATGCTCCGGATCCCAAGCTTCTCGGGCAGTACTCATCCTCGGAAACTCCTCTCGAAGAGAGCTCATGTACTGAGACATCCTCATCCAAATTTAATGATCTCAAGTCTATATGACAAGAATCCCAACAGAATTAGTACCACATTGCTATATATATGCAATAAAAATTATTAGAAGAATAGGAAAACGAAGTTGTTACCTTGACTTGAAAAAGAGTCGGAGAATCCAGCTCGTGCTCTTCTTGATCCTCCGTGAGCAGAAGGTGTTGTAGCCTGCGCTTCTTGATTGTCTTTGGCCGTTTCGCGGGAACCATTGCTGCCCATACGAAGCTTCGTGTCAGCAAAGAACAGAAAATATGACAAAATCCAACAGCGTTAGAGAGCCTAAAGAGCAAATTCAGCCAAACCAAGATGATGTAGTACTAGTTCCAACCATCCATGTGGGGAGGGAAACGGGAAGAAAAGGGCCACAAAATATGACACATGCATAAAGAAATATCTCAAGGTACGTATATAGAATCAAACAAATCATTTGTGTATGGATTAGAGAAGAACCGTTGAAACATCATCTCTTGAGAAACAGGAATATTCAAAGCAAAACAAATAAAATCCGAAAACACACAAAATTCCAAAGCGACATTGTAAACCAACCAAACCATAGTGTAAATGAAAAATGTACCAGCAAAACGATAATGCTTGGCTCCTCACATGTAAGAAACAAACTATAGTTGGACACATATACAAACATATCTCATTTAAAATAAGAAGAGAAGCAGACGTAGGCGTAGTCACATTGGCTAGAGTAGATGTGCTACCGAATGCAATTTAAGTTAGTTTAAAGAAAATTGTCGCTTGTATTATAAAAACAACTTCAAGAAAAGTTTCTACACACAAGTTGCATTCTGATTTGTCTGCAAGGAGAAATGACTCGTATTTTATCCTAATGAATGCAATGTGACAAGTAAATGAAGCCCCTAGGTCATACGTTCATATTACTAAAAGGAAATGAAAATTTTACCATTGCATGATTAAAGTTTGAAAGATTGACTGCTTACTGCTTAGAGACAAAAGCCGCCAAACCCGAAGCTATGATCTGAAAAGCAGGCACGGAGGTGATTACCATGAAGAAGTTTCTGGTTCAGATTCTGGGGCATCTTCCATGAATTTTCAGAGGCCGCCACAAACCAAAGAGAGCTGCTGAAGGTTTCAGAAGACAAAGGAACGACACACCACACACGCAGAAAACTAGAGAGAGAAAACCAAGAGAGAGAGAGAGAGAAATGGAAAATAGTGGCTGCCATGATTTTTCCTGTTTTTTCCCTTTAAATATTCCTGCATTTCTGGACAATTCAGCGAATATTCATGCATAAAAATCGGCTTTTATTTGTTATTGGCACAACGCTAGCTTCATAATCCAGTCTATCTGATCTGTCTAAAATAAGTAGAAATAGCAACGTGTAATTTTAGCATGTTTGTGAAAGGCTTTGCAAGCAAGCACGTATGGCTATGGAGGTTCCCCAACTCCTACAGTTTACACGATTTCTGGGTTTTTGACACATGGCAAAAATTAACAATCAACGGTCTGAAATGAGGGGGAGTATCTAGCAGACTGTGCTGTGTGTGGGGCTGTATCACACTTCTCACAATTGTATTTTTTTTTTTTAAACGTAGAAAGTTTGAAATACAAATGAGATTTTTAGAGTACTGCTAACAGTTTAGTAAGTTTATTATTCACCTATTGGGGTCAGGTTTGTCCTAATAACCGGCTTAGAATGTGCTTCATTTGATCTCAGCATAGGGTGTCAATGTATTCTTTTACACTCTTATCCCTCATAATTCATAATGACAAAATAAATCACCTAATAATGCTTTATCCCAAGTGAAATACAAGAATTCACCTCCTAATACCATTATTTTGTCAAAATAGTC
The DNA here is from genome assembly GCF_019419815.1 of Pyrus x bretschneideri. Lineage (NCBI taxonomy): Eukaryota > Viridiplantae > Streptophyta > Magnoliopsida > Rosales > Rosaceae > Pyrus > Pyrus x bretschneideri. The sequence continues at coordinate 8,957,850 of NW_025999798.1, forward strand.
TATATAATTATATCAACTCGTCACGTTTGTCATTTGTATGAAAAAACCATGTACTACGTTAATTACCTTAAGTGCAATTTCAAAAGCATTCCTTGTCGTTGTGAATTTGTGAAAAGCCAATCTTCAGGGAAACAACACTTTAAGGATGGACTCTGATTCAAGTAATATCAAGTTGTTAAAGTTTGGTACTGAAGAAAGTCTTTTCCACGAGTCCGACATTGCTATGTCTCATTTAGTGGTACCATTTTTTGAATTATTTAACTGCTGTAAAAATCTGTTAATTTTTCAAACTATTCAGTGATACGTACTATAGACACTGAAAATTATAAAGTTAAAAAACTTAAATAAATAATTTTAGGTGGACTAAGAATCTAAGATTGAATAGACTCAAAGTTGTAAGTGGTTCATCCCTCAATGCACTGTGTTGCTTTCAATGTATTGATTTCAAGACTATATAGAACTCGGCTAATGCATCCACTCTATTCTCTCTTATTTATCCGACCCACACAATGAAAGTCTCTACCCCTTTATATAAGCCCTTCCCCATAGAGACCTCTCAAAACAGCATTTTATGTGCCAACGATTTGTACCAGCCTACTGATAACTTTTCACCACCAACCTGGCCTTTGTCGACGAAGTGATGTATTAGCAGTCGGATGGCACGACTTTTAAGGCCCAGATAGCTCGAGCGTCCTGCTCAGGCCTCAGTTGCTCTGCATTGCCTTGCCAAACACAGCCCCGATAACCTTTATGTCCCATCCTAGGCATCTGTTGTTGCTTGCATGTCGTCGAGCAGTCCAAGTAGCACTCGAGTACTTCTATTCTTGGAGACTTGTGCCCATGTGCCCATGTGCCCACGGGTTCTTCTTGGTCGGGAAACCTTTCTCTTGTCTCAATCGAAGTGAGCACACGGGCCGGTCTTTTCAAGAATCCTTAGGCCTTGGGCTTCCTGAAATTTCCTTGGTCTTATGTCCTTAGGTGGGCCTAAATGGGCTCAGCATTAACACGTACCATGAAAGAAAAACTTGATATTCACATATAAATTTTTTTGATGTAAGTACTTCTCACCTCACTACTCTCAAGTAATGTGAAATTTACACTATCAGCAGGTTTTTTTTTTTTTTTTTGTCTCAGTTTCATATCTAAACTTTGATTTTTTTTATTTTTTTATTTTAACACTTTAATATATCTGCTAGTCATTCCTTCAACTTCTCTGTTAAGTTATGTCCGTCATCACTTAATGAAAAACTTAACAGAAAACCTAAGTATTAAAGCATAAAAAAAATCAAGGTTTAGGAATGAAACTGAGACAAAAAAAAAAAAAAAATTAAGAATAACAAAGTATGAATTTCACGATACTTGAGGGTAACAAAATGAGAATTATCTTTTTTATTTTTATCTTTATTTTCAAGAACGGACTCGGAACAAGAACAAGCTGTTTTCCAACAATGTCGAAGTTACTACTCATACAGTTAAGTAGCGGGAGTTCAAAGAATAGTAAACCTGGTTTAATTCGTATTTAATTTACAGCCAAATAAAAAAAAAAACAGATTGAAGTGGTAAAACCGGCCTTTACAAGCATCGAACCGTCAGTTTAATGGATATTGCGACTGATTAATCCTTCAAAAATAGCATATAGGTCCTTGTTATCTGGCCCAAATATCTCATCTGCCTTCTGTAATGTCTCCTGAAATTTTGCAGAACAGTCGCTCAATCAAGTGTTAATGGACAAAAATCAAATAAAAAGGAACAAACGCTGAGCGAGAGAGCGAGGATGGAAGGAACTCAAGGAAGGAAGCGCATACCTCTTTGGTTTGCTTGTGGCCGTTTAGTTCCTTAACATTTGCCAGGAATGCACCAAACTGCTCGTAAGACAAACGACTCCTGCAGGAGAAAAAGATACAAAACCACACTGTGAGAATGAACTTCCTCAATATTTTCTAGAATGCACCGAACCGCTCATCAAACAAGTGACTGCTTAAAAGGTGGCATTCAAGACTCGAGAACCAGTTCCATGCTTTATGACCGTCTCATGTAGTTACAGAACTAATGGGGATGGCAATGCACCAGGCTTATTCCTTGCGCGGTTCATAAGCATTCAGAGTCTCACAGCCAGTTACTTGGAAGTTAGAACTACTAGAAATAGCGGTAGTAAGATGTGAATCATGGCGTTGAATGAATTGTAAACCTGGTTCAATTGATTTAAAGTTCGTTAAACAACCTTAGCGGTTTGGGATTGTTCTGTGTTATTACTTTGGAGGAGCATTTTTTCATCTGTTTCAATATTTTTCAGGCGTAAATTTCTGTAACTTGTTCTTTCGCACAAGATTCAAATTCCAAAACTTAATTAGTGACTTTACCTGACTTGGCGGAAAAATTCTTTCCCATCCACCCTAGTTCTTCCTGAAACAGAATAAGCGAGAATCAAATAACCATACATGAACAGTGACCAAACTATTTAACATTGTTGCAGAGATACACCACATCCTACCTAAAAACAAAAATTATTTGGAACTGTGATTAAACAATTTCTACAGAAGGTTTCTCGAGCTAACCGGATTCAGAGCTGTGATGGCTTGAGGGCACAGATGATCTGTTGTCAAACATGCCTCTTGAGGTGGCGAAGGACATGGAATGTCGCTTTGGAGACCCAGGTTTCGATGTTCTTGTTGGTGATGTGGATGCAGAATAGATAGGAGGAGAACCTGGGGGAGTGAACCGGGGTGTGCTAGTTTGGGATGCTAGCAAGAGGCTGTGTGCTATGCGAGGTCTTGAGGCTGCCATTGCAAAAAGAAAGCACAAGAAATACAACAAGATTAAATTTGACATGTTAAAAAGTTGTTCACTTAAAGCATAACTGGAGCCATTTTTTTGAGACCAAGATCCTAATTCAAACAGTACCATCTGTGTCGCGATCCTCAGTAAACGTACTTCCTCTTTCAGAAAACGTGCTTTGGACTGAAGATGACCTCGACGGTGGTAATGTGGAAAATGTGACATCACCTTCTGAAATTACTGTCAAATTATCGTTTCGTTGTACATTGCCAAAGCAGAGAACCAAAAGATATAAAGCATATGGAGTTGGCCAAAAACAAAACATGCAAACGGTAACAAAGGGGACACATAGGCATTCACAGTCTAATGGTTAATATTTTTCCGCAATTTATCGCCTGACAACATAAACATGTGACTGTTTTACGACAATGAATTGAACATACGACTAGAACAAAACTACGATGAAAAACTGAAAATTAAGATTCCGGGACAGCAAACCTCCATCTCCATCATGTGGTTTTGAAGACAAGTGCTCTTCGGCTTGTACAGTATTAGTAGGCTTAGCAACAACCTCTGAAGCTCCACTCTGCGTCACAAAATCCAATCCAACATATCAAATTAATTAAAATAATTAAAAACAGAAACGTTATTAAATAAAATTGCTTACAGGATTTTCTTCATCCTCTGCAAGTGATCGCATAAGGGTCTTCCTGAACACCTCCAGCTGCGCACGTTAGCAAACCAAGCTTAGTCTAACAGAAAAACGGCGCCGTTTTTACCTCCGCAACGTGAAATTTCAAATTGTAGTTATACCTTCGAGACATCTCTGTTCAGCTTCCTCACAGTGTTGGCGAGTACGGCCTTCTCCTTCGCCAATCCCCCCTGCAATTTCGGAACCCAAGTCAAATTTAGTCAACGAATTCACTGAAAACTGAACAGGGTTGAAATTCTTGGGCCGGGTCGGACCTTCTCCTGGTCGGCGAGGGCGAGCTTGTCGGCGGTTTCGGAGAGAGAGGCGTCCAGGGACTCCACCTGTGATTGGAGGTCGGCAATGAGCCGGTCCTTCTCGGCCATCTTCTCGCGCAGAGCGGACGACTCTGATTCCAGGGCCGAGACACGTGTCGAGAGAGCAAGGGACGTGATTTTGCGGGCCACATCGAGCTGCTCGAAAGGATCCGGCGGCAGTACTTCCAACACTTCCTCGGGAAGATCGAAGTTCGAACTCCCCGATTCCTTCGCGAGCATCTCTCCTTTTTCTCCCTTTTTCCTTTTTCTTTGTTTTCGATTTTTTTTCAACTTTTTTGTTTTTTAATTTAGATATTGGAGATTTTGATTGGAGGGATACATGTGGCTTGTGAATGGATAGGATTTTGAGAACAAGTGACACAGGTAATGTCTGGGAATGTCTGTAATTAGATTTACGTGCAATGATGTCCTCCTTCACTTATAAATATATTTTAAAAAATTTAATTAACATAAGAGGTCAACATTTCGTTATTACTACATTTTACTTATGTTTTTTTCTTGGTAAAAACCCATTTTAAACACTTTGATGAGTTTTTATTACTAACACAAACTTGCACAATGATCCGATGATATTCGACTTTAATTATAAGTGCAAGTCTCAATTTCAACTTTTATAATGACGAATTAGATAACTAATCACTCATTGGGTGGCTTTGCCAAAAATTGACCCTTCCACTACTCAATATTATTGTATCACAAAACAAAAAAATTGATCGGACAATTCACGACCGCGAATGTCACCACCATTGTCAGTACAACCAACGACATTTGCATTTTTAGCCACTAGGAATAGTTATATCCCACAAATAAGCAACTTCTAAAACAAACAAATCAGTCTCTTTTTTTTTTTTTTTTTTTTTTTTGAACAAACAATATTTTTTGTTTTAAGAATAATGAGTGGGCTTAGCTTTACAATGGACTAGCAATAATGTGGTTTAAATTCGCATTTGACGAGAATTTATATTAAGACCTCTCACTTACAAGTGAAAAGAAATACCACTATTTTATACACTAAGGAGATGGGGAAGTGGGCCAAGCCTCATAATAAGCTAGCGATAATATGGTTCAAATTTTTTTTTTTTGTGAGAATCAAACCTAAGACCTATCACTTATAAATGAAGAAGAATATTATCAGACCATAGTACTAAGTGACAACAAAAATCAGTTAGAGCATCATGTTATAAGCAATAGTTTGCTTCTCTTAAAAGAGTGAGGATCCTCGCTGGATCCTTTTTGTGAGGATCTCAGGGATCCTCAAATCACATTAGTTCATCATACATTGTGCGGTTATAAATTATTGTAAATTTTTTATATTTAAAATTGAATATAAACAGTACCTAACGAAAACTGATCGCACGATAGATAATGAATGAATGTGATTTGAAAATCTTCGGAATCCTCACAAAAAGGATCTGCACGAGGATCCTCTCTCCTCTCAAAAACAAGGTGTCGCAAAAATGGGATGTTTCTTTGATAATGCTAAGATATGAAAAATGAATGCTTGAGGTTGAAAATAAAATCTTTGAACATACGTGGAAATCAAATATGACAATTAAGAGGTCGTTTGAAAGTGCTTAAATGATTCAAATGCATCGTCCTACAATGCAAAAAATCACTAGCTTCGTGACAAGAAAATACAGTAGCATATATATCCTTGTCTTAATAAGGCAAGGTCATGAGGGTACGTAGCTAATGAAAGATTTTTCAGTGTGACCAGTACATAGAATGGTACACCATGTGTCATTATACAAATGATGAGATACGTGTGCTAAAAAGTTAATAACTTAAAAAATAAAATTTCTCACAACTCTTATTAAAACACGCGGTATACCACTTATGTTCCCGTTACAATTAAAAATTATGAAAATGACTTGAAATTTTTGAGTTTTAATGATAAAGACAAGTAAAGGGTAAAGTAAATAGTATCATGATTGACTTTTTAGTGTAAAAATAAAATTTTTCTTTAAAGTAAACAGTACTGTAGATTTTCGTTAAAACTCTCTTAAAAATTTCTGGTAGCTAAGATCGGGAATAACTTGGCATCCTCAAGCTGCTGCTATGTCTTTTTGTGTGGTTGGAAATTGCAATACCGGCCAACCAAATTCACTTGATTATTGTGGTGTGGTTGGAAATTGCAATTTTTATAACCACATAAAGTCCACATGTCGACATGTCGGTTTTCTTCTGGCCTTGAAGGCTTTACAAGAAACCATTTTGATGAGGAAACCTTCCATCTTTGATATATACCAAACGAATACTGAAGAAATTGGACTTCTTGCTTAAGTAGAAAGAGAAAGCAGTTCCCCAGACGGACATGGCCAGCCACTTTTGACTGCAACATGTTCTTACATCCACTTCAATATCCAAATTTATCTTTACATTCATTTAGAAAATAAAAACTCAAAATCAATATTCTAGAACACGTTCAAGATGTAAAGAGAGTAATATCTCTTACCTATTTGTCTCATACTTAATCTTTGTTGTATATTTGCCACTCTAATATACAAAGGCAAGGACCTAGTGGGTACTGGAAATGGTGCAGTACTCGTCATTCTAATATACAATTAAGTTGAGTTTAAATAATTGTGTCATCTCGGTGCTAATGTTTGATCCTTGCTCCTGCATTTGTCAAGTTCAAGCTTAATTAATTAGAGCTAGGTATAAATTATATTCAATGGTTAAGTTATATAAAATAGACAACGTGTAGTTTAGAAATCATAAAAATAGTTTGTTGTGTGTCAATGTTTTAGTCAATTTTCGCATCTTACTTGCCCGGAAGATTAACTACTTTCACAGTAGAAGGCTTTGGATAATACTAACTAGTAGAAAAACATGTTTGCGCGACGGCATCTTGCGCGACGAAGAAAATTTTGTAGCGCAAAGTCCGTTTGCGCGACGTATAACACAAAACGTAGCGCAAACGTACTTTGCGCGACGGTACTTTGCGCGACGAATAAAGAGTTGCGCAAAACACATTTGCGCGACATAGGTGAACATACGTCGCGCAAAGCAGTTTTGCGCGACGCCGTCATTCGTCGCCAAACTTTTGGCGCCAAACCAAGAAGGTTTACCGCGTTTTTCGTTGACTTTGCGCGACGTAGGTCCTCATGCGTCTCGCAAAACAGCTTTGCGCGACGTAGGATCTTATGCGTCGCGCAAAACATCTTTGAGTGACGAAGACTGGTGTCGCGCAAAGCTGTTTTGCACGACGTATGCCCACCTGCGTCGCGCAAAGCTGTTTTGCACGACGCATGAGGACCTACGTCGCGCAAAGTCAACGACTTTTTTTATTTCATTTGATTAGTTCGGGAGGCAGAAACTGCAAACCCAGTTTGCAGCAGCTACCTCCATCTTCCATCTCTCTCTTCAAAATCGTCTACTAGATCAGGTTTGAATTGATATTAATTCTTTGTCTTTTTTCGATTGCAATCCTTCCCTTGCTCTTAAACATGATGTAAACTGAATTAATAATATGTAGATCCTTCATGTGATTCATTTACGAAATTGAAATTGTAAAATCAAGGGAGATAACTATCTTGTTGATTTTCTTTTTCTCTATACACCAAGTAGTTCCAACAATACTTTAACTAGTAAATGTGCTTTGAAAAATATTGTGTTACTAACCTTGTTTCTACTAGTGCTCTTAGCATATGAGTATTTCTAGGATCCTTTCCATGCTGTTAATAGGAAAAATTAAGGAAATTATCTACCAGAAAGTAGTCATAGTATATGAGATAGACATTCATTTGATGCATATAAAAACTATGAACTTAATGCAAATATTGTGTTCTTATATTAAATAAAAATGCTGAAAAAATGATTTTAAGGAGGAAACATGTAACATTATATATTATCGATCGTGTGTGGCTTAGAAACTTCTTTAGCTTACATACAGAAAGTTGAGCTAAAACATTATCACCTAACTAACATTGTTGATTTTTGCTATATATGTTGCTATTTGCAAGTGTTAGTGTTGTGGTGGGAAAAGATATGAGAGTTGACTGGACAAAACCAACGAATTTAAATTTGAATGCAAATATAATTGCTTAACCCGGATTGAACATTGGACAAATACATATGACGACTGGAGAAGTTTGAACTCTAGCAACCAAAGGCGCTACAAGAATCTTATGCATACGTTATATTTTTGGAAAGTGATTTCTATGCACATTATAAACTCCTATTTATTTATGGCCAATTATAAACTGAATAAATTAGAAAATTTTCAAACTAATCATATAATACTCAATTGTAAACCATATTTGTACTTCGGTTAGCTTTCTCGAAATACCATGATTAAGTGACAATTAATAAAACAAAGGAAATATTTCTATAAACATAGGAAACTAGCTCTCCATGGAAAGCACAGACAAATTAAGCCCTCCCATGCATGTTCAACCCTTTTTCAATTATTATTAAGAGGAGGGGAGGATACGAAACTATTACAATAATTTAGGGGAGGGGGGAGTTTGTATTAATAGTTGGTGAAGGAAGAAGAAAGAGATGAGCGGGTCAAGAGAGAGAATGGGAATTTCAATTGTATTGCTTATTAAATGATAAGGGTCAATGAGTCATACAATATGTTGTACAGCAACCCGACTTTACAACGAACTTGATCAATACTGGCATATGATTATTAGTTTCAAACCCGAGACGTATGGTAGTTCAAACACCTTGGGTGCACCAATAACATATGGCCTTGATTCTATCACATTTCCATGGGAGTCTAATATTTTTTTGATAATGTCATGTTTCTGCAGTACATAAGAACAATTAAATTTTACACAAGTGTCTTGCACATGTCATTTTCAGGGCAGTGTGGAGAGAAGGCCATTTAGTGGCTAATTGTTACAAGCAGTTTTTTCGAATGCTACTTTGAAGTGGCAGCAAAGATTCGAACTCTGGAGGTAAACCATTTACTGGATGATTATTGGTACTGTAATTCTTCTGCAATTCTGGTGTCATAAAAGAGGTCAAACACACATTCATCATTTTCCCATTCCTGAGCATAATTATTATTTGGTGCTATGGTCTAAAGTAGTCTCAAATATAGAGCAGTAGGTTGTTCGAAATACTATGCAACCATAAGGCACATAGTTCTACTTCCTCATGATTGAGAGTTGAGATACATATAAACACTAACTCATCTTTTAAACTTCCATTTCCAATTTGTTAATTTATGTATACGTTCATATATGTGTCCAGTTATACATGGTTTTCAAATTAGCAACTGCATACACACGACCCATCTTTTCATTAGAACCACATATATACTTCATATCAACTAAGACATGCAAAATCACAAATCCTATAAATTGACAAGATTAGGTAGTGAAAGCAACTAAGACGACAAAATTCATACAAGCTCTTCATCTAGTTGAAAAGTAAACTGTCTGCAAGTAAAACGGGACCAGGTTCTAGTATGTAACCTTCCTATTATAAATTTTTGATTTTTGGTGGAGAAAGGAAACCATCCAAACTTTCTATTGTAAATAAGTTTTTCAACTTGATTTGAATCTTTTTATGAAACAAAGAACTTGGACCTTTTGGCTTTTGCAAAGGCATGCCACATCATGTTAAAGACAGAAATTCCTTAAACCTCTCTCTATCTCTCCCTCAAAACCTTCTCTTAAATTATTAGTTCTTTCGTTTCACTTGTTACTACCTTTTGTAATCAACTTTTTCACAATCATTATTTACTCTGATTGGTGATGACAGAGGCATGGCTACTATATCTCATATAAGAGTTTACCAGAAGCCGTGAAGCGAGGGAAAAATAATTTTCCCCATATATTTTTTATTTAGTTATTGGATTAAACAAAATAAAGGAGAACTAAGGACTAAATTAAGAGGTAGATGCGTAAAGTGAAATAAAGGGTGCATAAATCACTTTATATTAAATGAAGTCTAAGAGAAATTTGACTACATTTGAGATGTCACAGTGTACATAAATCACTTTATTTTCTTTGCTAAATTAATTTTTATTAATTTTATCTATTTTATTTAGTTTTAGTAATTATCGTGATTTAGTTTATTTGTATGCACATATTTTTGTACATCACCTACAAAATTGTTTTGTGTTGTACGAAGTTAATACTACTTAACTTCGTACACTTTTTTCAAGAAAAGCTTAGTTTCCCATTTGAGAATTAGTTGGATTTCGTGTATGGATGCGAAAGCATGACTACGGTCCAATTAATTCTTGAATTGTCCCATTTTTTGGATAGTTTGGGAATGCAAAGTTATGTGTTGTAGTTTGCGGTTCATGGATTAAGTTTCGATAGTGGAAATTTTGGTAACATTTCTTGATGTTCTTCGAGTACACGGTGGATATTATGTATCTACAACGTGCACTTGAAGAACTGTAAGGAGATGCTGCCGAAATTAGCCCACGTCAAAATTTAATCCATTGGAATCATAAATTACGGCACATAACTGTGCATTCCTGAATGGGATAGGGCCCTTACTAGAGGAATAAGGTGACAAAATAATAGTTAAAGTTGTTGTAACTCTTGTACTTTTATTGGGATTGCAGACAATGAAGGAAGATTTGTGAAAAACATGTTCATTTAAGCAACATCAATAGCATGCAATTAACATATTAAAGGCGGAATCATGCTTGTATGCACTTAAAACAAAACATTTACCCATGAAATTCAAAGCCTAGTAGATAGGTGAATCAAGACTCAACTCAAAAATAAAGTGAGTTGAGAAATCAATACCTTTGTAGATTCCTCTTTGCATAAGCAAAGGCTAATCACCCAAAGAGAGGGTCTTCATTCCTTGCATCTTGGATCCATGGATTTGGATGGATGAAAAGGTTTCTCCAAGTTCCCAAAATTGAGAACCTCTAAGTCTCCACACCAAGGTATATTGAAAGAAGAAATGAGTGACCTAGAGGAAGTAAGATTGCTAGATTTTCCCCTCTAGATTAGCCGAATTCTTTGAGAGCAAAGGGAGGTTTGTGTTCTCATCTTTACTCCCTAGAAAACCCTTAGGATGAAATGGCTATAAAGATGTCTTTATACCACCTCACAATGGAGTGGCAAACTTGCAATTAAGCCAAGTTCACTACCCTCCTCTAAATGGCCGGCCTATGGGGATTAATTGGGCTATTTGGGCCTTTGTGAATCATTATTCATTAAGTTGTCATACAACTTAAGTCAATGGGCTTGACGTTCGAAGCCCATTGGGCCTTAAGGTCCAAAACTATCCCGAGGTCTTCAACGAACTTATTCGTTTGATTAATAATCATATTAATTAATCCTTGCCATAAATAATTAAACCATTTAATTATTCTTACTCATCTCCGTTGAATCTTCAAACTCTACCTTACACGGTGTACGATCCATTAGGTTCTTTTTAGCGAGGCAGTGGGCGATTCAAACTCTTTCAAATCGATTGTGAATTGAAACTTACTTTCAATTCTCCCGTTAATGATAATACACTTTTAGGGCTTCCACAAACCATGAGTGACACCTAGCAGCATATCATGGTTACCCAAGCTAATCAGAAGAGGTGGAGAACCTATTCAGTTTAGGATTACAAATGCAATACGGTCTTTCTCTAATACAATACTCTTGACCACATTGTTTGGATTGATAGTTTATTCATGTCTACTATCCAATGTGAATCTTGTGCTTATATGATTACCTTGAATGTGATCTGGAACGCATTCCAACATTTCATTCATACTCTGGCCAGAGATTCCAAATCATATCATAGAGTATTCTCCCTCAAACAGTTTGAAGGTTAGAGATCCCTTGTTGCGCATTCACTTGCCTCCATGGCTAAGTGGCTTAACCCCGACGATGCCGTGGACACCCTGATAGAGTGACTTTGACATAATCAAAGATTAAGGACCTAACCACAAGACAACTGTGATGCCTCAGGTCAAAAGACTAATTTGCATTATCCCAACCATGAGTTCTCATGTGACATGAATATGAGAACTCTTCGTTGATCGTGTTCAGTGAACTCATTCTCTATTGAGCACCTACGTACTTGTCTTGATGTCACACACACCAATGACTCGAGACTAGTCACTCTCCCTGAGAGAAGACATAGCACGTACTGATCTTAACGGACTGTTAATGCCCAATTGACAATCCTATGATCAGGAACGTTTAGGATGTGTCAACGAAAGAATGGTCTCATGAATCTAACTTCTTTAGATCGCATTCTTCCAATCACATATTCCTTGGACTTATCGTTTAAGCATATAACATTTATATGAGACGGCTCAAACAATAATGTTTGCCCTTTAAACTACATTAGTTTGAAATGTCCGTAAAGTATCATCATATGATTGGTTTTAGGGCACATTTCCAACAATCTCCCACTTGCACTAGAGCCAATCAGCTTAGTCATCATTGATGATACCTCTTCTGTAATTCATTTCATAAATGGCTGAGTAGTAGGCCTAGACAATGGATATCTATATGTTATCCATAGAAGCAACCTTGAGAATAACGACGTCACCATTATACATGATTCTCAATCATGTGGTTCAGTCTCTCATTTGAGTTCGGACCTTGATGAGACCTTGATTCCCTGGCTTGAGCTATCGCCCCATTAGTGTCATACACTTTCTGGTTGGAACCGAATGAAGAGTTCATGAATGAACTTTCCCATCCAAACAACAATGTTGTAAGCTTCTATATGGCAATATATTTTGCATACATGATGGAACACATTAAAGTCATTTACTTTTAACGTTTCTACCCAAATATCTCTTTAGTCATAATAAAGAGATATCTCATTATCACTTCATTCATAATGAAGAGATATTCTATGATGGATTAGATTCATAATCTAATACATTTACGCTTCCATTACGTTACTCTAATTCTTCCTCATTCTTGAGGAATCCATCCTTAGTATTTCTTAAATACCTAAGGATTCACTTGACAGTTGCCATGGTTCTGATCCTGGGCTTGCACTGATATCATCTTGTACCGTTCTAGGTACGACTTATATCAATGTTTTCATACAATATGAAATACATAAATCACCTTTCTGCGTATGCATAAAGGATTCTATTTACGTATTATTTCTTTGGGAGTCAAAGGGTACATTCCCTTTGAGAAGAACAACTTCCTAGTCTCACTAGAATTGTCATTCTAATTGAAGTTTATCATCATATGAGAAACTTCCTAGCATCTCTTGTCTATTTTAGGGATTGATATAATCCAATTATATCTTGAAATCTATCATTATAGATTTCCATCCCATGTATATAGACTATGTCTCCCATATACATTCTATCATTATAGAATGTTTAAAGTCATAACTTTAACGATGAAGAATTCCTTTCATTTTCAAAATTAATATATATCATGTATATATATATTCTAATTTAGGAATATGATCAACTCCCACTAATCTTTTGTAAACCTAGTAAACAAAAGATTCATTTACATCTTTATGAGAAATCAAACAATTGATCTTTTCTCATAAGACGCTTATAGCTCCCACTAGCTTGCTAAGATCCATGATGGATGGATCTTCTTACAACTAACATGTCTTAGAAGTATATATCATATATATATGGGTAATTGATAATGTCCAACGAACTAAATCTTATTTATGTTCATTCTCTTCCTAATGGAGAAATTCATTATCTTATGATGCTACTTTCCTTGATATTTTTCAAGGAAATTAATCTAAAGTGTTACTTTTTCCTTGGATCAAATCTAAGGAGGTAAATACTTTAGACGTCTTACTTATCTACTTACATTTCTTGAATTCTTTGAAACCTTTTGCAAAGTATTCGGACTTATGTTTATTCAAAATAAACTATAGTCCAACCGAGAGTGATCTTCGGTGAATGTCATACAACATAAGTAGTATTATGTTGTGGACAAGTGCCACTAACATCTAAGTGAATCAACCTCAACAACTTTGTGATTCTTTCTTCTTTCCAAAAGAATAAAGATTCGAACATTTCGCCTCTATACAATTTTAACAAGAAGGTATTGGATCCGGATCTAACGATCCAAAGCATCCATCTATGACCAACTCGTAACTTATGTTTTAGAGGTATCACAACTCAGTTGGGATTAGTCACTACCTTGCAACCTTTTGGGTTTTAAGCATCATCGTATTCTAAACAGTTAAACTACCACATCATCTCTACTATAGAGATAACCAATTAAATTACAATAATCTAATTATTGATTAATAAAGAACAATGTTTTGTCAAACAAAACATTCATCCATCTCTACTATAGTGACGGATTTAAGTTCCTTAAAATTGGAATGTAAAGACAATCTTTAGTATTTTCCAATATCTTTGGTAGTTCATATGAGGAAGTAAGTACAATCCGCTTTCGCAGAGATCTATATTTTATTCACTTTCCGAATGTGAAGTACTTTCTCTTCTCTCATTTAATCTTCTACTTCTTATTAGCACACTTTTACAACAATTGTAAAACATAGTTACTAATACGGAATCAAGCATTCAAGTAGAAGAACCAACTGTTTTGAACTATTTCAAGAACATATTACAACACCTTCGAAAGGTGTGTTCTTGACACTTGCAAGACATTTCTTGCAAATACCCCTTCCAATGTCCATCCTTTCATAAAGAAAGTTTGTTCCTTTGGAGTTATTTTGCCTTCTTCATTTGACTTCCCTTTTGATTACAATAGTCATGGTCCCTAAACTCCCACTATCTCTCTTGAAACTTATTTCAAATGTGTTATACACATCAAACGATTTGGAGAGCGTGCGGTTATTGTTCACTATATAGTTTACAATAAACTTAGTGAACCATTAGGATAGGGACACAAAGGTGAAGTCCTTGCCTAGTTTCCATCTCGTTAAGTGGTTTAACACTTCAACACTCAATGATTCAAAATCATCATAAGTCCATATAAATGGACTATTTTTGTCAACCAACCATTATGTTCTAAACATACTAACAAACTTTCAAGAGTTGTTCAAGGCAACTCTCATTTCTTCATACAACAATTTGTAAGTGAAGAATCATGGCACATAAAGTGTCCATGCCCTTGTGCTTACTTCTCAAGTTCCTTGTTCGTGTAACAAAGAGACAAGCACTAAAGTTTGTGTTGATTAAGGGTTGTTCAAAGCAACTCTTATTTCTTCATACAACAATTTGTATTTGAAGAATTATGACATTAAAAGTGTTGTCCTTCTCATGTTAGACTTATCTAACATATTCTTCCAATGATACATTATCAATAGGAAGATTGTGAGGATGAGACTACTTAGTTACATCTACAAGCCATTAAAGACAATCTATGGGATTGTAGAACTAAGTCCGGAAATTAAAGCGTTTGGTTTTTCTTTGTCAAGTTTTGGATAGCGTTTGCAAATATATATTGGTAAACAAATACATAACGAATATAAATTGATTGATTTTAAGCCATTTGATTCGGGTCTTTAAATCAAATAGCACCACCCACTATTTTTGGCAAATTCCATATCCCTCATCGGAATTCGAGAGTTTTGGAGGAAACTCTTAGTAGGGTATGGGAGGCTCACTATTACCAAGCCCACCTCACGATGATACGATGTTGGTTAGCAAAAATAATGATGAGAGAATAACGCTTTACTCATTTACAACGTTTGTAATTACCCATCTTGTTTGGCCTCTAGAGAATGTTGCCTCACGATGATACGATGTTGGCACTATTGCACTTAGTTAAGTTATTCCCACCATGCTTAGTTCATGAAGGGGTTCAAGAATAGCCTCACAATGATATGATGTTGGCCATCCTCGTTGCCTACACTCACCTCATCATATGCGTATAGACTCCTCCTGAATGTAAGCATGCACTTTGTACTCCCCCATGATAGGGTGAAGCCGGTGTACAAGTCACAAACGATTGGAGCCTACCACGGTGGAAGGCCACGAAGAGATATTCAAAGCATCTCTCGCTTATCAACTTAATATTGATTTGGTTGAGGGTTTTTAGGTCTCATCACATATAAACATACATTTTAATCCAATTAAAACATTTTGGTCCTATTACAACTATTGGTCCATTTGATTGATTTAGTTGTATATAATACTCCCACTAAGCTTTTAAAACGGTTTTTAAAGCAAGAGTATATGATACTACTAACATAAGGTTTGCATTCATTGATAGACTATATAGTTGCCTTAGGGCCTTAGGATGACTATGAACCTTTGATTCGATTCAAACACGAGCCTAGTGTTGAATCTCGGTCTAGGGATGGTGATTGATTTTAGTTACGCGTTTAATCACATTAAGGCGTGTTGTCTTATTGGGCGTTGGACCCAACTACTCCAATTTCATGCATATCGAATAAAACAAGAAAGGAGTACTTCAAAGTAAATAAGAGCTTATGCTCTTTTACAACAATTGATCAAATCAAATTACTTTAAAGTAAAGAAGAGCTTATGCTCTTTTACAACAATTGATCATATCAAATTACAACCAAAATTTAATCTACACATTCCCATGGTTCAAACAAATTTGAAACGGCCTTTCACATAGCTCAATTATCGTAGGCTAAGGTTCATAATCACCCTTTCTTTAATTAATTAACGCTTTAACTAATTAAACTTGAATGCAACATTTTCATTTGGTTTTTGTATCCATAGAATTGATTTAAATGGAGCTAAATGAAATGAAAATCCAATTCTCATTTAAAGAAACAAAACAATTTTGTTCTCTACCTAATTTGGGCCAAAATGCTATGACCTCAACTTGTTTGGGCCATAGTGCAATTAACCTCAACTTTTGGGCTATTTTGCAAAAACTTAAACTTTTGGGGTCACTTTGTAAAAACACAAAAGTCCACTACTTCATGTAATTACAACTAGAACCCAAAATTTTCAACAAAAAATAAAACTTCATTAAAGGAGCAAAACAATTTGTCCTTTTAGTGATTTTGGACCTTTACGTAAAAACGTAAACTTTTGGGTCAAAATGCAAATACACAAAAGTATCAAAACTTTATATAATTGCATGAAAGCCCCACAAGGACCCTAATTGATTAGGGTGGCTGATTTTGAAGCAAAGTAATAAAAAAAAAAATTTCAAAGTTTTTGTAAGTGGGGTGTGTGTAATGGAATAAATCATTACACACCAAACCCACTATAATTTCTTTAATTTTTCAAAATAAATATCTAATATATTTAAACATAAGAAATATTTCAAAACAAAAACTTTATGAAATAAATCAAAACTTTGAATCAAAACACCAAACCTTTTGTTCTTGGCAAGAACATATCAAGAACAATGAAGAACATTCATGAAAACCCATAAGAGCTCCATGAACATTCTTCACCCAAAAACATACCAAAACCACTCAAACTTAAGGGAAATAACATACAACCATACTAGGGTACATAGGGGTTCCAAAAGTCACTTTAAAACAATTTTAACAAGTCAAACAAGAACCCAAAATTCCACCCTTTGGATTTGGCCGAATTTCCCAAAAAACATGGCACCAAATTTTAGCTCCAAAATTCATGCTCATATGAACTACATCTACAACATTTGAGATGGCAAATTTTCTAACAAAATTTACATTCAAAGAAGCAAGAATAAAGCTTGTAACAATTACAACATTCAAATCACAAACTATGAACTACAAAACCCAAAAGGATTCACCAACTACTAGACTTAGGCTCTGATACCACTTGAAGGAAGATTTGTGAAAAACATGTTCATTTAAGCAACATCAATAGCATGCAATTAACATATTAAAGGCGGAATCATGCTTGTATGCACTTAAAACAAAACATTTACCCATGAAATTCAAAGCCTAGTAGATAGGTGAATCAAGACTCAACTCAAAAATAAAGTGAGTTGAGAAATCAATACCTTTGTAGATTCCTCTTTGCATAAGCAAAGGCTAATCACCCAAAGAGAGGGTCTTCATTCCTTGCATCTTGGATCCATGGATTTGGATGGATGAAAAGGTTTCTCCAAGTTCCCAAAATTGAGAACCTCTAAGTCTCCACACCAAGGTATATTGAAAGAAGAAATGAGTGACCTAGAGGAAGTAAGATTGCTAGATTTTCCCCTCTAGATTAGCCGAATTCTTTGAGAGCAA
The DNA here is from genome assembly GCF_019419815.1 of Pyrus x bretschneideri. Classification (NCBI taxonomy): domain Eukaryota; kingdom Viridiplantae; phylum Streptophyta; class Magnoliopsida; order Rosales; family Rosaceae; genus Pyrus; species Pyrus x bretschneideri. The sequence goes on from NW_025999798.1 coordinate 8,975,709, forward strand.
AGGGAGGTTTGTGTTCTCATCTTTACTCCCTAGAAAACCCTTAGGATGAAATGGCTATAAAGATGTCTTTATACCACCTCACAATGGAGTGGCAAACTTGCAATTAAGCCAAGTTCACTACCCTCCTCTAAATGGCCGGCCTATGGGGATTAATTGGGCTATTTGGGCCTTTGTGAATCATTATTCATTAAGTTGTCATACAACTTAAGTCAATGGGCTTGACGTTCGAAGCCCATTGGGCCTTAAGGTCCAAAACTATCCCGAGGTCTTCAACGAACTTATTCGTTTGATTAATAATCATATTAATTAATCCTTGCCATAAATAATTAAACCATTTAATTATTCTTACTCATCTCCGTTGAATCTTCAAACTCTACCTTACACGGTGTACGATCCATTAGGTTCTTTTTAGCGAGGCAGTGGGCGATTCAAACTCTTTCAAATCGATTGTGAATTGAAACTTACTTTCAATTCTCCCGTTAATGATAATACACTTTTAGGGCTTCCACAAACCATGAGTGACACCTAGCAGCATATCATGGTTACCCAAGCTAATCAGAAGAGGTGGAGAACCTATTCAGTTTAGGATTACAAATGCAATACGGTCTTTCTCTAATACAATACTCTTGACCACATTGTTTGGATTGATAGTTTATTCATGTCTACTATCCAATGTGAATCTTGTGCTTATATGATTACCTTGAATGTGATCTGGAACGCATTCCAACATTTCATTCATACTCTGGCCAGAGATTCCAAATCATATCATAGAGTATTCTCCCTCAAACAGTTTGAAGGTTAGAGATCCCTTGTTGCGCATTCACTTGCCTCCATGGCTAAGTGGCTTAACCCCGACGATGCCGTGGACACCCTGATAGAGTGACTTTGACATAATCAAAGATTAAGGACCTAACCACAAGACAACTGTGATGCCTCAGGTCAAAAGACTAATTTGCATTATCCCAACCATGAGTTCTCATGTGACATGAATATGAGAACTCTTCGTTGATCGTGTTCAGTGAACTCATTCTCTATTGAGCACCTACGTACTTGTCTTGATGTCACACACACCAATGACTCGAGACTAGTCACTCTCCCTGAGAGAAGACATAGCACGTACTGATCTTAACGGACTGTTAATGCCCAATTGACAATCCTATGATCAGGAACGTTTAGGATGTGTCAACGAAAGAATGGTCTCATGAATCTAACTTCTTTAGATCGCATTCTTCCAATCACATATTCCTTGGACTTATCGTTTAAGCATATAACATTTATATGAGACGGCTCAAACAATAATGTTTGCCCTTTAAACTACATTAGTTTGAAATGTCCGTAAAGTATCATCATATGATTGGTTTTAGGGCACATTTCCAACAGACAAAATGGACAGACAGTGGATACATAATCATAATAGATGTGCTATTCAGTACTTGGATGGAATAGATGAGTTCATTAAATTCGCCACTAGACACAACCTGGCTTCAACTCATATCCGATGTCCGTGTAGGAGGTGTAACAACTCAATGTGGGAGACATTCGAAAATGTTCGATTTCATTTAATAAGAAATGGGATGATGGAGACCTATACTACTTGGTATCATCATGGAGAACGATTAGACCAAGCTTCGTCTTCATACGTGATACGAGTGGAGACTGCTGAATCTAATGTGGATCCTAGTGAACAAGTTATGAATATTCTAAATGACGGTTATCCATACGCCTCGAGCAACACCAATCAGGAAGGGGGAGATGACGGTCGTCCAACCATGGACAATGAGGCATTCAAAAACTATGAAAAACTATTGAAAAATGCGAAGCAAGAATTATATCCAGGTTGCGATAACTTTTCGGTGCTCACAGCAATTGTGGAGTTGATGCATGGTAAGATCAAGTTTCGTTTGTCAAACAAGTGCTTTGATTACTTTTTGAGAGTTATCAAGAGGATGCTCCCAAAGGAGAATTGTTTACCTGAAGATCATAAAAGTGCCCAAAAAGTGTTGAAGGGTCTCGGATTGGGGTATGAAAAAATTCACGCATGTGTAAATAATTGTATATTGTTCTATAAAGAGAACAAACAATTGGATAAATGCCTTGTCTGCAATGAGCCGAGGTTTAAAGTGACATCACAGAATAGAAAGACTAAGATTCCACAAAAAGTAATGCGTTATCTTCCATTGAAGCCTAGGTTGCAGCGATTGTACATGTCGATGCATACTGCAACCGACATGAGATGGCATAAAAAAGGACGGGTAAATGATGATGTTATGAGGCATCCTGCAGATGGAGAGGCATGGAAAGAATTTGATCGGATGTACCCTGATTTTGCAGCTGACCCGCGCAACGTCAGATTGGGACTTGCCACCGACGGATTTAATCCGTTCGGGGTTTTAAACCAAATCCATAGCACTTGGCCAGTTGTTGTTTTTCCTTATAATCTGCTGCCTTGGAAGTGCATGAAAAAAGAATACATGATGTTGACTCTATTAATTACCGAAGATCCAGGAAAGTCTATTGATGTTTATTTGCGGCCATTGGTTGATGAGCTAAAAGATTTGTGGGAAAATGGTGTTCGTACGTACGATAAGTATACTGGGCAAATGTTCACCATGCGAGCGGCAGTGATGTGGACAGTAAACGATTTTCCCGCGTATGCAATGGTTTCTGGGTGGATGACTAAAGGTTATTTGGCATGTCCAATATGCAAGGAGAACGTAACATCGTCCTGGCATGCGAGAAAAGTTTGTTATCTTGGTCATCGTAGATGGCTCCCTTGGGATAATGAGTGGCGTCATAATGATAAAGCCTTCCATGACACAAAAGAGACTCGGCCAAGACCAAGAGAATGGTCCGGAGATGAGATTTTGGATCAGTTAAATCAATTGGAATTCGGTCATTTCGGCAAAGGGGTCAGTAAGCCCAGACCAACTACACATCTGAACTGGACGCACAAAAGTATGTTATTTGAGCTCCCGTACTGGTCAAAGTTAAAATTGAGATACAACCTCGATGTTATGCATATTGAGAAAAATGTGTTTGATACTTTGGTCGGGACAATTCTAGACATTGAAGGAAAAACAAAGGACACCATCGAAGCCCGCCTCGATTTGGAACGAATGGGCATTAGATCATCCTTGTGGATGAAGAGAGTCGGTGGTACATTGAAGAAAAGCCATCCATTTTTTACAGTTAAGCCAAATGGGAAGAAAGAGTTTTTCAACTTTATTTCTTCTGTAAAGTTTCCAGATGGGTATGCTTCCAATATCTCGCATTGCGTGAACGTGAAGGGGTGTAAATTTTCAAACATGAAGAGTCATGACTGTCATGTGATACTCCAACGCCTTCTTCCGGTTGGTATTCGACACTTATTGCCTCTTGATGTGGTGAAACCAATCGTATTGTTGTCGAGATTTTTTTCGCAGTTGACTGCAAGGTGTTTACGGAAATCAGATGTTAAACAATTGTTGGACGACATTGTGAACGTCTTATGCAAGTTCGAACAGATATTTCCCCCAGCTTTCTTTACAAGTATGATTCACGTGATGATTCACTTGCCAAATGAGGCATTACTTGCCGGACCAGTGAACTGTCGATGGATGTATCCAATAGAAAGGTACTTAATTAAGCGTATATATATATATATATATATATATAACAGATTCATGATCAATGAACGTTTTAAATAATTTGTTGCATACCTTTTATTTGTGCAGATATCTTGGTGAGTTGAAAAAGTGTGTTCGAAATAGGGCAAAGCCCGAAGGATCACTGGTGGAGGCATGGGTTGCATATGAGTCACTTACTTTTTGTGCAATGTATCTTGAAGATGTTGAGACAACTTTCAATCGTCCTCAACGCAATAATGACGGTGGTGTTAGAAAAGAGAAACTGTCTGTTTTTGCCCAAATTGCACGACCATTTGGCGATCCTGTAAATGGCGAATCGTTTACCAAAAATGACATGGAGGTAGCACATTGGTTTATACTCAACAATTGTGACGAGGCTTTGCCATACCTTGAAGAGCATGAACAATTGATGAAGCGGGAACATCCTTCACATTTATATGCCAAGAAGCACCGTGACTTGTTTCCTTCGTGGTTTCACGCACATGTAAGTTGTATGTGGTTTGAATTGAGCATATTTTCCAACTTGTTCATGCATTTCTTTAAATTTGGTTACACTAATATGTTAACTTTTTGTATATGTCATATTAGATGAACAAATTGAAGGAATTGAATTCACCCTCTTACGATGAAGAATTATATAACTTGGCGAGAGGACCGCTTCACGTTGAATTGTTCTCGGGTTGTCATGTAAACGGGATCAAGTTCTTGGGGGCAACACGTGATGACAAGTCGTCTACTCAAAATAGTGGTGTTCATGTCCCGAGTGCAGGCGACAGTGAAGACATTGATTTTTATGGCAAACTAACTAGTGTAGTACAATTGCTTTACAAAGATAGGTATCAAGTGATACTATTTAAGTGCCTTTGGTTTGATACAAACCCACATAACCGAACGAGTGTTAAGCAAGATCATGGTTTACTATCAGTAAACACTACGACACATTGGTACGATGAAGACCCATACATTTTGGCAACTATGGCGAAACAAACATTCTATCTAGATGACCCTAAAGCCGGCAATGGTTGGAAAGTTGTTCAGAAGATTGAGCGAATAGGGCTATATGATATTCCGGAACTAGATCATGATGACAATGACGACATTGCTGACCAACAGTTATCATCTTCGATAGAAATTGGTGAAGAAACACTCCGAGATACTAATATTTTCCAAGAACCGTTTGACATACCTGGAGTACCTGAATTCGAAATATCAATTGACCTTGGTGATTTGCCTCAATACAATGCACCAGAAGAGGCAAATGAAGATGAGGACGAATGGGAATCTGGAAATGATAGTAGTGAGGATAGCGAGAGTTATTATTGTAGTTCGGATGATGATTAATATAAACTTGTAAAGGCAAAAGCAGGAGGCTGGGGGTTTAACAACGCTTCTCATCTACCCATATTAATATTCCCAACAAATCTTCTGATCGTCTCCATTCTATAAAGATAAAGATATCATGTAAGTTTTATGTTTTATGTTAGTCTCATGGAAGGTTGTGATGTCTTTTCATTTGAGTTATCTTTATTATATCTTTGATTACCTACTACCAAAGGTCTGATTACCTCTATGTCTGAATTATTGAAATTTATGGATAACCTCTTTGCAGGTTGTGGCCCAAACCATCCGATCATGCTATAAAGGTATATGTTTTCTGTTATCACTGTTAAGTGTTAACATAATTTGTTATTTTCTTTTCTTTTTTTTTGTCCGACTACCAACATTTATGTTGAGATCCTGTGAGTTTTATGTGCATTCATCTTTGACTCAGCCTCAAATGATGGTGGTCTCAGATCTGGATGATGTATTTGTTCCATTGCCTGATGATCTTTTTGTTAATCTATCTGAATCAAGAAGTGTAGTGGAGTCTATGTTTCAAGACAACGTGAATGTGGAGTCTGCTTTTGGTCCAGCTCTTAAAGCCTCGCTTATGCTTATGGAGTGTGAGCTTCTTCACAAATAGCAATTTTAATTTTACCTTTGGATAAAACTTATCACCAATTATAAAAGCAGTGTGTTAAGTTATGTATTCCTTGAGTAATTGACTATTAAGTACTTCATTATGCAGTTCCAAAAGTCTGGTTGTTCATTTACTTTGCATTAACTTATGTCCACGCGTGTGCTTTTGCAGAGTAACCTTGGGGGAAAATTGTTAATTTTTCAAAATACACTGCCATCTCATGGTGTTGGTAGCTTAAAGTTGCGTGGAGATGATCTTCGTGTCTATGGCTCTGATAAAGAGCATCCAGTAAGACTACCAGAGGATCCTTTCTACAAGCAGATGGCTACGGAATTTACCAAGTTCCAAATAGGGGTGGATGTGTATGCCTTCAGTGACAAGTACACGGATAAAGCTTCATTAGGTACATGTTTATAGTTTAATCATATTCTGTTTCACTTTCATAGAACCAAAGATCAAGATGATGTTGACAGATAGTAAGATCTTCTAATGATACTTCTCTACATTAATATGTTGAGAACTCATATATTATCCGCCAATTTTGTAGTTGTTGCCCTTGTGGGGAAATATGCTTTAACCATGGTTTTCTCCAATTTATTGCATTAACTGTTCTCCTAGAATATTGTAGTGCTTCTTCCCTATAGTGAACATTTTTTAAGAAAGAATCTGAATTTACATATTTGAAACTTTTACTGTCTTGTTTGTAGTTCTTGTTTATCAGGGTGTAATGGTTGTTTGAAATGTGTTCAAAAAACTTTTACTGTCTTGTTTGAATTTACATATGTTCGTCAAGTGATTTATGGTGATGATCGATTGCTTGTTATGTAGTCTGAAGATACTGATGAACTTAAAATGCTACTTCTTAACCTTCCAGTTATGTCTTTACATCACATACTTGATTGTTATTCTCATCTGATGTTTTGTAAGTTGGATTGAATTTTATGTCTCTAAAGTTGTTTATGATGAGTGTTTAATTTTCTTTTTTCGTCTCTTTTAAATTTTGGTTCAGGTTTCTTATATCTCCCAAAATTGGCCAGTTCAACATGTAGCTGCTAGCAAGAATGGAATGTACTTTGTCGCTTCCTTTTTGTAGCTTCCTTTTTGGCCAGTTCAAAAGAGTGTCAGTTTTTGGAGAGGTGTACAAATTTTCTCACTTTTTGTAGCTTCCTTTGAATATATGCTTGCTTGGCATTGGAGAAATATGAACATTGGAGATTTTTCTGAACTTTATTTTGCTTGTTTCTCACTCAAAAGAGCCGCACACTTCATTCCCTCTCACTCTCTGTATTGGGTCCTGCAGTTCTCCGCAAGTTATGGGTCCTTCGATATGTAGTTTTCGAACTTTTAATCTTGTTTCGGTTAGCTCATCTCTTACTATCCCAAGTTGTTTAGCATTTTTTTTCTTTTGCATCGTCATGGAACACCTTAAGAACCCTTAACTTGACAAACATGAATCTTGATTTGGTGGTTAAATGCCTAGGCACCTACACTTTTATGCCATTCATACTTTTAGTCCAGTTTATGTCTACAATTTTAAGTCTGCATTCTATCCTTTCTGTTGGTACAGTTGAATTTTTTTAGTTGTTTTATTATGTACTATTGGATATTTATAATGGGCTAATGTAAAATTGCAGTTACGAATTGCTTTTCTATCCAAGATATCATCTTGATCAGAGCTCGCTACTTTGTCAAAAACCATTGCTGGCTAAACCAATGGTGATGGATGTCTATCAAGAATATATACTTGCCACATATCGCCCATTTGATGTACACATATTCCATGTCAAGTTATTTGGTGAATTCACTACTCCAAATTTACAGGTAATGGAATGTTTGCTAGCTTCTTTTGTAATGATTCTAATTTTATAGAATATGGTACTATTTACAGATAGTTGAGCGCTTGTGATTTCATTTGCACGCTAAATGAGAATAATTTAGTGAAAATTATTCTCCATACGTTTTAAGTGATAAAATGACAAACAGCTTTCTACAATACGAGAACTCTCAATTATGATTGCAAATAGCCATCCTGTAGCAATGCGTTAGTACTTGATCAGTTTCCAAGAGAGGGCATTTCAACAATCACATTTCTTATTTATCAGGGTGTAATGAATTTACATATTTTTTTATTTGCTTTTTAATTATATGAGTCGAGCTTGAGCGAGCTTAAAATGTACAAGCTTGGTAGATAACTTGAGTCATTTTGAGTATACAATAAATAGCTCAAGTTAACTTGGTAGATAACTTGAGCTATTTTGCGTGACGCACGTGTACCTAAATAGCAGTGTCTGATGCCGAGGAGAAGATTTTCCCCGAGAAAGCACAGGTTAAGGCTGAAATATCTCGATTGCAATTAGAACGGACACTTTTAAAGGAGCAAATTAAAGACTGGGAATCTCGTGCTCGGTTGTTGGAAGACGAAATCAGACAGATGAAGTCTGGAAAAGCAGAAATGGAGGAGAGACTGAATGGCGAGATCGTACAGTTGAAGGCAGTCATCCTTGAGAGAAGCAACCAAATGGAGAATTCAAACAAGGCCCTTGATGCAATGAAAACAGAAAGATATGAGCTCAGCACCAAAGCCACAACATTACAGGCAGAGGTGAGTTCAAGAGACAATCAGATCAATGAGAAAAACAAGACCTTGCAGCATATGCAGACGGAACATCAAGAACTGCTTAACGGGGCTGAAGGGGAGCGTAAACAGGTGGAGGAGCTGACAGAAAGAGCAAAGGAACTCGAAGAGGAGTTTCATAGGCAAAGATTTGTGATCATGGAAGGAATAGAAGAAAAAGGAGAAGCTATAAGGCAGCTATGCTTCTCGCTTGAACATTACAGGAATCAAGAGAGTTCCAGTTTTGGCAACTTAAGCTAAACACAAAACATGTTGTCATCGTTTGTGTAATACATAAATTTTTGAGTGCCTTTTTTTTGTACCGGGGTCTAAAATGGCCAGCTGAGTGATGAGCTATAGGCCATGCTCTCTCATGGTTCAATGAATGTGAAGTTTGTGTAGTGTAGTATACATATAGATGCAGAGGGGTCCTGTCTTAAGGACCCATTTGAGTCACTAATTTACCTTGAAAAATGGTGGAGAGGGCAGAAATTTGCGTGATAATTCTGGTTTGGTGTTTGGTTTTGGGGTTGAAATTGGCACAATTGAAAGTGTGTTTGCAAACTTGAGACACATGACTGCATATTCATTTGCTCTTTAAAATTTAGGGAAAAAAAGGCATACGGACTTTGGATTTTGTCATTTTACCCTCCGAACTTTCTATTTGGTTTTGTGCCTCCTAGGCTTTCAATCTGTGCCATATCTTTCTCAATTTTATTAATTTCATTACGTGTAATGCAGTTGACTCTTTATATGAGCATATACGCCAACCAAATGTTTTATCCACAAGAAAAATTACCAAACAGTATTACTAATAATGAAAACTTGAATCGGATACACTACTAATTAAGGCAATCTCTAACTATGGAGGGCTACATAGGCCTCAAAAATATAATTTTTTAAGGAATAATAACAAACTAATTTTTTAAATTTTCAAACACAAAATATATTCAACATAAAGTATATAACACAAAATCTTCAAACACAAAATCTTTAAATTTTCCGTCTTCAATCTTATTGGCTAAATCTTACTCTCTCTATATTTTTATTACGTACTTTTTAGTATGCCCAAGTACCTTTTCACCATGTGAATAACTAACAAGCTCAAAAAGAAATGCCTAATTGCTTGGGGGTGGCACTTTTTAGGCCTTCTAGAGGCTGATTCGAGCCCCAAATACACCCATTTGTAAATGCCCTTTGGCTGGAGATTATTTTGTTCAATTTCAAGGTTAATATTGACCAAATTCCCTTTGATTGGAGATGGTCTAATTAACATCCTAAACACACAATATCACTACAAGTATAGCACAGATGTCTTTGGTATCCACTAGTGTAAATGTTTTAAATTGACGATCGAATTAATTCATTGTGTTCATATAGGGTTAAAGAGTGGAGCTGTAAAAAAACATCAAAATCGGAGTTACAATAACTGTTAAATCGTGATTTTTTCGATTATTGCCATCGAAAAGGTTTGTCCCGTTACTTGATATCTGGATGTTTGTTTTTTGCGATTTTTGGTGTACACGATCTCGAAGCATATACAAACAACTTTGACGGTTGGATCGTTAAAACTAGTTTCGTACAATGCGTATCACATCAAAACATTAGATTCACTAACATTTGGAGTTTATTTATACTTTCATCAAGTATAACATAAGATTTTGAGGTATCCACTTGTGTAAACATTTTAAATTGACGATCAAATTTGTTTATTATATTCATATAGGATCAAGGAGTGTAGCTGTAAAAAATCATCAAAATTGGAGTTAAAATAACCGTTAAATCGTGCTATTTCGTTTATAATCGTCGAAAAATTTTGTCCCGTTACTTGATCTCTGCATGTTTGTTTTTTGCGATTTTTGGCTGATGCGATCTCGAAGCATATACAAACAAGTTTGACGATTGGATCTTTGAAACTAGTTTCATACGATTCTTTTCTTATGAAGTTCAACGGTATATATATTTACTAAGTAGATTTTAATTTATTTATTTATTTCGTACTTATAATACTTAAGAAATTGACTGTATATATGAAAAAAAAAATTATTGTGGGTTTTTGTTAGAAAAATATATTATTGTGGGGTTTATGTTTTAAAAAAAAATTGAATTTGAAAGGAGAAAAGTCACATTTTCGGTAATTTTTATAATAACTTTTTTTTTCCAATTAAATACTTTGCGTGACGCCTTAGTACAATCGTCGTGCAAAACAACTTTGCGCGACGTCGAATTAAACACCTACGTCGCGCAAGGTGTGATAATTTTGGCGGTATCATGGTGAAAAATAGGCGTTTTTTTTCAATTTTTCCAAAATTTTCCACTTTGCCCTCTTTATCTCCCTCAATTTGAACCCAAACGACAACCCTTAATTCTTTATCTCCCTCTTCTTCTTCTATTCGAACCCTCCTCCTTCTATTCAAACCTAACCCAGCTAAACCCTCCTCTTTCTATTCGAACATAACCCAGAAATCTTGAACCATCCCTCTTTATCTCCCTCTTTCCTCTTCACAAATCTTGAACCCAGAATCCCGTCCCCTTTCTTTTCCTGTAGACCCCAGATCTCTTTCTCTCCTCTTCACAAATCTTAAACCCCAAATCTTTCCTCTTCACAATCTTGAACCCAAACCTGTCTTTCCTCTTAACAAATCTTGAACCCAAACGACAGACCTTCACGCAAATCTCGAAGCCGACGCGAATCAAGTCCCAAAATCAAGGTAAGGGTTTCTGATTTTCGATGGGTTTTTGTTATTTAGGGTTTAGGCTCAAATTGCAAGTTGATTTTTGAGTATTTTGTTGATGTATGTGTGTTTTGTGTATGAACATGAAATTGGCTTTTATTAATTTGATTTTAATTAAGGATGCATATGCCGTGTTAATTAAGGACCTTTTTAACAGGCCGGCGGCTGATGAACTTAAAATGCCTTCAGTGACAAGTACATGGATATAGCTTCATTAGGTACATGTTTATAGTTTTATCATATTCTGTTTCACTTTCATAGAACCAAAGATCAAGATGATGTTGACAGATAGTAGGATCTTCTGACGAGTGTCCCTTTGGTTTTGGAATTGCTTGCCATCCGTTTTCTTTTTCTTTTTCAGACGATACCTTGACTGCATAAGCGGCAACAACTTCACTGGTGTTTTTCCTTGATGGTTTTTACCTTATTAAGTGTTCTGTGTCTGTGGTATAGAACTCTCACTGTTTTCGATCAGGGTTTTGCTTACTTTCTTGCTTTTTATCTTCATAATTTCAGAAAAAAAGACTAATTATTTGGAAAAATTAGAGGCAGTCACCTCATACAGAATTTTGATTCCTTTAATGACTTATTTGGAAAATTTTCAGAACTAAAATGTATAAACTTTTGGTTCAGGGCTGAAAAGTTTCTAACAATGTTATAAAATCCAACTAAGACCAACCATGTGATACCTTGGCTTTTCCTATATAAATGGAGTATCCACCTACATGCACAGGGTGACCTAATTTATTAAGTTTTGGTCAGTTATATAAAGTCAATAACATTTATAAGGAAATATGGCTAATAACGTAGCCATATCATAATAAGCCTCATGGTCAAAATTTTCTCCAATGTTTTGTAATGATATATATATTGCGTAGAAGTGTTATGTGTTCTATAATGATATACATATTGCGTAGAAGTGTAAGTTGTTATGTATTTATGTAGTTGTGACAAGATTGTGGCTTGTTGATGGTGTTATGTGTTCTGTAAGTTGGTTAACCCATGTTGCGTAGAAGTAAAAGCTTGAAACTTTTAAAATGTCGAACTATCATGTGTGTTTTCTCTTCATAACTGTTTGTACATTTAAACTGAAATCATTGATGTGCATAGTTGTATATTGTGTTCATCGAAACTAATGGTGCTTTCTACCTTCATTTGGGGAAATAAGGTTAGTTTAGTTGATTAAACGCCATTGAGATTGAAAGTAATGGTGGTTTCTACTTTTATTTGGGGAAAATAAGGTAATTTATATTAATTTGAACATTATTGAGAATAAATTGTTTGAAAAAGTTTAGTGGAATTAGGATTTTTTTTTTTTCCTTTTAGGTTGGGGGGGGGGGGGGGTGAACACATGTTTTTCCATTCTCTATCTAGTGGGGAGGTGTAAGGAGGACATGATTAAGTATGAAGAGAGTTGAATAATATCATTCATAAGTTCTGGATTAAACGCCATTTAGATGACTTGATGTAGCTCTCATACTTGAACTTCAAAGTGATGAAGTCCAACATGTGTTTCTGTAAATTTGGTTTTCTTGTGTCTTTACTTCATGGCGCAAGAATGTATTCACTTTTATTAGTCCAAGTGGTGATTAGTTTCAAATGCAAGAAAGGATTAGTTTCTAATGTTATATTTTTATGGTTCAAAAAGTGTATAGATGTCGCAGTTGATCACTCGTCGTCGGAGTGTGACCAATGCGCCTCCTGCATTATCAACATCTACTGCTCCACCCATGAGTGCTCCATTGATTCAAGAGCCTACACCCCTTGCTGAGGCTACTTCTACGGTGTCTCAAGTGCCCGTCTCATTGACGTCATCAGTGTCGGTTCAACCGCTCAGTGCACGACGGCCTCACCTGCGCCGCCGCGAGCCAGAGCCTTCTGATCACACTTCCTCGGCATCCAGAGTCGAGGGTGAGGCCTCCCAGCCAGGTACCTTTTTTCTAATTCTCACTACGTTGCATTTTTTTTTTCATTTTAAAATTATTATTTTTATGATGGTGAAAATATGTTGGATTGTAAAAATGTGTTGCAAGTTGTGAATTACTGTTATTTTATTATTTTAAGATTTTGGAAAATGCTATACTATTAGGGGAGGTTGTGTCGAATTTTTTGTACAAATTTAAGCTTAAGGTTTTCACTATTTAAGTATTTTTGGCCAGCTAAAAAAAACACCAGGGGGCCTATTCGAATGTTGAAGCAGAAACAAAACGTACATCAGACCGCCTCCAAGATCAAGATTGTGTATGACCTGCGACATCGTGGAGCGGCACAGCAGCATAGCTTCATCGCTAGTAGCTGTGGTGTTGTTATTCGAGACAATTGTCCTTTTCAGTGGGAGTCTTGGGCAGAAATTCCCGAGGACACAAAGGAACTGGTGCGACATGAGTTGTCGGTTAGTATATTAATTTTTAGCCCTTATCATTTTGTTTAATTTTGTTTACAAATATTAAAAACCAAAATATATTATCTTTAATATTATTAAATTTCTTACTATTATTTTATTATTTTTCATATTCGTAGTTCATTTATGATCTTGATGACATATCCCTCGAGGCAATGGCCTACTTAGAGAGGACCTTATCAATTCGGTACAAACATTGGAAGAACAATTTTCACAATTATTTTAAGAAATGGGATAATCTGGAGATTGCTCGCTTACATGTTCCAAGCGAGTTGAAGGACCGGCCAGAGGATTGGGAGTGGCTCTGCAAGCATTTTATGGACCCAAATTTTGTGGTATGTACATAATATTTTAATAACAATTTATTATTGTTTTAGTTATTTTTTAAAGCTTTTTTTATTAATTTATTTCAATAGTCGCACTAACATGTATATTGTGTGTTTAACAGAAGAAATCTGTTGCTGGCCAGAAAGCTCCGGAGTCAAAGATACTTCTCCACCATTCTGGTTCGAAGCCCTTTTCGTATAGGCTTGAGGAACGACGTCAGGTAAAACTATATTAACCTTGAAATTTTATACAATTTATTTATTATTATTGATTAATAAAATTTTCTTAATGTTTTTTTTTCTTCAGGAGGGTTCTAAGTTCCCAGAGATCGACATGTTCAAGGACGTTTACGTTCGCCCTGGTAATGAAACCGCTGAGCAGTTTTATGTAAGTATATGGAGCCTTTCCTTTCATGAAGCCCAAAAATGTCTGTTTAAATGCAACAGGTATTAGGAACAAATAGAAACCATAAACAAGACAAAATCAGTAAGAAAAGGGTACAAACTCGGTTACAAATTAGTTTGTGAGCCAAAGACTGTCGATGTTCATATGTGCTGGAGAGAATAAAAAGATTATGAAGATCATTCCATAATGAATATGCCAATAAGATTCTTACCTTCAATGCCCAGGAAAAGGACTGCATATTTTCATCCCGCAGAAGCGCACACCCAAAGAAACAAGTCATTCCATGATTATCCACTCCAAGCCAAATGCCTAACAGCATATCATAGGCGTCCAACCGATGAGTTGTGTCAAAAACCACTGAGTCTCCAAATTCCTCGTACAAGTGAACTGATGAAGAATAAGACCATGCAATATGTTCCAGTCTGTTGTGACCATCTATTTTAAATTCATACTTGAAATTAGGGCTTTCATCTTTCATCTTTTTGCACATTGCTATAAGATCAATTGCATCATTATCTCTATTAACATTTCTAAAAGACTGTAGTAGGTTTCTCACGTCTATCTCAGTAAATGGCAAGCAACCTAGTTTAACATACTATGGTGGAAAAGAGCACTGCTGTTCTCCAAGAAGCAGCATCGCTGCTTACCCCAGAGACTTCGATCGAGGAGGTCATGGTACTAGAGGATGTAGGTTTTCAGATCATGACTGAAATCCTAGATCAGAACCTTGGTCGTCGTCATGGCCAAGTTGTTCGGGGTATGGGGAAATCACGAGTTCGTCAGACGGGTGTCTCTTCTTCCAGATCGAACACAGCAGAGGTTGATGCATTGATGGAGGAAGTGACAACCTTAAGGGGTAAGCTTGCGATGCAGGAAGAGCATATGAGGGAGCAGATGAGGGCCCAGGGCGAGCAGATGAGGGCCCAGAGCGATCAGATGAGGGAGCAGATGAGGGCCCAGGACAATCAGATGAAAGCGCAGCTGAGGGCCCAGAACGAGGAGGTGAGGACCTATGCTGAGACGGTGAGAGACCTTGTACGAGCCATACAGATGGCTGGCCTACAAGTCTCGCTACGAGTACCTTATCTTGATCCACCTTCGACCTCAGAGCCACCTCACCCTCCCGATACTCAGTAGCTTGATGTTTTATACCTAGTTCACTTGTAGTTTTTTCTTTTTTTGTTTGGACATCTTGTATGTACATTTTTATATATTTTATAATTAAATACTTTTGCTTGGTTAATTAATTATTCTTTACAATTTAATTGTAATATATTTATCAAAATTTTTTTTAAAAAAAAATAGTTTTGAATAAAACATAAAAAAAAAGGGGTTTGCGCGACGTAGGTCGCGTCACGCAAGGCAACTTTGCACGACGTAGCCCCTGAGTTGCGCAAAGATCCTTTGCTCGACGTAGGTCATGCGTCGCGCAAGGCCACTTTGCTCGACGTAGGTATTGCGTCACGCAAGGCCACTTTGCACGACGTAGGTCCTATGTCGCGCAAAGGCTCTTTGCTTGACGTAGACCATGCGTCATGCGAGGACACTTTGCATGATGTAGGTCCTGCCTCGCGCAAGGCCACTTTGCAAGACATAGGTCCTATGTCGCGCAAAAACTCTTTGCTCGACGTAGGTCATGCGTCACGCAAGGACACTTTGCTCGACGTAGGTTCTGTGTCGCGCAAAGTGGCCTTGCTCGACGTAGGCCATACGTCGCGCAAAGCGTCTTTGCGCGACGCAGGTTATATCTTCGTCGCGCAAACTCTACTGTCACCGCCTTGGCGCGACGGTTTTTGCGTGACAAAGGTTGCGTTGCACAAACCCTTAGGCAACGATTTTTGACTTTGCACGACGAAGGTACCTACGTCACGCAAAGTGTTTTTTCTACTAGTATATAATATATGTTGTAGTTGTCCGCCAAAAGCCAAGAAAATTACATCTCTAGTGTAGGCTATAAATTGAACATTTATTGTTACGGACTTAAACTTAGATTTAGTTTCTGGGCAAGTATAATAGAAAAGGCGTTAATTTTGTTTCTAAATTCTAAAAAAAATTGAAATCAAATGAAAAGAAACTTGCATAAATTGATTCATACATTAGTTGGAGGATTCAAAACTTCAAAATTATCATCCCTTGGTCAAGAAGAGCATATTTTTCTCTATGAGACCGTTTTAAAGGTTTAGCTAAAATGAATGTATGATAAATATTGTATGATCGTAAGGTTTGATATGATTGCAGAGTTTGATTATTGAGTGGGTTTATTAATAAAATTTAATTTAATTGTTAATTTCATTTTGTATTTGATGGTAATTATGCAATAAGGTAGAAAAGATAATTCACATTTAAAATTTACGTTGGGTGTATAAATAGGTTATATGGGTTTAAATAAAATTTTCCAACTCTTATTAATACACAACCAAAAATGAATCATGGTTGTGATGAAATATTTTACGAAAGTTAGGTGGACAAGTTCTCTCATAGCACGAGTACACTATCAACATTTTGGATCAATAATATGATTGTATGTCTCGATATCGTGGTATCACTATCCAAAACATCAGTGTTGGTGTGTCCGGTTGGTCACATAGTGACCACAGAAAGATAAAAACCACCCCAAGGTGACATAATTTGCTCAACAAGTTAGGTAAACTGTTGAACTCTCATGGAGGAAAGCCACCAGACGAAGCGGTAGACAGCAGTTTCATTCCTCAGGGGTGACCCAAACATCTCTACAATCATTAGAAAATGAACATTATTTTAAATCTTACACGATTCTTCGGGTAAAACTTTAACTTTACCTGAGCTAAATAAACAAAAAAATAAAATATAAACAAAGCTTTAGCTTTAGTGATATATCAAATTTGGGAGGATGAATTTTGGAGACTTCAGAAAAGGAGTAGGATTGCTTCCCTGCAATTCACTTCTTTATGAAAAAAAAAGAGTATTCAACCCCTATCCTATAAAGCTTCCTTTCTTTTCTTTCATTTTCCTCATTGTTTTTTTATTGGATGAATAATTATTAGACTAGAAAAATGTAAGGTTAGGACACTTACGTTAGGTTAAATCGTCTTTTTGTGTATGAGTGATTGTGAGTTATTGATGCATACTAAGTTCATATGCACATATAAACAACTTTCAACCACCCATGATAATGCACACGAATAAATAACTCATAGTCGCTAATGCATGCAAATTAGCCTTGCATTTTTCACCATTTACATTACATGTAATTATTTGGAGCACTGGAAAGGGAACAAATTCGTGAGCTCCCTCTTTGTGACGCTGCATGCTTAAGCTTTCCAATTGGAAGGGGGAAAAGAAAAAGGCATATAAAACCAATAGAAAATAAAGTCATGAGAATAAGCTTGATGGGATGGTAAAGAAAATGAAACTTTAACGAAAAGTTTCTGGTATTGTTTATTTTAAAGAAAAACCATATTTTTACACTAAAAGGTCAATCTTGATACTATTTACTTTACCCTTTATTTTGGTATTTATCGTTAAAACTCAAAATTTTCAAACATTTTTTATTAGTTTTTCTTAAAGAAAAAGGCATATAAACCAATAGTAAAAAGGCATATACTAAAGGAAAAAAAATTGAACTTAACTTTATAATGGGTTAGTAATAATATGATTATTCATCTTTGGCGATAATCGAATCTAAGACCTTTCATTTAGTGGTGAATTAAAGTTATATAGTTAGGATCAAATTAATTTTATAAGTTTAGGGAAGTTATTACTTAATGGAGGTGTAGTTAAAAAATATTATTTATTGACTTAATTATCCTAAATGAATATTGTATTTTCTAAATAGAATTCCTTAGGCGCAAGTATATTTTATCATTTCATACTCATTGACTATTATAATTATGTGGAGGCGTGTTTCGTTAAGATAAAACAAAAAAAATTATAACTTTACTGCAATATAAAGTTTATTTCAATACATAACTAGCCTGAGTTGAGATCAAATTTTTTTTTTTATAACTTTAAGGTTCGTTGTTGTGACATCCCACATCGCCCAGGGAAGTGATCCTTAAATGTATTTCCCATCCCTACCTAGCACGAGGCATTTTGGGAGCTCACTGGCTTTGGGTTCCATAGGAACTCCGAAGTTAAGCGAGTAGCGCGCGAGAGCATTCCCAGGATGGGTGACCCATTGGGAGGTTCTCGTGTGAGTTCCCAAAAACAAAACCGTGAGGGAATGGTAAGCCCAAAGCGGACAATATCGTGCTACGGTAGTGGAGTCGGGCCCGGGAAGTGGTTCGGCCCGGGCCGGGATGTGACATTGGTATCAGAGCCTATCCCTGGCCGGAAATGTGCCGACGAGGACGTCGGACCCCTAAGGGGGGTGGATTGTCGCCCAGGGAAGTGATCCTTAAATGTATTTCCCATCCCTACCTAGCACGAGGCCTTTTGGGAGCTCACTGGCTTTGGGTTCCATAGGAACTCCGAAGTTAAGCGAGTAGCGCGCGAAAGCATTCCCAGGATGGGTGACCCATCGGGAAGTTCTCGTGTGAGTTCCCAAAAACAAAACCGTGAGGGAATGGTAAGCCCAAAGCGGACAATATCGTGCTACGCTAGTGGAGTCGGGCCCGGGAAGTGGTTCGGCCCGGGCCGGGATGTGACAGTTGTTCTATTATAGACTATTTTAGTCTTTCTGTGAAAAATCTTCGTTGAATTGAGAAAACTACTATTTCAAGGGGAGGAGATTGATTTGATAAAAATATCCTTAATTTAACAGAGGTTTCTCATATAATGATCAAAATGATTGATGGTAGACAATCTCAGTGATCACTTATATCAATTTAAGATCTCTGATATCAAAATGAAGAGTTATGGTAATTTCAAAAACTATTTTTGATAAAATCAAAAAATCAAAAAAAAAAACCATAATTTTTTAGATAATAAAACGGTAAAAACATATGTGGAATATAACTTGGTCAAAGATGGCAGACAAGCTGAATAATGATAAGGCAAATTCTAAATTTTTTATTTGTAAAATTATTTATAAACATGAATAATGCGCTCAACGATCACTCTAAGAGTTGTAATTTACAGACACAACATGCCAATATCCCCAATAGTCCAAGCCAAGACATTTTTATATTTCCCTCCACCCAATATTATTTTGTTACAAAGTACCAAAAAATAGGGTGAGCATAAAAACTACCAAACTCGAAAACCGAATCGAACCGTGATAAAAAAAATCATAAAAAACTACGTTGACCAAAAAAGTTAAAACCGGAACAAAAATCGAACTGAACTATTTCAAACGGTTCCGGTTTCGATTTGGAAATATTAAGAACCGGAGGAACTAGACCTAACTGCTTTTAATATAAATTATTGTTTTATTATTTTTTTTTATATAAATAAGATATTTTTCCAAGAAGACCATGTGCATAAGCCCAATATTTTTCTTCACTTCTCTTCCCCTCCTTTGTTGTTTAATCACTTTTCTCCATTATTTTTCAGTATATTATCCATTATATACATTTTAGTTTTAGTTTAAGATCTACACTTTGGTCTTGATATGTGTCATTCTATCTTTTAATTTATATGTATACACACACTTTCTATCTTTCGGTCACAAATATTGTAGATCTAGTAGTGGAAACTCAAATTTACATGAATTTGTGGTTGAAATATGTGTATAGTATTAGAAGTAGAAAATTAGAGAAAACATATATGTAATTTTGGTTAGAACAGTAAATCGGCATAAACTGAACCGAAACCGGCGTGAACTGAACCGTATGGTTTTAGTAATAAATTTAAACGAAACCGTACCGAACATAACTGTTGAAATTTTTCTGTTGTGGTTCCATTTTAAGGGTGAACCTGGACCGAACCGGAACATGCCCACCCCTACCAAAAGATTTAACATTTCCCTCACCAACTTTGTCCATGTACTTGACGCGTTACACATGACGGATACCAGACCGAGGACCTCCTCAACGACTCCGTTAAAACAGACTTCAAGTAGGCCCGACTGGTGCGAAAGACCCAGTCAGCTTCGGACGGATAGCCTTTGGAAAATCAAAATGTGGCGGGCTCCCCACGCGGCAAGTAGCGAAGGCGGGTGGAAACGTCATTTCCCTCCGGTCCTTGTCTATAAAAGCCTCATTTCTCCACAACACACATAAAACGGATTTGCAGAAAAAATATTTCAGAGCTATAAAACCTCCTCCCCCCACCCATGTGAGGAAGAAGAGGAGGCCATAAAAAATTTCAAAAAACAAAAAAAATATAGAATTTTTTTATATTTTTGGTATTTTTAGGTGATTTTTTGGCTTTTAGGGTTTGATATTATGGGGACTGAGATCTTACGGCCTCAGGATTGTCTCATCGAAAGGATCAGAGTCCGTCCGGCGTCATTTTCGCGCCGGAAGAGCTACTACTATGGGAGCCCCATCGCTAACCAGAATTATGTTTCTAACCCTAGATCTAGAAAGGCGGCAGTGCGATCCGAATCCAGGAGGATCCAGGTGCAGCCGGCGGATGCGGCGCCGGTTGCGAAGACGTCCAGCTCCCACGACGACCTTCGGAGCTTCAAGATGGAGAAAGTCACGATCTTGCGGCGAGGAGAGTCGCTGGACTCGAAGATGAATGAAAAGGGTGGTTTGGCCGGGACCGGGACCGGGACTGCGAGGCTCCGGCCCGGGCCGGAAACGGTGCAGAAGCAGGTTCGGATCGTGGATCTGAGGTCTCCGGTGGGCGGTAAGACCGACATGTACGCCGGATCGGCGTTCGCGGTGTCGCCGGAGCCGAGCTCGCTCCCGTTGCCGTCGTTTTCGAGGAAGAAGCAGGTGTCGAAGGTCGTCGACGACGACTCAGCGACTCGAGACCTGAGGCGGTTGCTCCGGCTCGATTGAAAATGGAAAACCCGGATCCGAGGACCCCAAGAAGAGGACCCTGAATGGATCCGATCTGATACGGTTCTGTCCCTTGTTGTCTGCTCGGTTTCGAGGTCGAATCGCTCCGTGAATTTTTTAACGGCGGTTGATCTGGGATTCCGGGAAAATACGGGGGCGAATTAGTAAGTTAACTACTGTTTGCGGGTACTTGGTAGCTTATGACCGTTTTGTCGGAAGGGAAATATTGTGGGGTTGTTATGGTAAATTAAATGTTAGAATGGGGTGAAAATGGAAGATAAAAGAAGACAAATTGGGAAATTTGGGGGTTGATTTGTAATATGTGGGGTAAATTAGTAGTGGAGTTTAATTATGTGATTTGTGGGTGGGCTCTGTTGGGAAATTGAGAGGTGGGTTTTCATGTATGATAATGTATTATTGTAAAGGAAGTTAAGATTTGGGCAGAAGATTACTCTTAATTTTATGCTTTTTTGTATTTTTAGTTTTATTTCCACTTAGCTGTGAGATTTGTAATTTGAAGGGAAAAGATTTTTATTAATTTCATCTATTAAATAATTAAAGAGTGAAGTGTCGATTTAGTTTCTGAATTATCAGCTTAGTAAAAATTAGTCTGTGAATTATATTTTTTCGTAAAATAAGTCTCTAAATTCATTAAAATTGCTAATTTCATTCATACTATTATATTTAAAACTACTTTATCTAATTTTTATCAACTTAAGTTATGTTACACACTTTAAAATGTAAATACCGTTCTTTTCTCGTCTATAAGTTCTTAACATTTCATATAGATTGCGAATCTAACGTTTAATTTAGCCTTCAAAGTTAAATTCATACATTATTTCTTTATGTAAAATTTCCAATTTACCCTCCACTGTGTATCACATGCGTATAACGTGACTTAAATTGACGATAAATTGAATATAGTATCTTTAAATATAATATGATGGCAAATTTTTGTAATTTAAAGACTGATTTTTCTGGAAAAAAAAACGAAAAAAGTTTAAGAATCTGAAATTTCACTTAGGTGTTAATTCATAGATCAAATTGGCAGTTCACCCATAATTAAATTATACACACATAAAAAAAAAAAAAATTATGAGTAGTAATGGACACGTTCATAATGGGTGGAAAATGGATTTATTTTGAGAGAGTGCTCAAAATAATGAAGATTTAATATCTATAAAGTAAAATTTGTACGTACTTTAATCAGCCATTGAAATCATTGTAGGAAATATAATAATAAGACCACTCAAGTATGTATCGGAAAGCTCGCGTCAATAAGGCCACACACTTTTGTTCAACAGGATGTGATATCTACAATTTTTTTTTTTATTTCTCACACACTCTTTATTAATATATATCTTTTGATATTTTTGAATTCATTTGATTCGATGACCTGAAATTAAAAAAATATGTGAGAAGTAAAAAAGAGTGTGGATAGCACACCCATGTTCAAGGAGAGAGGACTATGATGGCGGCCAATTCGTTCTATGGAAGGTTCTCACATTCATGAGAGTCATGAATGAGATATGATAAACACAGTTATTTTAGTCTCTCACATATCTTGTTTTATCATGTCACTTGTTTTCGTTTGGTTAATTCAATTTGAAGATGTGTCAAAAGCTAAAGAGTGTAAAAATCACATCTCGTCATGAATATGATATAAAAATAAAAATCAAACTAAAATACCTGGAAGTCAATATCTTTTTATTTAAGGATGGAAGATTAGATTCCATTAACTTCTTTGATAGTGGGTGAATGATCTTAACATTTTAAAATGGTATTTAAACAGTTCAAGTCCAGATAATTATCCAATCTTTAGGAGTGATTTCAAAATGGTCTTAACATTTTAAAACATTTCAAATAGCTACCTAACGTTTTGAAAATTGGACATTTGTTAGGTTCATTAATGTTAAGTGATGAAGTGGACAATTATTAAAGCGGGTTTACTCTCAAGTCGTCTATGGAACTTTGAATTTCCAAATCAACGCCATTTAGCTAAGCAAATTTTATAACTTAAATTTGTTGAAAACAATCGGTTTGGAAAATTAGAGCTTCGAGACAATAATTAATAAAGACCAACTTTAGCATTTGTCAACTACATCATTTAATGATAGAAAAGTCATCATTTAATGTTGATAAAATCATCACTCAACGCAGGACGTCAAGTCACAAGGACGGGCTTGGATCGTAGAGAAGAGAGACCAAAAAGTAAACAACACAACGCAAAGGTGCACGTTGAATGCAGCTTAAATATCTTTAGAATCAGTGAAGAGGGTTTTCAGAGTTTAAATAAAACAATTACTGGGATCCAAGAAAAAGAAAACACAGATGAAATGTCATGGCGGTGGCAAGGTTACTCAGCCAGTCATTAGATTAGATTAACATACAACAAGAATTTTGCGCCGAAAGAGAGAAGTACGAAAAAGAAAAAAGAACAAAAATGTCAAGTTCGACAATGGAACAAAGAAGGAAGGATCGGGTCGGGTTGGGTCGGGTCGACTGTCTCGATTTTTTTTCTCAATTTGGAACGGAGGGGAAGGCGGCAATGCGAGCAACATCTCCAAGCATCAGAATCTGAAGTCAGGCTCCACCGGCATTGCCCAAGAAAACTTCGCGAGGAGGGACTTGTTGAAGATCTGTATCATTGGGAAAATGTCAAGTCAAAATGTCTTATCAAAATGTAAAGTAATCTATTCATCGGCTGAATTACTGTGGATAATAACATTCGTTTCAAGAACAAACTCACGAGAAGACCTTACCTTCTCGATTGGAACTTCATGCCGCTTGCACCAAGCAACGGTGATCCTGGGGTCAAGATAGTTGATTTTCGACGTTCCCAAGGCCACTGTTTTCAGATCCTCTTTAGTTCTCATATCCAGTTCCATTTTTTCAATCTTTGCATTTGTTTGAGCTATCTTCCTCTCCAACCTGTGTCAATTCATAAATTACTACGAAGGGCAATATCCGGAGATGATGGAAACTTGGTCCAAATAAGCAAACAAGTAAACTTACGCTTCCGGGGTCAAATTTTTCTTTTGCTTTCCATCAGCATCTTTCAGTGGGGGCTTTCCTTTTTTGGCCCTGTCCAAATCTATTTTCAGATCTTTCAGGATGCCCTACAACCAGAAAAGAGAATTAGTTCCACGGCAAGGAATAGACATGTATTTCAAGACCATCAGTCTACAAACCCACTCAGACAAAAGAGGTTTCTGGTCTCAACTTCTCCTCTCATACTTTTTAGCAACGTGATAGAGAAAGGGTGGTTGGTCTAACACTAACTCCCAGATCATTAACCAAGACTTTTTCCCAAGGCGCAAGTTACACCATCACCTTACTTTTTACTTTCACTTTACAAATGCCGCCATCTAACATTTCAGTTAAGTTCCAGATAAGGTCATTACCTGAAGGTCATCAATCTTTTCTGTTAACTTGGACATTTGTGCACTGTGAGTCTTTGAGACAGTCCGCTGATGATTACAAATGATGGCAACCTGCAATGAAATGCCAAATATTGTAGATGCCACTGAGTCAAAGGGAACAGTACTATTAACTCGGTACAAATTCTCAAAGGATTAACTGCTACACCTCTTTGTTTGCATGCTGATAAACAACGAGTTTCTCTGAAAGATCCCCGTCTTTGGTTTTCTTGTTCAACTGCCATCCGGCAAAGGAAAGGAAAAATACAAAGAATCATTGTCAGGAAACTGAAAAAGGGAGAGGGGCGGGATAACAAGAAAAAGGAACCGCACAAGAATAACTTAACCAGAAATTGGTAGAAGTCAAAAGCAAAGAAATTCCTTAATATCCCTGTTAATGCTGTATAACATACAAATGAGGTCCACAATCTAAGTAACTAGGATTCAGGATACGACGAAGAAGGTGCCTCATCTTGACGGTACTGAATATTTCACAATAACAGTGTCATCAGATATATAAATGATTTTCAGCCAACAAATCATCACAATACCCCCTTTACTCTTTATATGCCTTGTGGAATCATGTAAAACTATTTTTTTTTTTAGTGACGCTTTAAAAAAGTCAAATCAAACTCCCAAAATGCTTATGCAATGAAATAAGTTTAGGAAGGTTCCCTCAGCTTTTACCAAAACACAATTTGCATACCGCACCCAATTCATGAAATTTTGTATATCACTCTGTTTCAATAATGCATGCATGTAGATCAACTTTTATTTGCTTTGACAACAAACAGAAGTGAATTTTCTAAAATTTCCCCAAACCATATGCCATCAAGTATAATATCATCTCTGCATTACAGGTTGTATATGTAAGAACAGTAATTTTTCTAATCTGCACGAAATCTCAGATGATTAGGATTTTCTCGCATCCTGAGGTGAGAGACTCAGAATTTTCTTCTGAATCACAAAAAGCTTAATTTTCATATTATAGAGGATTTAAAATAAATAAGAGAAATACAAGGTTCAAAGACGTTGAAGGCAAGCATCAACTTACTATGTCATCCAAAGTGATAGATGCATTGTAGGTACGGAACACTTTTGCTGTAAGGCCATCCATCACATTCTTTAGATGAGCATTCAATCTACTGGTATCCAACATGTCAAAGAGATCGTGACTGCCACGTTTCCCTGAAGCAAATCAAAAAAGAAAGTTGAGCGCATTGACGGACTTCAAACAGCAAAAAAAAAAAAAAAAAAAAAAAAACAAAAAAGAAAACGCAATAACAAAATCAGAAAGCCACCTACTCACCAGACTGGAACTGTATAATTGCCTTGTAAACAGGAATCTCAACTTCAACAGTATTTTCATATCTGATTGAGTCTTTACCAAGGAAGTTAAACTGAAATTATAAAAAAAGATTGACCGGTTATTTACTAGTGGTAAACACACTGAAAACTACCATAAAATGATTTTAAATTTCTAAATAAGCATTGCCATTACCTCCAACGAGTTAGGGGGAATTGCTTTTACATTCTCTACTTTTAAAGTGCAGCAACCAACAGTATCGGCTTCATCATCATCCTGTAGGAGAACGACCATTAAAATTCAAGCATACAAAAATTCTGTCCACTTTTTTGTGGACAAATGGTTTGAAACTATGATTCTCATGCTTGCTCTAACTAAAGAGATCCTATTACTGTACATATCACTCTGTTAATACCGAAATGTAAATGTCCATGCCCTCGCTAATGTTTGCTCACTTGTCCGTGTAAACAACCTTGTTCAGTAAAAACAGCATAACAAAGTAAGGCCAAAAGCCTCTCTATGTACAGCTGAAGTAAGTTCACACACTATACCTTCTCATTACCCGCCCTGAGAGCAAGTTTATCAATGAGATATGTAGCAACAGCTATCTGCCGCTTAGTTACATCTTTACTAGTAAAATCCTTGGTGTATGAAGCCCTGATTTTTCCTATATGGTCCTGCACTCAAAATTAGCAAGGGTTCGTCAATTCGATGACAAGCATTTACTCTGTTATCCAAAAATAAAGTAAACTACTAAAAGCTCATGGGCATATCTCCATCTAAGCACCTTCAATCTCCGTGCTTTTTCGTATTTCTGCATGTCACTTAAACCCTTCAAGTTACTACTAGGTGCCAGAAACACGTATTTGAATTCCCTTTGATTAATTGGATCGTTCCAGAAAGCTAACCATGTGACTGTATTGTCATGCCTTACTTCTTTCCAGCTGTAACACGTGTTAATTTAAATAAAAATTGGTTAATGGAAAGCACCCAAAAAAATTATAGTTAGAAAACATCATCCTTTTGAACATCTGAAATTGGAGATCATGAAGGACAAACCTTTCACCAGGGATGGGACACTCTGGAATTGGGGCATTCTTTCCTATATTAATTGTAACATCACTTGGACGAATCCGTCTTTTCAGCTTTCCCGACTGATACCACACACAGCAAGCATTAACAGCAACATATGCAAAGAAATTTCAAAAATCAGTGTAAACAATTGAACAGATAGTCACCACATATCAAACTATCTTGTCGTGGACAACTCTGAAATACGTATCACAAAGAAAATAATATCAAACCTTTGGATGCTCTCCACGACCTCGGAATAACCCAGGTGGTTCAACTCTGAAGTTTCCAACCTGTATTAATATTGCAACCCCATGAATCACTCAGGTGAACATTTTGGGTAATGATAAAAGGCAAAGAACAGAGATATGCTACTCTCTTCTAATTACAATGACACATAATATCTACCATGTTCACAACCACCAGAGGGGTACCATATATTTTGTAGCTATAATACAGATGGTTTAACCAGATTGAAACCTAGGTTACAGGGGAAAAACAAGCAATGCTAGAGATAACCTTTTCTTGGTTACCATCAACGCGAGCCCACATATATTTCTCCTCTTGTTTTAGTTTCTCCTCCTTCAAGGCCTTCTTCTCCTGCATCAACAGAAATACCTTAACAAGTTTGAAAAAGGAGGCATAGGGAAAATCTTCTGCAGAGCACATAACATAAGATGACCTATGAATTTTTACTTAAATATACGAACCATTGGCATTATATATGAAGCTGTGGACGACAATAGATGTACAATATAAAGGATGGTCAAGTGATACTTAAAGAATCTTTCATATGGAAACTACTGAGTATCAGGAAAGGAAAGCACTGGTAATTCTCATTATCTCATCCTGACTTATCATAATATTGTGGCTCTTTATGACAACAGACTTTAAGCCCATCGCAAACATGCTTGGAAAAGAAGCAATTGAACAAAAACTGTCAATCCTAACTTGTGAATTGTGATATAGATTATCATATCATCTATCAATAAACTTGTAACTAGTTAATTTACATGGGGTTGAAAATCCCTACTGCTACTTAAAAATTCCTTGATGGCATCTTTATTAAGGAAGCTTTCAGGAAGCGGCTGGGAGTTTTAACTCCATGGCATGCCTTGTCTCGTCCTCATCTACAAGTCCTAATATGCCAGAACTATATTGTTAATTAAAACAAAAACCGAGCGCTGAATACAGCTGTGAAGTCTGTCAAAACAACTTACCCTCAGCTCCACATTGTTGCTTATTACAAAAACTAGCTCCAACAGGTTGAAAAATAAATCCAACAGTAAAACCAATAAAAGAATACAAAATAATGTTTTGGTTTGTAATAAACTCAAAAGGTTAACTTTATGTAATTAAACTATAGAGTCACCAACTTACTTCTGTACTCATTTGTTTCTTCTTTTCCTTTTCATTCTGATACCAGTCATATATTGGGGTAAAATCACAAGCATCCAATTTCTGAATTACATGGTTCTTCCCAAGCAACTTATGCCAATCAGCCCAGAAATTTTTTCTGAATGTTTCTTTCTGCACATAATCTGTATCTTTCATGACTGCATACATTGTTGCAACCTGCACTTATAAACTTCTAAGTGTAAGTATGGTCACTTACAAAAACTATGGGGAAAGTAATCTAAATTAAAAAGAACACTTAATTCATTAAGATAGTGGAATATTCGAAGCAGAAATATAGATCAGTGAGAGAGAGACCTCCTCTTGTTCAGGAGTCAAGGTGACTGGCTTCCCATTATAAAGCATCTTTACCCCATGAGGCTTGTATGGAGGTGGGAAAATGACACCATTGTGTTCTAAAGTTGTCCATTTTGTCTGCCCATCATTAGAGCTCGGTGGCTTTGTGGTAGATTTAGAATACTTTGAAAATTTTGATGCTTTTTGGCTCTTCTTGATCGTTTTCTTGATTGAGGATGAACCAACTTTGGTTACGGTTTGCTTTGTCAGAGATGATTTACTATACGATGCAACTTTCTTACTCCTCTGAGAAATTGGAATGAAGTCATCATCATCATCTTCTTCCTTTGGTTCTTGTTTGGCCGATACTGGCTTATTCTTTACAGATGTAGAAGAATCTGAAACTTTTGGCCTTTTAGCTGATGAGTTCTCAGAAGAATTGGCCTTATCCAGAGGCCTCTTACTAGAGACCACAGATGGAGCTTTGCCTTTATCTATTGTGCTGGAACCATTCTTCTGAACTTTTGAAACAACGGGCTTCCTTTCTTTCGAATCATAAGGCTGACTGCCTGATGTTCCCACCTTGGACTTTGGTGCAATCCTTGATGATAAAGGTTTATCATCATCTGAATCTTCAGAAGGTTTCACTTTCCCCAGTCTGGCACCTATCGGTTTTTCATCTTCAGAATCACTATTTCCTGGAGCAGGATGCTCAATAGAATTAATTTCCTTCTTAATTGTAGTAGACTTATTCTGTTCTGATAACCGTTTAGAATGACCATCTAATGTAGTCGACGGTGGTGATTTGGGTACTGGTGATGCCCTAGATGAAGTTGAAGCTTTTGAATTTGATACTGGTGATGCCCCAGCAGATGAAGTTGAAGCTTTTGGGCTTGCTAGCGGAGATTTTACTGGTGGTGATTTGGTTGATGGAACCATCTTACCCTTTTGAACACTCGAGTTTAGACCATTTGATGAACGGTGTTCAGATACCTGCTTCCCTGGTTGTCCAACTTGCCTCTGAGCCGGTATTTTCTTTGCTTCGGCGTTTAATTGATTGGGTTTAGATTTTGTGCTGCACCGTTTGAAAACTAAAGGTTCATCATCCTCGTCTTCATATACATTCGGTTTAGTAGAAGTCTGAACAGCCATTATCCAACAATGTAATCTGTTGGCATGTAACTCACCTAAATTTGTGCAAAACATAACTTATCTTTCAAGATGGGTACAATACCCCAACAATTAAATCGAAACCCCAAATCTGAGGCTAAATCATTATCTACCGACAACGAAAGAAATATTCTCATTGTAATTATCAAATCCAATTATATGATGACACGAGAACATAAACTTGTAAAATTTGAGTCATGATGATATTTTCAGATTCTCTGCTACTTGAATTTGTTTCACTATTGATATTCCAGTTAAAACTTTAGCATTTAATCAATTACCCAGAAATTTAAAGTGATAAATACTACAAAATAAATGCAAAATACACAGCCAAGAAACTGAAAAAAACTTAGCTGACCTAATTCCTATAGTTCTAGGGCAGCCTAAACAATGAATAAAAGGGGGAAAAAACCCTAAAAAAAATTTATAACCTGCCAAGAAATGAATTAAGAAGTGAAGAAATATTGGAGGGAATCTAATAGAACAAACCCTAAATATACAATCACCATGATCGTACGAGCAATCAGAGAGGATATTCATATGCATATGATGACATGCAGAGAAATCAAACCCTAATGGGGCAAAAATCAATAGAAAGAGACTAAGGCGTACTTGTTCGTCAAAGATTAATTGGGTTTGCAGCTTCTGATCTCTTAATTGGGGCAAATTCGAAAGCTTAATTGAGCTGATTGGGGATTGATATGTGGGAAAAGATGGCCACCGCAGTCACCGTTTTGGGTGAGAGAGAGAGAGAGAGAGAGCTTCAGTTGGTGATGTCTGATTTCCGGAATGTAGGTGAAGGAAAATTGGTTTCGGCTTTGGGCCTCAGGGGGCAGGCTTTTACAGAGGTGTGGAAAAACTGATAATTGGAGAACTCGCTCAGATTTTTCTTCTTCTTTGGATTTTGGCACCTTGGTGCCACGTCGTCGTCGGGCTTTATCCACTCTCTAAAGTACGAAACGTAACATCGGAGGGCCTGTTTGGTTCGGATTAGGAGAAAATTTTTATTCTGACGGGAATATGAATGATATATCACGTATTTTTATATAAGCGATAAGAAATTGCATTTTTTAAGTTATTAATTTTTTAACACATATATTTTACTGTTGATATAGTGGCATGTAGTGCACCACTCCGTATTCCAATCACACTAAAAAATCATAATAATTAATAAATTATTATGTCGGACTTGACTAGCATCACGGATTAAATTGTATTTTTAATGTTGGACTCGACTAGTTTCAGGAATTAAGTTGGATTAGCTTAGATTAAACTAAAACAGACTAACTTAGTGAAACGTTTGGTGCAGTGTCGGATTAAAAAAACATAATAATTAATAAATTATAACATTATAATATTTTATTATGAATTCAACCTTTTTTATTTTTTTTTTCTTCTTAAAATTCTGAACACTCTTCTACCTTATTCTAGAGAGTACTTTCTTCCTCTTTGGTTCTATCGCCATTGTTTCCCTTCCTCCCATCTTTTTTCCTACAAAACGCTTCAAAGTTCAAATCCATTTTTCCTGCAAAACACTTCAAAACCATTTTTTTCTGCAAAATCGTCCCCAAAGTTACTATCTTCTCCCTCACCGTCTCTCCATCTCTTTTTGTCCCCAAATGTCATATCCCGGCCTAGGCCCCCACCACATCTCGGGTTCGACTCCACCATAGCACGATATTGTCCGCTTTGGGCCCCCTACCACACCCTCACGATTTTGTTTTTGGGAACTCACACGAAAACTTCCCAGTGGGTCACCCATCCTGGGATTGCTCTCGTCCGAACTAGCTTAACTTCGGAGTTCCGATGGAACCCGAAGTCAGTGAACTCCCAAAAGGCCTTGTGCTACGTAAAGATAGGAATATACATATAAGGCTTACAAGATCCACTCCCCTAGCGATGTGAGATGTTACAATCCGCCCCCTTTAGGGGCTCAATGTCCTCGTCGGCACACTTCCGACCAGTGATTGACTTTGATACCAAATTGGCACATTTCTCGATTTATGCGTGTCATCCTTGCGCAGGGGCCATGCTAATTTTCTCTGTATCGTTCCAATTTTACAGGGACATCCGATAAAATTGGAACGATACAGAGAAGATTAGCATGGCACCTGCGCAAGGATGACACACATAAATCGAGAAATGTGCCAATTGATCATTGTCGAACCTGGACAGCAGAACGACCTGAGAACCAGTTTCAACGTCGGGGGCCAGCGGGCTTTCGAGCTCGGCGTCCCCTTATCTTGGGCATACAAACGAACACCGGGGCGTATTGGGCCAAAAAAAATTGTAATGACCTGTCCCCAATTATTATGATTTTTATAATTTTTAAAAGTGAATTTATGAAAATGCCCTTCGAAACAAAGTGTTGACTTTTGTTGACTGTCTTGTCATGTCACGTAAGGTTCATTTTTCTTGGCGTATCATCGTAGTACTCGTCGCTACGAACGCGTAGGTGCAAACGGATTGTGATTTGGAGTTCTAACGAATGAGATATTAACGTTTAAAGTTGAGGGCAAAATTGTAAATTTATTTATTTCTAGAATGCTCCAGATTTTTGGAGCAAAATCTGGTGAACCCATGTGTGTGGCCCAGATTAAAAGAAAGAAAGATGGGCAGTGGTGATGAATTATAAATGAGAGAAATGAGGGAGATGTGAGACCAATCGGAAAAGGAGAAAGAACTGAGGTGGCCAATCAGGAAAGAAAGAAATGAGGGGAAAGGAGAGAGGTGAGTGGCACCCAACCCAGACCTTCATCCTCTTCACTTGTATACCCATGGATTTGACCGGCGGTGCCGCTAGGTTCGAAGCAATTTTCGGCGATTCTCACCCATTTTTTAGGTGATTTTCACCCATTCACCACCACCAAACCTTATCACCATATATCAACTTCTAATTCTAGCCAAAATTGACACGAAATGGTGGAAATTTCACGAAGAATACCCTGCGTGTGCCGGAGAAAACTTGCTCCAAATCCACCAATTCCGAAATATTTTCCTTTAATTGCCACCACCAATATACTTCCCTTGAGCCTAGAAACAATGCCCAATCATTGGTTGGAGCGTCGAAGTCAATTTAAGGGTGAATCAAGAGTCACCCTTTATAGGGTTTCCGACGGATCGAGGGGAAATTGAGGTGTTTCCCGGCCAAATTGGCCTTAGTCGCAGATATGAAAGTTGCTCTACTCATTGAGATCTTCATTCCTATAAAATTTGGTAATTTTTAGAAATAGTTGAATTTTCTAGCAAGTCGGGGCGGCCAACCGCCACCTATGGCGGCGCGTGGGCCGAGACGTCCCCAGACCTTCTGAGGTTAAATTTGAATACTCTGATTCCATTGGTGAAGTCCGATTCACAAATTTTTGTCATTTGAACGTAGTTCCATGAAAGTCCGCCGCTTGATTATTATAGCAATCGAAGATCCGACCGTTGGATCATCACCAAACTTTGATACGTTATAATACGTAATATTTGAGGATATTAGAAACTTATGGATCTTCCCAATTAGGACATGTAAGTTATATGTTCTATTGATACGAATTCTAAGACATGATTTAATAATTGTTCCAAGCGGCAATCGTTCGTGACGCCTTGATATTTGTGCTAGAAAGTTGTAGCACGGACTCCAGGTGAGTGAGCTTTTCGGTTTTCTATATATACGTATATATGTTTCCCATTTTTCCCAGAAATGGTTTTAAGTGGAATTTCGTTTAAAATGACATGACATGGTTGCTTTACATTTTAGCCTATGCATTAGTATAGCTTTGCATAATGTTGCATGATGATGCAGAGTCCAGGTAAGCTACATGTGAGTACATTATGATGTTAGTGGTTGTGATGTATATGGTTATGTCTGGATACATTTGGTACTCATTATCCTGCACCCATTGTTAGTGCTCCGCCCGAGGTCAGGGCCTAGCCTTCACGTAATCGTTCACCTTCCGCACCACACGCTCACCTTGGATCCAAGGCAGGTGCCAGCTTGTCGTATAGACCATATTAGGTGGTTCCAATTCGTAGGTGACTTACGATACTTCGCACAACCTTCACGTGAATCTTAGCACTTGAATGTATTTATTTACACCCAGCCTGTCGTACAAACCACATTAGGTGGTTCCTACTTGTGTGTAGGTTTAGAGCCGTACAGGTCACGTTAGGTGACTCTGGCTGACATATCATTTTACATTGATTTATTTCACCTGGCTTTACTTGACATGGCATATACTTGGTTTTCACTACTCTTGAGCATGATTTATATATACGTATGTATTATTATCTTTTGGGAAATTATACGGGTTTTACGGTGAGGGGTTATAATGTTTTCAAAAATCTTTTTATTAAAAACTTTATTTTCAGGCTCACTCACCCTTATTTTTGCGCCCCTCCATGTTTTAGCTGTTGGAAGTTCGCATCGACGAGGATTTGTGGCGAATCTCAGTATAGGTGGCTACCTCTAAGAGTATGATCCTTACCTACAATACTATACTTTACTTATGCTTTGATGGTGCGTGTAAAACGGTCTCGTTCCCGCTCGCAGTGTACTCTGGTCCTTAGGCACTTTTAGGGCTAAATTTATTCATATTGTTCACATTATTATACCTTATGGCTTCGTCACCTTCCATGTGTCGGCCAACAAAACTCAATTCGGAGTCCTAGTAGATATTCCGGGTTGGGGTGTGTCACCAAAGCTACTTTCTCCCTTTCTCTATCCATTTTTCTCCGAAATTTTATGGGAAAGAAAAATTGTCTGGGAATTTTCTGGGAAGTTTCGGGAATAAGGACGAATTTTCTATTGAGATTGTTATTGTTATTGTCTTGCTTTTTTTTTTTTTTTTTTCCAATTTTGGCAGCTAGTTTTTGAGATTTAGGTTGTGGGTGGGGTTGGGTTTTGGATCTGGGCATGGGTGGGCAAACAGAGTTGCCCAGAAACATGCTTGTAGACTTGCAATGTAAACATCGTACGCATTTTTGGAAATAGGACTAGCAATCCCATGGTTTTTTAGGGGATTCGCTAAGACTGGCTAATCCCATGGTTAGTCGAGGCGAGTGAATGTTAGTGCCATTAAAATAAATCCCAACAGGTAATGAACAGGGGACTGGACTAACTTTTAGTCTAATCTAGTCCGGTGAAGGTTAGCGAGGGCAAACAAACGCCCCATTATAATATAGGTGTAATTAAAGTTCATAGTGACCAGTCCATATTATACTATATATTTGACCCCAATCTCAATATTAATTTATTGGTTATTTTGTGAGATTTTGATATTTTGGATTATGTTTCCAATATAGGAGATTCGACTTCCTCTTTAGTAAAAAGTGATCAAACAGATGAATTTTGGAGTGATTCTAATTGGAGGATGTTTGTGAGCCTTTCAAGATGATTATGTCAAAGTTTCAGATTTTTCTACCACGCCGTTTGACCGTGGCTAAGAAAAGAAGGCCCAGCGTGCAACTTTCCCAGATTAATGTTTCTGGACGTTTTGGGTATTTTGGAGGTTAAGATGGTATATTTTGAGGAAAATTCCTTCTGAGGATTTGTTGGGGATGACTTAAGCTTTCAAAAGAGACCTTTCGAGACCAAATTGGAGTTGATTTGATCAGTTAAAAGTCTGATTTTCTATGCAGTCCGAATTTTAGTTCAAATAGGAAACCTTTTGTTCCTTAGTTATCTTATTCTATTATATTTCCTAGTTTTTAGAAAACCTTTTTTAGGTAGGATTTTATTTTGTAGTAGTATAAATAAGGCTTTTTAGCCATTAGGGGAACACACACACTATTTTGGAGAATTTCAGACTTTTTACCTACAAGGTGTTTTCTATCCATGTTCTTAATAATATTTTGTTTTATGGTTGTTCGTAACTAATTTTCGTTTGCTAGGACGATGCCTTGAGCCTTAGTATGAATATGTAGTCTTTATTTAATTGCTTATGATGTTATCCATGCATACTTTGAATTATTAATCATTGTGTTTAAACTATCTCTATATCTTATTGCTTCTTGTGATTGATAGTTGTAAGTTCACCTAAGGCGAATGTCACGTCTTAGGGGTTGCATTGTTTTTTTAAAGGATTTTCACAAAGCGTAATGAGTCATGCATGTTTATATTTGATCTGAATGCCACAAGTAGAATATACATTAGGAAAACCTAACCTTCAAAGTTGTATAGGTAATTCATAAGCAATTAGTAAATCTACATAAGATTGTTAAGGGGATGGCGGAACCCTAGTGCTTTTCCAAATTTATTTCTCAAAACCTTTTCTTTTTTATCTGATTTCTTTTTAATTGGTTACTAGTTGTTTTTCCTAAATTACTTTTATTAAAGGCTTCTTTTATTAGCATTGCACGTCGTATTGAATACACCCCATATTTAAAATTTAATATTAAATGACTCATATATCTAATATGTAATGACAAGTTCGACCTTATAGGGTTTAGAAAAGTTAAAAAAAAATTCTAAATACACCTCAAATCAGTTTTAACGTGTATATCTCAAACTTATTTATCCTCTTCAAGACTTCAACTTTCAAAAGCACTTTCGCCTTCCTTTGTAGAACACATCCACTGATGACTAATTCATTCACTGATGATTGATTCATTAGGGCCATTGTTGACCTTTATCGTCAAACATCTCTTAACTGGTTGTCGGGAAATAGGGCAGCGGTTTGTTTGGAATCTCAAGAGCTTGTCACACACATGCATTGCAGCAAGAAAAGAAGTCCAACTAAAAATCAGTCAAGGCGAAAATCCACCATAAATTACACTCACGTTGATTCAAGTAGATTAGTTTTGCGAATATAGGATAGTTATCCAAGTTAGGGGCGGGATGGGATGCCTCGGCTTTCACATCTATACGACAAATATCCAAGTCAACTATTTTCAGTAACTTTGTATCCTCAAACATTAAGAAGTTAATCCCAATTCCGAGGGGCTGTCTGAACTTTTGGCCCATACCGTGTTCAAAATGTACCGTCACAGGTGGATGAAGGTTAAAATGTATTGTCATTTTTTGGACACACACCTTCACTGATCAATGTTCACTGGTTAGGAAAAAGTTGAGCAAATCCTTGTTGCAAAAAAATAATTTAGGGGAAAAAAGTTGAGCAAATCATTCATGACATGAATGATTCTGTATCAAACGGCATAAGAAGAAAGAAACCATTATGAATAGAGTGGAGTGTATGTAGAAAATGTGAGGTGTATGTAAAATATGTAGAGTGTATGTAGAAGATGTAAGGTGTATGTTGGGAGTGTGGGGTGTGAGGGTATTATGGGAAAATATGTGTGGTGTAATAAGATAAATTTTAATTCAAAAAATAAGTTTGGGATGTGTTAAATATATGGGGTATATTTAACAATATGTGGGTGTTAATATAATAAACCTTATTAAATTCGTTTTTATTATATTTAAATTAAAAAACAACCCTTTTCGATCTTTGTTATCAAATAATTAACAAAGATTTTGGTTTTCCATAAATTGTTTTAAGTAATCCATGTGGAAACGACCTTACTTGAGTTGTTTATATTACAACTACATTGTTCTCTTGCAAGTATTTTTAAGTGTTTTTATCCCTACTTTTGCATGCGGTAAAAATCCTATCACATAGCATGCAATCAAGTTGGTACTCGTTTTTCTTGTACAAGCATTGGTGTCAGGAGGGGGAGTGGGGCCAATTGAATCTAGGTTATCGAGTACATAAATAAATGTTCTTAATCACGTAAGTTATAAATTTTCATTGTAAGTGTTTTTAGTTGGGTAATTTTACTCTTATTATATTTTTCATACCACATTGATACCATTTCTCTAATAAAGGATGTCCCACCAATACATTTGAGTTTCATCTCTATTAAAGAGATAACACAAATATAGTGTAAAAAAATATGATAAGATGATATCAAAAGGATTTGCAGCCATTAATTGTGGAAAATTCCGTTTTTCCTACTATTAGAGTTGTTTTTAGTTTTCCTGATCGCTCACTCCAAAATATATGCTTGGAGTTTACAAGTCGAAACCTAATTTTCCTTGCAATATCAGACTGTTCAAGACTAGTAGATATATACACCGTCATGGTTGTTCCAACATTGTTCATTGGTAGTAGATATACACACACACATCACTCCACAATGTCCACATGAGTGGGCAAGAACGCAAAAGTCATCTAAGTGCAGGTAAGCGATCGTCATCGTCAGTTATATATTCTTGTGAGTAATGTTTCATTTTCATTACCAGCCAACAGTTATTCACGAACAAACTAGCAAAGACTCATGTACGTAAGACTAATATTTGTAGCATAACTCAATCTTCTAGTCAACTAACACTGCCAATTTTTTTGAATTGTTCTTCATTTCTACAGTTGATTAGAGAGCTGATGAAAGATCATTTGCATGACCTAATAACTAAGTGACTAGTCAAATGTAGGGCATAATTGGCATGCGAACTATTAGTATTATATTGATTTATATCCTTGACACGCTTGATTATATATACAACGTAATTTAATTGAGTTACGCATAAATAGTATGCGTGCTCTTGATATTATATTGGTTCATATTTTTGACACGCTTGATTATGTATTTATCAGTGTTCTAAAGCGGTTTAGGCGCTAGTCGTCTGTCAACCGCTGCGAATTGCCTATAATCGGACCAAAAACGGATAGCTAATTAGACGGCAGCTGGACAGAGTTAGCGGGATTAGACGGTGCTAGACGGGGCTAGGTGGGGTTGTGTGGGGCTAGGCGGGTTTATGTGGAAACCGAAATCTGCAAAAAAAAAAAAAAAAAAAGAGAGTTGCAGAGCAGCAGCAACTCGCTGAAGAAGACAAAGCCTTCTTCTTGAAGTTTCCCTTACCTAAACGAAGTCGTTTGCAAAAGATGTCAATTAATTTTGCTGACTTTTCGTTTGTATACCTTGGAAATTTCTAAATTGACTGTACAGAGTCCAGACCCCACCATTTTATTCTTTTTCTATTCTTTCTAAACCTATCTTTCTTTTGTCATTTGATTACCATTTTCCCTTCTCTTTTTCTTCATGACCTCAACTTTCTTTTTGTCGTTTATTTATCCATTTATCTTTTTTTAAAGATTGTTTATTTATCCTTGTAAGTTTTATCTTCCTTCTTTCTTCTGTTTTCTATTTTAAGACTCCACCATATTCACTAATTTAAGTTAAACTCTCACATGATATAAATATTGTGTTATTTCCTTAAAAAAAAATATAAGTATTATTTGATGTTTATTTATATAATATATAGTAAAATTGAATAAAATCCGCCCAGTTCACCTTTTGCCTAGGCGTTAGGCCTTAGTCTACCGCCCGATTAGTGCCTAACGTTTTTTAGAACCTTGGTATTTATTAGTTTACACTTATGATATTTTTCATATCACATTTGTACTATCTCTCTAATGGAGGTATGACCCGCCAACATATCTGAATCTCATCGTTATTAGAGAGATGATACAAATGTGGTATAAAAATATGGTAAAAATAACATTTTTGATTTAATTGAGTCACGTAAAACAAACGATTTGAACCCATGCATTAGAATCCAAATATTAATTGTTGGGTAAGTTTGGGAGACTAATTTTTTTAGACCAAATTTTGTAAACTATATAATGTGGTTGTTGATGATTGAATTCTTATTTAAATGTTGATTAACGTGCTTATTTCTTTGGTGACACATCATATGATTTATAAATTTAGTTTAAAATATAGTCTACCTAGCATTATTCTTGATTGTTTATTGGATCTCAATATTGCACCTGGATCATGATTAGAGGTCATTGATGATCAATCAAATTAATCTCTTAATAAGGTTCATGCATGGGTTTTAATTTGTTGATAAGAGTTCGTTAAAAAGTGGATCGTCTTTGGGTATTTCTGTATTACTAATATGACATGGCATACCCAAAAATGAAAGCACAGGAGGGTCCCATTAAACAAAACCAATATTAGAAGAAGTGCCAAGATTTGCAACAGCAACAGCACCAGCGACTTGATTATCTTTCTTATAAATAATGTTC
Organism: Pyrus x bretschneideri; assembly: GCF_019419815.1. Taxonomy (NCBI): domain Eukaryota; kingdom Viridiplantae; phylum Streptophyta; class Magnoliopsida; order Rosales; family Rosaceae; genus Pyrus; species Pyrus x bretschneideri. Next base: position 9,015,320 of record NW_025999798.1, read on the forward strand.
TAAAAATTCTTACCTAATGCTGCCTAGGTTCTTTTCGAGCATTAAGTGGCTAGCTATCATTCCGATTAATTGTTAAACAATAAAATTAAGAAATGATGCTTCTACCTGTCTACGCATCCGCCTAGGCACCTGCCTAGGTCACACTCTCATTTCGACAAAAAATATATGACTTTCTTTTTGTATTTTATTTTTTATTAAATTGTACGAGACTTGTTGAATACTTGGATGAACACTCATCATATGTGTGTTCTCATATTTCAATATATTTTAATACTTTATAATTTATATGTCATTCTATTTTGCAATTTATGTATTCCAGTATAATTATATATTTTTTAAAATATAAATAGACATTTATTTATATGTCATGTAATAAATTTAATTAAAATTAAAAAAAACCACCTAGGCTCTGCCTAGACGGATAGGGCCGCCGCCCGACTAGCCTTTTAGAATCTTGCTAATAAATATGAGAAGACCGAAAATGCATTTGAGAAATTCTATGCCTCGGAGAGGACCGAAAATGCATTGAGTTTATCAAATACTTAGGATACAGCATCCACATGGTTAAAGTTGAAAATAGCGGATAGATAAATTAATTGATGCTGAGGAGCTAGAAAATACCATACGTCAATGACAATGCGAATTGCTATGCATCTCAAAAAGTACACTCAAATTCGAATTTGGAAAGGAAACCGGGTTTTTTTTTTTTTTTTTTCCGGTTTTTAGAAGGTTTGTTTATATGTATATTGTTAAGAGAAATTTATCTCTAATTATATATAGGGTTATTTTAAGAATAATAGTGTGTGGGAAAATAATATTTTAATTTTTTAACTTTTTATAATGGATGTAAATATAACGTGAGTAGGGAAATAAGACAATGTGGTGGATTTAGGAGCTCTCTTAATATATAGAAGATTATATACTTACTCTTAAGACAATGACTGAATTATATTGCAAATCGGGGCCGGACTCGGTAGCCGTAGCTCCGGGCTAATTTTGGAATTTTACAAAATTGCATATAGTTTTATATGCTAGAGTTGTCTAATTCAATATTAGTCCATTTTTCTTTGATAAAATTAGCCTACTTCGAACCCAAAAATAGCCTACCCTATAAACACACGCTTGTTACAGATCCTAAGGTAATGACCATTATGCTCATATCCTACACGCATTAAACATATTTAATATACACATATTGTACGAGTAAGTTTTCACATCACAGAATACTATGACATAACGTTATTATTCACTCAAACTATAACATGTATAAGGTGACCTCAATACATGCATTCCGCATATACGATAGTTTTTTTAATTATTTATGTGATAATTAAGATCAAAATGATGAGAAGAAAAAAAGAAATCAAACTATTTTATACTGGGAAATGCACTTGGCCTCCATGCATTTCACGTTGGTTAAGCTCTTATCACTGTTTAAGCTCCTACAAGTCGAGTATTCTTTTTCAAACAAAGTTTACGTACAAGTTTTTGCTAAAAATAAGTTAAATAACTATAAAAAAAACGAAAATAAGTTTTGTTTTAAAAAGAAAAAAGGAAAACTAATGAAAATGGCTTGAAAACTTTGAGTTTTAATAATAAGGACAAAATAAAGTGTAAAGTGAATAGTACTCGGATTGACTTTTTAGTGTAAAAATGTGGTTTTTCGTTAAAGTGAACAGTACCGTGGACTTTTCGTTAAAACTCCCAAAAGAAAACGATACAGATCTTTATAAGATCGTTGACATAATACTAGATATGATTCTTTGACAATGGCACAATGCAATATTATAATTTACAAGGTGGTATTTGTCAAATTTCCCTCCTCAATCTGTCACATCCCGGTCCGGGGGGATCACTTTCCGGGCCCGCTCCATCACCGTAGCACGATATTGTCCGCTTTGGGCCCCGACCATGCCCTTACGGTTTTGTTTTTGGGAACTTACACGAGAACTTCCCAATTGATCACCTATCCTAGGAGTGCTCTTGTGCGCTACTCGCTTAACTTCGGAGTTCCCATGGAACCCGAAGCCAGTGAGCTCCCAAAAGGTCTCGTGCTAGGTAGGGATGAGAATATACATTTAAGGATCACTCCCCTGCGCGATATGAGATGTCACAATCCACCCCCCTTAGGGGCCCGACGTCCTCGTCGGCACACACGTAACCAAGGTTAGGCTCTGATACCAAATTGTCACATCCCGACCTAGGGGGGACCACTTCCCGGGCCCGCTCCACCACCGTAGCACAATATTGTCGGCTTTGGGCCCCGACCATGCTCTCACGGTTTTGTTTCTGGGAACTCACATGAGATCTTTCCAATGAGTCACCCATCCTGCGAGCGCTCTCGTGCGCTACTCGCTTAACTTCGGAGTTCCCATGGAACCCGAAGCCAGTGAGCTCCCAAAAGGCCTCGTGCTAGGTAGGGATGTGAATATACAATTAAGGATCACTCCCCTGGGCGATGTGGGATATCACACCATCTCTAAACTTGTAGGGAGATATCAATTTCTCCTGAATTTTAATTTTAACCAATTAGCTCCCCTAAACTTTAGTTTTAGCCGATTATGCCCCTATACGTCTATTTCCCTATGAGCTTTAATTTTATAACTGTAAAATGGTAATTTTATCCTCAATGTGGACAATATATTGTTATTTCTTCTTCTCTTCCATTAGTTCACTCTGTATATTTTTTGTTTGAAGTTTAGGGTTTAGGAGGGAAATTGCCAATTATAAAGTTCAAGGGATAATCAACTAAAATTAAAGTTTAGGGGGAATTGTCCAATTATAAAAGTTCATAAAGGTAATCGCCTAAAATTAAAGTTTTGAGACGAAAGTGGGAGCTCCTTATAAGTTTTTTTTTTTTTTGGGGGGGGTTGGGGGGGGGGGGGGTGTGGGTGGGGGGTGGGGGGACCTCATTTACAAGAAGAGAATTTGAGTTTGAGTAGTGGGTGGGTAGACTGTCCTAGCCAACTGTGACCCAACTTCGTATGTATTTTGATATGATTTACGTATATAAGATTGCACAACAATCTAATCACTCATTTATCTTGTTGATGATTTATTCATGTTAACCCTATGCCCATTTAGGCCTACCCAACTGCATAAGCCCAAGGCCCAAAGGGTTCGAAGAGGGTTGACCCGAGTACTTAGGCTAACCAAGACAAAAGAAGAACTACCTGACTGCGTGGAACACATAGGCAAGCTGATAGCTTTATGACACAAGTCTCCAAGGGCAAAACAATTCATGTGCCAATCAAACCATACGACGACTTGCAGTTGACAATAGAGGCCTAGGATGAGACATAAGCATAGTGAGACAGTGCTCGGCAAGGCTAGGCGGAGTAACCGAGGTCCGAGCGGGATGCTTGAGCCGCATGAACCTTAAAAGGTGCGCCACCCCGACTACTAAAACGTCACTTCGTTGACAAGGGTCTGGCCGAATAGGGAGAAAGGTGTTAGTAAGCTAGTGCAAGTGGTTGACACATTAAATGCCGATTTGAGAGGCCCAAAGAGGGAGAGGCCAAAATAAAGGGGTAAAGACCTACAATATCGAGGTCAGACGAATTAGAGATAATAGAGTGAATGTATTAGCCGAGTGCTATTTAGCCTTGAAATCAATATATTGAGAGCAACACGGTGGATGTAGCCCAGTTTTGATGGGTGAACCACTTGCATCTTTGTATCCATTTAATTTCAGCCCATCTCCTGATCCCAACTACAATCATTTAATTAAGTTTGTTAACTTTACAATTTTGAGCAATATTACCAACACTAAGGGAAGGGGAATGGGCTAAGCCTCACAATGGGTTAGCTATGTGATTCAAATTTACATTTGGCCAGAATCGAACCTAAGACCTCTCACATATAAATGAATAGGAATATCATTAGATCGTAATACTAAAGGGCTAAAATTCAACAACATTAATCCTCAAAACTTGGATTAGAAATGAAGCCCGCCCTTTCTAAAAGTAAAAGCCACCTTTTCCATCTCAACACGACAACGCCATATTTTCAGTTAACGTGAAAGCAATTCCTCTCCAAACCAATGCCATCTCTTATATTTCTCTATAAATACACACCAAATCGCCCTATCACAAAAACCACAAATTACGACTCAATTCACAAATATCATTTCTATAAACTCCGTCAAAACATACCTTAATTCGAAAAATGGGGGGCTCTACTAGCTCTTCCTCTAAATCCAAGACAACCACAACCAAAAACAAAACCATCAAAGACACAACATTAACATGCGCAGGCAACCTCATCAAGCTCCTCCCAACTGGCACGGTCTTCTTGTTCCAGTTCCTCAACCCTGTCTTGACCAACAACGGCAAATGCACCGCTGTCAACAAATATCTAAGCGCCATTCTCATCGGTGTTTGCGGCTTCTCCTGCTGTTTTTCTTGCTTCACAGACAGTTACACAGGCAGTGATGGACAAACACACTATGGGGTGGTAACAAGCAAGGGGCTTTGGCCCTCGACAAGTTCTAACACTGTGGACTTGTCTGCGTACAAGCTTAGGTTTGGGGACTTTGTGCATGCCTTCCTTTCCTTGATTGTGTTTGCAGTTTTATCACTTTTGGATGCCAACACTGTCAGGTGCTATTATCCAGGGTTTGAGTCCACCGAGAAGATTTTGCTACAGGTGTTGCCTCCGGTTATAGGTGCAATTGCCGGAACTGTTTTCTCTGTGTTCCCTAATAAACGCCATGGAATTGGGTACCCGTCGTCAAGTTCTGATTCTTCACAGGATTCGGAGTCGGCAGCTTCCTAAGCTCTTGAAGTATGACTTGATTCACAAGACTCAAAGTGGTAAATATAACTAATAAACGCCATGGAATTGGGTACCCGTCATCAAGTTCTGATTCGTCACAGGATTAGGAGTCGGTGGCTTCCGAAGCTCTTGAACTATTACTTGATCCACAAGACTCAAGTGGTAAATATAGTAAAAGTGTGCTCACGCAAGTTTATGGTTTTCATATTGTTTGTTTAGTAGTTTGCCTAAGTTTGATTAATCCTTTTTCCTTCTCTCTTTGGAATGAATGTAGCAAGTTTTTACCGTGTGCTAAACTTTCAATTTATAAATTAAAACTTGATCTTAATAGGAAAGGAACAATCTTTTATACCCTTGGATAAAATTCGGGCGTAAAAATTAACAACAAAATTGCAAAACTGACTGATAAGATCGACAAGTGAAAAGTAAAACAATTATGTAGAACTTTCTTGCATGAACCAAGGAAACCTTGTAATAGTTTCTATCCTTCGTCATACTAATTGAAACAAAATCAATACCACTAACAATTTAATCTATGAAACTGGATCTTATGCACGCTTCCGATGATACATAAAACTCATAAACTGTTCCTTCTTTTTCGTTTACAACAGTTGAGGTGTGTACTACCAATCTAAACGATTTTCAGCTTATATGATGTCAAAGATATTATATTCTTACATCAGCAAACAATCCATCTAAAAGGTTAAAAGATGAATTTTCATTTCCACTCTCATCAAAGAAACCATTAGCAGCAAATTCTTTTCTGCATTTTCGCTCTTCAATGACGGAATCTGCTGTTTCTGCACAAAAAACTTCGTCTTGTCTGCTTTAACGGTTTCTCTGCCACAATAAACTTGTTCCCTTCACGAGTCCTCTCAGGGAAGCCAGCCCAAACTGAAGATAAACGTGGGTGGGAAATTTCATAAGCTGTGCACAAGAAGAATCATAAAAGTAGTGTAAAATTATACCTACATGTGGTTGGCATAGTTCAAAAGGAAAGATTTTCTTATTCTGATCGGTGTTGGTTAGCAAACGTAAACTGGTTTACTTTCTATTAAACAGTGAAATAATCAAGTTAGAAAGAAAGGTATGATTATCTTGTGCACTACTAACTCTAAGACTGGTAAGTTGAGTCAAAGTTCAAACAATTTTGGTCCCTAAGACAAGTTATCTTATAGTCTCATCTTGTTCTAATTTTTCTGCTTAGCTAGGTCTAAAACTAAAGGTCTACCTAGATGTTGAAATTACACCTACAAGTGGTTAGCATAATTCAAAAAGGAAAGATTTTCTTATTTTGATCAAGTGTCGGTTATCAAACGTAAGCTTACTTTCTATTCAACAGTGAAATAATCAAGCGAGAAAGAAAGGAAGGATCAATGCGGGGTCCTTTCCGACCTCAAGGGGCCCAAAGAAACACCAACCCAAAGCAGCACAGGCCCAAAGGAAGGCCAGGCTCGATGAGGCTGGGAAGACAATTCGGAGCGCTATGAGAGTCAACACACGACAATCCAGATTACATATCAATAACTAGGCTGAGCGCTTCCCTATAAAAGTATTTTCCGACTGCCAAGATGCAAGTTGGTGTTCTGACAATTCTTTCGTATGAGGTCCTAAGAACAGGATTTGGATGCTAAGGATTGCCTGCCCTCCCACTTTCGGTACCTTCATGTTTGTGTGGTCACGGTCAAGTCACACCAACATTTTATATTACTATTCATTTTTGTCTTATTATCTCTATAAAAAAAATAATATAAAATGTTGATATGGTTTAACCGTGACCACACAAAACAGGAGGGCACCGGAAGTGGAAGGGCAGACAATCCTTGTCCTGTACGGATTCCCACCCTGGGGATCTTAGGGATGAACGAATACGGACCGTTGATAAAAAATCGTGCGGTCCCAATTAAATGATTTTTATATTTTTAAAAGTAAAGCACCATCGTTTTTCGTGAAAAATATAAAAAAGAAAAAAATTGTGGCCGCATGATTTTTGTTTAATGGTCTGTGTTCGTTAATCCCTAGGATTCCCAAGGAGGGGATTCGGCAAGGATCCAAATCCCAAAGAACAGAGGGGCAAGCCTGCTCAGACATCACCTCTAGGTCACGTGGCAGCCATCCGAGGGAATAGAAACCTATGAAAGCATAAAAGGGCTGACATATAGGGCGCTCACGTGTGGGCTTCCACCACCTCCAGAGCGGTGCTTGGCTTATGTTGTCCCAAGAAAGCATGCAAGTAGACATGCACAAATGTCACTTCGTCACCACGTGGCGGCCAAAGGGTAGAGGAAAACTAGCAAGTCAAATCTATGTAATCAACGCATTAAATGCAAAGGAAAAAAGAGGTTTGAGCAGGGGAATTGAGGGCTCATTAAGGGCCTATATAAGGAGGACATAATACTGTATATTCTGATATGATTTTGTTGACAATGCAATATTCTAATTTACAGAGAAGAGAATTAGAGTTTGAATAGAAATAGATTGGAAGACTGTCATGACCAATTGAACTGGCTCCATATGTATCTTGAAATGATTTATGTATATAAGATGCACAACAATCTCATCACTATTTTTTCTTGTTTATGTCCCTTTATTCAATATTCTTTAAGGATGTGTATCCTTAATCTTGGGAGTACAGAAATTCAACAACAGTAATTTTCAAAACTTGGATTAGAAATAAAGCCCACCCTTTCTAAAAATAAAAGGTAGTGCACTACTAACTCTAAGACTGGTAAATTGAGTCAAAGTTCAAACAATTTTGGTCCCTAAGAAAAGTTATCTTATAGTCTCATCTTGTTCTAATTTTTCTGCTTAGCTAGGTCTTAAAACTAAAGGTCTACCTAGATGTGAAATTACACCTACATGTGGTTGGCATAGTTCAAAAAGGAAAGATTTTCTTATTCTGATCGGGTGTCGGTTATCAAACTTTAGCTCACTTTCTATTCAACAGTGAAATAATCAAGTGAGAAAGAAAGGAAGGATTAAGGTCATTTCCGACCTCAAGGGGCCTAAAGAAACACCAGCCCAAAGCAGCACAGGCCCAAAGGAAGGCCAAGCCCGATGAGGCTGGGAAGACGACCTGGAGTGCTATGGGAGTCAACACAAGACAGTCTAGATTACATATCAATAACTAGGCTGAGCGCTTCCCTATAAAAGTATTTTCTAACTGCCAAGATGCAAGTTGGTGTTCTGACAATTCTTTCGCACGAGATCCCAAGAACAGGATTTGGATGCTCGCTAGATTCCCTTCCCTCCTTGGTGATCCTAGGGATCAACGAACATGGACCGTTGATAAAAAATCATGCGGTCCTAATTAAATGCTTGTTTATATTTTGAAAAGTAAAGAACCATCGTTTTGCGTGAAAAATATAAAAAAGAAATAAATTGTGGTCGCACGATTTTTGATCAACGGTCCGTGTTCGTTGATCCCTAGGATCCCAAGGAGGGGATTCGACGAGGATCCAAATCCCCAATAACAGAGGGGCAAGCCTGCTCAGACATCACCTCTAGGTCACGTGGCAGCAGGGCCGGTCCAGAGATTTTTAAGGCTCGGAGCGAAGTCAAAAAGTGTGCCCTCATTTCATATAAAAAAAAATATTTATTTTCACACGTAAAACATCGATAAAATTATATTTAGAAAAACACTTCAAACTCAATAATTTAGAAATACGGAATAATTAATTTATTTTGTATCACGAGAAGGGAACTAAAAAACTTCGGGCTTTCAAGTAGATAGAATATGAGTTTTGTTTTCCATTTGAACTTTTAAAGTGTTTTTGTATAAATCGTGAGTTGTTCTTTCTTATTTACTAACCTCGTCAATATAAGACTATAAGTAATGAATGAACACTAAATTAAACTTTTTTATGAAACGTAATATTATTTGCAAATTTGGTCTAAAAATTTAGTCTACGCATTATTTTTGGCTAAAGATTAGACTTGAATTGGAATCGATATTTAAAAATAGCAACTCACATAGCTACTAGCTAGTAAATAAATTAACAACCAAACAAAATTTGTAAAAATTGAAAAAAATAAACATGCACATAGCATTTCGAATTTAGGATCTCTCGTTAATTTTAAACAACAATAACCATTGCTTCTAATTAAACTTCTTGATTATTTAGCCAAATTTTATAATTTTATATTGTTATGAAAAGAAATTTATAAAAATTAGAATGTAAATAAGCACACATGATAATTTGAACCTAAGACCTCTTCATTCATTTGAAACAATAAAACCACCAGTTCTAATTAAATTTCTTTGTCACTAAACCAAATTTTATAAATTTATACTCTTATAAAAACATATATAAATATATCACCCTAATAATTTTGTTGCCCCCAATTTTTTTGGGCCCTGGACGGTCGCCCTGCCTGCACTGGGCCTAGGTCGGGCCTGTGTGGCAGCCATCCGAGGGAATAGAAAACTATGAAAGGACATAAAGGTTGACATATAGGGTGCTCATGTGCGGGCTTCCACCACCTCCAGAGTGGTGCTTGGCATATGTTGTCCCAAGAAAGCATGCAAGTAGACATGCACAAATGTCACTTCGTCACCACGTGCCGGCCAAGGGGTAGAGGAACAACTAGCAAGTCAAATCTATGTAATCGACGCATTAAATGCAAAGGAAAAAAGAGGTTTGAGCAGGCGAACTGAGGGCTCGTTGAGGGCCTATATAAGGAGGACATAATACCATACATTATGATATGATTTTGTTGACAATGCAATATTCTAATTCACAGAGAAGAGAATTAGAGTTTGAATAGAAATAGATTGGAAGACTGTCATGACCAATTGAACTAGCTCCATGTGTATCTTGATACGATTTATGTATATAAGATGCACAACAATCTCGTCACTATTTTTTCTTGTTTGTGTCCCTTTATTCAATATTCTTTAAGGATATGTATCCTTAATATTGGGAGTACAGAAATCAACAACATTAATTTTCAAAACTTGGATTAGAAATGAAGCCCACCCCTTCTAAAAATAAAAGGTAGTGCTATTCACACATTTCTTTTTACTTCTCATACACTTTTGTTAATTTTTGTCCATTTATTTATTTCAATTTATTCGATCTAATGATAAAAAATTGAAAATATGCGTGAGAAGTAAAAATAGGTCTACGGATAGCACCATCCAAATAGAAGCCACCTTTCCATCTGAACACGACAATGCCATGTTTTCTGTCAACGTGAAAGCAATTCTACTCCAAATCAATTCCCTCTGTTATATATCTCTATAAATACACACCAAATCTCTCTCACAAAAACCACAATTTACAACACGTCACAAATAACATTTCTATAAACTCCGTCAAAAAAACACTTTAATTCGGAAAAAATGGGGGTTTCTACTAGCTCTTCCTCTAAATCCAAGACAACCACCACCAAAAACAAAAGCGTTCGAGACAGAACATTAACATACGGAGGCAACCTCATCAAGCTCCTCCCAATCGGCACAGTCTTCTTGTTCCAGTTCCTCAACTCTGTCTTGACCAACAACGGCAACTGCACCGCTGTCAACAAATAACTAAGCGCCATTCTCATCACTGTTTCCAGCTTTTCCTGCTGCTTTGCTTCCTTCACAGACAAGGCAGTGATGGACAAACACACTATGGGGTGGCAACAAGCAAGGGGCTTTGTCCCTCAACAAGTTCGAACTCTGTGGACTTGTCTGCTTACAAGCTTAGGTTTGGGGACTTTGTGCATGCCTTCTTTTCCTTGATTGTGTTTGCAGTTGTGTCACTTTTGGACGCCAACACTGTCAGGTGCTATTATCCAGGGTTTGAGTCCACTGAGAAGGTTTTGCTACAGGTGTTGCCTCCGGTTATTGGTACAATAGCCGGAACTGTTTTCCTTTTGTTCCCTAATAAACGCCGTGGAATTGGGTACCCGTCGTCAAGTTCTGATTCTTCACAGGATTCAGAGTCGGTGGCTTCTTAAGCTCTTGAACTATGACTTGATTCACAAGACTCAAAGTGGTAAATATAGCTATTATTTAACGCCATGGAATCGGGTACCCGTCGTCAAGTTCTGATTCTTCACAGCATTCAGAGTCGGCAGCTTCCTAAGCTCTTGAACCATGATTTGATCCACAGTACTCAAGTGGTGTGCGCTCACGCAAGTTTGTGGTTTTCATTTTGTTTGTTGAGTAGTTTGCCTAAGTTTGATTAATTCTTTTTCCTTCTCTCTTTGGAATGAATGGAACAAGTTTATACTGTGTTCTAAACTTTCAATTTATAATTTATAACTTGATCTTAATAGGGAAGGAACAATCTTTTATACCGTTTGATAAAATTCGGGCGTTAAAATTAACGACAAAAATGCAATACTGACTAATAAGATCAACAAGCGAAAAGTAAAACATTATGTAGAATTTTCTTGCATGAAGAACAATCCAAGGAAACCTTGTAATAGTTCCTTAGTCGTCATACTAATTGAAACAAAATCAACGCCACTAACAATACAAGCTATGAAACTGGATCTTATGCACGCTGCCGATGATACATAAAACTCATAAACTATTCCTTCTGTTTTCGTTTACAACAGTAGAGGTGTGTACTACCAATCCAAATGATTTTCAGCTTATATGATGTCAAAGATATTATATTCTTACATCAGCAAACAATCCATCTAAAAGGTTAGACGATGAATTGTCATTTCCACTCTCATCAAAGAAACCATTAGCAGCAAATTCTTTTCTGCATTTTCGCTCTTCAATGACGGAATCTGCTGTTTCTGCACAAAAACTTTGTCTTGTCTGCTTTACCGGTTTCTCTGCCACAATAAACTTGTTCCCTTCACGAGTCCTCTCAGGGAAGCCAGCCCAAACTGAAGATAAACCGTGGATGGGAAATTTCATAAGTTGAACAGAAGAAGAATCATAAAAGTAGTGTAAAATTATACCTACATGTGGTTGGCATGGTTCAAAGGAAAGATTTTCTTATTCTGATCGGGTGTCTGTTATGAAATGTAAACTCACTTTCTATTAAACAGTGAAATAATCAAGTTAGAAAGAAAGGAATGATTATCTTGTGCAATACTTAACTCTAAGCTGGTACAGTAGTTCCAGTCAAAGTTCAAACAATTTTGGTCATTAAAAAAAAAGTTCATCTGATTGACTGATCTTGTTCTAATTTTCTGCTTAGCTAGGTCTTAAAACTAAAGGCCTACCTTAACCCACCTCTCCAAGAATTTGACTAGTGGGCGCCAAGTGACAGAATAAGACCCCAAGAATTTATATTGGGAGATGTAGAAAACTCGCTATCGTAAAGGTCGATAAATGGTAGGATGGGCAGACAAACGACTTGCATATAATATTTAAGATGAATTCTAGAGAAGGATAAATGAGGTTTGGTGATTGAACATAATGACATGGGAACTTAGAAAATGATATTCGGGCACCAAGTAGATTCCAAGACAATAATCAAAACAATTCATATCATCCTAGTGACGGTAACTTTTCTTGCTTATGCAGTGAAACATCACATAAAAGCGCATGAACCACAAGGCCGTAACAGAAGGGAAGAAAAACAAAACGCGGGAGTACAGGCTATGTTTTTATAGTACCTCCAAACTGATGCAGCACGATAGAAGCTGCTACGGTCACATTCAAGGAAGCAGTACCACCTCCATACTGCGGAATATACACAAAGAAGTCACATATCTCCAATTCTTTAGCAGAAAGGCCCGTTCCCTACAAACAACACAAAGAAATATATAAAGGGATATTCACCTAATCCTAATGTAGCTAATTTACAAGTGCTTAACCGATTGCAGAGTAAAGTTCAACTCAAAACTGAAATACAGAGAACCAGATTGTTGAATTGCAGTGGAAAAACCTTCTCAAACTATCAAATTATACCGAAAAAATCCCAACAAGCAATTACCCAAGAACCCATGATCAAAAGTACAATACTTTACAAGCATAAATGCCAACAATAAAGTTACTGATCCAAATTTCCAATTGAGTAAATAGTTACAGAGCAAATAACCCATCTGGGAAATTGTAAAAAAATGATAATTACCTCATTCCCAAGAAGAAAAGCAGTGCTCTTGGTGAAAGGGTGATGATTTACAGGCAGAGCATTATCAGTGATCTCAACGCCGCAAATATCACAATCTCTCTCCTAAAACCCACACACAAAATCGAAGATTAATACCAAAATCAAAGAAATGAAGAGAGAGAGAGGGAGAAAGAGAGAGAGGAGACCTTGAGGTAGAGGCGAGCGTCTTGGAGGGAGTGGAAGTGGCGAAAGCGAAGGTGAGAGGTGGAGCCATGGCTGCCGAAGGCGTTGAATTCTCTGCGGCCGACCAAAATTAGTTCTGAGACGCCGAAGGCGGTGGCGCTTCGGGCGAGCGTGCCCACGTTGTGCCTCTTGGCTATGTTGTGCACCACCACGTAGCACTCTACCTCCATTTTTCCCCTTTCGCTGATTTCAGCTCAGGAGGCTCAGTCGCCGCCAAGTCCAACCGTAAAAGAGTTGCACAACCAACCTAACAAACTCATGACCTAGTATTAGATTTGGAATTACTTCAAAAATCTTATGTTGCTCTTCTCACAAATATATTTTATTTTCTAATTATATAAAATTTGGAGTGACAAATAAATTTTTTAGAATGTTAATAACAATTCTCTAGATTTTTGTTTATTTATATTTAATTGTGTTTAAACCCTAATTTTTTTTCAAGGAAATTTTGATTTTGATTGTTTGAAAATCATAACTTAGACTGTTGTTTACAATTTTTTAAAATAATAATTTAGATTATTTTTGTTTTTTGATAGAGTAGAATTTAGATTGTTGTTCACTTGCTTAATTGTTTGCAAATTTTTATTTTCTCTTATTTGACGCTAAGGTATTGAAATTGTATCAATTTGTGCACTTTGTCTGATTGGTTTAGAACATGATGATGCTGTTATACAAGGTAACGTGTAAGCCATATTTGCGGCCAAAAAGCTCATCAATTTAATGTATTAGACATCATCCAAAGAGACAAAAGGCGTGAGTTCATACAATTTCACAATGACGGGAGGGTAGTAAAGCTATTTTGAGCTTAAGACGTGGGTGTGGGCTTAGGAAACTTCAATGTACGATCAGTTGCTTGGATGATTTTGAGTACTGGCACTGCAGATGAATTACAAGAGCCGAATTTTCTCATCTTCGAAATGGCCGCAGAAAAAAATGGTTATGGAGGAATTGCAGATTCTGCTTCGAAAGAAATCGGATGGGAAAGTAAGATCTCCGGTAACAACTCGTAGCACCAAGGTTACCTCGGTTATGGATATAGATTTACCGTACGTGCTGCAAGGTCTACGAAAGGAAGAGTGTTGGACATTGTTCAAGAAAATGGCATTTAGACGAGGGAGGAGGAGAACCCGATGTGGTGCCAATTGGAAGAAGAATTGCAAACCAGTGCCAAGGCGTTCCTCTTGCAATAAGGACTCTGGGAAGCTTGATGAGATGCAAAACTAGCGAAAGTGAATGGTTGGCGATTCAAAATAATGAAATTTGGGAGTTTCCGAACGAGGAGAATGACATTTTAGCAATACTGAAGCTAAAGCTAAGCTATGATCACATGCCAGTTTATTCGAGACAATGGTTCTCCTACTGTGCCTTGTGTAATGCAGGAAACTTCTTCTCGGGTAATGCAGGAAGATTAACACAACAAACTCAAAGAGTTTGTATCTGAACTAAGTGCGACTTGGTCTAACAGGAAGGCCTCCGACCCCATCAGAATTTGAAGGTGCTGAACATAGTTGGGTCTTGGGCGTTAAATTCCCCAACTGGTTGATGACCAACACTGCAATGTCTCTGCCAAGTCTAGTTGAAATCACCATTGAGGTTTGGAGAAGAAGTCAACATCTTCCGCCATTTGATCAACTACCTTAAGTTTCTCAAACTATACTCTTTAAGTTGTGTTGAGCACACCAACAACGGCACCAAATGTTCTTCCACTTCTAGTTTCATTGATGGGAAAAGAGAAGCATTGTTTTTTCCCTTCTTGAAAGAGCTTGTACTTTATGACTTGCCACTCTTGAGCAGCAGGCACTGATAGTAAAAAACGACGACAATGGAACAAGAAGTAAGGCGAATCAGCAGTTGCTATCATTTCCTTCCCACACTGAATTAACAATAATGGACACCCTCAGTTTGCTGTCCATGCCAATGCTTCCACAAGTTGAAGAACTGATTATGATCAATATCACTGACAAGCTCCTCAAGTCAATGGTGAAAGTAGCAAAAGCAGCTTCTGAAAGTTCAACAGCTTCTTCCTCCTCCTCCTCCCTTGCTAGGTTGAAGTATCTGAGAATCAAATCCTGCAATGATCTCGTGTCTTTGCCTGATAACAGGATGTGTAGCCTCACTTCTCTTGAGCTCCTGGAGATTGTAGCTTGTGAAAATTTGAAATCTCTACCCTAAGAAATGTGTTGCAAGTTCACTAGGCCAGAAATTTAGAAATGCAGAACTCTGCATCATCTAGTGACAAAGTGATAAAGGCATCAGCTCAGGAGATTTTTTTTTTTTTTTTTTTTTTTTGGGGGGGGTGGGGGGGGGGGGGGGCGGTGGGGGGTTGCGGTTTATACAACATTGTTTTTTGAATACTTCGTGGAGTGATCATCGTATGTACTTTATACATATTATACTTGTAGTAGTTTACTAAATATACATAGAAATATGTAATTGTTTGAAGGATCCGATGTTATATATATATCATGTGATCAGCACAAAGAGAGGTATGCAATGCAACTTGTACCAAAAGCCACAAGCTGTTGTAATATTACAATGATTTATTTCAAAGATCGAAGCTGAAGAATTACACACATTGCCTACTTTATTTTCCCCAGTTCTTGAAAAATAACATGAAAAAAAACTACATAATTCCCCTTTATTTGGATTCTAATGTTAAAGGACTTGAACGAAAAACTGGTAAACTGCATTTATTTACAACAGAGTCCTCGGTTATGAAATCTTTCTTAGAGAGCTACTTGAGCTGCTGCTAGCCTAGCAATAGGTACCCTGTCAAAGAATTTGAATCAGAAATTTGTTCTGGTTATAGAAGTAATCTATTGAACTTAACTAGATAGATGAAAGAAAAAGAAGACCTGAATGGAGAACACGAAACATAGTCTAGTCCGGCCTCTGCGAAAAATGCAACAGAAGAAGGGTCTCCACCATGCTCTCCACATACTCCAACCTGTTTATTCATAATCACCGTCCAATAGTATCATCATCACAAGAAGAATGGAGCAACATAATATGTTGAATCATCGACATCACGCTAGTCTGTGAAAGAATGCTTAATATCATTTCATTGCTGGTTACCTTTAAGCTAGGCCTAGCTGTGCGACCCTTTTCTGTGGCCATCTTAATGAGCTGCCCGACACCTCTTTGATCAAGTACCTACAGTCAAGAAATCGGTTTGAATTATTTTTCGCTCCCTTATAAGAGGATTCTGGTAAACCTAGCTATCTGCAATGAAGCCTGCATGGACTTGTGCATAATATGTGACTGACCTGGAAGGGATCGTTTTGAAGAAGGCCCTTGGAGAGGTAAATAGGTAGAAACTTGCCCACATCATCTCTACTGTACCCAAATGTCATTTGTGTGAGATCATTGGTCCCGAAGGAGAAGAACTCAGCTTCCTTCGCAATCTACCATCGTAGATCAAAGAAAAATATGATACTATTCAGCAGAAAATGAATAATTTTTAATCTACATTGAAATAACAATGTCAGCCTATCAATTTAGTCTTACCTCATCTGCAACCAGAGCAGCTCTAGGGATCTCGATCATAGTTCCAACTTTATAGGCCACGGTGGTACCCATCTCAGAGAACACTTTCACTGCGACACTGCGAATGAGACTCACTTGATGTCCCAGTTCCTGAAAGGCAAAAATTTGATTCATAATGAAATCTCCATCATTTTGCATTTCTCACAAATCGTACAAATGGATTATGAATCCAGCATGTTTTACCAAAAATAAATAAAAATAAATTATGAATCCAATATTGTAAATAAATAACGAAATTGAGGAACAAGAATGCAGGATCATGCCTGAGGTATTCCGACAAGGGGAACCATTATCTCGGGGAAAACTTTGACACCTTGGTTGCTCATTGTGACAGCAGCTTGAAAGATTGCACGCGCCTGCATTTCCGTGAGCTCTGGGTATGATATCCCTAGCCTGTTGACACATTACAAGTTATTCATTTGAAGTTTATCAACTAATTTATGCATAGAAGCATTCACGCAGTGAAAACATGTGACACTGAAATATGAAACTTTTGTCATAGTTCCAAATAACATGGATCCAAATTCATAGGTAACTGGTTTTATGATGCATGTGAAGTTTCTAAAGTGAATGAAGTTCATCAGTTAAAGCACGTTTTCCTCAACAATTAAAATTCAAGTAAATCTTTAGATTGGAGAGCCAATGTTAAGAATGAAGAGCCACCAAACCTGCAGCCGCGGAAACCAAGCATGGGGTTTACTTCTGATAATTTCTCAACTCTTGAGAAAACTTCGTCCTCGGTCATGCCAGTCTGTGTAGTTAGTTGGCCGACAATCTGTTCCAAGTTACCTTCTGGAAGAAATTCATGAAGTGGAGGGTCTAACAGGCGGATTGTTACCGGAAGACCTGAAATTTCATAAATCATGTGATAAATAAGCTACTAAAACTACAAGTTAAAGCAAAATATTGCCAAATCTTAAATCAGATTTGCAAAAAATACCATCCATTGCACGGAAAATTCCTTCAAAGTCGGATCTCTGATACGGTAGTAAGAGGTCCAATGCTGCCTTCCTCTGTTCAAGTGTAGCTGCCATGATCATTTTTCTTACCGCCTTTATTCTATCATCCGAAGCAAAGAACTGAAACATAAAAATACATGAGAAATATCAAAAGAGATCTACAACCTGACATTATTTGTTAACCAGCCATACATTTTAGCAACAAATAATTACCATGTGTTCTGTCCTGCAAAGTCCAATCCCTTGTGCACCGTTATTTCTTGCTGTTATCGCATCTTCAGGCGTGTCAGCATTTGCCATCACCTGTTGCAACATTACCATGAACATTGTTAGAGAAACCGGTACTCGTACCAGTGAAAAGGAAAAACGGAAGAAAATAGGTCACCTTGAGACGCCTGACATTATCAGCCCAAGACATAAAGGTTTCCAAATCGCCACTCAAAGCTGGAGGAGCAAGTGGCTGTTTTCCCAATATGACTTCACCAGTGGATCCATTGAGTGAAAGCCATTCTCCTTCATTGACCACCGTTTTCCCGACCAAAACCAGCTGTAGAATCAATGAACAACCCTCATTTATGCCATGTCTTGATACTTCACAGAAAAAAAATAAATTGTTTACAAAGGAAATTGTTATAACCACCTTCTCACTGTAATTTACTCGGATGTCAGCGCAGCCAGAAACACAACATTTACCCCACCCACGGGCTACAACAGCTGCATGAGATGTCATTCCACCTCTAGCTGTCAAGATTCCGGCAGCAGCATGCATACCCCCAACATCTTCGGGGCTAGTTTCTGTCCTTACCTATAATTATGCACAACAACAATTCTCAATGATGAACCAGGGCCATGGCTCAACATCTTCCGGAAGAAAAAGATGAACATTTAGCTTACCAGGATGACTTTCTTTCCTTGTGCATGCCATGATTCAGCATCTTCTGCAGTGAACACGACTTGTCCTACTGCTGCTCCTGGAGATGCAGGTAACCCAGTGGCGATCACTTTGTCTTTGTATGCGGTTGGATTTTCAAACTAATCAGAAAAAAATTATACACGAGGAAGTCATATATCCATGGGTACATTATACAAATCGGCTTATGATTTGTGAACTTAGAAATCAGCATAAATACCTGTGGGTGAAGAAGTTGGTCAAGGTGCTGTGGTTCCACCATCTTGATTGCAGTGTGCTTATCAACAAGCCCTTCGTTAGCCATGTCTACAGCTATCTTAATCGCTCCTTTACCAGTACGCTTTCCAACGCGGCATTGCAACATCCACAACCTATTTTCTTGGACTGTGAACTCAATGTCCTGCAAATGTTGCCCATGCTTAAATAAAACCATATGTTCCGATAAACTAAAAGATGTGAATGTAATACTGATAGGAATGTCATATGTGGAAATGATAACTCTTACCATCATATCTTTGTAATGTTTTTCCAGAATTTCACAGTTCTCCACAAGCTCCTTGTAAGCTTCGGGCATGCAATTTTTCATAGCATCCACGTCTTCTGGTGTCCTGATCCCGGCAACTACATCTTCTCCCTATGCAATTCCAATTTTTGAGCTACTCGTATAACCCTAACAAAAAACAGTCTATACTACTGTCGACTTGGAAAGAGAAGTTCGATATATAGAGTGGTATAAAAAACCTGAGCATTGACTAGGAACTCGCCATAAAGCTTCCTTTCACCGGTGCTTGGATTCCTAGTGAACAGAACACCAGTCCCTGAAGTATTTCCCATGTTCCCGAAAACCATGCATTGAATGTTAACCGCAGTTCCCTTCAAACCAGTTATCTGATTGATGCTCCGGTATTTAATGGCCCTTTGGCTGTCCCAAGAATCAAAAACTGCCTTAACAGCCAAGAGAAGCTGTTGTTTTGGATCTGCAGATATGCATGGGGACAAGGACATGTAAACATACAGAGTTGCGCTACGAAAAAGTGGGAAATATGAAGTTGTCAGCGGTTTAATTGGTACCTGAAGGGAACTTTTCACTCGTTTTTTCGAGATAAACATTTTTGTATTGTTCTACCAGCTCTTTAAGATCAGAAGCTGTTAGCTTTGTATCAAGCTTAACTCCTTTTTTACCTTTTAGTTTTTCCAATTTCTCCTCAAATGATGAGTGTGGAATTCCCATAACCTTCAAAAGTAAAATGGGTGAATTTAGAATACATCTTGAGAAAAACATCATAAATTTTCACATATGAACATTGCGAAATGCATCAATAAAACCACTTACAACATCTCCAAACATGTCTAGGAAACGTCTGTACGAGTCATAAGCAAAGCGCTCTCCGCTTTTTGCGGCCAAACCAGCAACCACCTTGTCATTGAGTCCAAGGTTGAGGACAGTGTCCATCATGCCAGGCATGGAAACCTAGGTACATAGCGTAAATCAGTCTGTGCACGACATAAACTAATCATTGTTAAACAGACTGTAGTCCATTGTGCCATTGCTAAAATAACTACAGAAGCCATAACGTCTGTAATTAGAAGAAAAAACTCTTACCGCGGCACCAGAGCGTACAGAGACGAGAAGAGGCTTGGAAGAATCACCAAGAATAGCACCAATGTCCTTTTCCACACTCTCCAAACCCTCTAATATCTCCTCCCACAAACCTTGTGGTAAGTCTTTGCCATTGAGCTGATAATCTTGGCATGCTTCTGCTGATATAGTAAGTCCAGGTGGGACGGATAGCCCAATGCTAGCCATTTCTGCCAGGTTTGCACCTTTTCCTCCCAACTACAATGCATCAGCATGATGAATACAGAATTCAGTTACGTAGCATAGACATTTGTTCGACTGAGATAAAAGTAAAACTCCTCTTGCAAATCGGGGCATACAAAATGCTAGCATTTCCATTTCTCGTACTGATATCATGTCGAAAGTAAAGTAAACCTTACCAATGACTTCATTCCCTTGTTGCCTTCACTCTTTCCTTTTCCAAAAGTAAATACTCGCTGTCGAAACAAAAGAGAAGCCTTTTAGGAACTACTGAGGCACCTTGAACAAAATGTTTGTACATAGTTCAAAACTAATCAAAATGATCATGATAATTAGTAATAGAACCGCTCAATATAAGCTCTATTTACATTTTTTTTTTCAGGTTTCCGATTTGAGACTTTATAATCGTCGACATATATGTCACCAATTATCACTCTAATACCAAGTTAAAACTAAAGAATCCGACTCAAAACTATTTATGAACGGATGGAGAGGCCCGAGATGTCCCAAGGATTAGAATAATCTGAGGCGGGATTTTTATATTTTCAACAGAAGGATACAATATAAGTACCTTTTTGATTGCTGGTGCACCTTGATCAGCAAATGGGGACAGAACGGAGTTTGATTGACTTTGTGCTGGCTCATACTTCTTCAGGTTTGGGTTCGTGGTCCCGTTTACTTTCACAGTGGAAGGCATTTTTCCAATCTCTCCCTGCTTGAAAAACCGAAGTAAATATTACCAATGTATACTAATCATACAACAATGTTTAATTGATGAGTACTAGTCAACTTCTAAGCAATATAAAATAGTTTTAATTGAAATCATACTAATTGGATTGAAAATTGAATAGTTATAACCACTGCAACATAGTCATCATGCACTCATGCGGCCTTCATTAGGGAGAAATGCATGATGGATTATTTGGAGGGCCGATCAGCTCCCGCACAGAGAGTTGTTTTGAAATCTTAATAGAATCATGATGATGGATTGAAAAAAGAGAATTGTTATAAACACTGCAAATTATTTGTCTTGCACTCCTCCACCCTGGTAAAATTCATTATGGACGAGTGCATGATTGACTGTTTTGGAGTGCCAATAACATCTTTGAAAAAGAATTTGTTTTGTATCAAAAGAGTGAAACAGAATCCAGTTTCATTCGAATGAATATGCACATATACGTACTTGATGAAGATCGGATCAGGAGAAGAGTGGAGAACTTCCTGCAGAAGTTGTAAAGAGAACCTGAGCTACAACTCCTGCTTTGCTTGCGACTGTAATAGGGTGTGATGAATTATGGCGTTAACTCCTTTTAAAGCCACAACCACGAGGCGTAGGTGATGACATGTAAGAAATCAAACATTATCAGCTATTAATTGTTTTGTTGTAAAAAATAATATTCAGAGCTTTTTTAGTTCGTGATGAGCTGAAAACGAAGATCTAGATCCGGGCACAGTTAAGTTTACTAAATCAGCGCTTATCATCTGGATAATGAGTAACATTTTTTATACAATATTAATACCTTTGGAAAAAAAGTTGTTATTAGGGTTGACAGTGTCTGATGATGACTTGGCAAACTAGCGAGTCCAAATCTGTACTATGATATAATTTCTGACCAAAAGGGCAGCCGACCAGAAATCGGCTTCGAGATACCGAAGACGGTGGTTATCCGTGCGAGAGTACCAACGATACGCCATGTGACCAGCAAATAGCACCCTACCTCCATTTTCCCCTTTCGATGATTTCAGTTCAGGTGGCTCGGATAACATTTAGATATGCTTTTAAAATGACTAAAAGCGTTTTTGGAACAAATCATTAATAAATAAAAAAAATACAAGTAAATTCTGGAAAAACACTTAAAGTACTTTCTGGAAGAAACACATAACTGATACTTATTGCAAAAAGCACTTAAAGTACTTTTGGAACTAAAAAATATTTTTCCTCTAAAATCGCTTTCAATCATTTTAAAAACACATCCAAACGAGCCATTAGTTGCCGCCAACCAAACCTAGTCAATAACCACCTCATTTTAGAAATAATCGCATTTCTTGTTTATTGTTTCTTTCTTCTGTAATTTCACCTAAAACCCTAACCCTAAACCCTACTTATTTATTTTTTTATTAAAAAAGGGAAACTATGAGTGTAATACTAATTTAGATTACTCCATATACTTTGATGCTTATAATTGTGATTTTGACGCAAAATAACTCATTAGTTTGATTTGTGCATTGTTATTAATATTCTCAGCACACATGAATACTACAATAAGAATTGAAGAGAATTATAAGCACACAAACAAAGTTCGATGACAAGCTAAAAGGATAGTTTTTAAAATTTTTGCTTACTAATGGTATGTTCACATGTGCTGACTATTGTAATTAATTTTTTTTTTTTTTCATTCAATACCCTAAATGTTTGGAAACTGCATTAAGAGCTTTTTTAGTTCACCATGAGACAAAAATGGGGATCTAGAGTCAAGTTGACAAAACCAGTCCTTATCGTTTGGATATGAGTATTTTTGTTATTTTTTATTTATAATATTAGATTCTTTTCTTTTCTTTTTTTTAAATGAAAAAAGGTGTTATTATTGCTGACGATGTCCGGTTATAGAATTGGCAAACTCCCGTGATATAATTTCTGACCAAAGAGGAGTTACGGTGACGCTGGCTCCTCCTCCCCCTCGGAGAAAATCTGAAACCAAAGAGCTCATGCCATGTGGGATATGGATATAGGTTCAACGTACGTGCTGCAAGCCTGCCAGGTCTACAAGCTCGAGGAAGTGTTAGACATTGTTCAAGAACATGGCATTTAGACAAAGAATGGAAGGGAGGAGGAGCACCTTGAGGAAGAGGCGAGTGTCTTGGAGGCAGTAGAAGTGGCAAAAGCGGAGGTGTGTGTGAGGTGGAGTCATGGCTGCTGAAGGCGTTGAAGTCTCGGTGGCTGATCAAAATGAGCTCCGAGCGCTGAAGGAGGTGGCACTTCAGGCGAGCCTGCCCACGTTGTGCCTCTTAGCTATGTTGTTGGGCACCACCGCATAGCACTCTACCCTCCATTTTACACTTTTGCTGATTTTAGAAATAATCCTTTTTTTTTTTTTGTTTTGTTAATTTATTACTTTCTTTTATTTTTCACTCAAAACCCTAAACTCTGCTGATTTTCTATTTTTTTACCCCAAAAAAAAAAAAAAGGCAAACTATGATTTTGATCATAATTTCGAGTACTCTTCACTTTGATGTTTATAGGTTTGAATTTGACGCAAACTATCTTATTAGTTCAATTTGCGTATATTTTTTTAAAAGTTGGAAGCAGTTCCAAGTTCGAATCAAATATCGTCCGTTATTTATTGAAAATATGATTCTGGCGCAAATTATCTTATTAGTTCAATTTGCATAAATTACTAAACTTTTAAGTTGGAAGAAGTTCCAAGTTCAAATCACCGGCCCTTATTTATTAAACATATGATTAAAGGAGTGAAACCGAAGCGGTGGATGGAAATGTACTATGAATTGCATTCTTAGCTGAAAGGCTTGGAATTTTTGGCGTGGAACTTCAAATTCTTAGCAGATATGAACATTAAAAATAACAATTGAAGAAAAATTAAGAGTGGAAAAACATAATTTGATGACAAGCTAAAGCTAAGAGGATAAAATTTTGAAACTTCTATTGGTTGCTGACAAGCTAATGCAGACACATGAAAACCTTGATAAGCACCACTCTGTCAATGAAAATTCAGAACGCTTAATGACAAGCTAAATTATGATCAAAATCCTAGTTTTCCCCTTTTGTCCTTTCAATCTGCTTCTATAGGAAGTGCTTTCTGCTTATAAGCGCTTCAAATTTTGGTGGTGTAGGAGGCCTTCTAACAAACACGTCATATAATTACTACCATTGTCCTCCTCTCTGCACCAAGTTTATTTTAATTTACTGAAGATATTGCTTCTGGCTCAAGTTTGATCTGTTCGAATCTCATGCATGCCCTCTAGGGAGATGTTTAAGTCTGCAGCAATGCTTGAGTTTTAAGCGTCTGTAGATTGCTCTATATGATCAATCCAAACACATGAATGCAACTTGGGTAAACTGCTATTTGACCTCTTGAACTATCACCCCAACTGAAAAATTAGCCAATTAACCCCTTATCAGTAGATTTCATCCACTATTTCGTCAAATTCAAGGGCAAATTAATCTTTTCATCATCAATTCTTACTTGTCAACTATAACCACCAATAAATTTATGACATATGGACACAAAATAATGTGTAATGACAGATGGTGGACGGAACCTAACGGCAAGAGGTTAATTGGCTGATTTTAAACAGTTCATAGGGTTAATTTACCAAAAAAAATAATTTAGAATGTCAATTTCAACTGGGGTAATAGTTCAGGGAGTTAAATAGCATTTTACCCATGCAACTTGTACATTTACACCAAGTCATACCCTGTTTAATATTACACAGAATTTATTCCCAAAACATCGAAGCCGAAGAATTATCCACATTCCCTAATTTAGTTTTTTTCCTGTTCTTGTAAAGTAATATGAAAAAAATATATATACATATACGTATATTACATATGTTATTTTCCCCTATATTTTGGTTTCTACATAATGATAGAGGATTTGTATGAACAACAAATAAACTGCAGATATTTACAAGTGCAGAGTCGCCGGTTATGCAATCTTTCTCAGACAGCTACTTGAGCTGCTGCTAGCCTAGCAATAGGTACCCTGTACAAGAATTTACGATCAGGAATTTGATCTGGTTATAAAATTAGTCCAGGCAACTTAAATAGGAAAGATAAAAAGAAAACGAACCTGAACGGAGAACACGAAACATAGTCTAATCCGGCCTCCGCGAAAAATGCAACAGAAGAAGGCTCCCCACCATGCTCTCCGCATATTCCAACCTGTTAGTTTATAATCACCGAGCGAAAATATCAGAGAAGAACAGGAAAAAATAAAATAAAAAATAAAATCTTGGGACTGTATGACACACCATCGATATAAATTGACATCCCAATTTGTTATAGTATGTTCCAAATCTTCGCATTTCCAGTTACCTTTAAGCTAGGCCTAGCTGCGCGACCCTTTTCAGTGGCCATCTTGATGAGCTGCCCAACACCTCCTTGATCAAGGACCTGAAAGCAGTGCATTTTGACTGTTAAGAGTCGAAATTTTTTTTCATTCTGTTATCCAGATGATTCTGGTGAAAAACCCAACTGCAATGAGCCTGCGCGGACTTGCATAAAACGTGACAAACCTCAAATGGATCACTTTGAAGAAGGCCTTTTGCAAGGTAGATAGGTAGAAACTTGCCCACATCATCTCTACTGTAGCCAAATGTCATTTGTGTGAGATCATTGGTCCCGAAAGAAAAGAACTCAGCTTCCTTCGCAATCTATCATCGTAGATAAAATAAAAAATGATGATGAATAATGTGTTGAAAATAATGAAGTCATCCTATCAATTTAGCCTTACCTCATCTGCAACCAGAGCAGCTCTAGGGATCTCAATCATAGTCCCAACCTTATAACTCAAGGTGGTATCCATCTCGAAGAACACTTGTCCCGCGACACTCTGAATGAGCCTCATTTGATGTCCTAGTTCCTGAAAGGAAAATTTTCGTTGAGGATTGAATTTCCATCACTTCACAATTTCTCACAAATTCATACGAATGAATT
This sequence comes from Pyrus x bretschneideri, assembly GCF_019419815.1. NCBI lineage: Eukaryota > Viridiplantae > Streptophyta > Magnoliopsida > Rosales > Rosaceae > Pyrus > Pyrus x bretschneideri. The sequence goes on from NW_025999798.1 coordinate 9,041,256, forward strand.
ATGAATCTAGTATCATAAGTAAATAACAAGAAACGAGAAAAGGAGGAACAAGAATTGCAGGATCGTGCCTGAGGTGTTCCGACAAGGGGAACCATTATCTCAGGGAAAACTTTGACACCCTGGTTGCTCATTGAGACTGCAGCTTGAAAGATTGCACGTGCCTGCATTTCGCTGAGTTCTGGGTATGATATCCCGAGCCTTTTGAAACATCAAAACAAACCCTTCATCAATAACAAAGAGATCATATTTGTGCACCTATGAACTTCTTCACTCAAAGTTTATGACATTAAGCATATTAGCCTTCCGGCAACGGAAACATCTGACACTGAAATATCAAAATTGTGCCATATTTCCGGACTATGTTTATAACGAATTCAAAGTGATAGGTAAACACGTTTTGTGAGTGAAAATAAACTGAAATGGATAAAACAAGTAATGATGCATATGAAGCTAATTAACAAAGTGAATTAAGCTCATCAAGAGCTTTTATCTGAACATATTTAAATTTGAGTAGATTTTTTTTTTTTTTTTCTGTGAACAAATTCGAGTATATCTTTAGACTGGAGAACTAATGTGAAGATTGAAGAGACACCAAACCTGCAGCCGCGGAAACCAAGCATGGGGTTTACTTCTGATAATTTCTCAATTCTCGAGAAAACTTCATCCTCAGTCATGCCAGTCTCTGCAGTTAGTTCGCCGACAATCTGTTCTAAGTCACCTTCTGGAAGAAATTCATGAAGTGGAGGGTCTAACAGGCGGATTGTTACTGGAAGACCTGAAATTTGTTAAATTATGTGATAAATAAGCTACAATTACAAATCTAAGGAATTTAAAACATATAGCCTTAGAGCCTAACAATCCTTGGAAATTTTGTTTTATAGTTGGTCCATGAGGTAAAAATACAAGTAAATTTCAAAGTTTTTAATCAACATTTGTGAAAAATACCGTCCATTGCCCGGAAAATTCCTTCAAAGTCAAATCTTTGATACGGTAGTAAGAGGTCCAGTGCCGCCTTCCTCTGTTCAGTTGTAGCTGCCATGATCATTTTTCTTACCGCCTTTATTCTATCATCCGAAGCAAAGAACTGAAAGATAAAAAGCGTGACAAAATCAGAAGAGCTCTATAACATGACATGATTTGTTAACACGAAATAACAAGAATCAAAACTACAACATTGATAGAACTTGCAGCAGACCATATAACATTACGGATATCCAGCCAAACACTTTTAAGTAACTAAAATTAGTTACCATGTGCTCTGTCCTGCAAAGTCCAATCCCTTCCGCACCGTTATTTCTTGCTGTTAGCGCATCTTCAGGTGTGTCCGCGTTTGCCATAACCTGTTATAGCATTACCACACAATTTTTACTGAGTAATTACTAGTGGTAACAATGAAAACCACAATGCACAAAAATATGGTACCTTGAGACGCCTGACTTTATCAGCCCAAGACATGAAGGTTTCCAAATCTCCACTTAAAGCCGGAGGAGAAAGGGGCTCTTTTCCTAATATGACTTCCCCAGTGGAACCATTGAGTGAGAGCCATTCTCCTTCCTCGACCACTGTATCCCCGATCACAACCAGCTGTATCATCAATGAACAAACCAAATTATGCCATTTTCTCTGTGGACTTAACTACAACAGATCATGTTTATATAGAGAAAACAGTGGAAACCACCTTCTCAGCGTCATTTACTCGGATATCAGCGCAGCCAGAAACACAACATTTGCCCCACCCACGGGCTACAACAGCTGCATGAGATGTCATGCCTCCTCTAGCTGTCAAGATCCCTGCAGCTGCATGCATACCCCCAACATCTTCGGGGCTAGTTTCAGTCCTTACCTAAAGTTATATGTACAATTCAGTTATCGAAGTGTGTAGGAAACAGAAAAAGGTTAACAGTGAATAAGATGAACATGGATAAATTTTCACCAAGATGACACTCTTTCCTTGTGCATGCCATGTTTCGGCATCCTCAGCACTGAACACGACTGTCCCTACAGCTGCTCCTGGAGATGCAGGCAATCCAGTGGCGATCACTTTGTCTTTGTAAGCAGTTGGATTCTCAAACTGACCAGACAAAATTATACAAAAGGAAGTCATAAGTCCTGAATGTCTTCATACATGGATACATTGATAAACGTATATGCATGTCAGGCCTGTCAATATTAAGGCCACATTACAAATTACAAATTGACCTGTGGGTGAAGAAGTTGGTCAAGGTGCTGTGGTTCAACCATCTTGATTGCAGTGCGCTTATCTACAAGCCCTTCATTCACCATGTCTACGGCTATCTTCACTGCACCTTTACCAGTACGCTTTCCACTGCGACATTGTAACATCCACAACCTATTTTCTTGGACTGTGAACTCGATATCCTGCAAACATACCCCATGTTTTAGTTCTACAAAAACATGTGTTCCCCAAACCGAAAAATGTGAATGTAATACTGATAGGAAGATCATCTATAAAAATGACTACTCATACCATCATATCTTTGTAATGTTTTTCTAGAATTTCACAGTTCTCTACAAGCTCCTTGTAAGCTCCTGGCATACAATTTTTCATAGTATCCAAGTCTTCTGGCGTCCTAATGCCGGCAACTACATCTTCTCCCTATTCAATTCCATTATTAAGTTACTCTCACAAAACTATAAGAAAAATAGTCTCTACTATATCGACTTAGTAAGAGAATTTTGGTATAGTGGTATCAAAAACCTGAGCACTGATTAAAAATTCTCCATAAAGCTTCCTTTCACCGGTGCTTGGATTCCTAGTGAACAGAACACCTGTGCCAGAAGTATTTCCCATGTTCCCGAAAACCATGCATTGAATATTAACCGCGGTTCCCTTCAAATCCGTTATCTGATTGATGCTCCGATATTTATTGGCTCTTTGGCTGTCCCAAGAATCAAAAACTGCTTTAACAGCCAAGAGAAGCTGTTGTTTTGGATCTGCAGATATACAAGCGGACAAGGACATAAACATACAGAGTTGTGCTACGGGAAAAGTGGAAAATATGAGGAAGTTGACGGCGTTTTACTTTGTACCTGAAGGGAACTTTTCACCGGTGGTTTCGAGATAGACATTTTTGTATTGTTCTACCAGCTCTTTAAGATCAGAGGCTGTTAGCTCTGTGTCAAGCTCAACTCCTTTTGTACCTTTTAGTTTTTCCAACTGCTCCTCAAAGGATGAGTGTGGAATTCCCATAACCTTCAAACGTAAAACGGGTGAATTCAGAATACATCTCGAAACAGAAAAGATGAGCTTGAGTTTATTATGCCAAAATTGAAAGAAAAAAAAAACAATCGTAATTTAGACACATGAACATTATGAAATGCATCAATAAAAGCACTTACAACATTTCCAAACATGTCTAGAAAACGCCTGTACGAGTCATAAGCAAAGCACTCTCCACTTTTCGCGGCCAAACCAGCAACCACATTGTCATTGAGTCCAAGGTTGAGGACAGTGTCCATCATGCCAGGCATGGAAATCTAGGTATATAGAGTGAAAATCAGTTGGTGCACGACATGAACTAATTCTTATTAAACAGATTGTAGTGAATGTGTCATTGTTAAAATTACATTAGTGTTTCTCCATATGTGCCCTTGTGAGCTAATGCCACTACGGCTGTTGTTGCAACTGAAAGAACTCTTACCGCAGCACCAGAGCGAACGGAGAGGAGGAGAGGCTTGGAAGGGTCACCGAGAATAGCACCCATGTCCTTCTGCACACTCTCCAAGCCCTCTAGTATCTCCTCCCACAAACCTTGTGGTAAATCTTTGCCATTCAGCTGATACTCTTGGCATGCTTCTGTTGAAATAGTAAGTCCAGGTGGGACGGATAGTCCAATGCTAGCCATTTCTGCCAGGTTTGCACCTTTCCCTCCCAACTACAATGCATGGGCATGATGAACAAGCATTCAGATTCTATGACTAAATCGAACATGTAGATCAATGGACAAGTACAAATTGAACAATTTTTAAGACTAAATCGGACATGTAGATCAATGGACAATTACAAAGTGAACAATTCCGTTATGTAGCACAAATTTCTGGTCGATTGAGATATAAGTAAAACTCCTTATCCAAAATCGGCCAAACTAAAATGCTAGAATTTTCATTTCTCGTACTGGTAGCATGTCGAGAGTGAAGTAAAACTTACCAATGACTTCATTGCCCTGTTGCCTTCACTCTTTCCTTTTCCAAATGTAAATACTCGCTGTAGAAACAAAACAGAAACCTTTCAGGCACCATGAACAAAATGCTTGTACGTAGTTCAGATTGCCAGTCAAATTGATCGTGATATTGTTATGAGTTTAGAGTGCAATCCGAATATTGTGAGGTTTTATACAAAAGACCTCGATGAAATTATTAGTGGAAGTTGAATGAAACCACTTAATATAAGCTCTATTTTAATTTTGTCAGGTTTCGACGCGGGACTTTACAATTTCTAACGTCACAAACTATTCTAACACCAAGTCAAAACTAAATCATCAGACTGAAAACTAATTAGCAAGGGATGAAGAGATCCAAGATCTTGCAAGGATTAGAATAATCCGACGCGGTATTTTCATCTTTTGAATAAAAGGATGCAATATATGTACCTTTCTGGTTGTTGGTGCAGTCTTATCTGCAACTGGGGACAGAACAGCTTTTGCTTCGATGTGTCCTGGCTCATTCTTCTTCGGGTTTGGGTTCATTATCCCGTTTACAATTTGCATCTGCTGCGGGTGACAGCGCTTGAGGCCAACTCGACCCAACGAGTTGAGGCCATGGAAGGAAGGGTTTTCTCTAACAAGATCAAATTGATCCACATATTTTCCCTTCAACAATCTCTGCCTATAAACCTCAGGTGGTGTCCTTATGAGCATGCCTTTCAGAGTGGATAACATTTTTACACTCTCTCTGCTTGAGAAACCCAAGTAAATATAACCAATGGATATAGATCATACTAAAATCTGTAACTGATCAGTACTAGTTTACTTCCCAGCAATAAAAATTAATCTTCAAAAAATTCGAACATGAATTGTTATTAGCAATGCAAAAATAATCATCATGCACTCCTCCGTCTCTCGTATTAGCACTTGTCTCAATCCATGATCGGTGGATACTTTAGAGTGCCGATAACAGCTTGCAGAAATAATTTGTTAAGGATTAAAGAGTGAAACAGAACCCGAAATCATTTGATCAAATATGCACATACACATACCTGCTGAAGATAGAAGTGCTTTTCTGATCAGAAGAGGTCAGTTTCTATTTGCAAAAGTTGCAAAGAGATATTGAGGTGTAGAGCTTGTTCAGAGAAGCAAAAATGGCGGTTGTTTTGTCCTTGTTTTGTCTGTAACCGGTGTGATGAGTGACATGAGTGGACCAAATTTTAGCGCTAACTCAGCTTTTAAACTGCCCATTCACAATTCATGCGCCAATAAAAATTTGGAACATAATCGACTACCAATCATATTGTTGTAAAAAGTAATATGAAGAGCTTTTTTTAGTTTACAATTAGTTGAAAACGGATATCATGAGTCTTGAGTTCAAAACTCTTCGTCATTTAAATTATTGTAATTATTTCATATCATCTTCTTCTCCTTAATAATAATAAAATTTTAAATAAAAATGTATCATTTGACCTAAACACCAAAGTATGATATCATCTTATGTGGTACAGAAACTTCATTAGAAGGGAGATTATCTGCTGACAGACTTTTTATATTTAAAATAAATAAATAATACAATGATGCTGCCTAAAAAAATAAAATGAAGGAGTGTGCTATCCACACATCCCTTGTTAATTTTTGTCCGTTGATTTTCTTCATTTCATTCGATTTACATCTTGAAGAGGAAGAAATATGAGGGTGTTTTAGGTATTTCAGGTTGCTTAGGAAAAGATAAAAAAAGGAGGTAAAAGTCAGTTATTATGGTTGACGCTCAGATGAAGACTTTGGCAAACTCGAATCCAAGGCTGTTACAATTTCAAAACTTACAATATAATTTTGACCAAAAATGGTCGTTACGGTGGGGCCCGTCCCCTCCCCCTGCCTCCGGAGAAAACCTGAATCTATAGAACTCATGCCACGTGGTTCGCTGGTGGACAATCGTCACCATGGAATCCTGCTCTCTCTTTTATTATCCTCACACATTGCTAAAAAATTCTCTCTTTTTTTTTATCAAATAAAAAATCTAATGCTAAGCAATTGGTCATTGCCTTAAGTAATCTTCAAGCGTTTAAAAATTGGGAAAACTAAAATCCCCTGCATTTTTCTAATACTCTTTAAATTAAACATTAGTTCTATTTTGAAATTTGATTACGACGCTTAAACAATAACCATGTCAGCATTTTTATATTTATTTAGATTACATGTAATTATTTTGTTTTTAAATTTAAAATGTTAATTATTAAATTCCATATATATCCCTTTAGGTTGATATATTTATGTACGTGACCTTTTTTTTAGGAAGCAAGTTTCTTCTTCCACGTTTGAGTCGTTTGGTTTCTTCTCCCATGTTAGAATTCTATGATCCTCATTTTTAAATTTTGAATGGACTTATCCATTTCAATTAGTGATTGTTTTCACTATTTTATATTGATATCATGTGAGATAATTAGACGTATTCTCTATTTTCGGAGGTTTTAAGGTTAGTGTGTTCAGATAATATATTTAAACGTACCGAATACGTACCAAGAAGATATATAAAGTAACGTGCCAAATATGTTTTTTTAAATAAATATAAATGTACCAAAATAATATATAAATGTACCAAATACATACAGAAAAAAAATGAATGTACCAAATATGTACCAAGAAGATATATAAAGTAACGTACCAAATATGTAACAAGGAGAAATATATGTTTAATCAAGAGGAAATATATGTACCAAATATGTTTTTTTTTAAATAAATACAAACGTACCAAATACATACAAAAAATAAAACAAACATACCAAATATGAACCAAGAAGATATATTAAGTAACGTATCAAATATGTACCAAGAAGAAATCAACATTTCATGTGTAATTTGAAAGACTTTTTACTAAAATTGAATACTACAATATTTATCTACAAGATCTAAGGAGTTTTGAGAGATTATCTAAGAAAATTAAAAGGTATATTAAATATAATGGCAAGTCACATTTATGTGTATTTTGAAAGACTTTTTATTGGAATTAAATTCTACAATATTTATCAACAAGATTTTAGGAGTTTTGATGTATTATCTAGGAATTAAAAGGTATATTTATATAATGGCAAGTTGGGTAATTTAAATTATAAAAAAGGCTACTTCTAATCCATTTGGCACCTAAATTGTAGGAAGATGTTTAATCAAAACTCTAAAAGGTATAAATGTTTAATTTCAAAATTTTAAAACCTAGGCATCTATATCAAAACCCCCCTTAAAAATTTAAAAATGATGTTTAGACTTATTTAGCGCCCGCCTAGCCCATTTAGATCCCTTCAGACCTGCTTAGGCCCGCGCCTCAGTCACAACTCTCACTTAAACATAAAATAGATAACATTTATTTTGCATTATACTTTCTCAATAAATTGTAAGAGGCTTATTGAATACTTAGATTGTAATATTCCACATCGCCCAGGGGAGTGGATCCTATAAGCCTTATATGTATATTCTCATCTCTACCTAGCACGAGGCCTTTTGGAAGCTCATTGGCTTCGGGTTCCGTAGGAACTTCGAAGTTAAGCGAGTAACGTGCGAGAGCAATCCCATGATGGGTGACCCACTGGGAAGTTCTCGTGTGAGTTCCCAGAAACAAAACCGTGAAGGCGTGGTCGGGGCCCAAAACGAACAATATCGTGCTATGACATAGTCGAGCCCAGGATGTGGTGGGGGCCTGGGTCGGGATGTGACAATTTGGTATCAGAACCAATCCCTGGCCGGAAGTGTGTCGACGAGGATGTCTTCCGGCCCCTAAGGGGATGGATTGCAACATCCCACATCGCGCCTTGGTCAGAAGTGTGCCGACGAGGACGTTGGACCCCTAAGGGGTGGATCCTATAAGCCTTATATGTATATTCTCATCTCTACTAGCACGAGGCCTTTTGGGAGCTTACTGGCTTTGGGTTCCATAGGAACTCCGAAGTTAAGCGAGTAGCATGCGAGAGCAATCCCATGATGGAAGACGCACTGGGAAGTTACGTGTGAGTTCCCAAAACCAAAACCGTGAGGGTGCGGTCGGGGCCCAAAGTGGACAATATCATGCTACGACAAAGTCAAGCCCGGGATGTGGTGGGGACCCGAGTTGGGATGTGACATAGATGAACACTCATTATATGCTTGTTCCCAATGTTTTTAATATGTTCAAATACTTTATAATTTATATGTAATTTTATTTTTCTATTTATGTATTCAATACAATTATGTATTTTTTTTTAAGTATAAGAGGACATTTATAATAAACATAATTAAAATTAGAAAAACCGCCTAAACCCTGCCTAGACAGCTAAGCGCTAAGCTTCTACCTACCGCCCAACTAGCGCCTAACGCTTTTTAGGACTTTATTCTCACATACATGACACTCTCCTCCCAATTTAAAATCTTGATGATTAAAATTACAAAGAAAAAACAAAATAGAAAAAAGAGGCATGCTTGCTTCATGATATAGCAAGTGTGACAATCTGTGTGAATGGGTTGTGTCGTGTTCATGTTCTTTGTCCGCCAAGTGTTGTGTTCATGTTTTTGGTCTGCCGACCCATTTATAGTTATGTCGTGTTTGGATTCAACCCTATGACTATCGAAAAGAATGGTTAGTGTTTCATGCGCTTCCCTCTTTTTCTATTAGACGTTAAATTGAATAAAATGAAATGAGAATTAAAGCATAAACACGCAGAAGGTCAAATGTGTGCGAAAATCACTTTCCGCAATAATATCTCAAGTTTTTGTAAATGTAACTACAGTTACCAACGTTCTTTTTGGGTTTCATACAACGTTTGTTTTTTGAATGATTTAAAACTTATTCACAATGTGGGAACAAAATTTAGAGCTAACAACTCATAGCCCTCTATAAATTTCAAATTAGTACAATGATGTGAAAACTTATCAAACCACACAGAGGATCAAACCTCCCAGATGATCAAACCTCAGAATACAAGGCAAATTTTAACTGTCAAAAACTCCTCGACGGAGTGATCCAAACGCATTTATTCAGTTTATACGAGTCCCACAAATCTTTATTCAGGACACTCCACTCAGATTCTATGGACTTTTTTAAGAACGAGCATAACGTACAGAAATTCGCCACTGTATCACGCTCCTACAAGACGGGCAATCCTTCATGCCCTGTTTCTCGTGGAGCTCATTGCATGTTCTACAAACCACTTGATGGGCACACGGGAGGAAGACAACGGACATCTCCTCAGAAAGGCACATCACACACTCCCGTTCACGTTTCACCCCTCCTGTCTCAGAGTAGTCTTGAATATCCTTCACTACTTCCGAGATGTATGGCATCCGGGACCCCTTGTGATCCAGGCCATTTTCGATGTCTGTTACTTTGCTGGCGTAGCTCCCATCAATGCCCCTCCGCAGCGCAGCAATTTTTGAAGAATCACTCTTGTGTCTCAATTGAGAGATTTCTTTTTCGAGTTTCTGAATATCATCTTTGTACTTCTGCAGATTGTTTTCTGCTTTCAGTTTAATCATATCCTCCTTGGATTTTGTTGAAGCCTCTATCTGTTCCCGTTCTTTTTTTATCGAACTGACCTGCTCAAGTACTTCTGCCTTTGATTTTTCTTCCTGTTGCCATCTAGCCTGCGACATACTTGACCTTTGTGAGACGAAGCTCAGAATTAAACCTATTCAGAAAGAAAATAGAGTAAAACCAACAACACAACATTTTCAAGTTTTCATCAAAATGAGCTGTACAACACCGTTACATGCCGTTTCTCAAAGTTCACACCATCGGTCCATCAATCCCCTCGTCTAATTTATATCTTCCAATGTGAGACTGATTTTCAAGTTACAAAATGTGTGTTTGCACATGTACATGCATGTGTGCTAATATAAGATAATGATAAACTCCAAAATGAGAGAGCAAATATATAGCAAGCAAATGACAAGACTAAACCATCTTCATTACAAAACATGCACAAGTACCACTTATATTCCAAACGATTTCATAATCTGTCATCCCAAAGAAGTAGCATGTTATAAGACGTGCAAATACCTCAAACCAAATAAATTCACAATTTCACATGCATGAATTGCCAATTTGGAGTACTTGGAAATCAAGTATTTAGAACGTACCTCCAATTGTTCCTGGAGATCTTTTGCTTGTTCTAGTTCCTGTAGCAGCAGTTTTAACTTGCGTTTTTCAGTCGCAAGTTCTTCACTGAACATGGTTTTCTGCTTCTCCCATGACTGAAACTTCATCAGTGTCTTCTTCTCCCTTTTAGATACCTCCTGACAGCTTGCAGCAGACTCTGCAGCACGTACTTTCGCAGCCTCCATATCCTGCCTCAAGGCAGCATTCTCCACCTCAAGCCTCCGGACGGAAGAATTTGCCCGTTCAACCTGGCTACTAGCCTTGCAGAGAGCGTTTTCCATCTCAGAAAGCTTCTTCATGGTGTTTTCTTCCAGCGTTTGCTTCTCTTTCTTCAGCCGCTCAACTTCTTCTTTCTCTTGCCTCAATGACTTAAGTTCAGCCTTGTCCTTACTCAATCTACGCGCAGCCTGCATAACCTTCTGATTTGCCCACTCTGTCCACTCTTGGAGCTGATTTTGCAAGTCCCGTGCCCTCGGAACCAACTTTAAAATCATTTCATCTTTCTTGTCCCGGGGGACCCACTGCCCCAAGGATTTATCATACGGTATCCCAGCAAAAACAGAATTAGTTGCATCAGAGTGACAGCTAATAGGAACTGGATTGGAAATGCTTTTTGGATGCAGAGAAAGGGAAAGCTCAGTATCAGCAACTGATAATGCAGGCGTAGTATTTGCTGAAGGTAATGCAGCTGCAGTATTGACTACAGGTAATGCCGTTGAAGTATTGACAGAAGGTAATGCAGTTGAAGTACCGACAGCAGGTAATGCCGTTTCACAAACAGCAGGTAACATGGACGGGACACTGTTCTTAGGCAAAACAGAAGCAGTATTTTCAACATCCAGGTTAAATGCTCTAGGGGAAGACGGCCCGGCATTGGCAGAAAGATTATTGTTTCCACTTTCTTGAGGCACATCAACTCCCATAGCCTTGCTTATCTTCAAGGAAGCATTCTTCAAATTAACAGCGGTAGAGTCTGACACAGATTTTAGTTTCTTATCCAAGATTAAACCACCCAAACCACTCAGCTTCCCTGTTCTTGAAGACCCTTTACATCCATAAGTCCGGTAACTTTTTTCCAAGTGAAGTGACTTGTGCCGAAGCATGTATTCTCTCTTGGTGGTAACAGAATGAAGCTTTCGACTACTTAAAAGCTTTTCCTCTACCACAGGAGATTGAAATGTTCCAGATGCACCAAAAGATTTATCCCCATTCTCAGATGTGGACTGTGCACCCTCTTTCTCAGACAATGATACACTACGAACAAGGGAATTTTTCAGTTTAGCTATGTTTGAAACCCCACCTGCAATCGTAGGTGTCTCAGACTGTGAACTATGAGAACCAGGAACTGAAGGAACTGGCTTGGAAGGATTCAGAAGATTCAATTCCGAACTTTTGGTTTCTGTTTTTGACTGGGGTTGATTCGGGACGGAGGAACTTCCATTTGAAGCTCCATCACTAATGAAACTATTCAAGGGATCACCATCCATTGCACAAGCATGAGAGACATTCATGTCACAAATCAACAAGCACCACATTGCATCACCAGTGCTGAAAAAAGGCCTAACCTCTCTAAGAACACAAACCAGTTCTGCCAATATGTACTTCTCCAGCTGCTGTAGATCTTCAAAACAGTGATCCCTCGAAGGATCAATTTCTTGGCCACTTCTTAGATAAACTAAAGTATTATCCACTATATTAGACACGGTGTCTTTACACCCATAACAAAGACCAGACCGCAAAACAGCCTTCGCAGCAACTTCTTCAGTGTAACCGCAAGCAACAATCTTTTTTATTGCACTTTTGAAAATCATGTCCAAATTGCTTAGAACAAGCTCTTCAAGTTGGGTTTCTGTGAGGTCACTCCAATCGGCATCCTGAAACTCATCTGCCTCTAGTTCCTCTCTGGGCCGGCTTGGGCTACCCTCGGATGGTACAACAGCACTAGACAATCCAAGGTCGAATTTCAACCCATCAGAATGGTCTTGATTAACACTGCACAGGTCACCGACACCAATTTGTCCATGACTCTGTCTGATTTCGAATTTTTCAGCTGAAAACTCATAGCTTGTGCATTCAGCCTGAGATAAAGGAATAATTTTATTCGGGTCACCTAAAGGCGGATCAGCCCGGAACTTCCTCTTATTCCTACTTCCCTTTTCTTGAACAGCTATTGAGGAAGAGACTTGGGTGGTGCAACTACTACTGCCCTTGGCCACCATTGATGCCATTTCAGCTGCACAAAACAATCTAATCTCAATACATTCAATCCATATACGCATCCAGTTCTATCTATCAGTTCTTAAAGCAATACCAAAACACCAAATTCATCAATTCCATAAAAAATCCATCAAACAACAAACTACTGAAATCAACATTCGTAGCTGCAATCAATAAAAAAATCCAGCTCACAACATCACCAACTGATCAATCTAAACAACCCAAATAAACCCAGATTACTAAAAGCTAAATCCCAGTATTAAAATTAACGATTTTTAACATCCCAGAACCAAAATCAACAAGAACACATCAATCAGAGAGAGAAAAAAAAAAGACTACCCAGAAGAAAAAACTGAACAATCAATCCGTTTGCAAGAAACCCAGTTGAATTTAGATGAAAATTATGATCTATCAATGTGAAACTCCATACAATCTCAAAAATAAAATCAGGAAAATTAGATCAAAATAGAAGAATCAGAGCAAAAAATAAAATGCAGAATCTGGTGTTCATGAAAGTTAAAGATCCCCAATACAAATACAAGAATTTGTGGTGATTAATCAGAAGACATGTACGATCGAGACGCACCCGATTTGAGCTAATTGTTCGAGCAATCAAAGGTAGAAACCAGTCTCAGAACACCATAGAATCACAAGGAGAATTCATAGTTGCTTTTTTTTTTTTTTCTTCTTATTTTCCTAATTATTAGCTTAAAGAGAAATAAGAGAGCTTTGAACGTCCGTCTCTCTCAAAAGTTTCGTTGCGGTAAATTTCATATTTTTTTTTATTTGTTTTTTTATTTTTTATTATTTTTTGTCATGACCAGACCAATTAACCAATGTTTTCAACGACAAAAAAAGAAAGAAAGAAAAAAAAAAAAAAACCCAAGGTTTGATGAATTTTCATTTTTGTACTAATTATAGTTAAGAAAAATTAGCCACCAACCCAAGTAGATGAATTACTTCACAACTAGCCCCTTGACCGGTGTTTCGGAGCGTTTTGTTAACATACTTTTTTAAATATGTATCTCTTTAAATGATGTAGATATGCTTTGAATATATATTTTTAAAATGAAGGCAATTTTGAATTATTTGAAAGTTTAATCGGTCCTTTATCACATCATATAACACAGAACTTGTTTATTTACATGATTTATATTTGATTTTTACACTAGGTGAGGGAGTTTTCCCCTATAGCGTGATCATTTAGCAATGTACAAGTTATGTCCATGCACCTTGTGGAATACATTACACTTTACCCCTTTTTATTTGTTTATTTGTCTACTCACCTTTGTTCATTATGCGTATATATTACGGATATGCATTGTATATCAGTATATGTAATCATGTGTGTCGCGTGCTATAATTTGTCTCATCCCAACCAGCTTATTTTTAATGTTCTATTTTATATTTCCTCTTTTAACAAGTAGTTTAATCAATTTTGAATGATTATATAAAAGTTATCGTCATTTTCCAATTTTTTCCTTTCAAGTTATTCTTCTGTTTGGTTTTTCAAAGGAATGTTATCGTATTGTTATCGTATTTTGAATTATTTGATACATTTTAAAGAAATTTTGTATTAAAAAAAAAAGAAATTAAGTTAAGAAATTATATATATGTTTTTGTAAAGCACAAAACTTCAACAATGTGAGGAAATGTAACTTCTAAATGGACATATATCCAAATTAAAAATAGTGTATATCATTCAAATAAAAACAATTATTTAATTTTAAGTCCAAGGCCTCAAGTTTAATTTTTTTTTTCTCGGCTTATAAAATGAAAAATAGGAATATATAAGAAAGCGAGAAGGGACCATATCGTTCTGGTTCGTTTGGTTTGGAACTTAATAGAGGTTAGGCCACATTGGGCCCTATGTGAAGCAAAACAACTAACTTCCACCTTACTAGTTAGCTCGTTTTGATTGACCAATATTTATTAATTTCTCATTTAATAATATCTTAGTATTTTCGTTTAGTCAAATAGACATTTTAAAACTTGGTGACTAATTAATCTATAAGACTACGATCACAAGTGAGTTGGGCGACTAGAATAGTGCTCTTGTCGCTTTAAACTCTAGTTCGATTTCCTTTAATGGACGCATAGAGAGATATGGATGGTCGCTTGACTTGGCCCTCAAGCAATAGGAAATCACATTGTGACCATCCGATGGATGCCATGGTTGCCTCTCATGTGTTTTATAAAATGGCTTGGTCCATTTAAAAAAAAAAAAACAGCAATGTAAACCATTTAGTCGTAAGAAAAATGCTACCAATTTTTTCACTTCTTTTTATGTCACGTGTTTTCTATTAGCACTTAAAATTAAAATTAATTTTGCATACTAATATAATACATGTGTAATGAGTTAAAATGAGAAGGTTATCAACACTCACTTAATCGTAATACTAAAATAAATTATTTAGCCAAAACAACCACGTTCCAAACAACTTCTTTTTCTTTATATTTTTTGTCCCCCAAAAAATTGCCTCAATCTAAACGCTGTCGTTTGGCCAGGTTAGTTTTGGGACTGGAAAAATGCTTGTTTGTGTTCTCCGGACACGCTATGTAACTCAATTTCCCTAAAACCCTAAACCCTACTGCCTCATCAGACAGCCGTAACCCCCCAATTCCACCAAATTCCAAATCCAAACCCTAATTTCTCCGAATTCCAAAAATGGACCATTCCCAGTCCCACCCGATTCCAAAAGAAGGCAACCCGTCACCGCCGCAACCACCACCTCTCCACGCAGGCGTAGAAGACGACGACGAGAATGTAAAACAGCTCAACCAATGCTCTGTTCTCTACCTCTCCTTACAGGTAACAACTATTTTCCCCAATTTTATTAGATTCTAAAATTCTAAAACCCTAAACCCCAAATCACGGAGAACCCGAATTCGGTCTGTGGTTTGCAGGATTGCCTTGTCAAGACTGACAGGAATTGGAAATCTTGTCAACCAGGTACGTAATTTGGGTTCCTAATTTGCAATTCATTTCTCAATTTCATTTTCCAGTAACTGTGAATTTCCTGTTTTAATTTTGCGTGAACAACATTTTGATCAGAAGTTCAGGCCTTGAAGGCTTGCAATGAGAGGAGGAAGAAATGACAGAGGAAAGTGGGATAGCAAAAGATGAGCTGCAATCGAGATTTCCCAATTTGTATCAACTTTTGACTAGATTTATAAATGAAATTGTTACCATTTCTTGATTGTCTTTGCATACAATTTGTTCTATCGTTTATTCATTACGGAGTACCAAAGATCGATTGTTTTCGCTACTTAGAATCTATTTTGCAAAAGAACGGGGAGTTGGATGGGGACCTCAACTATATAATATAAGCTAGATGGATGAAGTAGAAGAGTGCATCCGGCGTGTTGTGTGACTGTCGTATGTCACTGAAGGTCAAAGGAAAATTTATAGGATGACAATAAGACCGACAATGTTTTATGGCACAGAATGTTGGGTGGTGAAACATAACATGTACATAAAATGAGTGTAGCGGAGATGATAATACTTTATTGAATATGTGGGCACACGAGAAAGGATAAGATTAGGAATGAGAATATCAGAGGTAAAGTAGGAGTAATCGAAATTGAATGAAAGATGAGAGAAAATCGGTTACGGTGGTTTGGACATGTGAAACGAAGACTTACTGACGATCTGGTTAGAAGATGCGATTACGGGACAGAGGTTCATGACTGAAGAAATAGACGAAGACCTAGAAGGACTTTGGAAGAGACTCTAAGAAAAAACTTAGAGTATTTGGATCGAACAGAAGACGTGACACAAAACTGAGCGCAATTGCGTTCTAGAATTCATCTAGCCAACCCCACTTAGTGGGAAAAGGCTTTTTTGTTGTTGTTTATTCATTATGATGACTTAGAATTTTTGTCCAAGAGTCTTGGACACCATTATTGTCACAATAAACACATAAAAGGGTAGTGTTCGAAACTGCTCATTTTCAAAGTAGAAAGAAGATATAAAGTTGCGAGAAAGCTCTATGTAAACAAGAATTGAACAATAACTCGACACTTTCACTAGTACTGGGTAGGTGTCCCTCAACTCATTAAAATGTGTAGCTATGGTCATTTTCGTTAATTTTGTCAAATGAATTATGTTGAAATGACCATTGCTACAATTGGAGTCTCTTAACTCATGAAAACGTGTAGTTATGGTCATTTTTGTCAACTTCGTCATAATTTTGTAAAATAGAAGGATCATTGCTATAATTGGGTTAAAGTTGATGGACCATTACTCCAATTAGGTTAAAAGCTAAGGAATTATTTCTCTAGTTGAATTAAAGTTGAGGGACCAATGATAATAGATTTTAGTTGAGGGATCATAGCTGCACGTTTTGATGAGTTGAAGGACTAATAGTAATGGATTTTTAGTTGAGGGACCATTGATTCAATTGAGTTAAAATTAAGGGACCATTACTAAAATTTACTTTTTGTCACAAGAAGAATCAAGCACGATAAACCACCAACTCTTCATCAAACTATAAAGAATTAAGCACAAATCAAAGGTACCTAATCACTCCCTCTCGTCTCTAACTTCATTTCGGTACCTAGTTTATAGCCTAGGGATGAGTGTTGATGGCGACTAGAGCTCGGAAGGCTCCGGCCTTCTTTCCTGGAGAGGAAAAGGCCTTTAAGCCCAAACCCACATAGACTGGCCCTTGGGGCAGTGCCAACTTGAGCTATTGGCCTGCTAAACCCTTGGCCCAAAACTTAAGGGCTTCAGCCCGTTGAACTTTAAACCCTATAACCCTTGGCCTCGGCTTTGAAGCCCAGGCCACCAAATCGAAGATCAGACCTTTTGGACCTAAGCCCAAGAACCTAGGCCCAAACACCATCCAACCCAGCTGCACATAGCTGGCGCGTGGAGTACACGCGCCACAGTTCACGACGGTGTTGGAGAATTTTCTAGCAACTTTTCTGACGACCCACGACGGTGTGTGGGGGTACTCGAGGTCCCCCTTTATGTTTTTTGACATCCTGAATCCATTTATGACGTCTATTTTCCGAAATTCAATCCTTTGAGTATAGTTTTATTAATTGAACCCTTTATGTGCTTAGGTGCATTTATTAGCGGCGATTCCATCATTCCTATTTCGTACGGCTCTTCGACGACGAAGTATCTGTGAGTGGACCCTTTTTAAAATGCATGTTTTAATAGTAGATATGCATACATGAAAAGCATGATTTAATGGTAACATTTTATAAGTAAATTGGATTTACATTATATGATTATCATGCTTTACTGAAAATATTTTGGAATACCATACTTTATCAAACTATTGTTCTTTGTAGTATATATGATGGATGACCATATGCCATAAAGATGTTTTGAGATATATATACCTATTTTTGGAAATATTATATTCAATGTTTTGCGCTTATCTAGCGGTCACTGTTCTGGCTTCAAGCCGAGGAAGATATATGTAGATGGCTTCGGGCCAATGGAGATATATGTAGATGGCTTCGGGCCAAGGAGATATATGTAGATGGCTCTAGGCCGAGGGATATATGCACTGGCTTCGGACTGAGAAATATAGTACCTACACGCAATTTGATACCACAAGTTAGCACACTATACAATATATGTTTAATGAAGGTTTTATGGCATACTAGGGTTTTTGGAAAAACCTATTACATATTATGTTATTGAGTTTTCATAAAACTTTGGGGGTTAGTATGTTGATAATTGTTTCAGTATTTTATATATATATATATATATATATATATATATATCAACTTGGTCCACTCATGTTTGTTTTGCACCCCCTCAGGATATAGGAACGAGGTTTTACAATCCGAGTTACGAGGTATTCCCCTACCAGTGATATCGTACCTTCATCTCTGCTTTGACATCCTTGTAATAACACATTCCGTTGTATTCTGAATTAGATATATGCTCTCAACATGTTATGCACTATTAGTATCTTTATCATTGTTGGCAATTGAATATTAATATATTATTTTATGTAGTTGGAACGAAATTTATACGCATGATTTACATGTTCTCAGCATATGCATTCATTAAATGGCTTGCGTCATCCTCGAGGGTCGGCCAGCACGTGGCCATCTCGATGTCCCTCGGATATCGGGATCGATGCGTGTCAATGATCAAGTAACTTCCGACGACTATCCATTTCAGAAGAGGTGAATACATGCCTATATGCGAACCAACTATCCATTTCAGAAGAGGTAAAGAAAACATATTAACCTCATTATGGATCAATATAACGAGCATAGATCATATCACTAAAGTTGATACACTGGCCAAATAAAAGGTTTGCAGTCATATAATACAGTTTCATTCGCAGAAAAGTAAGCACACTTCTGACAGCTAGAGTCACTAGGTTGGCATAATGCAGTTTATGTAAATAAGTGCAAATTCATCAAGATCAAACACAGACAACAAAATGAAAAAACTAACAAGAAAGAAAGGAATTAAACTTTCCGGGCACCTTGAGTGGAATTTCTAAAATTGACATCTTTAGACAGAAAGGGTGGCGAACTGATCCCCTTAGTGTCTTGGAATCTGGGCACCTTGGCAGTAACACTAGTTCCAGAATTACGAGAAACAATAAATGATGTGACAGCAGGTGGCCTTTGATGTGCTTGGGTATCATAATTCTTAAAGGAGGATCTCTGCCCATCATCCCAAGTAGAACGAGACTCTGTGGACCTGGAAGCAAAAGAATATGAGTTATGACATTTCTGATTTAACAGGACCACTGACAAATCAAAATAAAACACAGGAGTTAAATTAAACAGAAATGACTTACATGCGAATAAATGCATACATGAAAATGTAAAGCACAGAATCACGTTGCCATTGCTAAACATAAAGGTCTGTCCATGTATCAGAAAAGTATACACAACAACCATTATATTACAGAGGATGCTTGTTTGATAAAGTTAAAAAACATCTAACAACGGCTAGTATATCTTTCAAAAGAAACGAGGAAAAAAGAAAAAACTAATATTTGTACACTGTTATAGTCAAAACGTGCAAAACGTATATCCAGCTCCTTAGTTTAAAGCTACAGTAAGCTTATAGGTTGGTGTTTGTCTTTACACAGACAAGCCTCAAGCACTCTATTGCCCAAGACCACATGCAAAAGTAACTCACCAAGGGGTAGAAGAGATGCTAATTGTAATTGGTTTTCTCAAATCATCTTAAACTCAAAATAATGTATGTACAATTACCGGCGTTGTCGTACCTATGAACTCCTGCAGATGGGTAAGGATGACTTGCAGAAGAACGAGCTCCTTCAAAAGCCAAAGGAGGTGAATGCAGCTGCCCTGAAGATTCAGGCCGCCTATGATGAAATAAAATCATTAAGTTTTTAATAAATAACAGAACCCAAATGCTCAATGGCTATTCAGTAACAGGTGTTTAAGCATAACTCAGGCACATTCATGCATCAATAATATATCACAACGCTATTTTTTTCTATGACGTGTCATAAATTACACATACACCATAAGAATGTGGCAGCATTGAGACAGACACATATGGCAAAAATCAAACAACACCAAGTGAAAAACATAATAATGAATTTAGATGTTTACTGTAACAAGGGCTGTCCTTACCTAGAGACTCCTGCAGATGGGTAAGGTTGACTCGCAGCAGGACGAACTCTTTCAAAGCCTAAGGGAGGAGAATACAGCTGCCCTGGAGCCTCAGGCCCCCTATGTTCAAATAGACACCAATAATATTCTACCAACCCCAAATGCTCGATGACTATTCAATCACAGGTTTTTATATGTGACTCAGCACATTCATACATCAATAATATATCACAGCACCATATTTTGCTATGACATATGCATATAAATTAAACATACAACAATAACTTTGTGATTGCATTGGGACTCCTGCAGGGATGACTCGCAGCAGAACGAGCTCCTTCAAAGGCCAAAGGACCTAGAGCTTCAGCCCCCGCTAACATAACCGAACCCAATCGCTCAATTGTTATTCAATCATATATTTTTACAATGCTCTTTCAAATCAATCCAGACTTGCACATAGCCCTTAAACCCAAAGAAGATATACAGATTTAGAAAGCTGACATGAGCTATTTTTATAGAATTTGATTCAACAAGCACCCAAGAATTTGAACTCGATCACCCGAACGCATTCTTTTTCTTCAAAAAAACTCTTCTACTCGTACAAAATTGGGCACAAAAGTCTGCCCATTTATCCAAATTTCTGTCGTATGCTTAAACCAGAAAAAGTGAAATATAATATCTGAAATTCTTAGAGAGTAAAATACAAAAAAATAAAAAGATTGATACGTTGGATTGGTTTCGAATATCCAAAAGAAACCCATTTGAGCAACAATGAACAAAATTTGAGAGAGCGAACCTGGACGGAGAACGCAGCGGAGCAGCGACGGAAAAAGGAGGGGTGGTCGGAGGAGAAGGCGAAGGCGGCCGACCGCAGCCAAAGTTTCCGAAAAGTGGCTACGATCCCGGCGGTCCTGTTGGTCCTGACGCCTTGCCTACATTTGTGTGGTTAGAGTGTGTCTTCTCTTGCAGATGGTTTTGCTCTCTTTCCTTTTTTTCAAACTTTTGAAGTCGCAGAGAAAGCCAGCAAGTTCCGAGCTTTGAAACTTGAAAGCATGAAGCGCGAAGTAACGATGTGGAGAATGGGCCATATTCAAACCCCACTCAGCCCATTTGGAACTATCGGGCCTTCAGTTACACGGGCCGCATCACATAACCGATGACAAAAAGTTCAAATCAAATGTTGCATGACCTGATTCGTCAATGAAAGCTTCTGTCCCCGCTGCCCACGTGTTCATCAACCAACCTTCATCGGCCATCGTCTTTCAACGCGTCAGTCATCTTCGAATGGTTGGGTTCCATTTGTTTCTCACAAACCTGACCTTCTTTGTTGGCTTCCACTGGTCTTCCATTAGCTGCGCCGATTCCAGTTTTATTAGTAATTTTCAGAGAAACGCATCTGTGTTGCCGGTTCCGTCCTCATTTGAAGAAGGTTTCGCAAGTGGCTGTAATTTCATGGTAAGTTGGATTAAAGCAGCTTCAAATTTTGGGTGCGTTTGAGAATTTTTTAGGTTTTTTCTGATTCTTGAAAAATCTTGGTTAAGAGTAAATTGAGCAGCCAAAAGAGAAAAAAATTGTTTTTTTTGGGGGGGGGGAAGCAAAATCTGGAAAAAAAGGGCTGTAAATCGAAGAAGCTGAAGAGAAAAAGAAAAAGGGCGTTAAAGGTGGTGTTTTGTTTTAGCGCTTTTTTTCAAGACTCTCTAATTCCTTAACTTATCCATATTTTTTAAATTAAAATTCTAATTAAATACATCTAAAATGTTATAAACTTTTTAAAATTTTAATTGGATTCTTAAGGATTTTAATACACTACAAAATATTTTCAAGACCTTTTAATTCCTTAACTTTTTCATATTCTTTAAATTAAAATTCTAATTAAATATACCTAAAATGTTATAAACTTCTTTAAAATTCTAATTGAATACAGTTGAATTTTTAAGAATTTTAATAAACTATCTTAAAATCCTGATTGAATACACATTGAATTTTAAAGAATTACTTAAAATTCTAATTGAATACTCTTAAATTCATTAAAAGAATTAACATCTCTTAAAATCCCAATTGAATACACTCCCTTAGTCTCCCTTAGTCTCTGTTAACACATCACTGCAATTTTAAATTAAACGTTATAATTTTATTTGGTTCTAGTTAAATAAATTTGTGTAATGTAGAATTTTCTGTGGGAGAAACCTTTGAATTGGGCTGTTGTGTTGGTTGATGTTGGTTTTTTGTTTTGTTTTTTTTTTTTTGTTTTCTCACTGTTTTGGCGTCAAATGGAATGCAGATTGAGGGGCTTTAGAGGTTGGGAAGTAAGCATCTTTGATGGCTCTGTTTGACTGTCTAAGTCTTCATATTCCAGGTTTTCTTACTAACTGTTTGATAAAATGACTCTGTTAGATTTCAATGTGTATATGTATTGATTAAAGTGTGTACTGATATTACAAGTGAAAGACTCTTATGAAGAGCTAGGCAACCACAAAACAACAATCTCCTTAGATTAAGCCCTTAAGGTGAAAGAACCCAAAAGAGAGCTCTGCTCATGCAAGTGTCAGAGAGCTTTTGGTGTACATGTAAAGGAAAAGTACGCAATAATTCCAATAATATTTTTCTTCAAAGATTGTCAAGCATATAGTTTTCAGTGATCTCTGGACAATCCCTATATATGCATTGTATTTGTGTATTAGTTTCACGCTTCTTCTTAGATTCTTCGAGCATTTAGCTTTTTAGAATATTATTTTTGATAAAAGCTGTTGTAGTACATTTTATAGTGTGCCTTAACTTCCTTTTCATAGAAGTGGGATTTTCGAGAGGGGCTGGTGGATCTCCGAAAAGGAACTTTGATAGGAATTCCTTATTTCACTGTTCTTTATGTCAGAAGTTGTGACTTATATGGAGGTATGAATGTTGTCTTAGCTAGATGTTGTTTTAAACCAACCGGTTCATTTGTTGCTATTACTTTTCAGATTTTACTTATGTAGATACTGACTCTTCATTTTTCAAATGGTTGACAAATTGGATGATGAAACCATGGCAACAGAGCTTGGTCCACCTATTTTAAAAGAGGCCTTATAAGGCAATATGCTCTGCCCCAATTTTACAAAGCTCTTAGTAGGGATGGGCAATGGTTATGGCGGACGGGTAACCACGATTATTTACCCATAACCATTTATACACGTACCCGCATAATTGTTTACCCGTTAGGTAATTGCCTAAACGGTTATGCCCATACCCATAACAGTTTATAAACGATTAACCATAACTATAACTGCATACCCATTTAATCGTAACTGTATACCTGTTTATCCATACCCGTTTACCCATTTATTCATTTTTTAACCCATTTACCACTTTTTGTGCCTATTTACGTATTTTTTTTAACCGTAATTGTATACAACTCCGATAATTGAAATAATAAAGACGAACGATAGTTTTAATCAATCAAGGTAATATAATATATTTGCTAATAATTGATTTTTTACTAACAAAATACCTCTCATTACTTGAGCAAGCATATTGAAAAGAAAATTCATGTTTTTTCAACATATTTTTCTTCCATACCCAAGCAAGTATTCAATTATAACATCCATATGATTACAAAGTGAAGCTTCTAAAAACTCAAGGGAGTCATTATCTTGAATACTAGATGATTCAAAGCTTCAAAATATTTCAAAACTAAACCCTTTCAAACACTAATGCTTTAAGCACATTCAATTACAAAGTCTTATCGACTCGTTGTCACTAAGAGAAGCCTACAAAAGAAATGTATAAATTGACTTAGTATTCCAAAAGAAATGTTTTTAACCAGAGGTGTTGGCATATAGGAGGAAATATGTATGAAGGATAAAAAAGGACAGCTAGAAGAGAACGCATTAAGTAATGTATAACTAGTGAATGTGACCTCAGATTATACATCGTATTCGTACCACAGGTCCACAACCGGTTCCCATGGCAGCAATTTAAAAGTGAATTAAACATACCAGTCAGATTCATCACCTAGCTACTATGATGCACATCACCATTATAGCCCAAAATGTCAAATCTATGGTAAGATGACAAGCCTCTGATAACAGAATTACCTGAATGCTTGAAATATGCTGCCTAGTTTTCTGTATTGATTTTCTGGTTCATCAAAACTAATGAGGAGAGCTGCCTCTAGGGTTTATATAGAAGAAGTCGTGGCCGAATAAAGATTAAAATTACGCTAAATAGAGATTATCAAGGCTAATGGTAAACCAATAACTCCAAAGTAAAAAAACAGAAATAAAGAGTAACTCCAAACTAGTTTGTGAATTCAAACTAGTTTTACAAATATCAACCTAGTTTTACAATATTTTCAATCAGAATATTCAGTCTTCAGTTTTCAGTCTTCCCTCATTTCAATTGGAATATGATTTTCAATCAGTAATATGACTTCCCTAATTTTCAATCAAAAAAATTAAACAATACCCTGCATCACTAAACCCTAAAAATAAGAGATTTTCAATAAATTAACAAACAAATCAGTAATTAATCAGGTTAAGTAAGAAATTTGAGGGTAAAACGCACCTTGAAGGGTGGGTGGGGGGAGATCGAGATGGGGCATTGACATGAGCAACAAGGGAAGAGAGCAGAGCAGCGATGAGAGAGAGGGCAGCGAGGAGAGAGAGATGAGCGAGGGAGATGAGGGAGCAGCGAGGAGGAGAGAGAGACAAGCGAGGAGAGAGATGAGAGGGAGCACCGCGGAGAGAGAGACAAGCGGCTGACGGACGGCGGAGTCTAGTCCTGGCGTCCTGGCGGAGAGAACGAAAAGGTTACAAATTAGGTTTTCTGTTTTTTTAATTTTATATATCTATTAAAATAAACGGGTAAACGGTAACCATTATAATCGTGGTTAATACCCATAACCGTTCATTTAAATTTTACGGGTAATGGTTATACTCATAACCATTTAATTATCTAAACAATTACCCATAACCATAACCGCGAAATTTAAATGGACGGATAACCGCGGTTACCCATAACCGATGAGTATTTGCCTATCCTTAACTCTTACATTAGTTTTTTCTTACTCCTTTCTAACTTTTGACATGATTTCAGGATATTGGAAGAGCCCTCTTCCGAGCACATGTCCAGGGTTAACTAAAGGTTAACAGATTTGTATATTTATTATTTGTGCATTGAATAAGAATCAGATTATGGTTCATCAACACAAACTGATTTTGGCGTATATACAAAATGAGATAATGTTTAAGCCTGACCTGTTTGTGGTGCCTCATCGAGAATTGCCACTAGCGCTTTTGGATCAAACAACGTATGTCGTTTAGCATCTTATCTTTGCACAGCATGTCGCAATTATTTTACTCCTTATTTGCTTGGACTTATTTTTACATTAGGCTGGTGAAAGGCTTCCTTCCCAACTCAGATTATCATTACAAACAGAGGGATGCAGCATTGTTCACGTATTCCTTCCGGATGAGATGGGTTGGAAGGATCGAGCTGCCAACCACTGCTCGGTAGTCAAAGCACTATATTCAGATGGGTTGGAAGGATCTAGCTGCCAATCACTACTCAGTAGTCAAAGCACTATATTCTTTAAAGTACATCAGTAAAATAGGATCAACTATATTTTGAATAACTCTATATATGTATATTGGAGTTGTCAACAACTACTAAATATTTTGTATAAATACTCTGTACATGTTTTATGTTTATAGTTTTTACATATTTATGCACAATGCTTTTAGTCCCTTATTCTAACACTTACTTACATTACTTATAATCCATTTGACATTATTTGGAAATCATGGTTTTATAGAGAAGATATATGCTAACATGAATGCATGCATACATTATTTCCTCTTCAATTAAAGATAGAAATTCCTAAATGATAATATATATTAGGAATGCATGCACATATTATTACCTAGCAAGAAACTAGAACACATTTAAGAGGATTTAATTTATTGTCTATCAAGAAACTAGAAACCAGAACACATTGAATGCCATTCGAAATTTAAGATGTACCTTCTTTTCAATAATATTTTGATGTTCTTTTTGATTCGGTGAAATATTTATTTTGTGGACAATTTTTGGATGAAATATGATAAAGTATAATGCTTTCCGAGTTACTTTGTTTCAAGTCAGAGTAATTGGATTTTTCGTGTGGTAGAAAGGAATTAGAATTTTTAGAATTATTTGTTTTCACATTCCGAATTGAATGCAGTGTGTTTTATGTATCGTTGTATTAGTTGCAAGGAAATAAAATGTTTATGCATTTTATTATCATAATAATATATTTTCATTTATTTAAAAATAGAATTGTAAATATAATACCTGCAATATTTAACATAGCTTCTTTTTCAATGTCATTTTCCAATGTTTAACGTTTGCCCATCTTTTAACGCTTTTAATTGATTCATGTTTATGTTTGGATCACGAAAGAAACGTTGCTAATGGTGTACCTGTGAAAATGCAACATTGATACTGTGTCAATTTGGCTTTAGTTATTTGGTAAGAGAACTTACTTTAACCTCCCAGTTTAATTCATTTTGTGTTATCAGTTCTCTTAAGTGGAAGCAATAGGTATGTTTTATACAACATATTTTAAATTATTACATGAAAAATTACTTTCTAAAGATTGATGTGAAAATTTATAAACTGAATTTAAATGAATGAATTTAGCAAAGAAAACAAAAAATGAGAACTATTTTAAAATTTTTAAAATGTGTTCTAGGGTTTAATAAGAAAAGATGTTCCATGAGTTGTGGTTTGAGGTTTACGTTTATGATATGAATAGAAATATGAATAAAATGCGCATACTTTATTTTTAATATTTTAAGAGATATAGTGTATTTGTCTAGAGAAATAGTGTATTTTAAGAGAAAATAACATCATCACTCCTACATGTGAAGTTTATTTATTCCTTCAATTATTCTAGAGAAAATTTGAGGCCAAGTTCTTCGCTCTTTTCAGTTTTTTGTTGCTACTCGGCTGTCATCACACTGTGTAATGAACTCTTCTCCTTCAAATATATCTTCTGATTGTATAATCTTCATGGTCTGTTTGGTCTATTCTATTTCCAATTGGATTCTTGCTGTTGGTTCTGTGTTTGAAGTTGGAAAAAACTCATATGTTGATTAACAGTTCTTAATTAGAATTGGCATATTCTTTTACTAAACATTTTTTTTACTCATATTTCCAGATTTGGAGGTTCCTTCTGATTTAAGATGTAGATTAATTTATCAAGAGTTTAAAATGTGATGTAAGACAGAAACTCATTATGATTTTGTGGAGAAATAAGCTTTTAAATGAAACTAAGCTGTAAAAACAAAGTCAAGGTTAGGTTCAAGGGTTTTAAGAGGGTAAAATTGGGATTATGAATGGTATGGATGGGATTGGTTGAAGGATGTGATGTAAGCTAACTCTTAATTATGATGTTGTTAAAAAAAAGTTAAGGATAAGTTGAAGGGTTTGAAAGAAACTAAAGTGGGATTAATTGGAACTGAACGTTCACTAGAAATCGATATATTTTTAGGTGCATTCGGAATACAAAGTAGTATAATAAGTGGTATATATGATTTATATTTTATGTACTTTTTCTTATAATCTCTTATGCCTTGGTTTAATTACTTTCTTGAATTCAATCTGTTTTTGTAGAAACTTGGTTGCAAGGCAAGTTAGGAAACGCAGCATAATAGGAAAATTGGGTTACCACAATCACCCCCATAACAGCAGATGCGTCTCATTTTGTCGTTTATTGGGATAAGAAGATTGGAGTCCCAAGAGAATTCATAATTAGAAATGAGCAAGAGTACTGGACGGAAGCTTTGTGTGCATTTTTTGACAATCAAGAGTACTGGACGGAAGCTTTGTGTGCATTTTTGACAACCAAGAGTACTGGACGGAGCTTTGAAAGGGTTTTGGTCTTTGAATTGGTTTAAATTGCTTTTCTGACAATCAAGAGTCCTGGACGGGAGCTTTGGTGTTCCAGTAGACAACTTTTGTCATATTTTATTAATGCCAATGAAAGAATATTCCTTATATTTTGTGCATGTAAATAGCCCAACTTTTTGTAGTCGGTTTGTATACAAGTACTACTATCAACCGAAAACCACATAAGCTACTTTAGTAGAATAATCTTTTCTGTGCATAGATAGCCAAAAGTTATATGTGGATTGTATCAATTAAATATTTTGTATGTAATAATCTTCCTAACTTTTCCAATGCAATAGACTAATAGTATCTTCTACGGCATAATCTTTTATATATTTTAACCATAATGTTTCATAAAATTTTTAATCTCGCGGCAAAGTGCAGGTAACAATAGCTATTTTACTTTCAAAATTGATAGCATATTTAAATTAATTTAAATTGATTATTAAATGTTTTGAATTCAATAATGAGTGGTGATTATTTTTTTAAGAAAAGATAATGGGTGATACTATTTACACTTTTTTTTTACTTCTCACACATGTTTTTATTAATTTTTGTACTATAAATTTTTTCAATTCTTTCGATCAAACGACAAAAAATAAGGAGTGTGAGAAAATAAAAAGTGTGACTAGCATTACCTTTTAATAATTAATCAATTCACTCAGCTAGAAAATTTAATAATTAAAAAAAATTTCTCATCATGCATCTAAACATTTGTCACATGTTTTTTCACTTAATTTTGGTTATTTTTTTTAAATTAAAAAAATAATATTTAACGTGAAAGTTAATCAGAGTTGTGAAAGAATATATGACAAATAATTAGATGTATGATAAGTATATACTAATTTTAATAAAATGACCTCTGATATTTGGTGTGCCTTGTTTTCGACGAAAATCCTCTACTAATTTGGAATCTTCTGGAGATGATCTAACGGGCGATTTGATTGATTTTCCGTCCATTTTCAATGTTGGAATTTCCACATAAGTCTATATCAAAAAAAATCAGTGAGGAGAGTGAAGGACATGGCTGCACCCGCACTTGCACCACCAGGGCCAGTTCAGAAAACTGAGGAAGAATGGCGGGCTGTTCTCTCCCCGGAGCAGTTCAGGATTCTACGCGAGAAAGGAACTGAGTAATTCTTCTCTCTCTCTCTCTCTCTCTCTCTCTCTCTCTCTCTCTCTCTTCTTTTCTGCCTGTTCCTATTTCTAATTATGGTCTTCATATTTTATACTGTGATCTATTTAGCTATGTCTGATGTGCTGTTTGGATTTTGACGGGTACTGATCTTTTCTCTGGATTTTGTGATTGGTCTGGTTGATTGAAGAAATCTATGGATTTTGTTGTTCTTGCATGGAATATTCAATATTGTGTTTAAATCTTCCGTTTCTCTGATAATTTTTTTGTGTTCTTGTTGATTTAACTCATAAAAACATGTTATGAATTGCAAGGTTGTACAAAAAATTCCACGTCTAATAATTTGTTAGCCACAGAAAAGTAGCATCTGTGACCAATTGGTAGAAGAAGACCCATGAAGGGTTTTAGTGTTTACTTGTTTACTAGTGGTATTCAACTGTTTTTTAGTCTACTTGCAAAACTAAGAGCCGTTTGATAATCATTTCGTTTTTAGTTTTTAGTTTTTATGTT
Source organism: Pyrus x bretschneideri (assembly GCF_019419815.1). Lineage (NCBI taxonomy): Eukaryota > Viridiplantae > Streptophyta > Magnoliopsida > Rosales > Rosaceae > Pyrus > Pyrus x bretschneideri. The sequence continues at coordinate 9,070,888 of NW_025999798.1, forward strand.
CGTTTTTTGTTAACACATTGAGGACCTTTACACTTTTTTTCGTTCTTTTAAGATCCCATTCAAGGCCTCTCCAGCGGTGATTGAACTACACTCGAGAATCATCAAGTGGTCAAGTTTCAGAAAGATACAAAATTTGGTTAAAAGTCCTTACCATGACTAAAATTTCGCTACAATAACAACAACAAAGCCTTATCCCTCTTAGTGAGGTTAGCTGTATGACTTCTAGAATGCCATTTGCGCTTGGTTTTGAGTCAAGTCGTCCGTTAGCTCCCAGAACTCCGTACCTTAGAGTCTTTTCCCAAATCTTTCAAATTTCCCCTATTTATGTATAAATAGAAATAGATTAAAGAGGAAATTACTCCTGTAGACCAGTTACCAATATAATACATGTTATATAATCCCCTCGCCTTGATTACAATGTTGGGGGATATTAGTATCTGCACAATGTGTGAATTGATTAGGTTAGACTTGCTTACGGTTGGATTTGTGCAGGCCAAAATTCACTGGGGAATATGACAAGGTTTTTGAAGAAGGGGTTTACAAATGTGCTGGTTGTGGGACACCACTTTATAAGTCAGCTACCAAGTTTGATTCCGGATGCGGTTGGCCTGCATTCTACGAGGGTCTGCCTGGAGCCATAAACCGATCGGTGCGTTCCTATTGCTGATAATGCAAATGTCGTTTGTTACTGTTTTTAACTAATGCATTTTGCTGACATTGGATGTAACTGAAACAACTATGTATGTACTTCAGCCTGACCCAGATGGGAGGAGAACTGAGATCACATGTGCAGCTTGCGGCGGTCACTTGGGACATGTTCTTAAAGGGGAAGGGCACAAGGTGCCGACAGATGAACGCCACTGTGTCAACAGCGTTTCCATCAAGCTTGTTCCTGAAACGTCTGCACTATGAGGTCTTTTGAGGTTGTCGTCTCCTCAGATCAAGCTGCTTTCGTACGCTTAAACCTTAATGCGCTTTCTGCCGTGTATGAAGAAAAGACAAAGATTGTTAATCTGAAATGCACTGTTTGTGAGTCGCTTGTTATGATACTTTATCTTAAGCTAAAGTGCCAATAAAACCTCTTTGTTTTAGTTTATTGTTTCATGGCCTGGGGGTGTTGCATGGATGAATTTTTCCCGCCTATACCTGTAAGAGCAACTCCAGCGTTGGAGCCCTCCCCCCTGGCAATACACTATTCAATCCACCTAATGAACAGTAATTGCCCTTAATGAACAGTAAGTAGCCCTAGCAATAGATTTTGCATCTCCACCGTTACACTTCTATAGCCCTGGCAATAGGCAATAAAATATTAGTATTTTTTTTATTTATAAAATTAATACAAAATAATTTTAAATGTAATATCGGATAAGATTTTTAATCGTTCTCGTTGCACCACGTGTCATTATCATTATTAAATAATACAAAATAATACAATTATTGGTGATGAATTTCTGATAAGATTATTAACCAATCACGTCGCGCCACGTGTCATAATCGGTTCACAATCTTTGAGGATAGATTTCCATCAGATTTTAAACGAATGACGGCATGCCACGTGTCATAATCTGTTAACAATCTTTGATGATAGATTTCCATCAGATTTTTAACGAATGACGTCATGTCACGTGGCATTATGCAGAACCTAATCCTTTCTGAATCCTCTATATAATCCACCATCCATCTTCACAAATCTCACACCAAAATTCTCAAGATCTCTATCATTATTCATACTTTCTGCTTCCTTATTCACAAAAATCAGTATCAATATTCATAGTTTCTGTTTCTTTCTTTCAATGTCTTTTTCTTCTTCCTCAAGGATGATGTGGGAATTGAATCAGGAAGAGGAAGACTTGTTTAACCAATCAGAATCAATGTTCAATCACCAGGGGGTAAGAAATGAGAGGGAAGAAGATGAGGAGCGTCAAATGAGAGATGGCGAAGTAAGAAGGGGCAGAGCCTCACATTACCATCGAGTCATCCAAGTTGCGGCTCAGATCTCCAGGCCCAGCCGTTCCGGAAACCTTGATAGAAGCAGGCAACGACGAGGTATGGAACTCTTGGATGATTATTTTGTTCCTAATAATGCATTCCCTGATACGTACTTTAGACGTCGTTTTAGAATGGAACGACATTTGTTCAACAAAATCATGATTGCTGTTTGCAACCATGATTCTTATTTTGTGCAAAAAAAAGATGCTTTTGGTGCTATGGGTCTACTGCCGGAGCAAAAAATTACTGCTGCCTTGCGGATGCTTGCATATGGAGCATCTGCAGACCAAGTGGATGAGATAACGAGGATGAGGCAATCAATCATTCTTGAGTCCCTGATGAGGTTTTGCGGAGCAATCGAATCTATTATACATTAATGAGGTTTTGCGGAGCAATCGAATCTATTTTAACCTTAAATATACACATTTTTTTTTCTTAATGTAAGTGATATTATACATTAATTTTAATGAAAATAAGTAACAAATAAATAATACAAACAACATAATTATAATGTAACAAACAACATAATTATAATGTAACAAATAAGTAACAATAAATAATAAATTTTGTACGTAACAAATAAATAATACAAACAATAAATAATAAATTATATAGATAACAAATAAATAATACAAACAAATAATTATAATGTAAATTTGGGTATCAAATAAATAATATCTTGTTACCATATCCGAGTAATTTTCCCCACTTCGAATATTACTACTAGCTTGTGCCAAAGCGTCTCTCCACGTACTAAACGATTGGCTAAGTAATTTCCAACGACTGGACATCGATTCTTTGGTTCTTTTCCCACCAATTTTCTCAAGATAATTGGTATGAATAAGACTCCACATTTCTCGCAACTGCATCTCATTACCCGTAAGCGAATTATGAGTAACTTCAACCCAGCTAGTACACAACGCAACATCTTCAATAAGCGACCAATTCGTACCTGCACCAGTGGTCATTTTGTTGAAAAAAAATGGATTCAAACTTTGAGACAAAGAAAGGAATGTGATTGAAAGTAGTTGAGAAAATATGAAATTGTTGTGAAGGTAGATGATAATGAGAAGGTATTTATAGAAAAGTAAAAACAATTTTTTTTACAATTTTTTTCAGATTTTTCAGATATTTTTTTGAATTTTTTTGAATTTTTTACAATTTTTTTTAAATTTTTATTCAATTAATTAATCTCTGCCGTTGAATATAAAAAAATTTGAATTCCAACGCTCCAGATTGTGCCACGTGTCACAACGGTAACTTTTCAGATTTTTTAAACTATTTTTTCATTTATTTTTTAATTTATAAAGCATTTTAATATCCACCGTTGATCTCAGATCGAACGGTGGATATTAAATCTGACATTTTTTTTTTTTTTACTGTTGAGATCTAACGGTCCACATTAAGTGACCGTTAGGATCTAACGCACCGTGGGAAGCCACGTGGCTTCCCAACGGTAACTGACATAACCCTTTTTTTTCTGATTATTGTGTCGGGACGCGCCCCCACGCGCGGGTGGGGTGCACGCGCCTGACACAAAAAAAATTAAATAATACGCTGACGCCACCCTGGCGTTAGCCTTGCGTCACTCCCACCTCGGGCTCAAGGGCTGGCAATCCCTCACGGGCCCTTTGCTCGGGCCTCCCCCTTCCACCGGGCTGCCTCACGCTGGAGGCCTACCACCGGCCCTCGGGCCTTTGTTTTGGACACTGTCCCCCGAGCAATTTGCTACGGTGGGAATGCTCTAACAACATTGGATTGTGTCAAATGTGATTTTTCTTCAGCACCTACAGGTACTGAGTGCCGTTGCACATTGGAAAGTTGGTTTGATCTAACGGCCTTAAAAAACATCGGTACTAGGTGCATGTAGGTACCGTAGAATCGGCCTCAAAAGTGCCAAGTTTAAGCAATTATTTGATGGGAAATTTGGAAAACAAACTGAATTCCCGTCGAGCATTTCATTGTGAAAATTATTCTTCGTGAAAATTATTCGGTTATCAAGTCTTCATCATCCCAGATCAAGCTGCTTTTGCTCTGCACTTTAGTTTGTTGTTAAAACGAAAATTTAAAAACAAACGTGGAAAAAAAGCGTTGTTCTTGCATTACGGTTGAGATTCGAATTTCGTGTACTTTCTAATCTAATAAAATAATATAAAAATTGCTGACTCGAAACTCGAAAGTCTTTACTAGTCCAACTGGTAAACCAAGCGCACAAGTGAAGGACACCGGCCCAACCTCTCACTTTCACGGCGAATTGCCTCCTCATTTCCCTCCGCCGCCGGAAATAAAAAATGCCGAGAGTAAGGAAAGGGAAAAGCCCCACGAATCCAAACAAAAGAGCAGCAGCAGCAGATACACCACCGCCGACGGCCCGCAACCAACAACAACAACGACGGCAATGGCAGCCGCCCAGACTTCCCTCCAAATTTCAACTCCTCCAGCGGTCTATAGTCATGGACATCCTCTCAAGGCTCCCATCAAAACCCTCTTCGACTGCAGGTGCGTTTGCAAATCCTGGCTTACTCTAATTTCCGACCCTCAATTTTCCCTTCTTTGAGTGATCAAGACCTTCCCTCCCAAAAGCATAACAAGAAGGCTCGATTTTACCCGGATTGAGGAATCCTCCGGTTCTCGCTTTCGCTACGAAAAACTGAGGTTTACCCCCAAATTTAGCCTGCCCATTTCTGAATTTAATCTGATAAACTCTTGCAATGGTTTAGTTTGCTTGTCCGGACCCGAAAGAGGGGACCTTTTGTATGTCTGCAATCCAATTTTGGGTGAGTTCATCACCGTGCCGCGGAGCGATAGGGCTAGGCCTAATTTTACCTCCATTGGACTTGGATTTAGTGTTGGGACTAACGAGTATAAGGCGTTGCAAACGTTTGTTCCGTTGAGTGAACCCATCAGGAATGATAAGTACAGCTATGAAGCTGAGATATACATCATTGGTACAGGGGTTCGGAGAAGCATGGGAAGTGCTTCTGGGAGCCTTGGTTGTCAGTTGCCCTTCAATGCTTATCTTCATGGAGCTCTGCATTGGGTTTCTCGTGGTAGCGATGTTTCTGAGCTTATAAATTCCTTCAACTTTGAAGGGGAACAGTTTCAGGCAATTGCCCCACCGAGCTACTTTGGACCGCTGGAGAAGCAAATTTCAGACTGTTTGAAGTTGGGAGTGTTGGAAGGTTGTCTCGTTTTGTGTGTGTTTGGGGACGATTCTAGTAAATTTGTTATGTGGGTTATGAGGGAGTATGGTATCCGAGAGTCTTGGACTAAAACTCTTGTTATCGAAAACTTGTATCCGAGAGAACTTAGTTGCGATTTGTATGAACCCATGGTGTTTTTGAGAAATGGGGAAATTGTAATGTCTTACAATGATTGGGCTGTGGTTTGCTATAACCAGAAAAGGATGAGTCTCAGAGAAACTAGGATTACTAAGACCCGAAATCAGTTTCATGCAATTGGTTACAGTCCCTGCTTTGTTTCACTCTATAATGTTTCAAGGGCAGAGGAGGTGAAGAGGTACTGCAATTTTTCTTCACTTATATACATGCATAGATTTAATTGCATTTTTCGGTTACAAGTTTACTGTTTGCTTTCAATTTGTGGAAGTTGATGTGTATGTTGAGAAATATGATCCACGCTTTGAAATTTTGAAAATATAGAACTCTGTTGCAACTTAATTTCTGTCAATATCTCTGCATTTTGAAATGTTTTGATATGGTCCAATCTCTATGGCCGATCAGTACTCTTCAGGCGGTTTTGACAGAGCATTTTGTTTAATATATGTGTTTTGTTCATTTTCTTTTGTTAAATTCGAGATGATCTTTTTTTTTTTTTTATTTTTCTTTTCACATATCAAAACATAGTGGCAATGGTTATCAGCAAAAGCAGAACTATTGTGTTCCATAAATTTGTACGATACATGGATGTTTAGGGAGGAGTCTGAGACGTTTGTCGGGAATTATATCAACTCATTTTGGCATGCTTACTATATGATATGCAGGGTGCAAGGCTGTAGGAAACGCGACAATCTTCCTGCTGAAGAGAGTTCTGATCATCCTCGTGAAGGGAGTTATGATTCTGCCTCTGAGATGCAACACCACAAGTCTACAAAACTTAACTAAGGCCGTGCCTGGCCTTCTTTCGAAGCAAGTCTTCCAACAACCACGAAATCCTCTGCGAACGTGAGTCCTCATAGTTCATCAGTCTATTTTCCTAGCGATCACTTTTTGTTTTCTCGAATCCATCTGATGGTTGTTACTGTGTCTTTCCTAGACAATCTCTTTTCAGCCGGATTTCACTTGGAGGGCAGGGGCTCCGTGTGCTCTATGCAATGAGCACTTGGGTTATGTTTTCAGCGGTAATGTGTTCCGGATGTGTCTACGATGCTCCAGCACTGGTTCCTCTTGAAAATTCTTCAGGATCATAACTTGCTTTGTTAAATACTTTTCCATAAATTCACTTCTCCTTCTCTTTCAAAATCTCCAATTTCCTTCAGAAACCTAAAACCCACAAAATGAATCATAGGAAAAGAGTGGCAATCATTTCGTTAAAGTTTCATCAATATTTTTTGTCTCACTAATCCAATCATATGGCGTCACGTGAATTAAGCATAAAAAATTATTTTTTGAAGATTTAAAACTAAAAGTAAGATAAGAAACTAAAAATCAAAACTAAAAGAAAAAAAGTCATCGTTGTCTTCATCATGGTATGCTAGAAAAGAAAAGGAAGACATCATGTCACCACTAAAGTACTTGGTCTCCTGAACTTACTCCTCATTCTTTCTAGTGGGTTATAATCTTATCAATTTTCAATTGAATTAGATTGAATTTTTTTTCCAATTGGGTTTGTGGGATGCAAGAAAAATTTCAGCACGGAATAATCGTCTGTTGGTTCGTTCTTAAAAAAAAATAGTTTCTTATAATTAATCCATGAGGAGCCATAGAATTGGATTATGGGACCACTTGAGCACGCAAACGAAAAATATTGATGAAATTTTAACAGAATGACTAAATTGATGTATGGTAGTGAAAGTCAAGGACCAAATTTATCAATTTTGAAACTTCAAGACCAAAATGAAGAGTTGTATCAATGTCAGGGATCATTTGCGATAAAAACCGTTATTTTGCTAATCCACGTATCACTATTTCATTGGATTTGTGGGTCTCATGTACAAACTAATGGAATAGTTGACGAGATCTTAACGGAAGGACCAAATTGATGTGAGGTAGTGAATGTCAGAAACATTTGATTTTGAAAATGATGGACTAAAATGATGAGTTTGATCAATCTCAAAGACCATTTGTGACAAAAACCTTAATAATAAGTGCACTCAAGTATGTATAGAAAAGCTCGCGTCAATAAGGCCACACTTTTGTTGAATGGTAAAGGACCGTGATGGCAGCCAATTCTTTCGATGGAAAGCTTTCTCATTCATGAATCATGAGAAATGATAAACACATTTATTTTAGTCTCGTACATATCTTGTTTTATCATATCCGTTACTTTTGTTTGATTTATTCAATCTGAAGGAATGTGAAGAACTAAAAAGTATGTAAAAATCACCTATCGTCATGAACATGATATAAAAGTAAAAATCAAAATTAAAATACCTGAAAGTCAATATCTTTTTATTTAAGGATGGAAGATTAGATTCCATTAACTTCTTTGATACTGGGTGAATGATCTAACATTACCAACAACGCATATGCAAAATGTGTATTATTCTCGTTTCCAACATATTCTGCATGTACATAAAAGTAAGTGTCTCTCACGTTAAACTTACCTGAACAACTAGGTATCAAATCATCAAGGATAATTGTTCATTTCGTACTTAAATAATCAGGCATCATTCTTATTCATATCTTTTACCATTCCAAGTAAGACAACATGCCCCATCGATGGCCCAATGATTCTTATACGTCAAAATGATCCGGCCCGAATATTCGAATACTTTAGTTTTGAACACCTCTAGGCTCTTGTGGTATGCATTGTGCTATACTAAATTACTAACTGGTAAAGATATAATCTCGTAAAACAAGTAAATAGCAAAAGCATAATGTTAAGTCCGGATAGTCTATCCAATCTTTACGGGTGATTTTAAATTGATCATAACTTAAACATTTCAAATAACTACCTAACATTTTGAAGAATTAACGTTTTGTTAAGATTAAAAAAATATATTAGTTTCTAGCTAAGTTTAGTATCTCAATACATAACTGTTTATTATATATATATTAATGTTCTAAAAATTGCTCTTGGCAACCGTCTAGACGCTAGGCGGTGAAGGCACGATGCGATTTGAGGCAAATCATTTAGAGAAATCGGGAGGGAGCTGGGCGGCTGTCTGGGCACTCCCTAGGCGGTCTAGGCGCTCTAAGCGGTGCTAGGCGACATGTCTAGCGGATTGAATCACGTCTTCCTCCGCCGCTGGTTTTGCAACTTTCGTTTCAAACTCTCTTCTTCGGATCTATGCACAGTTCTTGTCATTGTCTTCTGCACTGCTCTAAATCATGTTATCTGGCTTAAGCAGACTTGCATACGCAACTCAAGCTCTCGCGAAGCCAGACTCGAAGAAGAACAAAATTTGAAGAGGAATGAGGAGGAAGATGAAATAGAAAAAGAACCAAATAGGAGAGAAGATGTGAGAGAGGATGAAGGGGAAATGGAATAAAAAACCCAAAATACAAGGCTTTCCGTTTTCCAAAGTGTCAAAAAGGTATTGTAATGTGCACCACTTTTCTGTATTTATTGTCATTGCCCACGCTAAACCTATCATTAAATATTATAATTGATTTTTTTTTTTAAATATTTTTGGCAATATTAAATCTTTGATATGGGATTGAAACCTTGGGTAATGTGAGAGAGGTAGAGTGAATCTTTTCATATGAGTTCCACCGATTGGAGTGATGTGGGAGCAGTTTAGGGCTCGTGGGTTTTTTATTTTTATTTTTTATGTTGTATTATTTTTTTAAACACCAAACCATATTATATACTAAAAATCTTAAGTTACAAAATTACATATATAAATTATTCTTTTTAATAAATAACATATCTCAATATTTAGTTATATATTTATATTATTACTAAATCTGTTTAATTCGCCTAAGTCCCACCTAGCCGTTAGGCCCTAGTCCGTTATCCGACTAGCGTCTAGTGTTTTTTAAAACTATGATACACACACACCTCACTTGAGTGAAAAATATAGTTGATATGAACGGGCCTATGTTTAATATATGTGATTAAACGTGCTAAAGCACTAGAGTGTTCGAAAGTTTTGTTTTTGAGTATTTTGGAGCTTTGAATCATCTAGTATTCAAGATAATAATTACCTTAAGCATTTAGAAGCATGTTATTGCTGGCTGATGTGTACCTATATATATTAATTTAATTGACCTTGAGTTTTCAATAAATAGTTGACCCAACAATTAGAAACCGATTAAATGGCCTAGATTGATGAACATATCTTTCTAAATAAAAATCTAAATATTTATCAATTTAGCTTATTAGCAGATTGATGCGTAGTTATATATGTATATGTATATATATATATATATATAGAAGAATATTAATTAGCCTACAACCATGCATGATTCTTGTAATAGATTGACCATCAAATAATTGAGAGGCATCACATATATTCATAAATAATATCCCGTTAATACGAAAAATGCATGTTAAATGCACTTATAATGATGTTTAGTTCTTAGAAAAAGAAAATTATGACAAATTTCTTTTTCAATTTTCAAGTTGTTAATAAAAAAAGGTAGACGGGTAAAAAAGAGAGTAAACGAGTAAACAGGTATGCAATTATGGGTATAGTTAATCGTTTATAAACGGTTATGAGTATGGATATACCCGTTTATGCAAATACCCAACGGGCTACGATGCATGGACACGGGGAAAAGCTAGCGTATCCCGTATCTGACACGCAAGGATACGGATACGCATAGGATACGCCTGGATACGGGCCCAATACGTATCCAAACGAATGAATACGTTGTTTATTGATGAGATACGCGTATCATACTGTCGAGATACGTGTATCATACTTTTTGGATACGTTTCAAACTAAATCAGAGGATATTCAGAGAAAAAAATCCAATAAATCCGCACAGAATCATTAATGATTCAAATTAGCTAAACTAAAACGATTGTTTGACTAAAAACCAAAACGATTTCGAACCTCAGAAATCAGACTTGTAGTCTGCAACTGCTCCGTACGTCCGTCGTCTCTATCGTCTCCGTCTGCAACTGCTCCGTCATCTCCATCGTCTCCATCTGCAACTGCTGGTGAGAGATTTCGACTTCATTTTCACTTTGTTAATTTTGAAGCTCAATCTGATTCCCAGAACCCATCTCTGAAACTGAAAGGAAGCTTGCTTTTCTGTTTTCAACTTCGAAGCTAAAAGATTCTTTTGCTTTGACTTATTCAATGACTTTTAGCTCATCTGTTGTAAATTGGAAAAACTTAAAGCCCCTTTTGCTTTTTGTATATAATATTATTATTATATTTTGTATGCTTATTTTCGCTTATCTTTCTGTTTAGAGTTTATTAAAATAAATTTAAGTTTGGGTAATAAATTTGAATGTTTATTTTATAATATTTTAGATATATTTATTTATTTATATATATTTTTAATTGTCGTATCCTTGACGTATCGTGTCTTCGTTTTTAGAAATTTAACGTATCCCCGTGTCGTATCGTATCGTATCTCCGTATCCGTGTCCGTGTCCATACATCCTAGCCAACGGGTAAACGGTTATGCGGGTAAGAGCTTAAACGGTTGTGGGTAAATAACCGTGATTATCCGCTCGCTATAACTGTTGCCCATCCTTACTTGTATACATTGGTCCCAACGCTAAAACCTAATCCAATAAATCTGTAATGAAGGATGGTTTTGATGGAGACTAGCCTTGAGAGAATGGCCATGACTACAAGTCTACACCCTCTGGAAGTTGTTGAATTCTGCAAGGACCTCTGGGCTGCTGCCATTCCTCTTTATTACGGCCGATCGCTGCTCTCTTAATTGCTGCTCTCTTTCTTAGCTTGAATAACTTCTTCATGGCGTCCTACTACTATACTGCCGCAGCCTGATCGTCTGTGATATAGAAAACGAAAGAGAAACAGTAGGAGGTCAGAGAGTTTTATTTTATACGTTTTTGAGATGCGCCTCTCGTGTGGAGTTCTCCCCGTGTGGCTAGATCACACTCTGATTTGGACTCTGGAGTTGCACGTATAACCTAGTCAATGTAACCCTAATGTATTCCTGTATGTACTTTCCCGTGATGGAGAAGAAATACATTGAGAAAATTAATATTTTGTACAACCTGTTCGAGTTTATCAGAGCCCTAATTTTTAAGGTTTTGCTACGTCAGAGCCATGTGGTTCGTGCTTACCTTTTCATGATCTATATTCTTGCCTTCTTACTGTACGTGTGTGCATTAAATGGGAATTAATCTTTACTTTATTTAAGATTATATTCTACTCCATTTGACTTGACCTTTGAGAAATTGGGAGGAAAAAAAAATTGATAGATACACCTTTTTTTGGGTATATTATATTTTAGCACCTCAAGTTTGAGGTCTATTACAACCTCATACAACATCTTTAAAATATTCACTTTCATACCTTACATACTATTTTATTTCAATATAATATCTCCCGTTATATTTTTCATTCATTGGTCCGTTAAAAGCTGACATAGCTACCACATTTATGCCAAGTGGCTGCCACATTTTGTGCCACGTTGCTAAACACTTAATAAAAACTTAAAATTAAAAAAAAAAAAAAAAAACAGAACCAAAAACCCATCCCCCCCTCGACCCACTTTTTTCCTCCTCTCTCATCCAAAGACCCACCCCATCCCAACCCACCCCCACCTTCCCGGTGGTTGCTCCCATCGTTCATTGTCTTCTCCGATGATTCCCGACGCACCCAGACGACTCCAATGGCAGCTTCACCATCGTTCCCCGTCGACGTCAGACCACCACCATGACCCAATATTTCTCGTGGAACAAACACAAGTTTGTGCTTGGTGATTTTCAAACCCCAAGCACTCGAATCAAAGAGCCCCATCTCGATCCCTCAGTGAAGTTCTTGTCGTTTTCGACAATGGTAAGCCTCGAGGGCCATAGAGGCTCCAACGGCCTCTGCACATTCATCCATTCTTCAATTTGTTCAAACATTGGGACCCCAATTTCAGGGACATCTGTAACACCATCTTTAGTTAACAAGCCTCTTAGGTGGAGATGAAGATGTGGGAGCGAGAGAGAGATGAAGGGACAAAGAAGAAGGAGATACCTATGACAGCGAGGGACCGCTCGATGGCGGAAGATGAACAGGCAGCGAGGGTGGGTTTTTGGATGGTGGGGGAGGTGAAGAGTGGAGGATAGGGAGGTGGTCCGGGGGGGGAGTGGAATAGGTTTTTGGGTTCTTTTTTTTTTTTTTTGGTTTTTAAATTAATTATTTTAAACAAGCAGTGGGGGTGGGTTTTTGGATGAGAAGGGAGGTGAAGAGTGGAGGAGAGGGAGATGGGTCGAGGGGGGTGGAATGGGTTTCTGGGTTCTTTCTTCTTCTTTTTTAAAATTAATTATTTAAATTATTTAAAATTTTTATTAAGTGTTTAGCCACATGGCACAAACGTGGCAGCCACAGGGCACAAACGTGGCAGCCACATGGCATAAATGTGGCAGCCACATCATCTCTTAACGGACTAATGGATGGAAAATGTAACGGAGATATTATATTGAAATAAAATAGTACGTGAGATATGAAAGTGAAATGTTTTGAAGATGTTGTATGAGGCATTAATAGACCTCAAACATGAGGTTGTAAAGTGTAATTTACCCCCACTTTTTTTTCTCATTGTACTTTTGTGTTAGATTTATTCAATTTGATGGTTTAGAAATAAAAGGATGAGTTTGGAGATGATGTTTTACAGTAGTGATAGATGAAGTAATCATGCCTATGCATCCTGGTGCGAATTTGATCCTCACCGATCACTTTCTCCTAACAACTAATAGTTTAACTCACTAACAGTATCGTTTGTAAAAAAAAAAAAAAAACGAGAGTTTGCGCCTTTTATAAGAGAATATCAAAGTTGAATTCATATTACTAAAAACAAATAAGTCTATGTGCGTAAATATAAAAATTTTAAAAAGAAAAAAATTATAATATAAAAAAGAGAGGTTGGAGAGCAATGTGAGAAAGAAAGAGAGATAGAAAATGAGGATTTTTTTTCTTTTTTCAAATTAGAAATGATATCACGTGTGGCTAAGGTCTTAAATAAAAAAGCAAAATTTGATTTTAGTGATACTTCTTATGATTTTATTTTGTGAGAGAAGACTAAATTGTCATTTTAACATTTGTTTAGTTGATAAAAAGAGTTTTACGAATAAGTCGTTTAGATATTGAGATCGCGGTCCATCTAGGATTGGCTTCAGTTTTAATCAATTCAGTTTTTTGCCAAAACTGAACCGAAATTACTGTTTAGTTTGGTACCGTTTAATTTCAATTCACTTTTGTCAGTTCGGTTGGAATTTGCTTCGGTTTTTTTACCTCAAAATGCATCAAGGAAGATGCATCACAGTTTTGGCAACATTTGAAGCTCCCCCTTGAAGATGCATCTCGGTTTCCAGTGAGAACAATGAAGTGGGATCGTTGACCTGCGATCTTGAGTTTCTCCTTATTAATTAGAAGCCAAACTTCCATATACGCAAACCAGTTGAATCTTGGAGAGAAATGAGGTACAAATTCAACCCAATCTGTATAAAACACACTAAACAATGTCTTTGAATTTCAAAGAGATCATGGTTTATAAACAATCTGGATTCTACAGTATAGAAGGCGCCAAAAGTCGACAACAACAAAGTATCAAATTTTTAGAATTTTAAATAATATGAACAATGTAAATACCAATCAATTTCCAGAACACCGATGTCAAAATTGCGAAGACAATGCAACGCCGAGGAGAAGGTGGCGATGGGGAGGTGCGAGCATGCACGAGAGTTCTGGGTTTGGAGGAATTCGCGAATAGCAGCATTGAAGAGTCTGAAGACTCAGAGAGAGAGAGAGAGAGAGAGAGAGAGAGAGAGTGATTTGGAGAATCCTGTGAAGAATAGAACCGTTGAACTTCCATACGGTTTCATAGCTCATGTTACTCCTATTGGTCAAATCATATTTGTCTGTAGTTTGGTTCTTGAAAATGTTTTGTGCGTCCCAGCCCTTCAACTAAACATTATTTCCATCAGCAAATACACCTGTCAATTCCTTTGTATCACTGCTTTTCTTAACCATGGTTGTGTAATACAAGACCTACGTTCTGGAAAGATGATTGGGGAAGGAACTGAACCAGAGAGGCTTTGCTATCTTGATCAAACCAAGAAAGCATCTTGCAATTCTGTTCGTTCACCTTCTCCTGGCCTTTGGCATTAATGTCCTGGGCATCCACATCCAACAAAGTGTCTACTTTATTTTTCTTTTCGAACAACAATTAATTTATGACGCAGCCAAGTGTTTGGTTTGTCCATTGGCTAAACATACTAGATTACAATTATCTTTAAGTGCAATTTCCAGCAATGCTCATTTCGAATTGTTACATAATATATATTGATATTTAGCGTGGTTATCACATTGCACCTATTTCCGAGGTATGTTATGAGAATTTATCATATATAGCCAAAATTTGCACTCTAATTTCGTAAATGCTAATTTCTATAGAAACTATCAAATATATCCAAAATTTCAATAGAATAGACTTCAATACCCCAAAGTTAATAACAATCCCTAAATCCAAACATTATTATATAAAATTATGGCAATTCCACCTGTTTATGAATGAACCTGAATTCATTTCCAAGAAAAATTTGTTGTTTAACAATACCATCTACACCTCACGGTCTAATCCCCACCTCCCAATCAATCATAAATGTTTTGTTTTGTTTATGATTTTGGTTTTGCAATAAAAACTGGAATTTGTTTGATTACATGCAATTGTGGTGGGCTTTTGACAAAAGGAAGAGCTCCTGATGATCGGCGAACATATGACAACATGCCGTCGTCGCTCCCAATTAGCCAGACCCTTTTCAACTTTGCCAATATATTTCCCTTTGATTTGTTAGGTTTCCAAGGCATATCGAAAGTATAAGAACAAAAATTAATTATTATTTTAATTTTTTTAATTGAACATTTCAAAACAATACGAAGGAGAAGGATAAGCAGAGGCCAGAAGGGGAGAGGGTTGCAGCGGTGGGTGGCTTGGGAATGAAAATGAATTCCAACGATTTTAGGTGTTGCGTAATTTGATTTTACGGAGTTTGGTCTATTTAAGCATGTTTTATGCTATAATTGATAGTATTTATAAAAACTGACATATATGAAATTAGGGGTTAAATATTGGTTATGTATGAGAAATTTCCGTACGTTATATTCTCACTATAGTTGATGATTTCACTAGATGCACTTGGGTGTATCTGATGTCCCATAAGTCTGATGCTAGGGATCTTCTAGTTAAACTCATTAACATGGTTGAGACTCAATTCTCTTCCCAAGTTAAAATTGTGCATAGTGACAGTGGTCATGAATTCAAGGTCGAATCCTTCTATTCTCTCAAAGGCATCATTCATCAAACTAGTTGTGTCAATGCATGACAACAAAATGTGTAGTTGAAAGAAAAAATTATTATCACTTGTTCAATGTTACATGTGCACTTCTTTTTCAAGCAAAGGTTCCTAAATAATTTTGGGAGATGTCATCCTGACAACGGCTTACCTCATAAGTCGCACATCCACATCTATCTTGAAAGGTGAAACTTATTACGAATTTTTGTTTAAAGTCACACCAAATTACTCTCACTTGAGAGTTTTAGCTGCCTATGACTTTGCTTCCGCACATGCTCAACAACCATCCAAATTTAATGCACATGCAACTTGATGTATATTTCTTGGTTATTCCTATAGAGAAAAGGGATATCGTGTGTATGATGAACTCGATCAGGAAACTCGAGATGTCACATTTTTCGGACATGAGTTCCCTTTCACACCACTTCTGCTGCCAATCACGAAAACCTGCATTGCCTATGCCAACAACATTGCCATTTGATGATACGCCTACATCCTCCATTTGCACATCATCTTCTCCACCATAACAGTTTGAGTCTACTATTTTCATTAACAATACTTCACCACCATCACGAAGGTTTGAGGTTTCGCCATAAAACCGAATCTCGATTGGTTTTATGATGGAACCCCAACTTTCTTTATGATATCATAGCATATTGTCTCACATATGAAGCTCAACGGTCAAATGTGTTCCACGTCACCTGGTTTGTATTGTCTCCATGTTAAACTTGAAAATTCACCACATGTCAAAGAACGTGTTGAGAATGAATCCCACATTAAAAAGAGGAAAGACCTTACATGTTCTATAAGTAGTTAGACTACTCTCTATGTTGTGAATTAGTTTTATGGTGGAACCCCAACGTTCATTACACTGGATATAAACACCTTGTCATTCTAGCAGACCAACCAAAATGCCAAGTTTCTTGCATGACTTTCACATAGAAGCTAATCTCTTGTCATAGCCAGGATCATCATCCATCTCCAACATGGTCTCAAAATCAGGTACTTCGTATTCCATTATTAGTCCCCACAACATAAAGCTTTCATCATCTCATTATCCTTTGTCAAAGAACCAACAAGTTTCATGTAGGCCATGTAAGATCTTGAGTAGTGCGAGGCTATGCATAGTGAGATACAAGCTCTCCAAGAAACAACACATGGACACTTATGCCTCTCCCCTTGGGAGGAAGCCAATTGGTTGTAAATAGGTGTATAAAGTGAAGTTAAAGAGTAATGCTATTCATACCATGTTTTTGTACCACATTTTCATACCACCTTAGGTGGCATTTGATGTGGACAGCCACATCATTTGAATTAATCAGATTTTTAAATTTAGTTCATTATTTAATAAACTAAAAATTAAGAAAAACCAGTTAATAAAATGATGATTGTGGTATACGAGGAGTCTTTCTCCTTCATTTCCTTGGGTTTTGCAAATTTTTCATCTGATGTGACTGTTCACATTAAATGCCACCTTAGGTGGTGTTTGGACCCGATTTTACACCATCGGCCCAAGTAACAAGGCCATTGAGTGAGCATGGTTCTTAACTGTCGGATGGAAAAATGGAGATATTTTTGCTAAAGGATAATATTATGGATTTTATCATAATAATTATCTTATTGGCATCTTCTTAAACAAGATAAATAGGATGCGATTTATATCTCAAATAAATCAATACAGTTCGAATTGATATGGGATGTCTGACAGCACTTGGAGGCTTAAAATGAATTTCATTCATTTGATCAGAATGCATGCACGACAATTGAGATGATGGCTTTTGGTGATGATGTGAGGATGAGATAAGAAACCTAGGTAGACTAGGTTTTTAATGTATGGTGATGGTGTTGTCAAATTGAGTACAAGGCCATAAGAATTGATGATGAGATTAGGCCATATAGTTTGCATGCCGTGTGGACTGGGCTAACTATATGTATATATATAATAATGATTGGTGGCTATTTATTTGTTCATCTCCAAGCATGCAGATTATTTGGGGATTCGATGTGATAACTGATAAGCCTAACACAAGGATTGGATTTGGTTGTATTTTTGGCTAAGTTCAGAGTTTTGGGAGGAGTAAGGCTTATCCTAGGCTCAAATCAGTGAAGAGTTCTAATAACATGGTAGTCTTTACCAACTTATCAACTAGCGCATACTCGTCCCTATAAATACAAGGCTACAAACAACAGAATAGGCCCTCCAATTCAACACACAATTTCCCTGCGCAAAACCTCTCAAACATCTTGAGATTTTTTTGTTTTCTTTTTTCCACCAACACACCTTCAATTTGGATAAACAGCAATGTGAAGGCAATCGGCGAACATCTTCAGTTTAGATAAACAACACTGTTACCGTAAAATCAGCTGTTCCCGGAGCACCTTCAGTTTGGATAAACAGCACTGCGTCGAGGCCGACTGGTTATCTATCCAAATCTCGGTCGAGAAGGATTTTCGAATCCTTATTAGCAGAGGTCATCTCATTAACCATCTCCGTGAAGTGAAGTGTTACAGGTTACTACATTCGGCACATTGAAAGCCGAATTTGATATTAAACTTCGCAAAGCTAGCAGCCTTGTCTTTAGGCCCTAGAACCCGAAGGTCGAGACGTGTTCCTTCCTCGGCCACAGTCACAAGATCAAAAAGTCAGCAACGTGCTCAACGTAACATTAACAAATTTTACTCTTCGGCCAAGCTTGGCCGACGAGTTGGCACGCCCCGCATCAACTGAATGACATAGTTAGCTCATTAGTTACTTGGCTTGTGCGCCACGTAAGCTTTGTAATTTTTAGGGTCAACATTTTGGCACGCCCAGTGGGACCTAATGCTAAAACTACGAAATTCATATGATAGATCAAGATTCCAATCCGGCTCCATTTAGCCGATTGCATGAGCTTCTTGCGCAATTGAAAAGAAACAGTGAAGAGAGTACAAAACGCCTTGAGGAGGATAGAAAACGCCTTGAGGATGATAAAAGATCATGGGAAGTGGTAAAAATTCTTCGTGGCATAAGAGCCAGGAAAAAAATCATGTTGAGAATAGAAGCTCCTGTTACCCTACAAAAGCAATGGGTAAATGAAGATAGGACTCGATTTAATGCTTGGCTAGATGAAGAACGTTTAACTTACATTTTTTACTACCGATCAATTCCATTTGAAGAATGGTTGGATCAAAAGGCCAGGGGGCAATTTTTCGCTCCGGCCACAACCAACATTCGGCCTAAGAAGATTGCCGAGATGGCCGAAGACGAACCTAGGCCACCTATTTTTTCGGTCAATACTGAAATTGTGGTAAGCCTAAAAGAAAAAGTTTCAGTTTCTGAGCCACAAATCAACTTCAAAAATTATTCGTCAGATGAGTGCTCCAATGACGAAAATTATTCGTCAGATGAACAAACCACATCAATTGATATGGTAATTGAAGACATGGTCTTAGCTGTTGAAACCATGACAGTTGATATGGTTATTGGCGATAAAACCGATATGGAGCAATCCTGTTCGACTCAGTTATTTGAGTTAAAAGCTGAAATTAACGATGTAATTATGCCAGGGGGGCATAATAATTTTTCAACACATTCGGCGGCTGATAAAAAATCTTTCATCAAGCCAAACACATTTGGAGGTGTTATTTTATTCGGCCTTGAAAATACTCAAAGTGAAAATTTTGATATAAAAAGATCTTGGCTTGGGATAAAACATTGTTGGCCTCCTCCTTCTCATGGATCGGCCACTTTGATTCCTGTATTTTAGATTTCAGTTTTTATATATTCTTATCCATCTAGCTGTTTGAGCCGATGATGCATAAGAAAATAAGGGGCCAACAAGTATCTATCCGTTTTCTTTTGGCTGAATTGGCCGAAGTAGCTGAAAGAATGCTTTTGGCCACAGGAACAAAAATCAAATGCATTGCTGACATTGGATATATATATATATATAGTAGCATCACATCAGTCAGGCTACCTATTTAGTCATGATTGCTGACAATGGGCTTATATATATATGGAAATGCATGGCCGAGGAACGAGCTGTCAAGGAAGATTTTTCCCTCGGCCTTTTACCCCCAACTCTTCTCGACCTATATCATCCATGCCGAGCTCGGTGAACTGGTGCTCAGTACAGGTTCTTTATATATATATATATATGCATGGCCGATAAATTATATTAGGTAATCAGGTTACCTATATATCTCCGCCCTCGATGGCAATTGGTTTTCCTCGGTCCAAATTTTTTCGCGATGGTCGAAGAGGTTATTTATTAAAATGGCCAAGCATTGTATAGAATTGTGGCAGCCGAGGAAAACCATAGCGTTGGCAATACAGAGATGTTGTTGTCAAGTAAAAAGTTTCATTATCAGCGATATGAGAGTTCTTCGACTGCACTAATTTCCTTAACCATTCGGCCTACGAGCCGAAGTTCAAGGAAATTGGGGGGCAATGTTTGGACCCGATTTTGCACCATCGGCCCGAGTAATCAATGCCATTGAGTGAGTATGGTTCTCAACCGTCGGATGGAAAAATGGAGATATTTTTGCTAAAGGATAATATTATGGATTTTATCATAATAATTATCTTCTTGGCATCTTCTTAAACTAGATAAATAGGATGTGATTTATATCTCAAATAAAGCAATACAGTTCGAATTGATTTAGGATGTCTGACGACACTTGGAAGCTTAAAATGAATTTCATTTGATCAAAATGCATGCACGACAATAGAGATGATGGCTTTTGGTGATGATGTGAGGATGAGATGAGAAACCTAGGTAGGCTAGGTTTTTAATGCATGGTGATGGTGTTGTCAGATTGAGTACAAGGCCATAAGAATTGATGATGGGATTAGGCCATATAGTCTGCATGTCGTGTGGACTGGGCTAACTATATATATATATATATATATATATATAAAATAATTGGTGGCTATTTATTTGCTCATCTCCAAGCATGCAGATTATTTGGGGATTCGATGTGATAACTGATAAGACTAAACACAAGGATCGGATTTGGTTGTATTTTTGGCTAAGTTCAGAGTCTTGGGAGGAGTAAGGCTTATCTGAGGCTCAAATCAGTGGAAGAGTTCTAATAACATGGTAGTCTTTACTAGCTTATTAACCAGTGCATACTCGTCCCTATAAATATAAGGCTACAAATAATGGAAGAAGCCATCCAATTCAACACACAACTACCCTACGCAAAACCTCTCAAACATTTTGAGATTTTTTTTATTTTCTTTTTTCCGCTAACACATCTTCAGTTTGGATAAACAACACTGTGAAGACAATCAAGAAACATCTTCAATTTAAATAAACAGCACTGTTGTCGTATAATCAGCTATTCCCGAAGCACCTTTAGTTTGGATAAACAACACTGCGTCGAGGCCGACGAGTTATCTATCCAAGTCTTAATCGAAAAGGATTTTCGAATCCTTATTGGTAGAGGTCATCTCATTAGCCATCTCCGTGAAGTGAGGTGTTACAGGTTACTACATTCGGCACATTGAAAGCCGAATTTGATATTGAACTTCGCAAAACTAGCAACCTTGTCTTCAAGCTCTAGAACCCGAAAGCCGAGACGTGTTCCTTCCTCAGCCGCAGTCGCAAGATCAAGAAGTCAGCAACGCGCTCAACGCAACATCAACAAATTTTACTCCTCCACCGAGCTCAGCTGATGAGTTGGCATGCCCCGCATACAATTGAAGGACTTAGTTAGCTTATTCATTACTCGGCCTGCGCGGCACGTAGACTTTGTAATTTTTAGGGTCAACAGGTTGTATAGAAATGTGGTATAAAAAACATGGTATGAATAGCATTACTCGAAGTTAAAACCTGATGGCATTACAGAGTGTTACAAAGCTTGCTTAGTGGTCAAATGATATAGTCAAATCGAGGGACGATTATCGTGAGACATTTGCTCCGGTTGCCAAACTAGTCACCTTTCGTGAGCTTCTTACTGTTGTTGCTATTCAAAATTGGCATGTTCGCCAACTTAATGTCAACAATCATTTTTGTATGGTGACCTTGATGAGGATGTGTTCTTGTCACTACCTTGGATTCAGACAAAAGGGGAGACTCGAGTATACAAGCTTAGTCAATCTTTGTATAGGTTGAAACAAGCCTTTAGACATAGGTTTTTGAAGCTCTTTACAGCTCTCAAAGCAGCTAGTTTCAACCAATCGAAGGTGGATTATTCACTTTTCGTCCAATCCCACAAAGGTAGTTTCATTGTCATTCTTGTATTTATGGATGATGTAATTTTGGTGGGAAACAACATACAACACATTGAAGCAACCAAACAGTTTCTATCCAAGCAATAATTTAAGCTCAAGAGTCTCGGCCAACTCAAATATTTCTTGGGTATCGAGCCATCGAGGTGGCCCGATCATCCGAGGGCATTTCATTATTTCAAAGGAAATATGCACTCGAGATACTTGAAGAACTTGGGTTTTTGGGAGCTAAACCAGTGAAGTTTGCAATGAATCAAAATTAGCACTCACATAGACTAATGGAGAGCTCTTAAGCGACCTGTCATCATATAGGTGTCCTGTGGGAAGATTGATCTACTTAAGGATTACCAAACCTAACGTAGACCTAACTTAGTTTATCTTGTTCATGTGCTTAGTCAATTTATGGACAAGCCATGAGTCAGCACTTTTGGTTCTCAGGTACCTCAAAAGACCATCAAGATAAGGCATTCTTCTGTCTGCCAAAAGCACAATGCAGCCAAGAGCATTCTGTGATGCAGATTGGGCTTGTTTCAAAGATATGAGATGATCGGTAATAAGTTATTGTATATTTCTTGGGCAATCACCTATTTCCTGGAAGAGGAAGAAGCAAACTGTAGTAACTCCTTCAACGACCAAGGCCAAATATTGTTCCACGGCCACCACCTGTTGTGAAGTTACATGGTTGAAGAATGCTTTGAGAGACTTGAAAATTCAACATGAACAACTTGTTATGCTGTTGCCTAATAACCATGAAAATTCAACATGAACAACCTGTTATGTTGTTACCTGATAACCAAGCAGCATTGCACATCGCTTTGAACCCAATCTTTCATGAACATACGAAGCATATTGAGATTGACTATTATTTGGTACGAGACAAAAAATTCATAAGGCATGATACGAATATCCCATATTTGAACCACAATTCCTGCTATGGATTTGTTCACTAACACAATGAATTCACCACAGTTTGGAGCTTTACTTGCCAAGTTGGGTGTCATCAATATACACTCAAGCTTGAGGGGGAGTGTTGAAGATAATTCCAAGAAATAAGCCGATGAATATTGTAAATTGATTGACCTTAATTTCTTCCTTTTCTGTATGTATAATAGACATAATTATAAGAGACAGTCTAGGATCCTGATTGATCCTATCTTGTATTAAGATGTAATACTAGCATTGAGTTGAAATACAGAATTCAATTTCACCAAATACTCTTCTTTTAAGACACATCGCACACGAAATATGTTACTACTTGACTGTAGTGAAAAAGAAACCCAACTCCTATGTAAACCAACAAGGTTGAACACGCAGACGGTCTGGTCCGGCATATTTTATATGATCCCAACCGAAAATATCAGTCAAAAACTAGGTTGAAAATTTCAAATCCAATTGTAAACCGAACCAAACCAAACTGAACTGAGTCCATAGTTTAATGCAAACAAATACTCATTATCATCTTGTTTTGAAAAATTATATCAGAAAGCAATTTACTAATTCATGTTGTATATAAAACTTGGAATATGGCTTAGAGTTAAAGTTAGGAGGAGAATAGAGTACATAAGTAATAAAAAAAGCTCATTCACTCGCAGTTTGGTCTCTGGAGGCATGCAGCTCTAGTCTTTGATGAGGAAACAAAAGGAAGAACTGCTTCAGCATTACAGCAGCCTTTACACGATCAAGGAAAGACTCTTCACAAGGAACCAGCATCAAAACATTGTTGACGCATTATGGAAACATATTGTTCAACCATGAAGAGGCAGAAACAACAGCAGTCACAGGGATTCAACATTCAACCCATACCCCATACCCCAAACATCGGAATTTAGGTTATTCCAATGAGAACAAGCAGACCTGCCAGAGAACTTCCTGCATATCGTAGGGCAAGCATGCCGCAATGAATTGGAAAATTCAGTTACCAAGTCAGCTCCCTCCAAAAACATCCATGTATTTTACAAATGCATATACAGTTAACCAAAAGCTTGAATTAAATCCAACTTTAAATATGTATCGCAAGTTGCGACAACACTGCAAAGAGGTTCATTCCGATATGTAAATAGCAAAACGATCACAGTATTTGCAATCAATGTGCAGATTTTCTGAATAAACATATCCTTGTACCACTAAAATTCATTAAGCTTGTTGGGAATTGTTGTCGATATACTGTTTTGATTATTACTACATAGCATCAAGGGGAAAGTTCTTTCAATGAAACTCAGAGGTTTTGTAATGTTCTGTAGTTCAGCAAGACACACAACGCCGATGACCTGAAGTCATATTTAAACAAAGAACACCTTTTTCCACTTTAACTTTTTTATTAAAAGGCAACCCATATCTTATGTAACGAAATAGAATCGAGAATATGTAGAAAACGTATTTGGCCAGAATAATCCTTTCATTGATAGAATACAAAATATATACAATAGCTTTCCTTGTACAACAAGAAGACCTACAATCTAGGAATACATCAATGGAAAGTATCAAATACAAATCAATCATATAATTCCTTCCTATCTAATTACATTGACTTTCTAACACTCCCCCTCAAGTTGGAGAATGAATGTCAAGAACTCCCAACTTGCACAACACTGATGAGAAATTTTCCTTGCCTAAGGCCTTTGTAAATATGTTTGGCAATTGTTGAGAAGAACTGACATATCGAGTAGTTATAAAATCGTCTAAAATCTTGTCCCGAATGAAATGACAATCCATCTCTATATGACGTGTTCTCTCATGAAAGATAGGGTTGGCAACAATGTGCAATGCTGCCTGGTTATCACAAAACATAATAGCAGGCCCTGAAATGGGTACATGCAAATCTGTTAACAAATAACCGCAACCAAATGAGCTCGCAACATGTCTTAGCCATGGCTCTATATTCGTCTTCAACACTAGAGAGCGAAACCATTTTTTACCTCATAGTCCTCCATGAAATCAATGAATTCCCCAAGAATATACAATACCCAGTTGTAGAGCGACGAGTTATCGAACAACCGGCCCAATCCGAATCACAAAAAGCTCTCAAGTTAACTTATTACTATTTGACTGGAAACATAAGCCTTGACCTGGTGCGGACTTCAAATATTGCACAATTCAAAGTGCTGCATCCATATGTGGCTGACGCGGTTGATGCATAAAACAGCTAAGTACATGCACGGAGTATGTGATGTCTGGTTTAGTAACGGTAAGATAAATCAAGCGTCCAACCAATCTTCGATACGGAGATGGGTCTTTAAGTAGTTTGCCTTTATCCAAAAGTTTGCTTTCCTTCATTGGAAATCTAACGGGTTTTGCACCCAAAAGACAGCAATCCTTGATTATTTCAAGGGCATACTTTCTTTGTGAAATATACAATCCTTTTTTTGAACGAGAAACTTCAATACCCATAAAATATTTCAAATTGCCAAGGTCCTTAATACGAAAACGGGTATGAAGAAACCGTTTGAGGGCATTAATGGCATCTAAATTGTTGCCTGTAATAACAATATCATCAAAGTAAATCAACAAAGCTGTGAAGGATGTGCCGTTCTTTTGGGTGAAGAATGAATAATATCTAGCCCTTTTGGGCTTGTTTTGGAGCCCTGAAGATCCAGAAACGTGTGATTCTTTGTGGTTGGGCAGATTTTCCAAAGTTAGAATATGAATGTATTTCCTAGTTATCTTATTCTATTATGTTTCCTAGTTTTTAGAAAACCTTTTTTAGATAGGATTTTATTTGTAGCAAATCTAAATAAGGTTATTTGGCCATTAAGAGTTAAAAACGAACGCATTACTTTAGGAAGAACGCACTACTTTGGAGAATTCAGCTTACAGAACTTTTGACGATTCAAGTTTATTTTCAAGGTGTTTTATATCCATGTTCTTAATAATATTTTATTTTATGATTATTCGTAACTAATTCCATTTGCTAGGGTGAGGCCATGAGCCTTAGCAATAATATGTAGTCTCTTTTCAATTTGCTAATGATATTATGCATGCAGATTTTGAATTATTAATCATTGTGTTTGTAACATCTATTTGTCTTGATGATTGGCCACTATTAGGATATTTAGAAAAATAATTTAATGCAATTTTGACGGAGGACTGTCCCTAAAATTGACTAAGGTTTCTTGTGGTTAATATGTGAAACTTCTTAGGATGAACGACACGTCTTAAGGGTTATATGGTTTTTCAAAAGGTTTTCACAAAACTTAATGAGTCATGCATGTTCACATTCGATCTAGACACTATGGATTAGATATATGTTCTATGTTGGAGGTTCCAAGTATGACATAT
Organism: Pyrus x bretschneideri; assembly: GCF_019419815.1. Taxonomy (NCBI): domain Eukaryota; kingdom Viridiplantae; phylum Streptophyta; class Magnoliopsida; order Rosales; family Rosaceae; genus Pyrus; species Pyrus x bretschneideri. The sequence continues at coordinate 9,096,986 of NW_025999798.1, forward strand.
TTAGGAAAACCTAACCTTCAAAATATGTATGAGTAATTTATAAGTAATTGGAAGAATTACGTAGGATTGTTAAGGTGGTGGCAAAACCCTAATGCTTAAATAGATTTTCAAACTATTTTCTTTTGTTTTATTTACTTTACCAATTTATTTAATTATTTTTAATGAAATTCGTTTTTAATATTTTAGGTTATAAAATCATGTTTTCTAAAATTTGTTTTCAAATAATTAATTAAGATTTGGTTTTAACATAAATTATTCATTTAATCTCTATGGAGAACGACCTTGCTAAAGTCAACTACACTAGAATTACTTTGTATTCTTGCAAGTTTTTTAAGTGTTTTTTATCCCTACTTTTGCAAGTGGTAAAAATCTTATCAAGAAATTGATTTTAACCTAAATTACTCATTCAATTCCGGTGAAAAATGATTTTGCTAGAGTCGACTATACTACAATTACCTTGTACTAAGTATTTTAAGTGTTTTTATTCTTACTTTTGAGGGTGGTAAAAATCTTACAAGTGAGAATTAAGAATTAGCTCCAAAAGCTGAATGAAATTAGTTTGTAATCATCGTAAATCTGTTTCAGTGGATCAAAATACAGTTGATAACTGAAATTTTCGAGCAAATGTGTTACAAATATTTAACAAAGTACGTCTTTTTTTTTTTTTTTTTCTTTTTTCCTTTTTTTTTTTTTTTTTTTTGCTCAAACACATTAAGTCTTAGTTCGTGTGATATATAAGGAAGAGGTGAAGAGAAAGCTTCTTCATTCAGGTAAAAGCAACGGGAAAAGGAACGAATAAACGGACGTTAACAAAACAGACGTTACTATAGAACAGACGTTAACAAAAGAGACGTTACTATAGAACAGACGTTACCATATGGGCAACCCCCGGCTCACACTTACACATTACTATAGAACAGACGTTAACAAAAGTTTCCGATCGCCGTTGTCCTCTAGACAAGCCATCACTTGCATATACAAGCAGAATTTTTCTGATGGCTACTTAACAAAAAGGCAGTCTTCTTCTTTATTTGCTGTGGAAGAGATCGAAGAAGAGCTACTCAAAACATTGTTCAAGTGCCGATCACATAGAGTGAATGCACTCAGTGAAATCCAGCTGAAAAGAAACAAAATCATTCAGCATGCATTCAGGAAATGAAATTAAAACGATAAAATAACCATCAAACAGGCACAAGAAAACAGATTCATAATAGGAACTATGACAACGCACTGAAGAACTTACGGCTCAAGGAAGATCCTCTCCAAAAGGACAGCCACAACCTGAGTTCAGTTTTGTGTACTTTCGGGGTGGCATCCTAGAACTGGCAGAATCGTAACTCCCTTCAGCAAACAGCCATTTCTCATGTCGTTGTACCCTTCATGCCACACATGGTAAGCATGCCAAAAAGAGTGTATCAGTGACCAATGTCTCAACCACTATTGAAGCATCCGTTTATTTTTTCAAATTCCTAGATAACAAAATGCTACAACAAAAAACTGATCGTCAATTTCGTCTGAACAGAAATCAAGCATACATTGGTACGTGGAACACTTGACTTAACCTACTCCTGCTCATCGTCCTACCCACCCTCACCAATGGGCTACCCCAGTTGGTTCATGATGAGAAATTTTGAAAAATTGTATTCTTAATGTGTCAATAGATAATAGGCAGTGAACTTGTTACATGTATTATGAGTAATATGAATAACATGTTATCTTTTTCTTCTCAAAAGTGTTCAAATATTATTAGGAATGTAGAAGTGCTAAGGACTCAAGAAGATAATTAGACATTAAATTCGAAGGTTGGATTTGCCCAAGAAACATTAAATTCCACACTCAGAAAGCAAAAAATAAAAGTCGCAGTAAAGAAATGTAACTAGATTACTACATGTCTATATTTGGAATGTAAACTTAGTACCTCTTCATATCTTCACCATTTGAGACATTGTAGAGTGAAACAAAGGATGGACTGTAGGCAATGGCCTCAAAGGGCGCCTGAGTCCAAGTAATCTTTATTTCCCTGAAACTCTTTCTTTCTCCATTATAACAAACTACAGCGCGGTTATTGTACAACATCAGGATTTCCCCATTACTCAAATACATAATTGGTTCATACACATCACAGCACAGTTCCTCTACACAATCATACAGTTTTTCGAAAACAAGAACTTTAGTCCAAGACTGTTGGACACCGTATTCCTTCATTACCCACATGTCAAATTTACTACAATCGTCCCCAAACACACACAAATGGAGACAGCCACCTATCACTTCCAAAAGGAAACAATCCGAAAATTGATTCACGGGTAAGCTAGGGACGGGTAGGGGTCGAAACTGTTCTGTTTCAAAGTCGAAAGAGTGTATAAACTCGGGACTTTTACTACTATATGAAACCCAATGAAGCGCTCCATGCAGAAAAGCATTGAATGGCAACTGATCAATGTCCCCAGGAGCATTTCCAATACTTCTCCACACTCCCGAACCAATGGTGTAAACCTCAGCCTCGGTCCCATTGGTCATTCGCAACACCTTATATTCATTCATCGCGGAGCTAAAACCAAGTCCAACGAAAAAGCAACTATTTCGATGTCGAGTGTTATCAGTATGTGGGATAGTAATATACTCACCTAAAATCGGATTGCACACAAAACAGGGGTAATCTCTATTAGCTCCAGAAAAGCAAAGTAAGCCATTGCATGAGTTTATCAAGCGAAATTCGGGCATGGCCCCGATGGGCAGGCTATTTTTGGGACTAAACCTTATTTTCTCGAGCTGCAAATCAGAACCAGCAGAATCTAGTATATGGGTGAAATCAAGTCTCCTAGATTTTCTTATAGGGGGATAGGTCTTGATCAAGATGCCAATGGGTGATCTTGAAGCGTGGAGACGAGTAAATTCGGGGTCGAAAATTAAAGAAAGCCACTCTTTGCAAACGCACCTGCAATTCAGGAGGGTTTTGATGGACAATACCCTTGAGAGAATCTCCACGATCAAAGCCTTTGGAAGTTGTAGGAATTTGTTGCATCCTTCTCTTTTCTCTTTGTTTTTGCTGCTGATTGCTGCACTGCCTTCTGTTCTTTTCTTTGGATTTCCTTTCTTTTCTCTCGCCATTTTTTGTGTCTGGTATTGGGAAAGTTCCGGAGCACTGGGATATAGTGTTTTTAGAGAAGAACCACCTCCTGCATGTTTTGTTGTGGAAACTTTTCTTTCCTGCTAAATTGGCACGTATAAACTGCATGTATTTGGCAAATGACAAATGTCAAATGGTAATCAAGAAAGAAGAAATCATCTAATACGTGTACAACGCCCTTAACACTCCTAGTTACACATAAGTATAGGTGAGTTTCATTTCTATATGTAGGAATCAAGCACTTTAATTAAGATTGATTATTGCAATGTAAAATAGGTAGGGATGATTTGTATTTATTAGTTATAGGTCTCTTTAATTTTTTTTCTTATAATTAATAATTGATTATTCTCTCTTATACATCTCAAATGGATAAATTTTTTATGTGTGTCCGAAACACATCGTGTAATACATCATGTGTCATTACAACTAAAACTGAAGAAGGGTAAAGCAAAATGGGGTGCTGATCACTTGGAAAAACGACTATGTCTTTTGAATGACATAGCCTACAATGGTGATGATGAGCATGAGGCTGAAGCAACTGAGGGAGGACAAGGAAGTGGAGATGAGGCTGAAGATCGTCCTTTCAATGCTGATAATGAATGTGATGAAGGTGATGAAGGTCAAGGAGCTGAAGAAGTTAATGAAGGGGTTGAACTAGAAGCTAATAAAGGTAAACATTTTGAAACATTTATTTTTGCAATTTTAATTTCAATATTCAATTATTTTTGCAAAGTTTAGGTTTTTAACAAATATGCATTGTTTGTGGCAGTAAACGCAGAAGATGACATTACTGATAGTGAGTTTGTGGACAGTGACTATAGTTTGGAAGATGATCATCATCATGCAGTAGATGATATGGTTGTAGACACTATGATTAGAGATGTTGAAAGGGGTGAAGGGATTGGGAACCAACATCAAGAAGTTATTGATGCAAGGGATGTAGAAGACATACCCCTTGATGATGAGATAAAAGACTCAGATGGCCTACACAATTTTGATGATTCAGGTTCAGAATGTGATGAGAATGTCATCTACCCTGAGTTCAATGAAAAAATCGACATGGATGATCCAAAGTTTGAAAAGGGATTGAAGTTCAGAGATGTTGCACAGTTGAGAGAGGCAGTGTGGTCTCACTCCATTAAGCATGGTGCACCTTCTATTAAGCTAAAAAGGAATGAGAAATGAAAGATTAGTGCAAGGTGTGAGAAAAACTGTCCATGGAGATTGTATGCTTCTAGGGTGTACAATGAAGATTCAATGCAAGTGAAAACTTATGTTGGGAAACATGAATGTCCGAGGATTTGGAGGGAAAATCCTAACTCCAAAGTGGCATGACTTGTGAAAAGGTATGATGCTGCTTTAATGCTTTAGGTTGTTTAATGCTCCATGATGCTGCTTTAATGCTTGAAGGTCTACTGCAAGAGGTCAGAAAAGGAGGAAGAATGTTTCATGATGCTGCTTTAATGCTTTAGGTTGTTTAAGGGTTCATTTTGTTATAGTTGAATATGCCCTTAGTTTTTTGGGAAACAACTTTCGGATAGATCTTTAGTGTTTTGGACAAATCTTTGGTAGTTGTTAAAGTTGTGGTATTTTGATACTTTCCTGTGAATTGGAGGGTGTACAACTTGAAATATTGAATTTTGTTGTGAATTGAAAGTTGTTGACAATTGAACTGTGTTGTGAACCCTTGAAACTTTATTGTGAACTTTGTTGGTAGTTGGTAGTTTAAAGGATGAATTTGCAGATTTAGAATTGAAGGTTTTTTTTTTTTTTTTTTTTGGAAAGCAAATTGAAAGTTTGTTTGGAATTGAATTTGCAGATTTAGAATTGAAGGTTTTTTTTTTTTTTTTTGGAAAGCAAATTGAAAGTTTGTTTGGAATTGAATTTGCAGATTTGGAATAGAAAGTTGTGGTTTTTTCCCCATTTAATTTGATTTTTTTTTTCAAAAAAATTGGCGGGAAAAAAAGGAAGGCAGTACACAGTTATGAGCTAAAAATTTGGGTGGGAATTTTTTTTTTTTTTGAATTTTTAATTTCCACGTGGTCCCCTTAATGACACGTGATATCCAATTATTATCCACATGGGCACCATGTCATCAGTTAATAGAAGACTTAACAACTAGATTAACGGATGTATGAGACTGTTCCAAAATTAACACTTTAGGTATGACTCTGGGACGAAAAAATTTCATGTACCAAATGTTGAAAACCACGAAACTTAAGGGTAGTAAACTGAGATTTACCCTTAATTATATTGAGACAGTTTTTAGTGTGCTCGAAACACAAGGTGGTACATCACATGTCATTAAACAATGCTAAGACACTTCAAAAATAAAACTTTTCCCCAGCTATATAATGACACATAGTATATCATCCTATATTTCAGACATAATGAAAATTTCCCCTAAATAAGATAGCTTGAAAGACGCCAATCTTTGAAATCTGAACCTGATGCTTCAACTTCTACTTCTTCTTCACTTAAACACACCAAACCATTGCATGACGTAAGGAGCCTGGCACGCTCGGTATGCTGGTGTACTGATGGGAAAGTGTAAAGTAACAGAAAAATCAAACTTTTATGTATGGAAGTGATGGGAAAAAAACAAGTGTAGTTGAGTGCGATATCTGCAAAACTTGAAGAGTAGTAAAGTGGTAATTGCCCAAAAGTTAAATTATAACAAGAGCTTTGTAATCCCCTTGTTATCTACAGAAGCAGAACAGTTTCTCAGGTGGCCTCTTTTACCATATGCTTTGGTATCTACAGAAGCAAATTTGCTAAGGAATACAAGGTGAGTTTTTTTGCACTCCAACGATTAACCTTCATATAAAAGTAATTGAAGAACTCGGAACTTGCATCTAAGCATTGATCACAAACTGAGAACCCCGTGCCCCCCACCAAATGCTTAACATAATTCTTTTCCTTGTAAATGAAAGTGCTCACCGAGGACGGCACCACCGCCGTGACTCCCTTCAGATTTCTTATTGTTGCCTACCCTGAAAATATGACATAAATGAAGGGTATAATCAACTTTCCCAACCAAAAAAGCAAAACTAAGAGTTGCAACACAGAAGTGCAGCTAACTTACCAGAGAAAATCATTTGCCACATTCAGTGAAAAAGAAACAATCATTTCTTACGTGACCAAAGAAAGGTACACAAACTAAACCCATCAATATCTAACAAAAAGTTTGCTTTAAGTTTAGGATATGTCACATTCGTCGCGGCCTAGTAAACAGCGCGTATATCATGATATGCAGAACTAGGTATAATTAGTAGAACTCATACGACCTTTTTAAGCATGTTTGAAAAATGCAAAAACATAGGTCACGTTTGTCTTAAAAAAGATTTAACTTCCACAGTTCCACAAGTAAAAAGTGAAAACTATAACTTGATCAGTACCTCTCCACCTCTTTGTTGGGGTTTAAAAATGCTTCATTAAGATGTTTATCTCACAAAGGAGAATGTAATGCAACAGAATTTGATAGGCAAGAGAAAGAAAGAATACTCAAAGTGTTACACAAGATTTTTTTTTATTCACTCACAAATTTAGTACAAGAGGAAACACTCAAACACTCTTAGAAGCTTTGTTGCTTCTTCTCACTTCTCACTTGGCACTCTCACTTCTCACTAATTGCTCTCTTGGTTGTTACAAATGGTGTGGATGTCTTCTCCTTTTATAGGCATGGATGGAACCTTGGAGAAGCATGGAAGCATCATGCTAGAGATATCTAGATAATTTCACTACCTTCCTAAGCTAGAATTTTCTACACTAATCTTGTATGTTGGTGGAATCCTCACCATTCTTCTAGACTCTTCCACCAACTTGAACTTTGCTAGAATTCTCTAGCATGTGCATGGATCTTTCTTTGTGTATGGGCCGGATCAATTATCTTTGGGCCAAGACAAGATTACAATACAACATCCCCCCTTAATCTTGTCTTGTGACGTCGATTGAGTTTCTCAGTCTGACAAAGTCTTCTTATTTGAGTGGCTTGGTGAATATGTTTGCGATTTGGTCTTGAGACTTCACGTATTCCACTTGCACATCCTTTCTTGCAATACACTCTCTTAAGAAATGATAACGGGTATCTATGTGTTTGCTCCTGTCATGGAATACTGTATTCTTTGCTAGAGCTATTGCAGACTTGTTGTCGACATAGATCTATGTTGGTTCTTCTTGTGGCATTCTTAATTCTTTCAACAAGTTTCTCAGCCAAATTGCATGATAGATGCATGCGGTAGCAGCTACGTATTCAACTTCGCAGGTAGAGAGAGTGACAATCGGTTGCTTCTTTGACATCCATGTGAATGCAATGTCTCCCATGAAGAACACAAATCCAGTAGTGCTTTTTCTATTGTCAGAATCTTCTGCCCAATCATTGTCGCTATATCCAACAAGTTTGTAGTTATCAGAACTTGAATAAAACAAGCCAAAGTTAACAGTACCTTTGAGGTATCGAAGAATTCTTTTGGTGGTTTTCAAATGTGTAGTTGTGGGATTCTCTATGTAGCGACTGACTAATTTGACGGCATAGAGAATGTCTGGTCTGGTGCAAGTCAAGTAGCGTAAGCTTCCAACTAGACTTTTGAAAAATGTTGGATCTACGCTTTCTCCTTTGTCATGCTTGGTTAGTTTGACTCCACATTCCACTGGTGTGCTTATGGGCTTGTAGTCGTCCATTTTGAACTTTTTCATTATCTCCTTTGTGTAGCTTTCTTGGGAGATGAAAATGCCTTCTTCATTCTGCTTGACTTCAATGCCTAGGTAGTATGCCATCAACCCGATGTCGGTCATCTCAAATTCTCTGGTTATCACTCTCTTGAACTCTTCAAACATGCTTGGATTACTCCCGGTGAAGATTAGATCATCCACATATAAGCACACAATCAAAATATCCCCATCTTTGACTTTGACGTAAAGAGCATGTTCATGAGGGCACTTGATGAAGTTGTTTTCCTGAAAATACTTGTCGATGCAACTATTCCATGCTTGTGGTGCTTGTTTTAACCCATAGAGGGCTTTTTTTCAGCTTCAGAACTCTGTCTTTATGCCTTTTGATTTCATAGCCTGACGGTTACTGAATGTAGACTTCTTCTTCAAGGACTCCATTTAGGAATGCGAACTTCACATCCATTTGTTGAATCTTCCATTTCTTTTGAGCTGCCAAAGAAATTAGTAATCGTATAGTTTCCAAACAAGCAACGGGTGTAAATACCTCATCATAGTCAATTCCAGCTCTTTGACTATGGCCCTTTGCCACCAGTCTCGCCTTGTATCTTTCGACCTCTCCATTGGCATTTTTCTTTGTCTTGTACACCCATTTGACTCTAATGGCTTTGTGTCCTTCCGAAAGAATAGTGAGTTCCCATGTATCATTCTTCTGGATTGCTTCGATTTCTTCATCTATTGCTTTCCTCCACTTAGTATCTTGCACTGTTTCTTGGAAGTTAACTAGTTCACAATCAGCAAAGAGACAGAAAAGTTTAGGATTATCAAGTCTTTTAGCTACCTCATAGAGAACTCGTATACTTCTTATGCGTGGTACTTCTCTTTTAGGCTCCCACTTGACGATGTTGATGCTGGTGAATTACCATGATTGGTTGATGTTGGTGAAGCATGTGGAGTAGTGGATTCTTGTCGAACTTCTCTTACTTGCTCAATCATCCCTTGTTCATTCTCTTCTTCAAACTGAGGAAAGAAATGAAGATCACCTGCATGCGAGCCAAAATCCCATTCTTTTTCTTCATCAAACGTCACGTCTCGACTGATCACCATCTTCCCATTGTTTGGATTATACAACTTATAGCCTTTTGAATTTGTGTCATAGCCGATGAAGATGAACTTTTCACTTTTGTCATCGAGTTTAGTTCTTCTCTCGTCTGGTACATGTACATGGGCTATGCTTTCTAAAACTCTTAGATGAGAGATACCTAGTTTTCTTCCACTCCATGCTTCTTGCGGAGTCTTTCCCCACACACTTCTTGTTGGAGACCGATTGGATAGGTAGACAACACATGCTACAGCTTTTGCCCACAATTCCTTAGGCAATTTCTTGCTTTTGAGCATGCTTCGAGCGATGTCGAGGATGGTTCGATTTTTTCTTTCCGCCACACCATTTTGTTGAGGGGATCTTGGAACTGTCAAAGGTCGACGAATTCCATTTGCTTCACAAAACTCTTGAAATTCCTTTGAAGTGAATTCTCCTACTCGATCAGATCTCATGGCTTTGATCTTGCAACCACTCTTTTTTTGTGCGGTGGCTTTGAACTTCTTGAATGCTCTAAAGACTTCTGATTTCTGCTTCAAGAAATACACCTAGGTTTTCCTTGAAAAATCATCAATGAAGAGAAGGAAATAATTATTTTTACCCAAAGAGCTTGGTTTTATTGGACCGCACACATCGATGTGAATGAGCTCGAGTGGCTTCTGGGCTCTTGTGGTCGACTCCTTTGGAAAGCTTTTCCTGAACTGTTTCCCAAGTAAACATCCTTCACAAACTTGATCAGGGTGTCTGATGCATGGTAAGCCTCTCACCATCTCCTTCTTAGATAATAACTCCAATCCCCCAAAGTTAAGATGCCCAAAACGAAGATGCCAAAGCCAAGATATGTCTTTGTAACATATCTTGAGACACTTTGCAACATTGTTTTGAATGTTCATGGGAAACATCCTATTCTTTGACATTTTCGCCTTGGCAATTAATCTTCCTTTGTCATCTTTAAGAAAAAGGATATAATTTTTCGTATGAAAATCATAACCTTTTTCTAAAAGTTGACCCAAACTCAAAATGTTGCTTTTCATATTGGGCACATAGTAGACATTTGAAATTAATTGGTGACCGCCATTTTTCAGGGGAATAAGGATGCTACCTTTTCCTTTTACAGGTATTTTGGATTCGTCTCCAAAAGAAATGTTGCCACTCACTAATTCATTGAGCTCTACGAAGATGCTTCTTCTTCTGCACATGTGGTTGCTGGCGCCGGTGTCAAGGTACCATGTATAGTCTTGGTCTCCATCATTGTTCTTGCATGCTAGTAGCACAACGACATTCTCTTCTTTCTCTTTTTTCACATAATTGACCTTTTCATCAAGTCTGCTGTTTGGAGCTCTACATTCCCAAGCATAATGCCCAAACTTTTGACAATTATAGCATTGAACTTCAGATTTTTCATACCTCGAGTTTGAGCATCCTCTTCCATGACCTTTTGTTGAGCTTCCTCCTCTTTCATAGTTGCTATGTTTGTTGAAGTTCCAACCACGTCCACGTCCATGTCCACGTCTGCGACCTCAGCCACGACTTCTTTCGTACTAGCTTCTCTTGTTGTCGAAACTTTCTTCTTTGGTTGGACATGCGTCTTGAAGAGCTGCTCATCATTCCCTTGCCTCTTCTTATGTTTCTCTTCATATGCTTGTAACGAACCCATTAATTGCTCTATACTAATTTCTTCCAAGTTTTTAGTTTCTTCGATCGTCACAACAATGTGCTCGAACTTGGGGTCCAACAAGCATAGTATCTTCTCCATAATTCCAAAATCTTCTAACTTTTCTTCGTTTCTTTTTAATTGATTGGAAACAGCTAAGACTCTTGAGAAATAATCAGAGATTGATTCAGACCCTTTCATTTGTAGAGATTCGAACTCACCTCTTAATACTTGAAGACGAACCTTTTTCACTTGTTCAGCTCCTTTGTAAGAGGTTTGAAGCTTCTCCCATGCTTGCTTGGCAGAGGTTGCACTCGAGACCTTCTCAAAGCCATTGTCATCTAATGCTTGGTAGATGAGGTAGAGAGCCTTCTTGTCTCTCTTTCTTGAATCTTCCAAACTCTTCTTCTGGGGTTGAGATAGAGTAGCTTCATCTTCTGGCTCAATGTAGCCTTTCTCCACGACTTCCCAAACATTGTGTGCACCCAAAATGGCCTTCATTTTGATACTCCAATTATTGAAGTTGTTGCTGTCAAGCATTGGAACTTGGAAGGTTGTCATAGCGTTGCTAGCCATAGCTCTGATACCACTTTGTTGGGGTTTAAAAATGCTTCACTAAGATGTTTATCTCACAAAGGAGAATGTAATGCAGCGGAATTTGATAGGCAAGAGAAAGAAAGAATACTCAAAGTGTTACACAAGATTTTGTTTTTTTTTTTTTTCATTCACTCACAAACTTAGTACAAGAGGAAACACTCAAACACTCTTAGAAGCTTTGTTGCTTTTTCTCACTTCTCACTTGGCATTCTCACTTCTCACTAATTGCTCTCTTGGTTGTTACAAATGGTGTGGATGCCTTCTCCTTTTATAGGCATAGATGGAACCTTGGAGAAGCATGGAAGCATCATGCTAGAGATATCTAAATAATTCCACTACCTTCCTAAGCTAGAATTATCTACACTAATCTTGTATGTTGGTGGAATCCTCACCATTTTTCTAGACTCTTCCACCAACTTGAACTTTGCTAGAATTCTCTAGCATGTGTATGGATCTTTCTTTGTGTATGGGTCAGATCAATTATCTTTGAGCCAAGACAAGATTACAATTCAACACTCTTCTCCTTCTGCAACATCGTAGAGCGAAATAAAGGAAGGACTGTAAGCAATTGCTAAAAAGGGCGATGTAGTCGCTTGAATTGGTATCTCCCTGAAGCTCTTACTTTCTTGATTATAACAAAGCACATCCCTATTGTTGAAAAACAGCAGTATTTCACCATTATCTAGAAACATAATCGGTTCATACGAATGCCAGCTTAGATCCCTGTGATACTTACACAAGCTTTCAAAAACAATGATTTTTGTCGAAGACTCTTGAACACCGTACTCTTTCATAGCCCACATGACCAATTTGAGAGAATCAACCCCAATCATACATAAATGGAGACAATCTCCATGTGGGGGATAGTGATCCGAATTGTTCTCTGAGGAAGTTAAAAGTATAAGATCAGAAACGCAGCACTCGCGGCGAAGCGAATGAAGAGCTCCATAGAGAAAAGCATTGAACGGTAAATAATAACAAAACTCCTGAGGGCAACCAAGGGAAACCTAATTTTCTCAAGCCGAAAATCAGAGCCAACACATTGGTCTACATGGGTGAAACAAGCATTCTTTGATCTTCTATGTGGGGGATAGTCCTTGATCAAGATGCCGTTGGGTGATCTTGAAGCATGGAAATGAATAAATTGAAGGTCAGAAATTATAGAAAGCCACTCTTTGCAAACACACCTGCAGTTGAAAACTGTCTTGACAGAGAGCCTTGAGAAAATGTCCGTGACTAAAGTCTGCGGAAGTTGTTCAAATTTGCCAGGATCCCCTTTCTCTTGGTTGCAATTGCTGCTATCTTTGCCACTCTTTTCCTTGGCTTCATGGCATTTCTTTTCTTTTGTCTCAAATTGTAGAGACGTTAGAGAATCAATGGCGGTATATATGTATAGTACACACTACACAGTTAGGGTGATCCTTATAAGGAGTAATATTTTTTGTCACATAATCGACATGATGTTACAATTTCACTGAAATTCGTTACTCATAATCTCATAAACCATGTGACATACCAACACGGTATTATAAAGTTGACACAAAACTATATATATAACAGATGATGTGCATAAGTTAAGTGAGTTTTCAAAAATATGGTTTTATAAGTTGAAGATCGTAGATGGATGGGCTAAACAAACTTAGATGACAGTGAACCAATCCATAAACGTGCTTTGTGAATTGATTTAAATACAACACAGACAACAGGATTAATGCAAGACACCAGTAATATAAATGAACATAAGAAAGAGAAGAGCAGAAAACGCTTTTATGCCGGAAGTCACCAACACATGGGAAAAAAAAAAACCTCCGGCAAAAAGCTGCTTCTTTTTTTTTTTTTTTTTTTTTTTAATCAGAAAAAGAAGCACATACGTTATTCAAACCTGGTGGGGAGCCGCGCAATACACATACCTTACCAACACGATGCAGTACAATTTTTGAAGCAAGCAAGCAGTTTTTTGTCTCCTTTTGATCGCACACCACTGAACGCGGAGTAAGAATCTTTGCGCACATACAAAATGGATGATATAATCTGCTAGATTTGAAGAGTTTCACTCAAAGAATTTTTCTAATCTCACACTCAATTCAACGGAATGCGAAGTGTGTCAGTAATTGATGGAAAACCAGATTCTTGTAGTAAACGTGATCCTAATGAAAAGGAGGACTAGGGTTTGTAAATTGTTTCTCAACTTGAACACAAAGTAATTTGATTCACATCCTAAAAATGCATTTAAAACTGATCTCACAATTTTTAAGAGAGTCCAATTAAAAACAAAATATTCCCCTTGGTTTGGACTTTGGACTTGTAATTAACCATATTAAAAAGATTAGCCACAAATCCAATGCTCATAAAATAATTAGAGGGTTGTAATTAGCATTTGGACATGAATTAAAAGATTTATAACAAAAGATATAGACTTCAAACACATTCGGATGCGGTCCATAAGCAAGGCAAACAAGGCATGCACCTTAGGTCTCACTTTAAAGTAGGCCTCATATGGCAAACAAGGCATGTGCCTTGAGTCCCACTTTAAATTAAACCTCATATTTACCTTTATCTTAACCCTTGGAGTAAGTTCTACCCCTTCTATTCCTTCCCCCCCCCCCCCCCCCCCCCAACCCCAAAAAAACAAAAAACCCCAAAAAAAAAAAAAAAAAAAAATCATTACAACCGTTGTTCTAAAATGGAGTTGAGTCTTAAAACTTTTATATATATATATATATATATATATATATATATATATTAAAAAAAAAAAAAAAAAGGCCAGATTTAGGCAAAGGTTAGCAGTGGAGTCCACATGTAAGTGTGGAAAACGGGATGTGAAGCCCAGTAGCCCAAGACCCACGCTCGGATGCGTTGGCACGCACCAGGCGAACCCCACCCATGTGGGCATGTCCCCCTCTTGTCGATCGCAACAATGAGCCCAACAACTCTTTTTTCTGATCCAACAACCCTAAACCTTAAAAAAATTCAAAAAATTATTTAATTCAAAATTCACCTAAATTTAGTGATTTTTTAATATTTGTTGGAATCTAAATATTTTTTAGGTTAAAATGTTCATGAAATTAAATTATGATAGTATACATAATTATTATTATTTTTTCAATTACATAAAAAAAATTAGCCCAAATTTATTTTTTAATAACTTCGGACTAAAAAATTTAAGCCGTTAGAGCATAAAAGCCAAATTAAAACCTAAATTTTCAGGGCTAAAAATGTTAGATTTTACTCTAAGGGTTGAAGATGATCTTAGAATTTCATCATTCATCGTATTCTAGAAAGACGAAAAACGAATCTCTTATTCTCATAAATTGGATCTGATGTACTTCAAATTTATATTGTTGTGAAAAGAAAAAAGAAAAAAAATCATATGAAGATAACTTAATTAGGAATGCGCCATTTCATTTTTGTCTTAGGCACCAGCATGCTTTGGGACGGGCCTGATCACGCTGCCCTCTGGTCTATAGAAGCATGGCTAAATTACATTTTTGGTCTTTGCTGAGGACAGAAGGTGAATGCCTTTGCATCGAAGCATCGTCGACAAATCTCATGGAGAAATCATGTAGGTCCAGTTCTCGAATTCAAATCCGGCTGAAATAGCAAACAAAAATTGGCAAACGGAGAAAGTAGCAACAGAAATAAGATCAAGAAAACAGAAAGTGATGTAAGAACGAACGGACGCAAGAAATAGATTGATGTATGAGCTGTGACAACTCACAGAAGAATTTGTGGCGCTAGGAAAAGGCCTTTCATGCCGAAAATCGGAGCCAAAACATTGTTCTAATTGGATGAAATAAACTTTATTTGATGTTATTAGCAGGGCATATGACTTGATCAAGACGCCTGCAGGTGATCTTGAAGCTCGGAGATGAGTAAACTGATGGTCAGAAATTATCGAAAGCCACTCTTTGTTCACGCACCTGCAGTTGAAGACGGTCTTGACATAGAGCCTTGAGAGATTGTCCGTGACTAAAGCCTGCGGAAGGTATATATGTGCAGTGCACAGTAAGGAGAGATATTTTTCCTCGCATAGCGTTACAAATTCACTCAAATTTCCGTAAACTACAAACAGGTGATGTGCGTATGTCTTGTGGTTTTTTTAAGTTCACATAAATTAATACACAGTGATGTTATAGCCGACCGCAACTCCTAATAAAAAAGGAATTTCAATTAAAGAGATTAACAGAAAAAACAATGCACAGAAAATAATAAGAGGGTTGTGATTAGCATTTAGACAAGAAAAAAATGTTAGGAAGATCAACTTCTTAGACCACTTTTTATAAACAGATGTGACAAAAGGTTTCAATGATGCTCCTCTCCAGTCTATAGATGCGTGCCTAAATAACGAAAAGAAGCCTTTTTGGTCTTTGCTGAGGAACAGAAGGTAACTTTGCTTTTGCATCGAAGCTTTGTTGACGAATCTCTGCAGAAATCATGCAGTCCAAGGCCTAGTATTCAAATCCGGCTGAAATAGAAAATGAAAAATTGGCAAACCAAGAGAGTAGCAACATAAAATAGATAGTTCAAGAAACAGAAAGTGATGTAAGAACAAACACGCGTAAGAATTAGATCTATGTGAGCTATGACAACTCACAGGGGAATGCTAGAACTGGAGTTCTGTTTGGTGGACTTGTGGGGTGGCATGCTAGAACCGGCGCAATCAGAACCCCCTTCAGCTAACCGCTTGTTGAGTAGTTTCTTAGCTGTGCCTACCCTGCATATCATATAGTGATCATGATTCAGGAAAAAGTAAATTAGTAGAGAATTTCTTGGCTCCTTTGGAAAACTCACGCACACTGTAATATTCATACTTAAAAATAAAAAGTAAATTAGTAGAGAATTTCTTTCCCATTTCAATGAATCAATAGCCAATTACCGTAGCATCAGCAAGTGGCAAGCATATTTTCAACATGTTACGCGTAAGTTAACATGTGTTTTAGGGAAGGCAATAGACTACGTCGTTTTAGTCTCAAATCCATTAAACTTCTTAAAGAAGTGTTTCGCGATTACTGTAGCACAAATGAGATAATTCAATTAAAGAAACAGAAAGGCTCTACATTGCTCTGTAATTCATCAAGAAATTAGACACACACACAGATACTATAGTACTAACCGTTTGTCATTTTTAACTGGAGTTTACGTACGTTAAAAGCTTATCATCTATCTATTACACACTACCGCCTCCTCAAAATTTGGAGAGATATAATCGAAGAACTTAAGATCTATATGTTTTAAAATGCAATACAATCTACAAAACATCAACTTCCGCAATTAAAAACCAGAACTAAAAGTTAACAGAGAAATGCAGCTAAATCTAGGCATGCAAATCTCTTAGGAACGATTACAGTACCTTTTCACCTCCTCTCCTTTTGAAGCAAAATACAGAGAAACAAAGCTTGGACTGTAAGCATATGCACGAAAATCTGACTGAGTTCGAGCAATTCTAGTTTCCCTCAGATTCTTTCTATTTGGATCGTAACAAACCACAATCCAATCATTGTACGACATCAGTGATAAACCGACTCCAACTCAGTCTATGACTGTTGCACAAATAGACTTCCAGTCTAACACGAACTCCCAGTCCAACACGGAATCCTCACCGCTTGCTGCACCGCTTGCTGCAGATCATGTTTTGTCCTGATTCACCTACTTGTAATCCTAGTTCTACATATGTATGACTTGTAATCCTATAAATATGAATGCACGAATGCTCACTCTATTCATTGAGTTGAGTTTATAATTACTATCTTTCATGGTATCAAGAGCCAGCGTCTCACGACAAAGGTTCATATTATAATTTTTTTCTTTTCTCTCCGTCTTCTACAGTTATGGCGTCTTCTTCGTCTGCTACTGCTGCTCCCTCTGTCATGAATTTTCTCACCATCAAGCTCGACCGCAACAACTACCCTCTCTGGCGTGCTCAGTTCCTTCCCTTGCTGCGCAGCCGCAACTTACTATCTTATGTTACTGGTGAAAATCACTGCCCATCTGCTTTTCTTCTTGATGACAATGGTAAACTCACTGACAAGGTCAATCCAGTATATGCTGAATGGATACAGACTGATCAGATGATCCTTTCTTGGATTACGAGTTCCCTTACTCCCAAGGTTCTTGCTACAATCGTCAACAAAATTGATTCGGCTTCTGCCTGGTCGTCTCTTCAAGAACGGTATGCTTCTACGTCTCAAAATCGTATTATCCAAATGCGTACAGAATTGATGAATACTGCTCGTGGTAATCTTTCTATTGCTGACTATCTCGACAACGTCAACGCCATCGCCGACAACCTTGCTCTTTCTGGCGCCCCCGTCTCTGAATCTGACTTAGTTGCCATTATTATGAGTAAAGTAGGTCCACAATATGAGACCACTGTTGCTTCCGCACAGGCTCGTGACACTCCCATCACCTACAATTCATTGGAAGCCTTATTACTGAGTGCCGAGCAACGTTACAACGCCTTTTCTCTTCCCTCTGATAGCGGCACCTCTGCTTTTGCTGCTGTCCGTGGCGGTCGCAGTGGCTTCCGTGGCCGTGGTAATTCTTTTCGTGGTGGACGTGGTGGAAGCTTCTCCCGTGGTGGTGCTGGTAACTTCTCACGCCAAAATTTGGCTGCTCATGACTCCGGTTCTACCACCTCTGCAGCCCCTTCCCGCGGGTCCTCTTCTTCCTACAATGGCCTTCTTGGTCCAGCCCCTGGCTCCAGCACATCTCCTGGATCCTTGCCTGTTTTTTCCTCCTCTGGGCGTATTCAATGTCAGATTTGTCAACGCTTTGGGCACTCGGCTATTGATTGCTTCAATCGTCTCAATATGTCCTACGAAGGTCGGGTTCCCTCCTCTCGTCTTCAAGCCTACACCGCTGCACCCTCTTCCCGTGCTCCCGCCGCTGCACCCTCTGTCCAGCAATGGCTTTTTGACTCCGGCGCAAATTCTCACATAACCAATGATGTCAACCATCTCCAAAATCCTCGTGAGTATCATGGCACCGATCAAATTCGTGGTGTGAATGGTGGTCCAGGTTTGAACATCTCAAAAATTGGTGACTCGTACCTTCAAACTAAATATGCTTCTTTTCGTTTGCCTAACACCCTCTATTGTCCCCAAGCCTCCACTAATGTGATTTCTTTGAACCGTTTTTCGGATGATAATAACTGCTTCTTTACTTTACATCCCCATTTTTATCGTGTGCAGGATTCACGGACGGGGAGGATCCTTTTACAAGGCCGGAGTAACAATGGACTCTACCCGTGTTCTAATCGCCCATCTCATCAAACCCATGGTGTTTTTGCTTTCTTAGGTGAACGTGTAACTGATGCCTTGTGGCATAGTAGATTAGGTCATCCTTCGTTTTCAATTTTAAAACATTTAATTTCTGCAAATAAATTGCCCATTCAAGGCTCGTTTCAAAATAAATTTTGTCAATTTTGTCCCCTCGGAAAAAGTCATAAATTACCCTTTTCTTTGTCTACATCTGTGTCTTCTTCTCCTTTAGCGTTAATTCATTCCGATGTTTGGACTTCACCCTCTTTATCTGTTTCTGGCTTTAAATATTATGTGGTGTTTGTGGATGATTTTTCTCGTTATACTTGGCTTTATCCATTACGTGCAAAATCTGACGTTTTTCCTACATTTGTTACTTTTAAAAATTTGGTTGAAAATATGTTCACTATTAAGATTAAAGCTTTTCAAACCGATGGTGGTGGGGAATTTGTTAATAAGGCCCTTAGTACGTTTTTACATGACCATGGTATTTTACATCGTCTTACATGTCCTCATCACCCTGAACAAAACGGATTAGCCGAGCGTAAACATCGTCATTTAGTCGAGACTGGGCTTACTCTTTTAGCCCAATCTGGTTTACCTACTTCGTATTGGGCCGAAGCTTTTCATACTGCTAATTATATCATTAACCGTTTGCCCACTCGTCTTTTACACCATATGTCTCCTTATGAAAAAATATTTCACAAACCTCCTCATTATCTGTTTTTCAAAGTTTTTGGTTGTGCCTGTTATCCCTACTTGCGTCCTTATAATACTAACAAATTACAATTTCGTTCAAAACGGTGTGTTTTCTTAGGATATTCATTAAATCATCAAGGTTATAGATGTTTGGATCCCACTACGGGACGTGTCTTTCTTTCTCGCCATGTTGTGTTTGATGAGAACAGTTTTCCATATCAAGACTCCATTGTTACTTCGTCATCACCACTCTCCTCGTTTGTGGATCCCGTTCTCGAGATTGGCCCTTCCAAAACACCTACTACTGCCATCCACTCCTTCCCGCACCCACCTCATCCTATTACTCCAGCCGTGTCTACCCCACCTCAGCCTTCTACCCAACGCCCACTTCAAGTATACACTCGCCGATCCCCACGCCCCAAACCTTCTCAGCCTCATGTCCTACCTGCATCACTCTCTACCGTGCCCTCCAGTTCTTCTCCTGAAACAGTCCCTACATCAAACCTGCCACCAGTCACACCCGCCCCATTGGTTTCATCTACTCCCGAGGTAAGTGCCGTGTCCCATTCTATGGTCACTCGAGGCAAAAGTGGTATTTGCAAACCTAATCCCAAATATACTTATGTTGCTACTGTTACTAATGCCTTGGTTGAGCCTACATGTTTTAGTCAGGCTAATAAAGATTCCGAATGGCGAAAGGCGATGGTTGACGAATTCAATGCTTTACAACATAATGGCACTTGGACTTTGGTTCCGTTTCAACCCACTATGAATATTCTTCCAAATAAGTGGGTATATAAAATCAAGCGACGTTCTGATGGCTCACTTGAGCGTTACAAGGCACGGTTAGTAGCTAACGGGTTTCATCAACAAGAGGGTTTAGACTATGCTGAGACATTTAGTCCTGTTGTCAATCATGCGACTATTCGGTTAATTCTCTCCATTGCTATTCATTTCAATTGGCCTCTTCGACAACTTGATGTCCAAAATGCGTTCCTTCATGGTTCTTTGAATGAAGAGGTCTATATGCGGCAACCACCGGGATTCATTGATCCTCAACGTCCATCTCATGTGTGCAAGTTGCAACGTTCTTTATACGGTCTTAAACAAGCTCCTCGTGCATGGTTTCAATGTTTTTCCAATCACTTGGAAAATTTGGGTTTTGTATCTTCTCATGCAGATTCCTCATTGTTTACTTTCTTTGATGGTTCCGTGGTTATTTACTTGTTAATTTATGTGGATGACATTCTTCTTACTGGCAATAGCATGGACCATATCACTCGTTTGATTCATCAGTTGGGCACATTATTTTCAATGAAGGATCTTGGACCACTTCATTATTTCTTAGGTATGGAGGTTCATCGTACTAGCACGGGCCTTCATCTTACTCAGACAAAGTATATCACTGATCTTCTCCAACGCACCAACATGCTGGAATGCAAGCCCATTTCGACCCCAGCAATTAGTGGCCGACGCCTCAGTCTCTCTGATGGCGACCCATTGTCTGATATCACCGAGTTTCGTAGCATTGTGGGTGCCTTGCAGTATCTTCTCTTCACTCGTCCTGATATTGCCTTTGCCGTTAACCAGGTTTGTCAGTTTATGCATAAGCCCACAACGACACATTGGGTTGCGGTTAAACGCATCCTCCGTTATCTTAAAGCTACTCCAAAACATGGGATTGTTTATCGCTCGAGTTCCCTTCAGCTCACTGCCTATGCTGATGCGGACTATGCTGGTGATCCGGACGATCGCCGTTCTACTGGTGGTTACTGTATATTCCTTGGTGATAACCTCATCTCGTGGAGCTCCAAGAAGCAACGTGGTGTCTCACGCTCCAGTACAGAAGCTGAATATCGACAGCTTGCCTACACAGCCGCTGCTCTCTCTTGGTATCGCACCTTGTTTCGAGAGCTTCATCTCCCTCTTGCTCCGCCCCGCCTCTGGTGCGACAACATTAGTGCCATTTCCGTAGCTTCCAATCCAGTTCACCACCAGCGCATGCGGCATGTCGAAGTTGACTATCACTATGTTCGGGAAAAGGTAACTCGTCACGAGCTCATCGTTTGCTATGTCTCCTCCACGGATCAGCTGGCTGATCTTCTTACCAAGGGATTGTCTGCAGTTCGTTTTGCATCCTTGCTGTCCAAACTTCCAGTTCGTGACCTCCCTGTACGTTTGCGGGGGAGTGATAAACCGACTCCAACTCAGTCTATGACTGTTGCACAAATAGACTTCCAGTCTAACACGAACTCCCAGTCCAACACGGAATCCTCACCGCTTGCTGCAGATCATGTTTTGTCCTGATTCACCTACTTGTAATCCTAGTTCTACATATGTATGACTTGTAATCCTATAAATATGAATGCACGAATGCTCACTCTATTCATTGAGTTGAGTTTATAATTACTATCTTTCAATCAGGATTTCCCCATTGCTTAAAAATATCAGTGGTTCATACAGGTCACAGCTGCGTTCCCTCAGATACAATTTTTCGACCACAAGAGTTTTAGTCCAGGAGTCCTGGACACCATACTCTTTCATAACCCACATGTCAAATTGTCTAGGATCGTCACCATACACGCATACGAAGAGACAATCTCCCACCACTCCCAACTTCAAACAATCTGCAAATTCCTTCTCCCTAAACTGTGAATACCTAGTACTCTCGGAAACCCAGTGAAGAGCTCCGTGCAGAAACACATTGAATGATAAGCAAACATAGTCCCAAGGTGCATTCTCAATGCTTCTGCAAACTCCCGTACCAATGGTGGATATCTCAGTCTCATATAAGTTGTCAGGTGAGGACGATTCACACTCAGGATAAAATGTTTGCAACACCTTGTACTCATTCGTCGCCGCACTAAAACCAAGTCCAACAAAATTCCAGACTGCCTACCATTATTAGCAGGCGGAAAAGCGATGTATTCGCCCAAAATTGGGTTGCACACATACAAGGGACCATATTTTCCAGGTCCAGACAAACAAGGCAAACCGTTGCACGAGTTTATCACCTTAAAATCGGAAATGGGCAGGCTATTTTTTAGGGTAAAGCTCATTTTCTCGATCCCCAAATGAGAATCGGCGAGTTCCTCTATCCAGGTATAATCCAGTTTCCTTGATTTGGTTTTAGGGGGTGTGGTCTTGATCAAGATGCCGGGAGTGGGCGATCTCCAGAGGCAGAGATGGGAGCATAGCGGGTCGGTAATTAGTGAAAGCCAGGGTTTGCAAACGAACCTGCAGTTGGAGAGGGTCTTGAAGTTGAGCCTTGAGAAAATTTCCAAGACTAAAGCCTGTGGGAGTTGATGAAATTTGCAAAGAGGTCCTTCGGGTTGCGGCCATTCTTCTCCTAATCGTGCTTCGCCGCCGATCAGCGGCGTGATTGCCACTCTTTTCCTATGATTCATTTTGTGGGTTTTAGGTTTCTGAAGGAAATTGGAGAGTTTGAAAGAGAAGGAGAAGCGAATTTATGGAAAACCCGGAAAATCACGAAGGAAGAGATTTTGGCGGCAAATTTTCCCGCGTGAAATCCAATTTTGGTCTGCGGAAAAGGCGCCAAAAATTGGATAAAAACTGGGCTGGGCCCGGATGATTAGAATAGGCCCAATAGGGCATGGCCTTCAACATGACTTCTTTGCGTTTGTCGGGAAATTAAGTTAAAACTCAAAAGAAACCTTCTGAGTCAAACAATTACATACAAGTTAGTAGCAATGAACTTACATTAACAAAAGTATTTAACAAAGCAAGTTATGACTGCCATTTTCATCGATGGAGGCGGAGTTATCCTGAAGAATTTTCAAGAGGAACCAGTGCTGGAGCATCGTAGACACATCGGGAACCCATTACCGCTGAAAACATAACCCAAGTGCTCATTGCATAGAGCACACGGAGCCCCTGCCCTCCAAGTGAAATCCGGCTGAAAAGAGATTGTCTAGGAAAGACACAGTAACAACCATCAGATGGATTCGAGAAAACAAAATGTGATCGCTAAGAAAATAGACTGATGAACTATGAGGACTCACGTTCGCAGAGGAATTCGTGCTTGTTGGAAGACTTGCTTCGAAGGAAGGCCAGGCACGGCCCAAGTTAAGTTTTGTAGACTTGTGGTGTTGCATCTCAGAGGCAGAATCATAACTCCCTTCACGAGGAAGATCAGAACTCTCTTCAGCAGGAAGATTGTCACGTTTCCTACAGCCTTGCACCCTGCATATCATATAGTAAGCATGCCAAAATGAGTTGATATAATTCCCGACAAACGTCTCAGACTCCTCCCTAAACATCCATGTATCGTACAAATTTATGGAGTACAATAGTTCTGCTTTTGCTGATAACCATTGCCACTATGTTTTGATATGTGAAAAAAAAAAAAAAGATCATCTCGAATTTAACAAAAGAAAATGAACAAAACACATAACAAAAGGCTCTGTCATAAACCGCCTGAAGAGTACTGGTCGGCGATAGAGATTGGAGTCATATCAAAACAATTCAAAATGCAGAGATATTGACAGAAGTTAAGTTGCGATAGATTTCCATATTTTCAAATATTCAAGGCCTGGATCGTATTTCCGAACATACACATCAACTTCCACAAACTGAAAGCAAATAAGAAGTTGTAAACTTGTAACCGAAAAATGCAATTAAATCTATGCATGTATAAGTGAAGAAAAATTGCAGTACCTCTTCACCTCCTCTGCCCTTGAAACATTATAGAGTGAAACAAAGCATGGACAGTAACCAATTGCATGAAACTGATTTCGGGTCTGAGTAATTCTAGTTTCTCTGAGACTCGTCCTTTTCTGGTTATAGCAAACCACAGCCCAATCATTGTAAGACATTACAATTTCCCCATTTCTCAAAAACACCATGGGTTCATACAAATCGCAACTAAGTTCTCTCGGATACAAGTTTTCGATAACAAGAGTTTTAGTCCAAGTCTCTCGGATACCATACTCCTTCATAACCCACATAACAAATTTACTAGAATCGTCCCCAAACACACACAAAACAAGACAACCTTCCAACACTCCCAACTTCAAACAGTCTGAAAATTGCTTCTCCAGCGGTCCAAAGTAGCTAGGTGGGGCAACTGCCTGAAACTGTTCCCTTTCAAAGTTGAAGGAATTTATCAGCTCAGAAACATCGCTACCGCGAGAAACCCAATGCAGAGCTCCATGAAGATAAGCATTGAAGGGCAACTGACAGCCAAGGCTCCCAGAAGCAGTTCCAATGCTTCTCCAAACCCCCTTACCAATGGTGTATATCTCAGCCTCATAGCTGCACTTATCATTGCTGATCGGTTTAGTCAACGGAACAAACGTTTGCAACACCTTATACTCACTAGTCCCAACACTAAATCCAAGTCCAACAGAGGTAAAATTAGGCCTAGCCCTATCGCTCCGTGGCACGGTGATGAACTCACCCAAAATTGGATTGCAGACATACAAAAGGTCCCCTCTTTCGGGTCCGGACAAGCAAACTAAACCATTGCAAGAGTTTATCAGATTAAATTCAGAAATGGGCAGGCTAAATTTGGGGGTAAACCTCAGTTTTTCGTAGCGAAAGCGAGAACCGGAGGATTCCTCAATCTGGGTAAAATCGAGCCTTCTTGTTATGCTTTTGGGGGGAAAAGTCTTGATCAGTATGCCAATGGGGGATCGTGAAGTGCAGAGAAGGGAAAATTGCGGGTCGGAAATTAGAGTAAGCCAGGATTTGCAAACGCACCTGCAGTCGAAGAGGGCTTGGATGGGGAGCCTTGAGAGGATGTCCATGACTATAGACCGCTGGAGGAGTTGAAATTTGGAGGGAAGTCTGGGCTGCTGCCATTGCCGTCGTTCTTGTTGGTGGTTGTTGGTCGTTGGCGGCTCTGGTGTATCTGCTGCTGCTGCTCTTTTTTTTGGATTCGTGGGGTTCTGCCCTTTCCTTCCTCTCGGCATCTTTTATTTCCGGCGGCGGAGGGAAATGAGAAGGCAATTGGCCGCGAAGGTTAGAAGTTGGACCGGTGTCCTTCTCGTTCACTTGTACCAGTTGGACTAGTCAAGACACTAGAGTTTTGGGTCAGCAATTTTTGTTTGTTTGTTTGTTAGATAAGGAAGTCAAACGGGTTCAAATTTACGCGATGGTGCAAAGACAACACTCTTTTTTATAATTCACGCGGTAATGCAAAGACAATACTTATTTCCACTATTGCACAGAGTAAAAGCAGCTTGATGAGGGATGATGACAACCTCCGAAGACTTTATAACCGAATAATTTTCACGATGAACTGGCGTCGAAGAATAATTTTCACGATGAAATGCTCGAGGGGAACTCGAGGACAACTTAATCGGCCTCGAGTGGCTATATCTCTAATCACAGAAGACGAATTCTAAAAAGTTTGTCTTCCAAATTTCCCATCAAATAATTGCTTGAACTTGGAGCACTTTGAGACCGATTCTACGGTCCCTACAGGCACTCGGTGCCTGTAGCTGCTGAAGAAAAATCACGTTTAACACAATCCAATGTTGTTGCTGGAATAGGCAGGAAAAATTCATCCATGAAACAAGAAACTAAAACAAAGAGGTTTTATTGGCCCTTCAGCTATAATAAAATATCATAACAGACTCACAAACACAACATTCAGATTAACAATCTTTGTGTTCTCTTCATACACGGCAGAAATCACGTTAAGGTTTAAGCGTAAGAAAGCAGCTAGATCTGTTGTGACAACGATCCAAAAGACCTCATCATGCAGACATTTCAGGAACAAGCTTGATGGAAACGCTGTTGACACAGTGGCGTTCATCTGTCGGCACCTTGTGCCCTTCCCCTTTAAAAACATGCCCCAAGTGACCGCCGCAAGCTGCACATGTGATCTCAGTTCTCCTCCCATCTGGGTCAGGCTGAAGTACGTACATAGTTGTTTCAGTTACATCCAATGTCAGTAAAATGCATTAGCTAAAAACAAAAACAAACAACATTTGTATTATCAGCAACAGGAACACACCGATCGGTTTATGGCACCAGGCAGACCCTCGTAGAATGCAGGCCAACCGCATCCGGAATCAAACTTGGTAGTTGACTTATAAAGCGGTGTTCCACAACCAGCACATTTGTAAACCCCTTCTTCAAAAACCTTGTCATATTCCCCAGTGAATTTTGGCCTGCATAACTCCAACCGTAAGCAAGTCTAACTTAATCAATTCACACATTGTGCAGATACTAATATCTCCCCAACATTGTACTCAAGGCGAAGGGATTAGATAACATGTATTAAATTGGTAACTGGAGTAATTTCCTCCGAAATCTAATTCTATACATATTATATACACAAGAAGTAGGGTAAATTTGGAGATTTCGCAAAATTTTGTATCTTTCAGAAGTTTGACAACTCGATGATTCTCGATTTTAGTTCAATTACTGCTGGAAGGGCCTAGATTGGGAATTTTTCTAAATCTTAATGGAAGACAAAAAGGTCTTCAACGTGTTAACAAAAACGAACATAAAAACTAAAAACTGAAAACGAAATGGTTATCAAATAGCCTTAGTTTTGCAAGCAGACTTAAAAACAGTTAAATACCATTAGTAAGCAAGTAAACCCTAAAGCACTTCATGGGTGTTCTTCTGCCAATTCATCACAGATGCTATATTTTTTGTGGCTAACAAATTGTTAGACTTCGAATATGTTATACAATCTTGTAAATGACAACATGTTTTATGAGTTATATTATCAAAAATACAAAAAAATTATCAGAGAAACAGAAGATTTAAAAAAAAAATATTGAATATACCATCCAAGAACAACAAAATCCATAAATTTCTTCAATCGACCAGACTAATCACAAAATCCAGAGAAAAGACAGAACCCATCAAATTCCAAATACCACATGAGAATTGAGACATATCTAAATTGATCATAGTATAAAATATGATGACCAAAATTAGAAATAGGAACAGGCAGATCAAGAAAAGAGAAAGGAATTACTCAGTTCCTTTCTCGCGCAGAATCCTGAACTGTTCCGGGGAGAGAACAGCCCGCCATTCTTCCTCAGTTTTCTGAACTGAACCTGGCGGTGCAGGTGTAGGTGCAGCCATGTCTTCACTCTCCTCGCTGTTTTTTTTGGTCGATACGTTTTCTTGGAAAACTTTTGAATAGACTTATGTGGAAATTCTAATATTGAACATGGACGCAAAATCAACCATATCCTCTGTTAGAGCATCTCCCGAAGATTCCTAATTAGTCGAGGATTTTCGTTGACAGTACACTAAATATCATAATAAAGATTATTTTTTCTTATTTTTTAAATTAAGAAAAATTAATGAGAAAATTTTTTAAAATTTTGAATTTTAACGAAAATGATAAAATAAAAAATAACGTAAATAGTATCAGGATTGATTTTTTAGTGTAAAAATATGGTTTTCGTTAAAATGAACAGTACCGGTAGCTTTTCATTAAAGTTCTCTTTAAATTATGGTGTATACTCACCGTATAACTAATCATTTATCATGTGTTCTTTCACATAACTCTAATTAACTTTCATATTAAATATTACTTCTTTAATTTTGAAAAAAAATTAACAAAAGTTAAGTAAACGAATACGTTACAAATGTTTAGGTGCATGGTGAGAAAAAAAATTTAATTATTAAATTTTATAACTGAGTAAATTGGTTAATTATTAAAAGGTGATGTTAGTCACATTTTTCTTATTTCTCATTTTTTTTTTAATCGTTTGATCAAATAAATTAAAAAAAGTTATAGCATAAAAAAATGTGTGACTAGTATCTCTCATTATCATTTTTCGAAAAAATAATCACCACTCATTAATAAATTCAAAACATTAAATAATCAATTTAAATTAATTTAAATTTGCTATCAATTTTGAAAGTGAACATTTGATTTGAACTCTTTGTCATCGGTTATGTGATGCGGCCCCTGTAACTAAAGGCCCAATAGTTCGAAATGGGCTGAGTAGGGCTTGAATCTGGCCCATTACCCACATCGTCACTTGGCGTTTCATGCTTTCAAGTTTCGAAGCTCAAAACTTGCTGGTTTTCTCCGCGATTTCAAAAGTTTGAAACAAATAGATGAGAGCAAACCATCAGCAAGAGAAGACACACTCTGATCACACAAATGTATCCGGGATTTGGCAAGGCGTCAGGACCAACAGGACCGCCGGGATCGCAGCCACTTTTCGGAAACCTTGGCGGCGGTCGGCCGCCTTCGCCTTCTCCGCCGACCACCCCTCCTTTTTCCGGCGCTGCTCCGCTGCGTTCTCCGTCCAGGTTCGCTCTCTCAATTTTTCTTCATTGTTCATCACGTGGGTTTCTTTGGGATATTCGAAACTAATCCAAAGTATCAATCTTTTTTTTTTTTTTTAATTTTGTATATCGCTCTCTAAGAATTTCTGATATTATATTTCTCTTTTTTTGGTTTAAGCATATGACAGAAATTTGGATAAATGGGCAGACTTTAGTGCCCAATTTTGTATGAGTAGAAGAGTGTTTTTGAAGAAAAAGAAAAGAATGTATTCGCGTGATCGAGTTCAAATTCTTGGGTGCTTGTTAAATCAAATTCTATAAAAATAGCTCACGTCAGCTTTCTAAATCTGTATATCTTCTTTGAGTTTAAGGGTTATGTGCAAGTCTGGATTGATTCGAAAGAGCATTGTAAAAATATATGATTGAATATCAATTGAGCAATTGGGTTCGGTTATGTTAGGGGGCCTGAATCTCTAGGTCGTTTGGCCTTTGAAAGAGCTCCTTCTGCTGCGAGTCATCCCTGCAGGAGTCCCAATGCGATCACAAAGTTATTGTTGTATGTTTAATTTATATGCATATGTCATAGCAAAATATGGTGCTGTGATATATTATTGATGTATGAATGTGCTGAGTCACATATATTGGTGTTTATTTGAACTTAGGGGGCCTGAAGCTCCAGGGCAGCTGTATTCTCTTCCTTTAGGCTTTGAAAGAGTTCGTCCTGCTGCGAGTCAACCTTTCCCATCTGCGGGAGTCTATAGGTAAGGACAACCCTTATTACAGTAAACAGCTAAATTTGTTATTATGTTTTTCACTTGGTGTTATATGATTTTTGCCGTATTTATCTGTCTCAATGCTGTCACATTCTTATGGTGTATGTGTAATTTATGACACGTCATAGAAAAAAATAGTGTTGTGATATATTATTGATGCATGAATGTACCTGAGTTATGCATAAACACCTGTTATTAAATAGCCATTGAGCATTTGGGTTCCGTTATGTATTAAAAACTTATTGATTTTATTTCACCATAGGCGGCCTGAATCTTCAGGGCAGCTGCATTCACCTCCTTTGGCTTTTGAAAGAGCTCGTCCTGCTGCAAGTCATCCTCACCCATCTGCAGGAGTTCATAGGTACGACAATGCCTGTAATTTTACATTCATTATTTTGTGTTTAAGATGATTTTAGAAAACTAATTACAATTAGCATCGTTTCTACCCTTGGTGAGTTACTTTTGCATGTGGTCTTGGAGAACTGAGTGCTTGAGGCTTGTCTGTGTAAAGATAAACACCAACCTATAAGCTTACTGTAGCTTTAAACTAAGGAGCTGGATATACATTTTGCACGTGATTCTGATACATGTACAGACCCTTATGTTTGGCAATAGCATCGTGATTCTGTGCTTTACATTTTCATGTATGCATTTATTCGCATGTGAGTCATTTCTGTTTAATGTAACTCCTGTGTTTTATTTTGATTGGTTAGTGGTGCTGTTAAATCAGAAATGTCATCACTCATATTCTTTTGCTTCCAGGTCCACAGAGTCTCATCCTACTTGGGATCATGGGCAGAGATCCTCCTTTAAGAATTATGATACCCAAGCTCATCAAAGGCCATCTGCTGTCACATCATTTGTTGTTTCTCGTAATTCTGGAACTAGTGTTACTGCCAAGGTGTCCAGATTCCAAGACACTGAAGGGATCAGGTCGCCTCCCTTTCTGTCTAAAGATGTCAATTTTAGAAATTCCACTCAAGGTGCCCCCAGAAGGTTAAGTCCTTTCTTTCTTGTTAGTTTTTTCATTTTGTTGTCTGTGTTTGATCTTGATGAATTTGCACTTATTTACATTAGAAACTGCATTATGCCAACCTAGTGACTCTAGCTGTCAGAAGTGTGCTTACTTTTCTGCAAATGAAACTGTATTATATGACTGCAAACCTTTAATTCGGCCAGTGTATCAACTTTAGTGATATGATCTATGCTTGTTATATTGATCCATAACGAGGTTAATATGTTTTCTTTACCTTTTTCAACTTGGGGTTGAATAGTTTCTTATAGCCACTCAGTCTCAGATTTTTTTGTAAATATGTGCAGTCACTTAGTTGCTCCGAGAATACGATCACCTCCCTTGGTCTCTTATGAGGATTTGCATCCTTCCGTTGGAGTTGAAGAGTAAGTTCTTAGTTCAACTCTTTGTGCGTGCGTGTTTGAGTGTGAAATGATGGGTGACATTAAACTGTTAATGTTCTCATGAAATCCATCTGTTGTATGCTTACCATAACGCTGCCATGTATGGTACTTGGGAAACTATGTTTTGGGCAAGTACATAATAGTTCAGCTACATTATCTCCAAAAATACTGGTCTCTTTATGTTTGCATGTCTGCTCATTGCTATGGGATCATCATAGAGAAGAAAAGTATTTTCCCCGTGAACACTTTTTTTTTCTTATATAGGTACGTGCTTCATCTTTTATTAAAGATGATATGGATGGTTTCCTTTTGTGTTTTAAATATGGCTTTAATCTGTAAGATAACTTTATTCAATCCCACAATTTTTTGATCGGGCTGTTGGTTCACATATAGGCATGCATTTCCCTCTTCTGAAATGGATAGTCGTCAGAAGTTACTTGATCATCCTGAATTGCGGTTTCCTTAAGAACCTTCTCTAGTATCACCTTTTGATGGGTCCATATACTGGTAGAAATTTTCCTCTGAAACATGACAATGGTCAGGTCTCGAAAAGAACAAGGTTCCCACTTTTACTATATACTAAGACTAAGGAAGTTGGCCTAGAAAATTCACATTTTCCTTGAGATGACTATAAAACTTATATAAACATATATTGGTAGAGACCTAAAATTTTTTTAAGATTCATAACACAACTGGGATCTACTTTCTGTAGTCTGGGCAACCAAAATAGATTATGATATATGTGCAATGCATAGCAGCATAAGGAGAGAAATATAAGAGTTCTTATTATTTTCTTCTTCTACAAATGGGACAGTTACATTGCAAAGTTTATCAAGTGGTGTTTTACTGTAAAGTGAAAGTGGGTCTTTAGGTTTGGAAAAAGAGAAATTCAATGGAATTTGTGCACTTGTAAAACCTGTTATTCTTAGTGGCATTTTTATTGCATATGCCCCTTTGTATCCCCAAAAATGAGGTGGGAAATATTCTGAGTGAATCTCATATGACCCTTCCAGGCCTTCTGTATCTTCTGTTGGGTTCAATACTAGATCAAATACCAA
Source organism: Pyrus x bretschneideri (assembly GCF_019419815.1). Lineage (NCBI taxonomy): Eukaryota > Viridiplantae > Streptophyta > Magnoliopsida > Rosales > Rosaceae > Pyrus > Pyrus x bretschneideri. The sequence goes on from NW_025999798.1 coordinate 9,128,573, forward strand.
TTTTAGTACTCCTGATTCTCGGGTACATCAAAAGTCTTTGCAATCTGCAAGCAATACTATTTCTGAAGCTGCTGCAGGAAATGCGACCAACATCCCTGTGGCCAAAAGGACGAGGTCACCTCCTTTACTTCCGGAGGATCAAGTGTTTCATGGAAACTCTCATGCCACTCAAGATGGTACTGAACGGTAAAATTTAAGGTGTGTTGGTTATTTTCTACATGCTTACTCAAGCTTGAGGTTTACTAAATTATTTTTCCTGATGTCATTTGCAGAGAAATGCAAGCCAAAGCTAAGCGGTTAGCCCGGTTCAAGGTTGAATTAAGTAAAACTCCACAAAACAATCCTGATAATGTAGAACCAGGGGTTTCTGCAAATAGACATGAGCAATCTAATGTTGAGAGGAACAAATTAGCTGCATATAAATCTACCGAACTGGCTATGGGTGGTAGTGATGGCAATGCATTACCTGAGGATGAAGGCGTGGAGTCATCTGGTATCATTATTGGGTTGTGCCCGGATATGTGTCCAGGTATGCCTCCCAACCATGATGCACAATTATCTACGGTTCTTTATGTCTCTAGCATGACCACTTGATAAAATATGGAGGAAAGTAGGACAAATGGCCAATAGTGTCATCCATAAATGAGGAAATATCAATGAAACATTAACACTCCAGATTTTTAGTAATTTATATCCGTTGCCTTTCTTTTTTGTGCTAGAAGAGTAAGAGACTCAGTCCTTTAATCTCACTAAATTTTCCTTGATATTTTAGAGTCAGAAAGGGCAGAACGAGAAAGGAAAGGGGATCTTGATCAATATGAGCGCTTGGATGGGGATAGAAATCAAACCAGCATGTCCCTTGCTGTTAAAAAGGTATTCTTTGTGCTATTCCCTCCCACCCCCACTCTTCTAGAAATTACTTCTGTAATAAGATAAGGTGTGATGGATGTTCAATGTCATTTGTATGCAGTATAACAGAACAGCTGAGCGAGATGCAAACCTGATAAGACCAATGCCAATCCTGCAGAAGACAATTGATTATTTGCTCAATTTGCTTGATCAGCCTTACAATGATAGGTTTCTTAGAATTTACAACTTCCTGTGGGATCGGATGCGAGCAATTCGAATGGACTTGAGAATGCAGCACATTTTTAACCAAGAGGCTATTACTATGCTGGAGCAAATGGTGAATCCTCTTTACTTTTCCTCCTGTTTACTGATATGCTAGTGCTTTAACATAACTACATAATTATCAACATTTAGTATGAAGAAAAATGTGTGGATTTTTTTTTTTTTTTTTTTTATGAAAGGAGTGAGGATAATGGGATAGCAAAATTCTCTTATTCTTATGGCTCTTCCTCATAGTTTCTGAGGTCCCTTTGCATCGTCTGGTTTCAAGCTGTATAAAAAACACTGGTTAAATTATTCATATGTACACGTGTTATGTTTTTCTTTCTTTGTATAGGCACGTAACTCAGAAACTCCTATTTGCCTTTCTATGTATTTCACATACATATTATCTCAGCATTTTTTTTTTCTTCAAGGAGATGCATCTGGTTGGTGATAAATACAAAGCTCTGTTTGACTGATTGTTACGCATTGAGTTTCAGATAAGACTTCACATAATTGTCATGCATGAATTATGTGAATACTCAAGAGGAGAAGGCTTTGCTGAGGGATTTGATGCACACCTCAATATCGAACAGATGAATAAAACATCTGTTGAATTGTTCCAATTGTATGATGATCACAGAAAGAAAGGAATAAACATTCCTACAGAAAAAGAGTTTCGAGGTTATTATGCCCTTCTCAAGCTGGACAAGCATCCTGGGTACATGGTAAGGTCTCCTGCAGTAGTCACTCTGTTGTACATGGTTCATTTTGTTGTCTAAAATTAAGGGATTCGTGCTAGGTTGAACCTGCAGAGCTCTCGCTTGATCTTGCAAAGATGACTCCAGAAATAAGACAAACTTCAGAGGTGCTATTTGCACGTGATGTCGCTAGGTAATCACTTCCTTCACTTGTGTTTTCTAATTTCGGTGTGTAAACTGGAATATTGATATCGATTGATTTCCTCTTGCAGAGCTTGCAGAACTGGTAATTTTATTGCTTTTTTTCGACTTGCAAGGAAAGCAAGTTACCTCCAATCATGCCTAATGCATGCTCACTTCTCAAAGGTATGGTTAAATTTTGCTTATTTTGAGGTACTGCTTCACAATTATGTTTAGGATCTTTGACCTCACACAAAGATTAACAAGCTGCTCTATCTACCAGCAAGGCATTCAGTTGCTAAAACATCAAGTACTGTAAAATGCAGTATGTGCTTGTGGTTCTAGAAACTTGCTGAGCTGGATAGACAGAATCATATTAAAGATTTTGTTTCTTCCCTTCCAGCTGTATCAATCACATATTTATGTTCAGCCATGACATTCAAGGGAAATGTTTTGAACATACTTTTGAACTCTGTGTCATCAAAAGTATAGGCTTAAAAGATTTTTAAGTCTCAGCCATTGTTCTAATATGCTGTTGTAGAGTTTTAGTATTCTACTAAACCTAGCATATTTTTAAGATAAGGTTTACCTAGGGTTTTCTGAGCGTTTTCTTTGAGCATAAGTGTTTAAAGTGTTTGATTGGTAGCTTTCTTACTCAAAGAAGGGAAGAAGTTGTGAAATCAACCGTGTTATACTCGGATGGAAATCTTTTGTGAATAGAAGTTTGGGTTGAACTTGATTAAAGTATGGTTGCAGTGTCTAGGGCCTAGGCTCTAATGATTTTCATACTTTTGACCCAAGGCGGTAAGATTCGGCCATAGGGTCTTGTAACAGAATAATAACACCGCTCATCTTCAGCTGATGTGATTTACGTGTTGCTGCTGAAGTTAGATTTGTATATTGGTACAGATAAGATAACAAACAATCTTTTCTGTTTTGACCAGTTACGAACCCAGGCACTTGCTTCTATACACGCAGGTCTCCAGAATAACCAAGGTCTCCCTATTGCGGATGGTGCCAAGTGGCTGGCAATGGAGGTATGATTCTTTGGTTTGATTACAACTCCATTTTGGTACCCTGTGGCGAAGGAGGAACCATTTTAACTTATCTGATGCTCTGCTTTGATGATTGAAATTAGGAAGATGAAATTGAAAGCCTTTCAGAGTATCATGGGTTTGTAATAAAGTCATTCCAGGAGCCATATATTGTGAAGGAAGGTCCATTTCTCAATGGTGATGAGGATTATCCTACCAAGTGTTCTAAACTTGTCGATATGAAAAAGTCAAGAAGGATAGTAGAGGATGTTTTGGCTTCTAGTCAAGTCATACCCTCGTCTTCTAAACCAACAAAAAAGACTCAGTTGACTAAGTCAAATAAGCCTGAACCAAAAACTATTTCATATGTTGAAAAGAAAAGTCCTGTGCGTCGTGCTCCAGCCATTAGAGTTACAAAACCTCTCCATGAAGTTGATGAAGAAATGCCTAATTTTGAAGCTTTTTCACCCCCAAAAGATGCCAGACAAAAGCAGCAAATGATTCAAGCACCAATCTTTTCATCTCCGGAAGATTCCAGACAAAAGCAGCAAACGATTCAAACACCAATTTTTGGTATATACAGTGAAGATTCCCCTAAGGTGGCTGCTGTGTCTCCTTCCCCGTGGGGTTTCTCATCATTTACACGTCAGCCGGATAAAGTTGGTACCATTGAGAAGCGAAATTATGATGTTCTTTTTAGTAACTCTCCAGAGAGAAGCATGCATTCTGGCATGGAACGAATGCCACTGCAAATTGAGTCAAAAACATCTGTACAAGAGAAATCTGTTGGTATATATAGTTCCGGTAAGGAATATCCAGATATCCAAATTATGGTCACTGATAACTTGGAAGGCGAGGAACCTTCAGATCTTCATCAGATAGATGAAAACAATGATGTTATGGAGAGTTCTCAACAGGAAGAAATTGCAGAGGCAAAACTTAAGTTGATACTGAGGTATATAGCTTGTCGTACTTCTTTGGCTGTATGTTGAGGCTATTGTTATCCTGTACCTTCATGTTCTCACTTTTCTTCTCATCAGATTATGGAAGCGGCGTGCTCTGAAGCTAAGACAATTGCGAGAGAAAAAGCAGTTGGCAGCAAATGCTGCATTGAATTCTTTATCATTGGGGCCGCCAATTCAACTCAAGACAGATGTAAGCCTTTTCAATTTTATGAAACTAAAATAACTGTCTGCTTTATCGTGCAAGTTTGTTTTTGTTTGTGCTTAAAAGATAGTCATAAAGGCAGTAGATTTTCTTCTTTGTGAGCTTAGGTAGCTGTAGTTGGGTGATTATTGTTGTGGGTTCGAGCATGATTCAATAGTTTCGTCAATGGAAAGATAATTAAATTGTTGGATTTTAGAGATTGTTTCTTTGTTCACTGCTGTCTTACTGGATTTCTTGTCCCATAAAGTTCTTTTCTGACTTTTTGAAGCATTTGTTCCTATAGGAGAGTTGTGTTTACATCTGTTGGAACATAGTTCATTTGCTAGATTAGAAATCCAACTGATTATTTATCTTAGCCTTGGAACTTTTTTTTGTTTCATTTTGTAGCAACCAAGCACTTCTGGCGAGTTTGACATTGATCTCGTCTTGAGGGAGAGATTTAAAAACCATGGTCGGTCATGGTCAAGACTTAATGTTTCAGATGTAATAGCGGATATACTGGGCACAAGAAACCCGGATGCTAGATGCCTCTGTTGGAAAACTGTTGTATGTTCTCAGATGAACAATCTAGAAGGTGATGACCTGGGGCAGAGGAGCCACTTCTTGGGAGCAGCCCCCTGGTTGTTTTCAAAACTCATGCCTTCGGCAAATGATGCGGACAATGATGATGAGGATCTCGTAGTTTCGTCTCCTGGTGTCTCTGTATGGAAGAAATGGGTGCGTGGCCAAGCTGGTTCAGATCTGAACTGCTATTTGTCTGTGGTCAAGGATGCAAGTTTTGATAACCTAAGTCAGAGTGTGTCTGGTGCAAGTGCTGTTCTGTTCCTTACATCTGAAAGTATCTCTTGGAATTTGCAAAAAGTCCGTCTTCATAACCTTCTAATGTTGATACCTTACGGCTCCTGCTTGCCCCTTCTGATCTTAAGTGGCTCGTACAAGAACAATGTTGATGACTCCACTATTGTTGATAATTTGGGTCTCCGTGACTTGGATAAGTCACGAATAAGCAGCTTTCTGGTTGTTCCGCTTGTTGAAAGCCAGCAAATGGGACAATTGGATGGTTTTTTCAGTGACAACCAACTTAGGGAGGGGCTTCGATGGCTTGCAAGTGAATCGCCCCTTCAACCTATTCTTCATCATGTAAAAACACTCGAACTCGTTCTTACCCACTTGAATTCTTCATTGGAGCCACTAGACAGAATGAAAGATTATGAAGCAGGTCCAGACAACTGTATCCTTGCCTTCAACGAAGCATTGGATTGGTCACAGAAGGAAATTGCTGCTGCTGTCAAATCAAATCCATCCAGTTGGCCTTGCCCCGAGATTGCTTTGCTGGAGGAGTTCAGTGATGAGTACAGGGTTGTGAAATGGTGCTTGCCAAGCGTAGGATGGAGCTCAGCGGAAAAAGTTGAACCACTAATGTCAGCTCTAGGGGATTGTAGGCTTCCAGCTTTTCCCGACCATATTTCGTGGCTACCCCAATGTTGTAATGCAGGAAAGGAGATTGAGAACCTGAGAGGTGAACTTGAAAATGGCTTGATCGAATACCTGACGAATTCAAGTAAGATGATGGGACGTGCACTTGCTATAAAAGAGGCACATGTAATGCTACAAAGAAGTTGTCGACTGCAGCGCCATGACTCATGCTGCTATATAGTCCCGAATTGGGTTATGATCTTCAGACGAATTTTCAACTGGCGGTTAATGGGTTTAGCCAATGGGGCCTCTTCGTCAGCTTATGTCTTGGAGAGTCCTCATCTTAACGCAGTTTTTGAAAATCTGGGTAAGTTAGGGCTTGAAGATGCCGGACCTTCACCCTGTTACCTTAATCAGCCGTCTCTGGATGAAATCATCGAAGTTGGGCGCGCCCCTCTTTCATCCCATAGAGGTCAGCCCTCGGTAGAATCTGGTGTAGCCGTTCCTGAAACATCTCCTAATGGTGAAATCCACGAAGACCCCGAATACGACTGACTGGATGGAGGATGAACGAAGTTTAGCGCACGATGATCAAGCGGAAATAGAAAACGTATCCCACGAAAATGGGAGATTGGAGAATGCTGGCGGAGAAATGGTGGTGACTGGAGAAGTGGGCAAGGGGGCTGAAAAATTAAGCATATTGTTAGAACAGTGTGACATGTTACAGAATGTGATAGACGAGAAGCTGTCCATTTTTTTCTAATTTCTAACGATTTTGTGTACGAAGTTTGTATTACGTGTAATATTTGTTGTAACAATGTTGTATTTACCTGACGAGATATACCTAGTTCGGGATGGTTTACTCCGAAGTCCTAACCCCACACTGTTTCTCGACAGAATTTAACCTAAGCCTCGGTTAAGAACTGCGATAATCAACCGGAACCTCGCTACCCCGTGACACTGTCTTAGCCGTTGATGATTGGCTAGCAATGTTTTCACTACGCAACTTGTAGACAAGCATATTATGTACAATCGCTTCTAGCGGTTGGAACCTGATTGATGGTCAATAACCAAGATCTGTGTCCGAAATCCCAATATACAAGATACACCGGAACATACTACAATTTTCGGGCAAAGTAGTTATCGCTAGGATAAGAATTGAGGTTCGCCAAAGAAGGTGAAGGCATGTAGGCCACTCTTGCACCGAAGATATTGCCACTTGATGAGGAAACAAACAACATGAAAAAAGCCCCACATTCCATGACAATCTCATACCTTGATCACATTATTGAATCGATCCAATCCAACATTATCGCTCAAAAATCAGCATCCAAATAGCACCACACGTCTTCTCATCGTTAACAAAGTTAAACAAGATTCGAATTCTGAAACTCTAACCATAGCGTTACAGAAAGCGCAATTTACCGCTCATAAGTAGGTCATGCCTAAATCAGTTAAGAATCCAATTCGGTCTCAAGAGGAAATCATATTATACATATAGCGAAGTGGTAGGAGCATACACAATATGTTATATCTACTAATCATCGTTAAGTTTTAGGAGATGACGAATTACAACCGAAGCTAACAACAAGATTAAGTATGTGAAATGTTCGCCCTAAATTCCATGTACCTCCTACTTCAATCTCATTTCCTCCCTCTATCTATATTGTTGGATTAGCAGAAGAGAATATGTTCTCCAGGCATATCACACAGGTCAGAAACCGTGTTATTAGTGAGATTAGCGTTCGGGGGAACACCTTCTACATGCAGAACCAACGCTTCTGGTAACGGCTGAATGCCCCGCTAACACACATCCTGCAATCAGAAAAAATTGAGTCAGGTATTTGAACAAAGGCATTGATTGACTCTCCAAAGTGATCTCTCCAATAATAAGCTTGTTATGGTCAACTTAATTGGAATTGTATCTGATATAAAAGGACTGAAGGGAACATCGAGTAAATAAGTACCACTTAAGAAAAATAACAAGGAGACGTGTGGCAGCTGCATTAAGGCCCTTCAGTTCAACCGCTGCAGTCAATGGAGGGAACATAAATGGATAGTTGTAGCATAATAGTCGCATAATAATATATGACAGCTTAACAGACATACCAACTCACAGGGCTCTGACATGTAGGAGATGGAACAACAATAGCTGGGCTTCGATTCATCGAAAGCACAAGCTGACAAGACTGTATTTCTGAGGAATCACTTCTCACAGAACGGTAAACTTCCGACCCAGTGGTTACAGATGACTCAGAAATTTTTCTCACCCTTGTTGCCGGCCTATTATTGGCCCCACTAGCTCCATCTGTAGCACCACCAGCTGACTGTAGCACGCACAATATAAAGTTGGTAAACGAGCCAATCAATAGAGCTTACATCGGAAAACAATGCCCACTATAGCTAATATGAGATTATGCATGTGTCATGTGCAACGCAATATGAAGCAGCAATACAATAGGAGTGTAATAAGATTTCTCATATTCCTCTATTCCTTCATGTTATAGATAATATCATCAAGCTAGTTGTAAATTTAAATCCTCTTCTGGACATGGGGCATATGTTACCCAGTGTCCGATGTCACCCTGCTAAATCGTATGATCAGAAATTTGCCGCTTAAAATGTGCAACTTTACAATAGAAACCAAACAGAAGCAAAAGTGTAACCTTATTATGGAAGCCCCTAGGGACCACATATCCTACACCCAAGAATCTTACAGCTTACCACCATAAGGACCGATGGGAGTTCGTACAAAGCATGGGCATTGGAATCAGCCTAAGGAAAAGGTAATAAACTTAAGAGAAGGTTTACACAATTCATACATTGGACAAGCCTTTGATGTGAACAATGATTATTGTTATATCATCTGTCCGGGTTTCATGTTCTAACCATAATTTGTATGATTCTCCAGCAATGGCAGCACATGCATCTCGAGGATCTGGATATCTTGCCGCCTGTACGAAGAATTGTGTGTGAATATTTGTGAGCAGGAAGGATAGTAATAGAAATATTTAAAAATTAAAAAGAGAGAACTGTTTGACATTTTATTCTTTTTGGTGTAGCATTGATGCTAAATAATTACATATTTAATGAAAACTCTGTAACTATACAGGATGAAATCCACATATAAATTGGTCAATTACACAGGTAGAAGATATATGGACAAGAAAGGGCAGTACCTCAAACGCTAACTTGCTTGCAAACTGTAAAATGTCAAACGACTTACCAGTTCATAAATGCTAAAGAGGAAAGTACACAAGCAACTTCTACTTTTGGAATATTCTTAGATACAAATACGACAACATGACATTAATGATTCTAAATGAGCTACCAATAGTGCAACCATTAGTTTATATTGAGCTCAGTCTCAACAACCATAATAGATATGCCAATGACAAGATGGTTTTATCAACAATGTTCCACAATGATATTTAAAGTTTCTTCCGTACTTATAAAATCAACTCCAAATAACAAACTTATTTTCTGATGGCAATAGAGGTTTCTTCCGTACTTATTGCTTTTATATGTCGAGAGCTAACAAATCCCAACGTATCATACACCAACATGGACACAAGAGCATACAAACAATCATTTGCCTTGGTCATTGTACAATATGCAAGATGATGAACTATCCTTGAGATACCAAAAGCGGCAAAAGATCAATGTATTAGCAATGAGACATTCAAATACAATGCATCAATAACAAAATTAGTTGAGCATCATTTAAAAGGGTAACAAACAATGGAAGAATAGCTTTATCGCAGTCTACAAATGGTCAAAGTGACATACCATATCAACCACAGCTTGGCTTGAGAGGAACTCGAAAACTCCATCACTTGCGACAACAAAGAAGAGATGATTAGGTGTCAGCTTAACCATTGAAACCTCTGGAGTGGCAACCACACCAATCGTCTCAGCGGTACTATCACCTACACTCCTTGTAAACGCAGTTCCAGGATACCTTCCATTTGGAATCCACAACCTTGGAGGATCACCACTTTCACTCTCTTCATCACCCCACGTCTGGATATCTGGATCCTTCAGCCCCTCCACTTGATCAACACTCATAACTCTGGCCCCACACAGCTTCACTCTCTCATACTCATCTTTCCTAAATGGCGTTTGGTCACAAGACAAGTCCTCTGCAATAATTCTATTACCATCTTTAACTGCAATCACTGCTCTCGAATCACCCACATTCGCGACATAAAGGGTATCCCCAATAACAAGCACAGTAATTGCCGTGGTACCACTCATAGTATCATCAATCTTACTATTATGCAACTCATAATTCGTCGTTAGAAAAGCAGAATTGTAAGATTTCACAGGGTCAGCTGACAATGTGGAATCATTGGCTAATATCTCTATTAACCTGTCCTTAACAAAATTAGCACACTGGGTACCAAGTTCGCCATGCCCATCAAACACACCAAAGAAATGGATATTCGGGTTACCTCGGACTTGCTTACTAACACAGAAACTGTCCTGGTTTTCCTTATCCGGCGAGTCAGGATAGTAGCCGCGCTGTGTTAACAAAGAGTACTCCAAACGATAGCCATGTGAAGGAACAGGGACGAACTCCAATGACCTCTGTGAGAGTATGTGCTTCCTCTGAGCGCTGTACGGACCAGCATCTCTGAAGTCCCGGAGATCACCATCGGAAGACTGGGGGTAACGGCCACAACACTTGCCATGGACACAACCCATGGCTTCTACAAGGGAAAGAATCGAGATGAACAGAGCCAAGAAATTGAAATCCAGGTCAATTGCACCCAGGTGTTTGTGAAAATGCCTGAAAGAAACTAAGCGTGATCAGCTTCCAAAACGCAATTCTTGGTGCGAATGGTGAAATGGATAATCTTGGAATTCGACATTGTGGAGCTTGAAGTGGTGATTCTGAGCAGAGCTCATGATTCAGAACCAGAATTTAGGCACGATGAGCAAAACCCTAAAAGCAAATGAACTGAGAAATGGATCCCTCTGAGCTGTGACTACAGAGGATCAAGCTTTCCCCAGATGATAATTTCAGGTGGGTTTTGTTTTCCACCCTCAAAGAAATGAAATTTCCGGGAAAATTCTCAGAAGAGAAAAATATCCGCCACCCAGAAACGATGTTCAACACAAAACCACAGAGCAACCCAAAGGAATAAAAAGTTTAAAAGGGGGAGACCTTTTTGTGTTTCTGTGATCACACGCGCAATGGGGGAATTGACACAGAAAACCGAGGAGTTTGTGGGTTTTCAGAAGAAAAAATACAAACTCTACTTTCTTTTGAGGGCACAAGATCAGGGCTCAAGAACTTAAAGATTCAAAAATGCGAAGCCCTAAGAAAGGAAGAGTCCAAAGAATATGGGGTCTGTGTCTGTCTCTGTCTGTGACTCTGAGAAATGGTGGCGAAATGGGGTTTCTTGAGAGAGAGAGAGGGAGAAAGGGGGATGAGATTCCATGTGTGCATGGGTGGGTTGAGTGTGTGAAAGAAACCCATGTCCCAAGAAACCAACCAAACCATGTAGAAGTAAAGGTCCTGTTCTTTTTTGTAATTTTAATTTATAAACTAGCATATAGGCACATACAACATACAAGATATTTGAGAAAATTTTTTATTTTTATTTTTGAAATAGAATGAGAGAGGAAGAGAGTGACAGAGAATGTAGGAGTGGGAAGCTTTTTTTTTTTTTTTTTTTTTTTTTTGTTAATTAGATATATGTTAGGATTACATGTAGGTGAGGTTTTGAAAAAAAAATAGCAAAATTTAGTTGTGTAAAATTACATTTCTGCCCCATATTTCTTATTCATGTTCTGTTTTAATAGGGTTAAACTGGTAATTTCATAGGGTTTTGGTTGACAATGAGTGTTTTATTAATTAGTAGAGATATATAAAGATTTTTTTAGCCAAAATAGTTCCTAAGATTTGCATAACTCATCATTTTGGTCATTGAGATTTGAAATCGATAGAATTGGTCCATGAGTTTTTCCATAATCAATCATTTTGGTTATTCCATGAAAAATCTCCATAAAATAAGAATAAAATGACAAAAATACCCTTAATTTTGGTCAAGTCATTTTGGCTTATTGTTTATTAAATTGAGGTAATTTTGTCATTTGGATCCTTATTTAACATAATTTTTCACCCAAGGACTAAAATGATGGATGGTGGACAATCTCAATGATCATTTCTATTGATTTCAAATCTTAGGGATCAAAGAGATGAGTTATGAAAATCAGGGACCATTTTGGCTAAAAAGCCATATATAAATTTTTAAGCATTGATTCATGGACTTTGGTCTAATTAGGGGGCGTTTGTTGTGCCAGACTATCTTGGACTGGATTAGCTTCAAGGACTAAGCTGGACTGGCTTAGACTAGACTAAATTGGACTAACTTAGTGAAGCGTTTGGTGCAGTATTGGACTAAGAAGCTGGATAATAACAAATTCTAATATTATTTTATTTAATATATAAATTATTAATATTTTATTATGATCTTATCTTTTTCTCCATCTTTTCCTACCATTTCCGTACCACTCTTTTCCTCTTCTCTCATCGTCCCATCCTCTCCCTTTTTTTTTTTCTCTCAGACCTCTCAATTCATGTCTCTTTCTCATTCCTGGTCAAACTCCTTATTGATTCCAGTCTCTATTTCTCTGTCCTCCCTCCCTCTCTAGCTATGCGTTGTTCGAACGGAACCGCACGGCTCCAATTTTCCCGACGAGTTGCAGGTTTCCCGATGTGTTTTTTGGCCAACCCTCATTAAATTGGATGAAGTTAGCACCGCCAAAAAATTCATCACCATCCCTGGACCGAGATCTTAGTTTTGCATGCTCGAATTTGTCATGGATTTGAAGAAGCCCAAACAGGCCGAGACTTCCAGGCCATTTTTCGGCCACATTCGACCACATTTTGGCCTCGATTCAAGTAAAATCATAATCTTGTCACTCCCAGCTTCAATTTGGTATATTTTATATGAAAGTTGGTTGTGAAATGGATCTGAAAGAGAGTCGGGAAGTTAATGATTGATCTAGGTGACCGGCGATGACGAGGAGTCTGTCGGGAGTGGTCGTTGAGCATGACAAGGACGAGAAATAGATGATAGTCTTAGCTAGTCCCATGGTTATTTGGGGGTCTCACTAAGACCTCTTAGTGAAGGGTTTTGTCCATGCTAGTCCCCTTTAGTCTCATTAATATTAGTCCCAGCATGGAACAAACACAGTATTGGACTAATAGCTAGTCCAGTCCAGTCCAGTCCGAGTTAGTGAGGGCAAACAAACGCCCCCTTAGAGTTTTGATTTCTAAATTAAAACTTGTTGTTTCAAAAGGAAATATTACATAAGAATATCTCGAGATCATGAGACTCTAGCTATATCTGTAACTAGCAACAGATGACAAGAAGGAAGAGCTTGTTAAAAAAAGATTGGACCCAAACTGCATGACAAACCCAAACAAGCCAAATCATCACCAACAAAATACTTTTTACGGCAAATATGTCGAATTTCACAAAACCAACTTTGGTGCATAAGAGTATAACAATTCAATACTAAACTTCCCCAAGAGTGATTATCCACTTTAGCATTTAAAATAAATTGTACTGCAAGTGCATAATCCAATTCTATCATAATCTTCTCAAACTCATTATTCCAAGCAAGTTGTAGTCCAATAAAAATACCCCTACCTTCAGCACATAGAATGTCACCTCGACCAACAGTAGCAAAAAAACCAGAGACCCATGCTCCTGACGAGATTCTGAGAACACCACCACCAACAATGAAATTGGCCAACCCCTTGCAACACCCATCAACATTTAAGTTTTATCTAACATCTATGGTGGAAACCATATTTGCCTAAGCCAATCTTTCACGTAAGTAATAATAACTGAGTTGGAATCACTAAGGAGAGAAAAATCATGTTTAAAAATATTTTTGTTTCGCCAATGCCACAAAAACTAGTAAGTTATAGAAAAAACCAAGACTAATATTTTGGAAGAGATATGATTTTGGAACTAATTATTAGTACATGCATCAGTAAAAAACTATCAAGAGCAGGAAATTTTCTTCAAGCCTTAGCAGCAAAAGAACAATCTCTAAAGACATGAACAATTGATTTAAAAACACCATCACATTTCCCGCATGAAGAATCCTAGCCAACCCACGTCTAACCCAGTGTTCATTGATCAATAATTTGTCTAGCAACAAAAGCCAAAGAAAAAAGAACACTTTAGGATGAAGATGCAACTCCCAGATAAAGCTTCATCGCTACTTGGTGGTCATATTAGCGTTTAGGTTCAACACATAGGCAGATTTTACAGTAAAATTACTATCACTAATTGGTCTCCATATACACTTATCTAACAAGCCACCAAAATACTATCCACAATAATATTACCAATTTTAGAGACAATTACTTTAGAAAGGAAATGGATCAAGCATTTTGCATCCCAATTCCCACTATAGTAAAAATCAGCCACATACGACATAAGAATAGTTGGCAAAAGACACCATTTTGAATTAATTTTGATAAATCCTTTAATAATAATAATAATAATTTTTTAAATAAAACCAACCAATTTTGAAGTAATTTTGAAAAATTCATATAAATTAAATATTTTTTTTAAAGAGTACGATATTTATTAAGATGATAAGGATACATACACGAAGGAGATTAGAATGCATAAGTGGGTCTCAATAAATATTAAAGACACCATTTTGACTATTGAGCATAAATGGAATCGTCTAAGTTGAATACACTCCAAGTATCTCCAACTTTTTGAGTAATTAATTTGTTGATGTTAATTTTGGTCAACACGTTATTGAGTGTTTTCCTTGAATTGGAATATCGAACCGAGTCCTTCAAATTGGAGCCCTAAATCTAATTAAATACTAGTAAATAATATACTCACCTTGTATGGAGAAATTTTTAGTTGTGACGAGAACACGAATAGTACATCACGTGTTTTTATATAAGTGATGGAAAATTTTAATTTTTAAATTATTAATCTTTTAACACACATAACCCACTATTTATATATAAATATATGATGTACAACATCGTGTGATGGTGAACTTGAAAAATCTCACTCTCGTATGGTATGAAACCAAAATTTATTATTTAGTGCGTTGCAATTTCAAATTTGGAATAAACCTACAAAAAAGCAATGTTATCAAAAACAAAGCAAATGCATCAAATCACTAATATGGACGGGTGACGTGTGGGTCGGGTTCGCATGGAATAATAGTCTTTGCAAAAGCTGAAGAGAGACGGCTTTTCGAAATGATGGCTTGCTTCCTTGCTTTGCGGAAAGACAACATCAACAGAAACAAAAAGAAAAGGGTAGTGCCGGCCACACATGTCATTCTATTTCTCATATGTTGTTTTCAATTTTTTACCGTGTGATTAAATGAATGTAATTAAAGAATAAAAATTAAAAAATAATAAGTGAGAAGTAAAAAGATGTATGGATAGGACAACTCAAAGAAAAATCAAAATATTCATGTTTGTATAACTTTTCAAGTGACAGTAACATTAATATTAATTCAGGTGTTATAATTATGAGTTGGTAATAATAATGATATTTTATGAACATAATGTGGTGACGAACTGAATTTCGAACATCTTCTTACCTTGAAAAGAAAGATTGATGCTAAGAACATAAAAATTATAATGAGATGTCAAATGGGTACATTATACCTACATGTGGTGCAGGAGTAGGCTAAGGTTCACAATGGGCATCAATAATGTAGTTCAAATTCGTCTTTGTCAAGAATTGAACCTAATACTTCTGACTTACAAGTGAAGAGGAATAGTATTAGACCGCAGTATTAAGCAACGAAAGCAATTACTTAAATCAAAATAAAGTTTAACACTCAATGATTGCATGTTTAAAAATATCATTAATAATAAGTAAAAAGAGCAACAAACATAATGTTCACTAAATAATCAAAAGCAGTTCAATCTTAAACAACCAAATAAGCAAAAAAACAAAAAAAAACCTTCAAAAACTCTAACTTTAAAGTTTAAGTTGAATATATAACATTGTTATATAATAAAATTGAGCAAAATACCCTTGTAGGGTGTTATTATTGGCATTCAAAATATCTCATTGTACTCCAAATTTTTATATTTTGAAAGCAAAAAAAATTACGCTTATAAGAAATACATGATGAGATTTTAAAATGATAACAAAAACAATTTTTAAATATAGAACATTATTTAACAGAAGTAATTTTAGAATCTACAAAACATTAATACATATAAATATTAGATGAAAAAAATTTAGGGATCCTTCCAAATTTTAAGATCATGTACGACTACACCTTTTACTCTCCCTCAACACCCTCTCCGATAATTGCAACAGCTATACAGTCACCACTAGACAAAATACACAAATCTCCTAAGCTGCACAAACTTGCTAAGCGGAGCAGCGTAAAACACTAAAAAATATTACCTAAACTAAAAAGGAAACCACCAGTCAACTCGTCTCCACACACATGTAATGTTCAAAATTGACCGAAAGATAGAAATAAAAACTCCAACAATATTCCATGAAATGATTTTCTTATGTACGTGAAAGTCAAAGTTCCAATATGATGTGCTACATCCTGTAGAATTATATCATCTCCGGGTTTTTTCGTGAATCTTGAGGATCAATTAATACAAATCATTCATAAAAAATTGTGTAACTACAGTTTTTTTTTTTTTTTTTTTTTTCACACAAAACAAATTTTTTTTACTGTTGAAAATATAAATAAAAAAAATTATAACCACACAATTTTTGATCAACAGTTGGTATTAATTAATCTTCGGAATCTTCAGTAATAAAATGAGGATCCAATTCCATATCCACAGCTCTTTAGTAATTGGAGTTTTGTAGCATTATTTATTTGTCTCCTTATCTGTCTAAATTGGAAGTTTCCCCTTGAACTCTTATGAAAATACAAATTATTAACATGGACACCTCTCAAAGCTCACAGTTTCTCTCGGCTGTGACTTGTGAGAATATCTCATAGCAATTTTGCGGTCTACCCAAAACACAATTATGTAACATTATTATGTCACTCAAATTATAACACATAGAACATATTTAATGAGAAATGATAAGAAGACTCTCAAAGTGCGATATTGACTCTCTACCACCTCACAGTTTAACTTTAATTCTTATGTCAACATTAAAAATTATTGTGTACAAAACATGAGGTGATAGAGAGATCATCAAGAATTCCACTTCTGAAAGAGTATCTTTAGTATATCTCTTATTTTATTTACATAAATAAAACATATCAATTTTAACGTTCTCTCTTATTAAAAACACATAAAATAATACATCGTGACATGTGTTTTTAATACACATAATAATATCTTCGGAAGAACTTGAGCCTTGTTAGGAAGAAAATTCCGAAAGTGCTTTTGGGAAAAGAGGGTATTGGGCTGCTGAGTAGAAATTTAATTGCAATTTTCAAGATGATTGGGGGACCAAAAGCATTGTCGCATGAGTCCCACTAGATTCTGTCATACAAGCTTTTGATGTGAAGCCTTTTTCTCCATCTAAATCTTTAGCTTTTGATAACAAAGCTCCAAAAGTTGATGGGGTTAATTAAGTTTTTTTTTCTTTTTTGGTTAATCATCTTAGATTCTTAATGCTTTATTACTTGAGTAAGGCATGCACTTTAAAAAGGATAACAGCTCAAGCTCAATCATGTTGATGTTTCTCTTGCTAAACCATGATTAATTCGGAGCATCGATCAAGTTTAATATCTTCTACGTGTTATCACATTACTAAGGAACTACCAACATCATAAGCGTATAAAGGAATGAATAATTCTTTGCTTCAATCTCTAGGTTGACAAACACTTGCGCTGTATGAATAACTTTCTGAAATAATGTAAACATACATACTACTTCATAGATGGGTTTCCATTTTAACAAGAAGTATGATATCCCGTTTCGCACCATACAACTAGTCGTCTAATTGTCTCACATCCCTCTAATTTTTTTTTTTTTCCCTGTAAAGGAAGCATGTTAGTTGAAGCTAGCAAAAATGAACAGTAGTAGATGCTTGAAAATACCTTGTGGTCTGGCCCAATATCAAATTTGAAGGGCCAATAACATAATTTTTCCTTCATTCATTATTCACCAAAAATTTTGAAGTCTAGAAACTAATTTTCAACGGGTAGATTTTAGAATTTTGGGTTTTCCAACATTAATCTTGTAGCCTTGTTGAGAAGCCAAACATCAACTTTCAATTGGCATCAACGAGGGAGGAGAAGACAATGCATAACACATTATGGCACTCAAGTCAGTGTTTGTTCATTATGTTTGTAAAGAAAAAAATGCAGAATAATATAATGTTGGTGGGATTCTAGTTCTTTTCTGACCCTGTGTGTGCATTGGCGTCTACTGCTTTGTGGCAGTTTTGTACCAGAGTGCTTGTGCTAGTATGGAGGTACTTGTACTTATGGTAGTCGTTCGGAGTTTTATTGTTATACTTATTTGTGCAGATTATCACTAGATCAATATTTGGTCACTAAAGAATATACTCATACAAAAACCTTTGTAACTACATTATCGTGTGTTTATAATTGCGTTCTTATTTGTTAATAAAAATTACTATTAGTTCTCATTGTTAATAAAAATAAAAGATAGAGAGTAGAGAGCTTCATTTGTAGGCGGTTCTTTTGACTTGCACCGGGTCCTTCGGGCAAGAACTTTAGATCTTTGGGCTTACAACTTTTTCTTGTCATGAAATGGGTCTTAGCCTGTTAACAGCTTTACCCAATTCACCAATCAGTCCACTTACCAAAAACAGAAAGCTTACAAAAATGAACCCATTTTTAGACAAAATAAAGTTATAGCCCCCATGTAATAATTTCTTATCATATGAACCCCTTGAGTAATAAATCAACTTTGGACAGGTTGTTCATTATGTGTGTCCTTTCCGACCACTTCAACTTAATAATTATTAAGGAAAACTAATGAAAATGACTTGAAAACTTCGAGTTTTAACAATAATGACAAAATAAAGGGTAAAGGAAATAGTACAAGGATTGACTTTTTAGTATAAAATTATGGTTTTTCGTTAAAATAAACAATACTGGAAGCTTTTCGTTAAAGTTCTCTAATACTTATCACGTGCAAATTATCTGATATTTTTTTATAAACGTGAAAGTAAAAAGGATGAAAAATTAATTAAAATTATATGCGACAAGGAACTATTGGATGACATCATAGTGAGGAGGGGTCGTGACTTCATTGCCCGTCGCATATTATCATGGACGGAGAATTATTTTGTTCATGAAAAAATTCATTTAACTCCCCATGCATGCAAACTGGGGTTGACACTTCAAAACAAAGGAGCTTTTCAATAGAATACCGTTGTTGTTTTTGTTAGGGTCCCAAGGTGTAATATGCTTATAGTACAAGAACGATGACTTGATCATATAACGCGTTGGTATACTTAGTTGTATACTCGTGAAATGAACAAAGAATATTCAGGATTATGAGTCTATATTCAAGAATTAGAGGTCGATCATATTTTTGAACTTATAGATTTTAACATATTGTTGTGTTAATTAAGGGCTAGTGTTTGCATTGTTGACTTGTGAAAGGAACAAAACATATTCAAATAATCACACTGAAGAGTTTGAACACATTTTTTGAACGTCTACATATAATATATTGTCATATTACGAATAAACGTCCAAGTGCAAACAAATGTTCAGCATTTGTGTGAGACAAAGGGCGTCGGATTAGAAAATATGGAGAATTAAACAGGAAATCCAAAAGGATTGGGGAAAAGGAAAATGAAAAGAATAAAAACTATCAAGAGCAGGAAAATTTCTTCAAGCCTTAGCAGCAAAAGAACAATCTCTAAAGACATGAACAATTGATTTTCCCGCATGAAGAATCCTAGCCAACCCACGTCTAACTCAGTGTTCATTGGTCAATAATTTGTCCAGCAACAAAAGCCAAAGAAAAAAGAACACTTTAGGATGAAGATGCAACTCCCAGATAAAACTTCATCGCCACTTGGTATTCATATTAGCGTTTAGGTCCAACACATAGGCAGACTTCACAGTAAAATTACTATCACTAGTTGGTCTCCATATACACTTGTCTAACAAGCCACCAAAATACTATCCACAATAATATTACCAATTTTATAGACAATTACTTTAGGAAGGAAATGGATCAAGCATTTTGCATCCCAATTCCCACTATAGTAAAAATCAGCCACATACGACATAAGAATAGTTGGCAAAAGACACCATTTTGAATTAATTTTGATAAATCCTTTAATAGTAATAATAATTTTTTAAATAAAACCAACCAACGTTGAAGTAATTTTGAAAAATTCGTATAAATTAAATTTTTTTTTTTTAAAGAGTATGATATTCATTAAGATGACAAAGATATGTGCATGAAGGAGAATAGAATGCATAAGTGGGACTCGATAAATATTAAAGACACCATTTTGACTATTGGGCGTCAATGAAATCGTTGAGGTTGAATATGCTCCAATTATCTCCAACTTTTTGAGTAATTAATTTGTTGAAGTTAACTTTGGTCAACACGTTATTGAGTGTTTTCCTTGAATTGGAATATCGAACCGAGTCCTTCAAATTGGAGCCCTAAATCTAATTCAATACTAGTAAATAATATACTCACCTTGTATGGAACCAAAATTTGTTATTTAGTGCGTTGCAATTTCAAATTTGGAATAAACCTACAAAAAAGCAATGTTATCAAAAACAAAGCAAATGCATCAAATCACTCATATGGACGGGTGACGTGTGGGTGGGGTTCGCATGGAATAATAATCTTTGCAAAAGCTGAAGAGAGACGGCTTTTCGAAATGATGGCTTGCCTCCTTGCTTTGCGGAAAGACAACAGCAACAGAAACAATAAGAAAAGGGTAGTGCCGTCCACACATGTCATTCTATTTCTCATATACCGTTTTTAATTTTTTACCATGAGATTAAATAAATGTAATTAAAGAATAAAAATTAAAAAATAATATGTGAGAGGTAAAAAGATGTATGGATAGGACAATCCAAAGAAAAATCAAAATATTCATATTTGTACAACTTTTCAAGTGACAGTAACATTAATATTAATTCACGTGTTATAATTATGAGTTGGTAATAATAATGATATTTTAATAACATAATGCGGTGAAGAACTGGATTTCGAACATCTTCTTACCTTGAAAAGAAAGAATGATGCTAACAACATAAAAATTATAATGAGATGTCAAATGGATACATTATACCTACATGTGGTGGGGGAGTAGGCTAAGGTTCACAATGGGCAGCAATTGTGACAACCCGTCCTGAATTATAATATATTTTGTCCTTGATAGCGTGGAAATGACTCTTATGCCCTTGAACGTTGAGTGTGTTGTGTGAATGAGCTTAGGATTTGGACCAATTCATTTTTCTTCCTAAGTAGTTGGACCCAATTAGAACTTAAGAACTTTTTATTTTTATTTTTATTTTTATTTTGTTTGGTTGGCCAACCTGTACCACACACACACACACCCGTTGACCTCTCTCTCTCTCCCTCTCGGATTTTCTTCCATTTTTCGTACAACCCGTACGGTCACTCTCTCAAATCACTTCATCACTCATAGATTGAGGTTGTGGATCTTATCTTCGTGCTCCTTTCAAGCTCAGGAGTCGAACTATAGCTTTGGTTGAACGTGAGGACTTCGGAAACTCGAGAACCAAGGAGCTCCGACGAGGTGCACTGTTACTCCGTCGTGATCACAGATGTTTCGTTGAGTTTTAGGGTCCTAGGGAGTCTTAATACTTCTTCGTGAAGCTTATAGAAGAATTTTGGAAGGTTTTGGATGTTGGGACACTCGAATTCGTCGAGTTGCAGGGGTGGCCAGACTATCGAGATTTTTCCGGCCAAATTCCATTGGCTTTAGGACCTAAAAGTGGTAAAGATATGTTCTTTTTGTCCTGAGCTTCACATTGGTACCAATTTTATGAATTTTGGTTGAGAATTGAGTAAGTTATTGAAGTTTGAAGTTTTTCCAGAAACCGGCGAATGCAACAGCGGCCGGCGCCGGAATCCGGCGAACCATCGGAGACAAAGGAGAATATTCCGTCAACTTTGATGAAATATGCTAACGGCGTAAGGTAACACCATTATTTTTTAGACGAAATATGCTGTTATTTAATTGAATATTCCCTAACGCCGTTAGGGATTCTGTCCAACATGCAAGGCACGTGCCTGCCTGTGGCCATGCCTTGGCTGACGCATTAGGGCGCGTGGGAACTTAGAAATTTTTTCTAAAAATATGGTGATATTCGTGGGGTTGAGTAGGCCACGATGGAATATTCAAATGCCCCAATTGAGCAACGTATGAGAAGTTATTACCTAATTTTTTATATGTGCTTAAAAATAACATTAAAATAGTTGTTTCGCATATAGGTGAGACTTTTCAAGAGGACGAGTGCAGTCAAGCAAGACTCAGGGGCTACGACCCTTCCACATATCAGTAAGTGGGCTTTTGGTTTTCAATATATATATGCTTGGTATTTTCCCAGAAAACGTGTCTAAATGGACTTGTGTTTTAAAATGCCATGCCAAATGTTTTACATTTAGAATATGCATTTAGTAGTTGCATATATTTATGTTTGACGCTGAGGATGCTCAGGTAAGTTCCAGGTGAGTTTATAGATTGTGGATGTGAGTTGCATGATTATGCTGAGATGTATCTATAGCTCATAACCTGCACCCCGGTGTTAGTGCTCCAGCCCATGGTTAGGGTACAGTCCTTCACGTGATGTTCACCTCCTGCACCATACGCTCACCTTGGATCCAATTTAGGTGCACAATCATGTCGTACAGACCACTATAGGTGGTTTTGACTTGTAGGTGACCCGCAATCATTCGCACAGTCTTCATGTGATCGTAGCACTTGAGCATATTTATTTATACCCAGTCCTGTCGTATAGACCACTTTAGGTGGTTTCGACTTGTGTGCAGGCATACTTGTTGAGCTATTGGTTGAGCCGTACATGTCATATTAGGTGACTCCAGCTGGATGGATGAGCTATAGACTCAGCCATACATGTCATGTTACTTGACTCCGGCTGATATGTTACTTGTCATTGACTTACTTCACCTAGTTTACCTAATTCGTTATACTGAGATTTTTGGCATGGTATACCTATGGATTTTGCTCTTCTGAGCATGGTTGTGATATAGATATATATTCTAATTTCTGGAAAATTATACAGGTTTTACGGCGAGGGGTTACTACCTTTGATAATTGAAATGGTTTTGAAAAGCTTTGTTTTTGCCCACTTACATTTTCTATTTTGCGCCCCTCCAGGTTTTAGGTAGGAGTGCTTGTTGGTGGCTTACGAGGAATTGACGATGGTTCTGACAGATTATCACTAATGTAGGATCATCTCTGGTATTGTATAATTAGTATTTGTCTTGCTGGACTGCACTTAGGCTACCTATGCTCTGATTATGGTGTATCACACTTAAATATCGGGATTTGCACTTATATTTGCTTAGTGTAAATTAGTTAGCTTGGTTCTTAGTTACTCACATTTCTTTTTATCAATATCATTTCCGCACTGCGCACATGGCTACGTCACCCTCACATGACGATCAGCACGCCTTGATTTTGGTTGGGGTGTGTCGGCAATAATGTAGTTCAAATTCACCTTTGGGAAGAATTGAACCTAAGACCTCTGATTTACAATTGAAGATGAATAGTACTAGACCGCAATACTAAGTAGCGAAAGCAATCACTTAAATCAAAACAAAGTTTAGCACTCAATGATTGCATGTTTAAAAATATCATTAATAATAAGTAAAAAGAACAAAAAATATAATATTTACTAAATAATCAAAAGCAGTTCAATTTTAAATAACCAAATAAGAAAAAAAAAAAAGAAAAAAAGAAAAAGAAAAAGAAAAAAAAACTTGAAAAACTCTAACTTTAAGGTTTCAATTGAATATATAACATTATTATATAATAAAATTGAGAAAAGTCCCTTTTAAGGTGTTATTACTGGCACTCAAAATATCTCATTATACTTCAAATTTTTATATTTTGAAAGGAAAAAAAAAAATTACACTTATAAGGAATACATGATGAGATTTTAAAATGATAACAAAAACAATTTTTAAATATAGAACATTATTACATAACAAAAGCAATTTTAGAATATAAAACATTAATACATATAAATATTAGATGAAAAAAATTTAGGGATCCTTCCAAATTTTAAGATCATGTGCGACTGCACCTTTTACTCTCCCTCAACGCCCCCTCTAATAATTACAACAGCTATACAGCCACCACTAGACAAAATACACAAATCTCCCAAGCTGCGCAAACTTGCCAAGCGGAGCATCGTAAAACACTAAAAACTATACCTAAACTAAAAAGGAAACCACCAGTCAAC
This sequence comes from Pyrus x bretschneideri, assembly GCF_019419815.1. Lineage (NCBI taxonomy): Eukaryota > Viridiplantae > Streptophyta > Magnoliopsida > Rosales > Rosaceae > Pyrus > Pyrus x bretschneideri. The sequence continues at coordinate 9,152,604 of NW_025999798.1, forward strand.
TCGTCTCCACGCACATGTAATGTTCAAAATTGACTAAAAATAGAAATCAAAACTTCAACAATATTCCATGAAATGATTTTCTTATGCACGTGAAAGTCAAAGTTCCAATATGATGTGCTATTTCCTGTAGAATTAGATCATCTCTGGATTTTTTTACTGTGAATCTTGAGGATTAATTAATACCAACCATTCATAAAAAATCATGTAACTACAGTTTTTTCTTTTTTATATTTCTCACACAAAACGAATTTGCCTTATTGTTAGAAAAAAAAAAAAAAAAAAATTTGGAGCCTCACGATTTTTGATCAATGGTTGGTATTAATTAATCTCCGGAATCCCCAGTAAGAAGATGAGGATCCAATTCCATATCCACAGCTCTTTAGTAATTGGAGTTTTGTATCATTGTTTATTTGTCTCCTTATCTGTCTAAATTGGAAGTTTCCCCTTGAACTCTTATGAAAATACAAATTATTAACATGGACACCTCTCAAGGCTCATAGTTTCTCTCGGCTGTGACTTGTGAGAAGATCTCGTAGCAATTTTGCGGTCTACCCAAAACGCAATTATGTAACATTATTATGTCATTCAAATTATAACACATAGAACATATTTAATGAGAAATGATAAGAAGACTCTTAAAGTGCGATATTGACTCTCTATCACCTCACAGTTTAACTTTAATTATCGTGTCAACACTAAAAAATATTATGTACAAAACATGAAGTGATAGAGAGATCATCGAGAGTTCCACTTCTGAAAGAATCTCCTTAGCATATCTCTTATTTTATTTACATAAATAAAACATATTAACTTTATCGTTCACTCTTATTAAAAACACATAAAATAATGCATTGTGACATGTGTTTCTAATACACATAATAATATATTCGGAAGAACTTGAGCCTTGTTAGGAAGAAAATTCCGAAAGTGCTTTTGGGAAAAGAGGGTATTGGGCTGCTGAGTAGAAATTTATGGCATGTTTACATATGGGGAAAGGAAATGGCAGAATGGGAGTCATTCCCCATTCATGATTATTCCTCTGTTTACCAATTCGACCGGAATGCACATTGTTGCAGGACCCATGTAAAATCAAGAGTTCAATTCATGATATTGACGGAATTGGATTACTTACACGGAGGTAGTATTTGGATTCCGGGGAGAAGGGGTCATCCGGAATCAAAACTTTCTTCCCAAAGCACCCTTCACCTTCAGCATTCCCTTCCATCTTCTCGTTGTCCTCCGCCATCCTCTCCAACAGCTCTGTGCTCCTCCGATGCCGCCTCTCTGCGCCCCATGCATTGCCATGTCGAACTCTTTTGATTTGGGGCTAGGTTGCCGATTCTAATTCCAAGGACTGCAAATTCAGACTCTCGTTAGAATTTATAAGGGATAAGGATTGCAATTGGGCATCCTTAAAACACTTGAAAGATCAACCATTCAACAACATATTAGCTTGAATCATTACACAGAGCCGCATAGGGAAGGTCATGGCAGAGCATAATCAAATCAACCAAAAATAAAAATTTACCTAGAAGGCTTACCTTGAATCCTTGATGGTGAGGTAGGGAGGGAGAGCAAAGAATGGTCGGAGTCTTAGGGAGGGTAGTCGCGGTCGAGCGTGAGTGAAAGGGTGAGGAGGAGGCGTTTTGTCAGCATATCAGAGAACGAAAAGGACTAACCATATTGGATTTAAAAGGACTTAAAAAGCCCTTCTCACATAAATTAAAAATAAAATATTTTTTTTAATTAAAGATAAAAAAAGATTAGCATATAATATAGATTATTTAGAATAGGGGCATTTTAGTAATGACATTAGTTTTCATTCGGATTCATAACAATTAGTAAACAACTTATATGGACTCAACATCATTTCTACTTCGTTTCCAGACAGATTTAGTAAACAACTTCAATAGGAATTTGATTCTGATTTCACCTCATTTCAATTCCTCCTCAATCCAATTCCTCCTCAATTTGATTACGGATTAGTAAACGCGTCCTTAATTGCAATTTTGAACATGATTGGGGGACCAAAAGCATTGTCGCATCAGTCCCACTAGATTCTGTCATACAAGCTTTTGATGTGAAGCCTTTTTCTCCATCTATATCTTCAGCTTTTGATAATAAAGCTCCAAAAGTTGATGGGGTTAATTAAGTTTTTTTTTTCTTTTTTGGTTAATCATCTTAGATTCTTAATGCTTTATTACTTGATTAAGGCATGCACTTTAAAAAGGATAACAGCTCAAGCTCAATCATGTTAATGTTTCTCTTGCTAAACCATGATTAATTTGGAGCATCGATCAAGTTTAATATCTTCTATGTGTTATCACATTACTAAGGAACTACCAACATCATAAGCATATAAAGGAATGAATACTTCTTTGCTTCAATCTCTAGGTTGACAAACACTTGTGCTGTATGAATAACTTTCCGAAATAATGCAAACATACATACTACTTCATAGATGGGTTTCCATTTTAACGGGAAGTATGATTTCCCGTCACGCACCATACAACTAGTCGTCTAATTGTCTCACATCCCCCTAACATAATCTTGTTTAAGTAGGAAGTTTTTTTTGTTTTTGTTTTTATTTTTTATGTTTTTCTTTTTCTTCTGTAAAGGAAGCATATTAGTTAAAGCTAGCAAAAATGAAAAGGAGCAGATGCTTGAAAATACCTTGTAGTCCGGCCCAATATCAAACTTGGAGAGCCAATAACATAATTTTTCCTTCATTCATTATTCACCAAAAATTTTGAAATCTAGAAACTAATTTTCAACAGTTAGATTTTAGAATTTTGGATTTTCCGACATTAATCTTGTAGCCTTGTTGAGAAGCTAGACATCAACTTTCAATTGGCATCAACGAGGGAGGAGAAGACAATGCATAACACATTATGGCACTCAAGTTAGTGTTTGTTCGTTATGCTTGTAAAGAAAAAAATGCAGAATAATATCATGTACTTCTTTTTTGACCCATGTGTTGGTGGGATTCTAGTTCTTTTCTAACACTATCTGTGCATTGGCGTCTACCACTTTGTGGCAATTTTGTACTGGGGTGCTTGTGCTAGTATGGAGGTACTTGTGCTTGTGGTAGTCGTTAGGAATTTTATTGTTATACTTATTTGTACAGATTATCACTAGATCAATATTTGGTCACTAAGGAATATACTCATACAAAAACCTTTGTAACTACACTATCGTGTGTTTATAATTGCGTTCTTATTTGTTAATAAAAATTACTATTAGTTCTCATTGTTAAAAAAAATTGGGCTCCAAGTCGCATTATCTCGTCTTTCTCCTATGTTTCATGGGAGTGTATGCTCGTTGATTATAGATACACTCCCCCAAATGCATCTAAATTTGAATTCTCATTCTCATAATTTAAAAAAAAAAAAAAAAAAAACCTAAAATATCGCTGGAATTAAAAATAAAAATAAAATAAAAGATAGGGAGTAGAGACCTTCATTTGTAGTCGATTATTTTGACTTGCACCGGGTCCTTCGGGCAAGAACTTTAGGTCCTTGGGCTTAGAACTTTTTCTTGTCATGAAATGGGCCTTAGCCTGTTAACGGATTTACCCAATTTACCAATCAGTCCACTTACCAAAAACAGAATGCTTACAAAAATGAACCCATTTTTAGACAAAATAAGGTTATAGCCCACACGTAATAATTTCATATCATAGGAACCCCTTGAGTAATAAATCAACTTTAGACAGGTTGTTCATTATGTGTGTCCTGTCCGACCACTTCAACTTAATAATAATTAAGGAAAATTAATGAAAATAACTTTAAAACTTTGAGTTTTAACGATAATGACAAAATAAAGGGTAAAGTGAATAGTACCAGGATTGACTTTTTAGTGTAAAAATGTGGGTTTTCGTTAAAATAAACAATACCGGAAATTTTTCGTTAAAGTTCCATAATAATTATCATGTGCAAATTATATGATATTTTTTTATAAACGTGAAAGTAAAAGGGATGAAAAATTAATTAAAATTATATGCGACAAGGAACTATTGAATGACATAATAGTGAGGAGGGGTCGTGACTTCATTGCCCATCGCATATTATCATGGACGGAGAATTAATTTGTTCATGAAAAAATTCATTTAACTCCCCATGCATGCAAATTGGGGTTGACGCTTCAAAACAAAGGAGCTTTCCAACAGAATACCGACGTTGTTTTTGTTAGGGTCCCAAGGTGTAATATGCTTATAGTACAAGAACGATGACTTGATCATATAAAGTGTTGGTATACTTAGTTGCATACTCGTGAAATGAACGAAGAATATTCAGGATTATGAGTCTATATTCAAGAATGAGAGGTCGATCATATTTTTGAACTTATACATTCTAACATATTGTTGTGTTAATTAAGGGCTGGTGTTTGCGTTGTAGACTTGTGAAAGGAACAAAACATATTCAAATAATCACACTGAAGAGTTTGAACACATTTTTTGAACGTCTACATATAATATATTGTCATATTACGAATAAACGTCCAACTGCAAACAAATGTTCAGTTGATTGTCTAAACATTTCAGCATTTGTGTGAGACAAAGATATGGAGAATTAAACAGGAAATCCGAAAGGATCGGGGAAAAGGAAAATGAAAAGAATAGAAATCTTGAGAAGATAGAAGAAAGAAACTCTAAGTAAACATCCCTCTCAACATTTGGCACTTAATTTTGATGTACCCCACTACCAGACAAAAAACAACCTAAAAATCTTAGGCGTGGCAATCCTAAGTGGGGTGCATTACATCGTGCTAACTAATACGCGATGCTTCCACGTCGTCTCTACTGCCTATCCCCACAACTCCCACATTCGATACCTTCTTTCTCCTCGTACCTCCACCGTACAATCGCTCTAAATTTTTCCGCTAAATTTCTAATTAAATTTAGAAGAAAAACCCCACTTAATTACGATTTAATCCTACTTATTATTATTTTTCTTACTCCGACGATCGACGAACGTTTGGTACACGACGTTACCGGAGGCGGGAAACTCGTCCACGGAGCAACTCCGGCACTTCAGTCCAAGCGGCTCCAATGCCCCCGCGACACGCATCCACACCTCGTGGCTCGCACACGTGGTCGATACCGACATCGTCGCCGGCCTGAAGATTTGGACGACCTTCTTCAGCACCCGAACAACGTCGTCTCGATCGTCGTAGACCGATCCCACGCACTCGAAGCTCGCGTAGCTGTAGCCGTCTTCCGGGGTGACGTGGATGGTGGAGTGGCGGTTCCCGTAGATACCGTTCATGGAGTACCCGCAGGGGTCGAATGCGAAATCGCAGATCAGAGCACGAGGGTTAATTCCGGATATTCCAGTGAGCGCAGTCATTTCTTTGCCGGCGGAGTCACCGTCGTATTCGGTGCCGGGACGGAGGAAGAAATTGCGGGCGAGGTCGCGGTCGAGCTCGGTCATGCAGATTTCGAGTGTGAACAGTCCGCCGTCGCTGTCGTCTTCTCCAAAAGCACATTTCGTGTTTTCTGTGGATGCGGAGAACACGTGCCATGCATGTGAGGGGGTTTTGGAGGGCATGACGTTTGCCTTGCGGTAGCAGAGACTGTCGGGAAGAGATTCCTCCAAATAAACGACCTCGTTTTGGAAGTTGGTGTAGGGAAAAGGCTGGGCATTGGGGAAGATAAAGTTACCGCGGGTGTAGCGGCAGAAGACGAGGGTGAGGCCGAGATCTAGCGACGCATGGCGGAGAAGTGGAGGGATAGATTTGAGGAGCTGGGTGGTCCCACAGGTCTTGATGATGATCTTGGTAGGGTAGACGAAGAGGCTGGACTCGGATAACACGTAGGCGTCGAAGTAGTGATTGGCTACGGCCGAGACCACAGTGCATTGTACGGCATGTAGGACATGTTGCAAGGACTCGAAGTCAAGGAGGCGAAGACCAAGACCGAACGACGACCCTACATTTTTACGGTCGTCCCCAGAGAAGTGCAGCTCCAAACGCTTCTCGAACCCTTCAAAACCAGAAACCGCCATTTGGGTTGTTTAGGTTTAGGTCACACGCAAATTGTAGGGTAAACCCTAGTAAGATAGCAAACAAGTGCCCTGAAAGAGGAGCAGAAATCAACAAGTTCCAAATGAAAGAATGGGTAGGAAGAGATGGAGAGAAAGAAATGAGTTATGAGAGAGAGGGAGAGAGAGAGGTTGTGAGGAGGAATGTGGAGATGAGAGAGAGATGGTGGGGTGTGTGGAATTTATAGGTAGGAGAGAGAGAGACAGAGAGAGAGAGAGAGAGAGAGAGAGAGAGAGAAGAGGAGGAGGAGGAGGAGAAGGGGCATGCTGGTGTGGCAACCAAGAATCATGATTGCAGGCATATATAATGAAGTGAATAAGGATGATGATATGTATATTGAAATTTGCTTACGATTTTTATTTTTTTGTGAGCAAAATCTTTTCCTTTCAGAAGAGCAGAGAGAGACAGAGAGACTGATGTGCAAGCAGCGGAATTTATGTCCACGCGTATAATTTGTACCGGAACCCTGCACTTGTCTCCACTTACTTCCAGTCGGCAGACAGTCACTGTTCTCTCAGAACAAATGCATATTGCCAATTAGTGATTTGTTACCACTTAATTAATATCAATTTGATTAAGATGAAAAACATATTCGACCTATTTAATAGGTTCAAATGTAAATCTTGAAATGGCACAAATAATGTTATGTTTACACAGTTTTAATAACGCATAATAGTTAACGAATTCAATCATGCAACAACTCGATAAACATACATTTAAAAAAAACAATTTTGAGTTTTCTGAAGTTTTTTATTTGAAATCATAGTATGTATTTCGAAGAAAACGTCGAGACGGTCAAAATTTATTGTTTGCTATTAGGGCATTTTAAGGGTTTCGAGGTCATTTGCATGAGTTTGGTAGAAATATTAATAAACTTTTAGAGGTTGCATTTGAACTTAATTTGAGAATTTTCCCGTCTCTTGTGGATTCCGGACTGTGTTATAAGGTGTAACACTGGTTAACAGATATTATTACGATCGTTGCTTGCTTTAATTAACAAGTTTAATTTGCATGGTATAAGTTGTGCTAAATTGCATATATAATTTCATTTCATGTTTCTCTTGTTGTCTAAAAAATAAGCAGAAAAACAGGGGAGGTCCTTGACTGATTGATGTTGGACCAAGAAACAAACATCATCAGTAGGCCTAGTAACTAATTTAAAAATTAAAAAAAAATGGATAAAGTTAACCCTAGCTGCCAGAGAGAAGAAAACCTAAGAAAAAACCTGTCGAAGCCTTTGGTCTTGGGATCGGCGGCATTTCTTCTTACTTGATCCCTTCTCTTTCTTTTCTTGTTTTCAATAGAGTCGGTATCTCGCTTTGTTGAGGAGAACTTTTGTAGTTGTGGTCATTCTTTTTCATGAGGAGGAGAGTCTTTGTAGCGGTTATGACTTACTACTCAACTCCGAATCTTAGAGCGAAAATTACGTTGTGTGTCTTGACGGTATTAGGTCTAGCTCGCAGAGTTTAGGCTTTGCGAGCATATCATTCTTGTTGGTTAGGTGTGGTTCTTCCGTTCTTGAGGAATCGTATCTCTAAAGAGTTTATTTTGCGTTGTGTTATTTTTTTGTTTTGTTTTGGTTGTGGTTTCGTTATTTGTTCGCCAGGCAAGGACTATGAGGACATCTTTGTGATGTCTCATAGCAAGGCTTTTTTGCCGAAGAAGCGTAGTCTTTTGCGAGTTCATTAGAAAAGTAATGCAATATTTTGTTCTCATGAGCGTATTTTTCCGTTTGGTTTGATGTGGTTATGTGGGGAAGGTTTTCTATTGTCTTTTTGTTATGTTTGTAATCATAAAATTGTATTCCTGATCAATGATGTTTCTCATTCTATTTCATTAATGAAATATTTATTACTTAAAAAAAAAAAACTATTTTACGATTGTTAGAATTGGACATATGGATTGGTCCATATTTGTCTGCTCAGTCACAAGTAGGTTGTAATTAGCCAGGGAATTGTTGTTTGAACAAGAACCTTAATTATCATCACAAGTACATGCGGAAGATAGTTATATGTTTTTCTGCCAAATTTTGGGAAACTTTGGTTAATTTTGAATGTCAATAATTGAAAATAAGATGGGTCAAAACTCAGCATCACAATTACAAGGAATTATATCTAAGTCATAGCTTGAAAATTCGGGGACACAATTATAGACTAGGAATACATATATGTTCTTGTTTGTTCCTATCCATGCATGAATTATTAGCATTGTTGCTAAATTCAATATGTCTTTTTTTTTTTATAGGCATACTAATTTTTCCAAGTAGTACATTATAGAAAATTAGAAAAAGTGGTAAAGAAAAGAGATAAAAAAATGCATAGATTTGCGATTAGTCAAGTTGATTAGAATAGTGGGCTTCATCTTTTGAACTCAAATTCGAATACTCATTCTCGTAATTTGATGGTTTTATTACTACTTATGCTATTTTTTTATATAATAAAATAAAAAGTTTACAAAACTTAAAAAGAGACTGCGATATGAGCACTCACAACTTGGAAAATGCGCAGTGGGACAATGGAAAGGTGAAAACTACACTAAAAATATGAAAACAACTGGTTGATAGGGACAATGCTGCCATATATATTCCTGAGCATTGATCGGGCAGGTGCGCGCTGATAACAACAAAGGTAAGACGTGCCCAGAATATCATGAATATTTTAGCTTATAAGTTAAAACAATAATATACAATTTCGTTTGCAAAAACCAAAAATAAAAGGAATCAGGCGTGACTGATAAAAATAATGAGAACATCCTTGAATTAGGGGAGATGCGTACGTGAAATCAAAGCCAATATTCTCCCATCATTTTTATTGTCCCTGCAAATACGTGTAGCTAGCTAGATGGCATTGTCATGTTAATTTGTTTCCCCTTCAAAAAATGTAAGACTAACTTGTTTTGAGTTATTTCAAGATCGTAATAATCACAGTTAAGAGAATCAAGGTATAAGCTAAAATCGAAATACGAGATCTTAACACGTATGTCTAGCAGTATACTGGAAACGTACGTACTATCAACATGATACTTTTCGAGGAGAGTCGACGTTGATATTTAAGCATTCACCCAAAACGAAAAGGAAAATTAGGAAAAAGATTGCCATACTTATAATTATGTCAACTTTGATTAGCCAAACCTTTTCTTTATACAAATAACTTAAACCTCTAGCTATTACAAACTGCATGCTGCCTAACATTTCGTATAATTTGTTGGTCCATATTTTTTCATTTGCCAAAACTACCGACATGATTTTCGTGTTAATTCTGGTCAGACATAAACTATTGAGGTACAGTAACTTTGAAGTAAAAGGGAGTAATTAGTGCTTGGAGCCCTGGGCTTTCCAATGAAGTTTTGCTACTCACCTAATTACATTTCTGGTTCTCCCTTGGCTTTTAATTCAAGACTATTGCTGAAGATTACATCTACAATTCAGAATGATCAGCTAGCTAGGAAGAAGCTTTCTCTTGTCAAAAGTTTTTTTTTGCATGTTAGGTTATAGATGCACAACTAAAACCAAGTTATGGTGTCGGATTTTCAATCTAAACCGCACATTCAAATAAAATTTTGCATGATCAATTATTAAAACACCATAACTAATTTCTGTTAAATTTGAACTCATAACATCATTTGTCACTGTATATCGTATACCTTTAGGGAGGAAGATAAAAATCAATAGAAAAGCAAGCAACCAATTTGTATTTTTATGATTCATGTCGGTATGCACTAAGGTGTATGGTATAGAGGGGTAAAATTTGAATGAAGAGAATAGAAAGGGTTGAGAAAGCAATGACGAAAATATGTGAGTTTAGTAAAAAAAAATTTGCTGTTTTAAGAAGAGGAATGATGCAGAATGTATGGCGTCATGAATAAATCTTATGGATATGTGGCTGGCAGCCCCCCATCATGACCACAATCCCACCCCTTTGTGCTGCACGCGCAACACCAAACTCAACACACTATCTCAAAGCCCACACCACACCACTCTCTTTCTTCTGCACGCAATCTTCTTCTTCTTCTTCTTCTCTCTCTCTCTCTCAACAAGTCTTCCTTTTAACTTCAACTTGGGAGGATTAACTCATATCCTTTTTGAAAAAAAATTGTTATTCACACTTCAAAAATTTAATAGTGCATTTCAAACTTTATGTATTTAAAAAGAAAAATACTTTTATAAAGAATGCATGATTAAATTTTTGGAGTGCTAATAATAATTTCCTTTTGAAAAACTTAGGTAATTTGAAGGGACAAAGAAGGGCATTTTGAAAGCCTTTACCCACAGTCCTTATTTGGTCCCCCTAACCCACCATTTTTAAAATCTTGTATAACCTAATCCCACATTCCTTCAACGGTTTTTCTTATTTATCTATATACTAAATGCATACAATGTTCCTTTCGCAATAACGAATCACAAAATTGGCACATGAGAAAGTTGTGCTTATATTGTCTCTGAACTTAGAATTAAGTTCTCTAGGTTAAACTTTGCATTACAGGTTTGGATTTATAATTAAGAAAATCAAAACATACAGGTATCGTGCCATATGAGCACATAAAACATAAGGAGAAGATACAAATACAATCATAAAAAATATACGTTAGCTTATACAAAAGTTTCTTTCTCTTCGTCCTCAGCCCAAATCAATGAAATCATGGATTTACAACATCTCCAACTCTATATAATTGGTCCCACGCAGCGGCCTCATGCACCCCTAGACAGCCACCATGAACGACCCTACAAAGCGACACATCATCTAGCTTGTGTCCCAACTCCTTGGCACAATTGGTCCCACCCCTCCCCTCGGGCCTCCATGTATTTCAGTTTGAAGACACGTTAGCCCTACGAGCCCCTCCATGGTTGCACCATTTGCAATTGTTGGGATGAAACTAATCATTGAGAATGAACGAGAGGGAGGGCTTAATTATCTAGCCGTCATGTCATGACTGATGAGTCATATGCCATACTTTCACGCGCACATTACATATTTACACACATGTATTAATTGGAATTCCAATGTTCGGTTTGTATGAACGATAACTAGTCTCTCGGCGGGCACTAGTGCGGATAGAATTTTCATACCATATATGTACATAGTACTTCCTATGCCGCGCATACTTTGCCACGAATGAACCTTGTTTAACTGTTATAGCTAGTATTGGGCGACATTTGAAGTGATAAGAGTATGAGATGAGGCGAATAACTTTACAAAGTAGTGGATGAAATATATCTCTTTGTTTTTTTTTTCACCTCTTCTTACTATTTTTCTTTCTTCATATTATCAATGATGTTTTCTTAGCATAAGAACTGATGAATGGATTTTTAAGGAACTTCTGGAAATTTACGTAAGGATTTGGTTTGATATATATATATATATATATATATATATATATATATATGCGGTGCACGTAAAAGGGTGTTGGTGTTTATATATGGTGAGTATTTTCTTGAAGCAACATATATCTGGAGAAGAGCAGTCGTGAGTGCTACTGTTCCACGCTCGCAGAATTTGCCTTTAATGTATATCATGTATTGTATGGAGGTGCCCACCACTCTCACTTGGAGTGCCATCTGATGATGTGTCAATGTTTTTAGTGCACAGCTGAGCAGAAGAAACTAAGAATTGAAATCTTGGAAAACGTTGCTTCTCAGTTTCATCATGATCAAGTTCATGGCCGGGTTTTCACTCTCAAAGCTTTTTAGTTCCTTTTGGTTTATGGAGATCAAGCTCATGTACTAAAAAGGATTGAATCGGTTTGATGTCCTATTCTCATTCTTTGACTTTCATTCTTATGAATTTTAAACGTTTGCTAGTGCCAACAATACATGGATGTATTATGCACGAGTTATTTGTATTCTCAAACAATTTTTGGCAACGTACTACTGGTTTGGAAACTTCACAAATAAACTAATAAAAAAAATTCGAATATATTACCACATTGTCAATCAGATCTCTTGAAAGTGTAAAGCTTAGACTTGATATATTATGATTCTCATGCATGAATAAGTTTACAAATGTAAACAGTTAGTATATTAATATAACATTGTGTTGAATAGCGAGTTTGGCCTTGATTTTTAGATATTAATTTCATTAAGAATATTTAAGAACGTACATAAGATGGGGCAAGTCAAATGTGGTCTTTACAACACATCACACACAACTCCACAATCACAAACTCATCAAAATAGAATACAAATCCTTAGTCACAGAGGACCTTTAGTCCTAAACCCTAAACCCTAGTCACGAGGACTAAAACTTGCAAAACCGAAGGCCTAAAGGCACCGCGAGGAAAGGATGGCAGCACCCTATGATGATCTTGTAGTCGTCTGCAAAGAAATCGTACTATGAGTCACCTCTAACAAACGTTGAGTTTCCTTGCCATTAGTTCTTTGCTAAGTGCAAAAAATGCAACCCTAACCACATGATACTAAGTAGAGTGTAGTGATACTACTACGTACACCATGATTAAAAACAGTGGATATATTAGATTGTATTCTATTATCTCTAGAGAGGAATTATACTGACACACGTAATGAGAATATTGATCTTCAAAAGTTTAGAGATGATTTTAAGTATATGATAGATAATTAATCACTAATACAAAGTTACTTCTTCACATGTTAATTAACCTAATAGAATGTTAACTTTCAATTATTCATGGCATTTGTGTCGTGTTTCTCGTGTTCATGTCGTTTTCGTGTCATACTCGATAGCTTAATAGGTCATATCGTGTAATACCCGTTAAAGTAAACGGGTAATATGACCCGACCCGAAATTAACCCATTAATATTATCAGGTAATATGCCTCGACCTGTTACCTGTTAAGAAAAATATATTTTAAATCAATAAAAATGAAAATGAAAAACATAATTTGACCCAAAAAAATGTAAAACATAATACTAAATTTCGGAGTTGACCCCTTCATAAAAATTGTAAATCTTTTCATTATGAATGATTACATTTTTCACACTTCTACAATAATTATTATTAATTTTGCACTCAAATAAAAAACACTATTCATGAGATTTGGAGGGTTTTAAAAATCTAAACGACCATGTAACCATCGTCAAAGCGTTGAAGATGCAATTATAAACGTTTATTATGCTTTCACATCTTTCAGACTTATCCATTAATGATTATGAATTTTCCTTATTTTGAACTCCCTTTAAAATACTATTCATGAGAGTTTGTATGGTTTTAAAAATTCAAACAATCATATAAGCGTAGATGATGTGACTACGAGCGATTGCATATTTTTTCATATTTTTCGCGCATGTAAATTAATTATTATAATTTTTTAATGTGTTTGGTATTTTTAAATTACTTAATATTTTTATTTTTAATGTGTTTTATGATTTTTAATCTCAATCTTTGCCTATAATATACTATAAAAATAAATAAATAAATAAAACTTAAAATTTTAAAATTTATATAGAATAATAATTAATAAACAATATACACATATTCATTATATCTATTGTATTTTATAGTAAGTTTTTTTTAGTAGTTTAAAAAATTAAAATCATCAAAATAACTTTTTTCTTATCGTGTTGAAACAGGTTACCCACGTGTCACTCTCGTGTAAACTTGTTAAGGACCCGTTATTAACGGGTTATTATCGTGTGACCCGATTAGTTATCGTGTTGACCCGATTAGTTATCGTGTTGACCCGAAACCTGTTATTTTCGTGTCGTTTACGTGTCATGTTAACAGGTCGTGTAAGAAATTGTCAGGTCTATTCAACCCTATGGAGACCAAAATTTTAAATTAGATTTGCAAACCAAATGACGTGTCACCAATAAAAAATAAGCACGTTAATCAACGTTTGCATAATAAGAGTAATGCTAGGAGACCAAATTTTTTTATACCAATTTGCAAACTAAATGATGTGGTTGGAGATGATTGGATTATTAATTAAGTGTCGACTAACGTGCTTGTTGCTTATTGGTGACATATCATTTGGTTTAAAAAATTTGGTCTTCCTAGCATTACTCGCATAATAATCCAAAAGTAATGTGCTATGTCACATTCTGGCTCGGGCGGGACCACTTCCCGAACCCGACTCCACCGTAACACGATATTGTCCGCTTTAGGCCCCCCAGCACACCCTCACGATTTTGTTTCTGGGAACTCACAAGAGAACTTCCCAGTGGGTCACCCATCCTGGGAAGTTCTCATGTGAGTTCCCAAAAACAAAACCGTAAGGGCGTGGTCGGGGCCCAAAGCGGACAATATCGTGTTACGGTGGTGAAGCGGGTTGGGATGTGGTGGACCCTGGGCCGGGATGTGACATGCTAGGGATACTAAATTTGTAGACTAAATTTTGAAAACTAAAGGATATGGAAGTTCATGATTGGTTTATTACTTAAGCTTTGATAAACGCGCTTATTTTTATTGGTGACACATCATTTAGTTTGCAAATTTTGTCTCCCTAGCATTACCCATAATCGAATTATCAACAACTGCATTATATAGTTTACAAAATTTGGTCTCCCTAGCATTAATCTTCACCCATTGTGCATTGAGAATGGTGCAAAATTATAAAAACCTAGGATAATACTAGGTACATCAAATTTGCAATCCAAATAATGCGTCACTAATATATAAGACATAAGTACATTAATCAACACTTAGGTAATAATCTAATTATCAATAACCACATCATTTGGTTACAAATTTAGTTTAAAATTTTAATCTCCCTAGCATTACCCATAAACCTAAACCAAATTTGTAAATAACAAGTCAACCACATGTTAGAAGAACCTTGATGATTACAGCCTCAAAAGGCCAATCAAATTCTCAAGTGGTGGTGGCCATGCCTAATTAATTTTCTTTTTATATCAGTAAAAGAGTTTACTTGTTATCTTCATTTTATTTAAACCTATCTAGCCACTTAGGCAATCACAAGGGTTATCCTAAGTTTGAGTCTCTACACTCGTGATTCGTAATTAATTAACAAGCCACAGAGAAGAAGAAAAACACCTAATTCTTTTTTTTTTTTGGGTGTTTAATTTATTTTTAAATTTTTAAATTTTTTTTCTCACTTGCTGTTATTTTTAACTTTTAATTCTCATCATGAATAAATAAGAGTATACATGAAAAAAAAAAAATCCTAAGTGGCTAGATGACCAACAAAACCCCAAAATTAACAGAAATGATAATGTTAGGGAGGCCAAATTTGTAAACCAAATGATGTGGTTATTGATGATTAATTACTAACTAGGTATCGATTAATGTGCTTCTTTGTTATTGTGACACATTATTTGATTTGTAAATTTAGTTTAAAAAATTTAATCTTCCTAGTATTATCCTTAGCAGAAAAATCTAACGAACCCTAATCTAGTGAATGAGTGATGGTTCCCACCAAAGAATGACATGATACATCCTACTAGGTGATGAAGATCATGAGTTCTGAAGCAAACAAAGCATGTTAGGAAGTTTTAAGTGGCCATAATCTTCCAAGTCACACACTGCCCCCACATATTCACAAAAGCAAAGGGAATATTTTTCTCACCACCCTCAAGTGGTAATGCTTACCACCTTACTTATTACATTGAATGAGTTTAATTTTCAAGATCTGTGTAGTAGATAGACATAAATTAAAATTTAAACTCATCAAATGATAACAAATAGGGTATTAAATATTATCACCGCTTCAAAGTGGTGAGCAAAAATACACTCCAAAAACAAACAAACAAAGCCTCACCCAAGTGACCAAATAATAATAATCTTTCCCCTTTCAAACAGAGTCTCCAAGTCCTCGAGCCCTTCCAGAACAAAATGCAAAATCTATCTCGAAGCATGGGAGATGGGGTTAGAGAGAGAGAGAGAGAGAGAGAGAGAGAGAGAGAGAGAGAGAGAGAGAGAGAGAGCAATATCCTAATCCTCCATACACGCCACATCATTCCTCTCGCGCTTTTTTCATTCAGAAATCCTCTCTCTCTCATAGTCGGAATCTCTCTCAATTGCTCCACGCAAGTATCAATTCATTCTGCTATGTGACTTTGTATTGTAAGCCTTTCACATGTTTTTTCTTTCTGCCGGCTCACCAGTCACCATTGCCTCGGCTGTCTTATTCACTTACTTTCCTTCCTTAGCCAAAGGCCTCACTCAAGTACATAACAGCAGAGCAGTTCTTATCCATTTTAAATAGAAGATAAATTATGGATGATCTCTTTCTCATCCATTAATTCTAAGCTTACGCAAAATTAGCAAGTTTAAATTGATTAATATACTATTATTCAATTTGATACTAATATATTTGGTCACTGTATACACGAGTTCTCTGATTTTAACTTGATATATGAATTTTTTGAGTAATGCTACTTAGGGACGCAAAACTAAACACATTTCCTGACACACTTTCTAATACAAGTGGAGCCTACATACAATGATAGGATTCACCTATATTAAAGAATGTCAGTCTTGTGTATCTAAATAGGATTATTGAAAATTGAATAGGTTGAAATCAATTCAAATTACAAATTTAGGAGTAGGTTTTGGATTGGTTTTCCATGACCATTTTGTTGCGAGTTGTTTCCCATCGCAAAATGAGTTTATGCTCAAGTAGTTTGAATAATCTTCGGTCTCTTATTGCCAATTGATTTTTAGTTAGAAGTTTGGTTCTAATATGATCAGAGAGTTGCTAATTACTTTTAGGTTAGAAGCTTACATTCTAATATATTTTAGTTTACTGACATTTGGTCTTTATGGTATGCCGCCAACTAAATTTAAGTTGGATTCTCACATTTTAATACATTTTATTTTACTCACACTTATATTCTCTATAGTATTATAGTTAGTTGTAAATTCATTTTAGTTTACTGAATTTTAATCTCTACGATATTGTTGGAAGATTCAAATTCCATTCCCATTAATAACAAATGTGTTCACAGGTCAACTTTTTTTATTTTTTATTTTTATTTTTATGCTCATCTCACATCTATATATATTATTCTAAACTCAATAACATCATGTATATTCCAAGGTGAGCTATGGTTAGAGTGTAGCATGCTTCACCACTATTATCTTAGAACGCATCTATGTAGTTAAGAAGATAATCCACTAATTTTAGGCAATACTTATATTTCAACTCCATACAATTCCTAAAAACATGAATTCCCGAGGTGTTGGCCGCAAGAAATTTAGGTCTGATCCAGATTGGGCGAAATCGTAGCTACTGAGTCAGTGAAGTCCAGTTCAGTAAATGGCAGTGGTACGTAGTGGACCCTTAGGAGAAGAGAAAAGTTTTGGGAGGTGGGGAGGTGAAGTTTCAAGAGAGATTCATGTCATTGAGTGACTCCATTTCCCATGCCTCTTTCTTAAATGAAGCCATTGATAGTGTCTGAGTGAGTGAGGGAAAGTCAGGCACTTACAAGCATGGATTTGTAGGCATGGAGGCCATCGTGTTCCCTCTGCTCCAACCTCTCTGTCCTCTCCAAAAGTTATATAATTATTAATAAGTTCTCTTTTGTTGTTGGTTAAACCGGAAAGGGATCCTCTTCGGATCCCTTCCTCCTAATCCACAAAATCAGGTAATCCGTGCCATTGAAATTTAATCAAACAACTACAAATAGGGGTTCACTTTAAAGATTATATAACTTTAGTCATTGAATCAAATTTTAATAGCACAGATTACCTGATTTGGTGGATTACGAGGAAGTGATCCAGATAGGATCCCTTCCCGTTTAAACCGACCTACTTTCTACGTTTCTGACTCGAACCCCCTTTTAGGGTTTGGATTTTGCAACTTTTGATTAATATTTTACTTTTACCAATGAGTAAGAATGGAAAGTGTTCTTTGGCTTTTGGAACTCTTAATCCTGGCTTTAATAAGTGTCTAGAGGCAGTAAACAAGATCCTTATTGGACTAATCAGTCTATCACCTATGATTAATTACCTTTAGCTAGCATATATTTATAAAGATATCGTGGTGGTGTGAAGCATCTAATGCGACTTTAATTTCTTGTTTGCCTGTACTATTGTATCCAAACCCAAAACCTTATATAGTCAACTATTAAATAAGCATGGTCATTAATATAAGATTAGATATGAACTCAGGTAGTTGGCACCCGCGTATACCATTAGCTAGCTTAGAGAAATTTGTAGCACAGCCACTCACGCCATCAGTTCTTATTCGAAGGTGCACAAGGTCTCATGATGGAGCTACGTGTTGAATATCTCTTGTGCTTCCACAAGCAACTGGCTTTAGCAAAATCTTTTAATATTTAGGTTTTTAAGATAGAGGACAATCTGTCAGTGTAGCATATTATGAATTTCTACATCTAGGTTTCACGCATTTATGTGTATTTTACTAAATTTACACCATTATAATATTTCAACGATTCAGTGCATGACACATATAATTAAGTTTAATTTTAACTAAAATTAAGTTTTTAAAATTTTGGAAAGAAATGGCTAACAGAAGTTAACCGTATTTGCCGTTAGTTCAAGTAGATTGGTGTAATGACAAGTGGCATAATCTTATGTTGTACATGTGGCATAATGATCCAGTAAACCTACGTTGTTAGATAGTTAGAAGGTTGCTTACTCATTAAGCTAAGTGTGCTATACATAGCTGAATTTCCTTTGTAATCAATTCAAATAATTAATAAAACTTTCCTTTTCTCTAAGCCACCGACTTTTTTTCTTCTTCTTCAAGATTTTTTTTTTTTATGGAAAAATATATTTTGAAGAACATAAATACAATAGCTTGTGTTATGGAAAGAGAAATAAAAAAAACATTAGCAAGAAATTTAAAAAAAATAAAAGGGGGGATCGGTACGACATTAGTGATTGTTACAAAAGCAGTTGCTACCTCACCAGCAACAATCCTTGAATTTTTTTTCTTCCTATGTTACTTTATTTAGATTCAGATTTATATTCTTGTTATCCATACGCTTGACCACCTTGTTTTGCGTGCTGCATTTTTTGTGCATTGAACCTGCCTCAGTAAGCACGACGGATCTTGCCTTGTTTTGCGTGCACAAAGCCCATCGTGTTTTCAGTGAGTGGAGCTCGCCTCATTTTGTGTGGATGGATTACACGTCACTTTCCTTGCACCCAGGTTTGCCTCGTTTGTACGGCAGTCTGCCTTGTTTTGCGTGCATCAAGCCTGCTAACACCCACGTTTTTTTGTTAAAATTTTAAATTTTTATTTTTGCGGAATATTTTCCGTGAGTGTTAAGGAAATCTTTATAAGGCATTTAGAAGCAGTTTTACGGTTTATTGAGCAACAAATGTATATTTAGTAGAATATTTAAGTTGAAAAATAAGAAAATATGTGAAAAATATAGTAGTTAGGCCCAAAACACTGTTAACATGGAGCTCCACCCTCAAGAATATCAACGGAAAGTCTTAACGTTAATTTTCAAAACTTCATGGTGAGGCGAGCGTGAAAATAAACAGTTTGAACGTCAATTTATGTACAAATTTTTCAAAACCAACTAAAAATCGTGAGTGTTAACCCATGCTTTTTGTGAAAAATGTAAATTTTTTATTTTCACGAAAGGTTTTCCGTTAGCATTAAAGAAAACTTTATAAGGCATTTGGAAGCGGTTTTGTGATTAATTTTGCAACAAATATATATTTAGTAGGATATTTAACCCGAAAAACTAAAAAATAAATGAAAAATATACTAGTGAGGTCCAAAACATTGTTAAAATGGGGTTCCACGCTCAAGAATATCAACGGAAAGTCTTACCTTAATTTTCAAAACTTCATGGTAGGGCGAGGTGAAAATAAATAAGATTGAACAATGATTTATGTACAAATTTGTAAAACCGACTAAAAACCTTAACCATGTTTTTTGTGAAAAATACAAATTCTTTATTTTCGCGAAAGTTTTCCGTGAGCATTAAGGAAAACTTTATAAGGTATTTTTTTATGATTTATTGAGCAACAAATGTATATTTAGTAGGATATTTAGGTCAAAAACTAAAAAAAAGAGAAAAATACTCTAATGAGGCCCAAAACATTGTTAAAATGGAGTTCCATGCTCAAGAATATTAACGAAAAGTCTTATAATTTTCAAAACTTCAAGATGAGGCAAAGGTGAAAATAAACAGTTTGAACGACGATTTATGTACGAATTTGCAAAACCGACTAAAAACCGTGAGTGTCAACCCACTTTTTTTGTGAAAAATGCAAATATTTTTTTCTTTTTGCAAAAGGTTTTCCGTGAGCATTAAAGAAAACTTTATAAGGCATTTGGAAGCGGTTTTATGATTTATTGAACAACAAATTTATAAAATTTTCCTTCATGCTCACGGAAAATATTTCGCGAAAATAAAAATTTGTTTTAGCCTATTTTATCTGACTAAGGGAAGGGGGGCCGGCGGCAAGGAGAGATTGAGGGAGAGATGTGTTTGTAGAATTTTAGAGAGGAATGTGTGTGTTATTCCCTCCTACGTAGTGCCTTTATTTATAGGAATAAGAGGGAGAACAAGTCCTTCATCCCCATGGAATACAAGTTCATATTGGAAAGAATAACTAGAATCAAATCTAATTTAGGATTTACACAATCACACTTAAACTAGGAAAGTTTATAACACTCCCTTTAAGTGTGTAAATATTCAAGGTAGATTCAGCATCATGTAAAAGTTAGGGAAGTCGACTCGTCGACACTGATTCTGGGAACAACGTTATTCTCAATAAGGTATGAACTTGCATAAAGAAGTAAGTCTCACTAAAAAACCCTAAGTCTATGGCAAAAACCTGAGTAGGGACAAAATCCATAGTCTAAGGAAAAATGTGTGAGAAATGCAAAGTCAAATGAAACGTCTATGAGACGTCATTAGGGATATAATTAGCTCAAGGTGGGTGCCTCGTTAAAACCTAGTTAGGTAGCGAAAACCCAGTGGAAAAAATGATCATAATCGTAAAGAAAAAGAGTAGATTAAGATCAAGCAAGTATACTTCAGGATACTCCTCCTGAGTTTGACACAATTCCAAAGAGAACTAGCAATGTTACAACTCAGAAAGTTTACGCAAACCAATTCCAGAAACAAGTTTATGCAACATAGCCTTCAGTGATTTGGTGAAGAGGTCGGTCGGATTATCTGTGAATGGATTTGCGTGACTTCAATCTTCTGATGCTCTTGTTGTTGATGTGAAAGGAATAACTTTGGCGCAATGTGCTTGGTGTTATCTCATTTGATGTAACCCTTCTTGAGTTGTTCGATGCATGATGCGTTATCTTCATAAATCATCGTTGGGACATCCACGATGGGGTAAAGATTGCAGGAGCTTCGAATATGGCTCACAACTGTTCTCAACCAAAAGCATTCCCGAGTTGCTTCATGTAATGCAAAAACTTCAGCATGGTTAGACGAAGTGGCAACTAAGGTCTGTTTAGTTGACCTCTAAGAAATTACGGTGCCTTCAATGGTAAAGACATAACCCATTTGAGAACGCGCCTTGTGCGGATCAGATAAATATCATGCACTCCCAACAAGGCGAGAGTCGACTTGGGAAGCGAGGGTGCAGCATCACTCGAGGATCCGTAGAGATAAAACAAGCCCAAATCCGGAGTACCCTTAAGGTAGTGGAAAATGTCTTTAATACCATTCTTGTGTCTACGTGATGGTACATTACTGTATCTTGCCAAAAGATTAACAACGAAGGAGATGTCGGGTCTAGTGCATTAAGCTAAGTACAATAAAGCGTCTATCGCACTTAGATAAGGAACTTCAGGCTCCAAAATCTCTTCATCATCTTCCTTCGGACGGAAGAGATCTTGTTTTGCATCTAGCGATCGAACGACCATAGGAGTACTCGAGGGTTTCGCTTTATCCTCATTAAAGTGGCGCAACACCTTTTGGGTTTAGTTCGTTTGATGTACTAAGATTTCATTTGAATGGTGCTTTATCCCGAGACCGAGATAGTATTGAATCTTTCCTAGATCATTCATCTCAAATTCCGACTTTAGGTGTGCGGCGGTTCTCGCGAGCTCTTCAGGAGTTCCGATAAGATTCATGTCATCAACATATACTGCAACAATTGTAAAATCGGAATGTGACTTCTTAATGAACACATAATGGCATAGTTCATTGTTCACATATCCCTGACTAGTCAAATACTCACTCAGACGGTTATACCACATTCTTTAGAATTGCTTCAAACCGTAGATCGAATGCCTTAGCCGAATTGAGAACACGTTTCGGGATTTGGAAATATTTGATCCAGTCAATGTAAGTGATCAGAGTGATCAGCCAAAGCGACTCATAGTGCTCGTGGATCCTCCTTAGCAAGGTACTCAGTTTGCAGTGCGTCATGAATATGTCTTCGGATGAAGATCATGGCAGTGGCTTTCTCAGCTTCGCTAACAAGGTTGTCCGTCTTATTTTCAATGGCGGGACGCAAATTCTTTGTAGTGAGGTGGAGCTTCACATCTTGGACCCACATGAGGTAGTTCCTTCTAGATACCTTTAAAGAGGTGAAGTCGAGTTTGTTCAAAGTCGACATGTTCCTATCAAAAAATAAGGGACAAGATGTGATTAGTGTAATGGAGAAAGAGAATTAATCCATTCACATAAGAGTAGAACATTCAGGTTCTAATAGACATGTATTGGTTAAAATTCGCATGAAAAAACTTGGTGAAGAAAGCTGTTCATTAAGACGGGATACAACGGGCTGCCCTTTTATACAGGAAAAGACAAGTTCTTTTGTCAAAAAAGGATCACACTCTGGCTAAGAGGAATTACTCCATTTCTTAAGACTCGCATGTATAACACTCAGCCCATGAGTTTTTTAAGCAATTCTTTTATTATTATATATTTTTTATATTATTTTCTTGTCTTTCTTAGGGTTTTCATGGGTTATGTTTTTCAAGAAAACTTCAGGTTTTCAAATAAGGCATGTTTTAAGAATCTTCAGGTTTCGAAATAATTATGAACTTCAGGTTTATATGTTCCTGCAGACAAACGCAAATATATACATAGAAATGTGCAACAAGAAAATATGCAAATAGAACTTCAGGTCTATAATTATAATTGAATTAATTATTTGGACTTTGGGCCAAATTTAAAGTGTGGGTGAAAAAATATAAAACCCATTGGACTTAAAAAAATTAGGCAATTAAACTCGAGGCCCAAAAACATGGACCAAAGCCCACGGGTGGGCTAATCAGATAAATGTTGTGCGTCCCAGGCCCAAATATTAGGTAGGTTAGGTCTCGGGCCGAGCATGCATGTTGGCCTATGCATCACAAAGTAAGTGGGCTGTATGCGCAAGCCCAAGATAGAGGCCCATGAAGGGCATGAATCAGCTGTGATGCAGATATGAGAGCATGGATACTCCGGTGAAGCTGGGATTCGATGCAGCACACACATATACTAGCATAAGCTGGGATCTCGTGTGACACGGTGCATGGGAGAAACGGCATGAGCCCATATGGGCTCAACTGGTTCTTGAGCCAGGTTATCACCAAAGCCCAAAGGGCTGGTGATGTGGGTTGAAACACTCAACACAAGCAGACCCAAATAACGAGGGTTCTATGCTAATGGACCTAATGGAAACTGAGGCTTGTTAGGGCTCAGGTGGGATCTTCAGGCCACCCTAACGGCGCTCGGTGTGGGGATCCGTCGGAACTAGTCGACGACATTGCTTCATGCAGTGTTTCCGTGGTAGGTGCAAGCCATGGTTTATCGGAGAACCATTTTTTGTCGATGGAGGTGTAATCTTAACGTCAGGGTGGGAATCCGAGGAATTCAATCAAATTCGAATAAAAAACTCATGAAATTCTTCATCCCCAAGGAATGCAAATTCATATAGGAAAGAATAACTAGAATCAAATATAATTTAGGATTTACACAATCACACTTAAACTAGAAAAGTTTATAACAAAATTTTCATTTTTGACAAAAAAATGTGGCTCCCCTTCCAAGTTAGCTTCAACAAACTATAGCGTGTGTGTGTGTTTTTATTTTTTTCTAGGAACGAAAATATTTGCTTGGTGGATATCCTTGTTTATTAATTTTTTTAATGTAAAATATACTTGCCATAATTTTGTTTTTATTTAAGAATGATATATGGGCCGTGAGGCCATTGAGCTTTATCATTGGCCCAACACTTGCATTTCTTGGGCCTAAAATGTGGCCGATTGTGCACTAATATGATATTGAACTCTCTTGTGGTCGTCAAAAAAATTAATATAAAAAAAAGAATTATTTATGCACCATCTTTCACTTCTTACATTTGTATATTGTTGAAAATTCGTGCACAACCGTATTATATAAACAATCGCCAGAATCTCATGAACATCGAGGAATAGGAGATTGTTTGGGAGGTGTGATTGAATCCGGAAAGAATTTCCTACATATCTCGAAGAGGGAAAATCAAAGCATGTGTAGTTCCTTACATGAGCATGTGGTGATATGAGCAAACGGGATGCATTGAGTATGCACATATGTGTTGAATGAGATGTATGATCTTCTGAGATATGAGATCCTCTCTTGAGATATGAAATATATCATTGGATTAGATATAATATAAGAGAGATCATATCTTCTTTAAACCCTAGAAGAACGTATATATAATGTTTAATGATCGTTCTTATGAGGATGAGAATCCTTATATAAAAAATCATAATAAGAAATCTAGAAAGAGATCCTTTCCTATTAGGTCAGTAATTACTAGGGTGCACACCAATTCCCATGATAATTGAAATTCTCAAGATTCTTTCCTAATTAGAGTATCATCATACATACGTTTCTTGAGGGCTAAATAGGTCATTCTCGATAAGGGTATACCTTATCAACCGTTCTGGTCGTTGTCGGATTGATTTTTTTCGATAGTACCTTAAATGATCCGATCGGATCATGTAAATTATTGGAACCTTATTGATCTGATCATTTGAGGTAGAGGGTCCGGAATTGGATCCAAACTATTCTTTCCAGAGCCCCGCGAGTTCCTCCAAGGTCCAGTCTTCATAGATTTCCCCGCCTTGGTTCGATTGTGCGAAAATTATGGTCCACATATTTTTTCCTTCCATTCTGGCTATTAAGTTAAATAATAAAAAATTAAAAAAATCAAATGGTAGAATTAACAAAAGGAGCGTCGAAAGTGAAAACAAGCATGCAGAATGTGAAACAAAATAAGCCCAAGTAACTACCTTAAACTATATGACATTTCCGGTTTCAACAATTCTCGTACTATGATTAGGACAGTAAAACATATACTTGTTTTATTTTGTTACATTGTCAACACCCAAACAGAATTCTGAACAAACTAATACTCCAAATATGATCATCCAAGTTTGCAGGAACACAATTAGAAAAGGAAAATACCTCTTTTTGACTTTTCGGCAACCCAAAATACCCGGAGATTTTTCCGACCTTTTTTGTCTTCCTCACAATTTTACTTCCTTTCCCTCTCTACTAAAACATCCCAACTTTCCCACATCCAAAACCCCCCAATTCAAATGGATTCGGTTGCCTTTGCAATTAGAGACAACCTCCCAAAAGTCTCCAAAAACTAATACCAAAACACGACAGGATGGCCTTGTTGAGTACGCCGACCCCTCTCCCCATACTCCTTGGCCTCCTGTCCATCCTCCTCTTCCACCCCATCACCACCACCTCCGGCATTCGCCTAGGCATCCTTCGCCGTCCCTCCCCTCACCTCCCTGTCTTCCGTGAAGCGCCCGCCTTCCGAAACGGGGAGCAATGTGGCTCCGAAAACACGGATGCCATCCACGTTGCTATGACTCTAGATGCCAATTACATCCGCGGCACAATGGCTGCCGTGTTCTCCTTGTTGCAACACTCGACGTGCCCTGAAAATCTCTATTTTCACTTCCTCTCCGCGCGTATTGCGCCAGAGTTCTTTTCCAGCATAAAGTCTACGTTCCCTTACTTGAACTTCAAGACATATGCCTTTGATTCGAACCGGGTTCGCTGGAAGATATCAAAATCTATAAGGCAAGCATTGGATCAGCCAATTAATTATGCTAGAATCTATCTTGCTGACATCCTTCCGACCGATATGAGGCGTGTTATATACTTGGACTCGGACCTCATTGTGGTGGACGACATTGCCAAGCTATGGAGCGTGGACATGGAAGACAAGGTGGTGGCTGCACCGGAATATTGTCGGGCAAATTTCTCACAGTATTTCACTGACGCATTTTGGTCCGACCCGGATTTGTCGAAGACGTTCCAAGGAAGAAACCCGTGTTATTTCAACACAGGAGTGATGGTGGTGGATGTGGATAAATGGAGGAAAGGAGGGTATACACAGAAGGTTGAGGAGTGGATGGCTTTGCAAAAGCGAAGGAGGCTATACCATTTAGGGTCTTTGCCGCCCTTTCTGCTGGTTTTGGCCGGAAACATCAAGGGTGTGGATCACCGGTGGAACCAGCATGGGTTAGGAGGTGACAACTTTGAAGGAAGGTGTAGGAACCTCCACCCTGGTCCCATTAGTCTTCTGCACTGGAGCGGGAAGGGTAAGCCATGGTTGAGGTTGGACGCCCGGAAGCCATGCACCGTCGATCATCTCTGGGCACCGTACGATCTCTACCATTCGGCGAGACACTTTCTGGAAGAATAAAAGTGAAGAAAGTGAACCGCGAAGAGACAGAGAGCATGCAATGAAGGAGATAAAATGCACACTCATGAACTACGCACATCATAACACAGCCCTTGAATGGCAATTGTGTTCCGAGGAGGCAGACTTCGCGATGGGATGTCAGGTTCTCCTGCGAAGAAGCTGGGGCCTGGATGGTACTCTAGGCTAAATTTTGTTGCCAAGAGTAGACCATCCAACTTGTAAATGGCCATTTGAAGGCTTCTTTGTATGGTTGGAAACCCGTATATTCTTGTGTTTCAACTTTCAAGGAACAAATGTAAAGGAATGACAGTTTAAGCAAAATCAAGTAAGCGAAAAAAAACCGGTCAGTTCTCAGCCGACCGCGTTGATTGGCTTCTCACTTCCAACACTAACTAAAATTACACGAATGATCTATTCAGAAACTTCAATTTCCGAAAGCCATTTCATAACAAACCAGACCATAAAACTTGACCTCCCCCAAACACGCATCCTACTTTAAAACAGAGATCTGGTGTATTCGGATTGCACAAAGAGAGCATTCTTGCTCCCTGAATTTACATTTTATATTTCCTGAGTTGCCATCGATATGCATCCCCTATACTTTTGCTACAGAAGCAGACGGGCATCAACCCAACGTGTTCCACAAAATATAATCGCCAGAAGTAATCTGTTCACCAAATGAAAAGAAACAATATGGACTGACAAGGGTACTCTAACTTTCACATTTAAACAACGAAATTGTTACCATTAGAAGAAACAAGAAACCAAGGAGAATTTTACTTTCATAGGTTATGAAGCCATCATTGGTCGAAAACATTAACAGATATTTTGTAGATTATCTGTAGCATACACTTATGCAAGTTCTATATCTGATGCACACAATGATGGCGGCACATTTTCTAACAATTTTTCCGCAGCATGCACTGTCAGAGCTAAGAAAAGTATATCAAGCTCGAAGATAGAGAACTCTGATGAAAAACCCACCTGAGTGGAGAACTCCACTGGTGCTTTAACAGTTGGATAAACGCTCACATGCATGTAACGAACTAGGCCATGAGAGGAGAATTAGAGGAAGCAAAACTTACAGATTTTGGATCCAATGACATTCCAGACAATGAAGCTCCAACAATCTTGACCGACACCTATACACATGACTCAGAAAACGCCATCCTCTGTTAAAGCTTGATCTTCGATAAATGCTTAAACACTTTAACGTCCAGAAGTGTGCTTGACTGACACAGAAAAAATATACACTCGACATAATTTGTATTATCATTACTATTTTAGTATTCAATTCACAGACACTGGCAATAACAATAACAGAGACTGAATACAAATCTAATTTCCAATATACGACCAATAGAATGGAAGCCATATCTCCAATTTCTAACGGACTTTTTTGGATAATACATCGCTCTCTGTTGCAAGACATCCCAACTGATTTTTGAGAAGAAATAAAAAACAATGAGGAAGCAGGTACCTTGGCGTAATTGTATGCATGCCAGGAAAATGCCTCCTCCAAATCAGCTGGATGAAGATCCTTGCTCATTTTTTCCGTTAGGAACTCATCTACATTTACCATATTATTGTTGTTACCATCTGTCTCAATATTGCTATCTTCATCAGCTATGCTTCCAAAGGCTGAACTAGATAGGTGATTTTTGAGGTTTCCATGGTGCAAACTGAACTTTCCCAGGGAAAGTTGCCTCAATACTTTTGGTGAGGGCCCTCCCACCCATGACAATCTTCCATTAAGTAAGAAGTACCAACCAAATGGCATTGAGCTACTTATGAAATTTCGGAAAGCATCTTTATCTAAAGGCCTAGAACCAGTCTTGTGAGCATCCGATGTAACAGTTCCTGTTGCCGCAATGCCGGAAGGGGTTGAGGATGCAACTCGTGCAGCTACAGGTTTCGCCCTTGAGGAGATGCTTGATATTCCTATGCTGCCGGTTAGTGAGTCTAACAATCCTCCGACAGATGGGGATGCACTTACGACCACTTCAGGTTCCACCACATCACCAGTTATTATGTCACCAATAGCATGTGCCACCATGAAAGCACCAGGGGAAAACGAAAAAGAAAAAGAACCGCTTAATGTCTTTAAAGAAAGTCACACATGCCATTTACACAGTAGATTCAATTTATACAAACATACCATACTGAAGGTAACTTACCTTCAAATGCCTTCAAATGCCTGGGCTCCACACAATGATGCATTACAAAATCGGTGGTGATATCCACATATTATTTTTTACCTCTTACACTTTGTAATTTTTATCTTTTAATATTCTTTAATTTATTTGGTCTGACGTTCGAAAATTAAAAAGAATGCGTAATAGATTAAAAAAAAATATGATGAAAATTCAATGTTTACTCATAATGTGAATTTAACACGTAGTCGTATTTCAAAAGTTTGTGTAACGAGAAATATTTTTAACCATTAAAACTACAAACCCATGTTATTTTCCCCCATAGCTTCAGCTCAAAAGACATTCGCTTGAGGAGGCACAAGTTTAATATTTTAGGTTTGAGTCTCGTTGTAAGAAAATGTGTGACAAAGAAAAGACTAGAGAAAATTGGCCAGATAGTTACACCATCAGAACATTTACTTCTTTTATTTCTTTCTCCAACACTCTGAATACTTGTATTATTAGTTTATTACAAAAACATTACAAACATTTATTGCTAATATTACAGATATGGCCACAAAAATAAACAACAAACAAAAAATAACTTTAAAAAAGGAAACAAAAGATCTTGGGCATGCGTACATAACTGGCTTTTACATGGAACGGGATACCACGGTGGCGTTGAATGCGTTTCATGTAAGTCCGCCTAAGGGAGGTTGTGCCTCCAGATTTTGTCTTCCACATATTGCTGTTCTGAATTAAGCAAGCTGTGGGAATGCACATAAATGTAAGCGGACTGCAGACATTACAGCCTAGAGGTCCACGCAAAGATAGGAAATGACAGAGGCTGCTCTCCGTTTGGTCCTCGGGCTAACCTTACATTTCTCAACCAGGACCTTCTTTATGTTTGGGCAACTCGAAACCACAGTGGCTACCCCGGCAGAAGTTATGCCCGGGCAATAAACCATGTGGCAGGATGTAAGCATTGTGCAACTTTTAACAAGATGGTTTATACCAACATCTGTTAACTGACGGCAATGTGACAGCACAATGTCCTTCAGGTTTGGACAGCCTTCTCCTAGTTCAGCCATTGCCATGTCCCCCAAATTCTTTTCAAAGCGAAAATCATGTTAGATTGAACAAGGATTGGAAAAACGCATTCATGCTAGGTTGCGTGTGCATCAATATGAACATGAAAAACTTCTACCATTTCTATCAAATGTAACAAGGGTGCATCCGGTGCTTCAGATATAAGCCACCAGAAGCATGTGTTTGTTGGTGAGGGGTGCGTGGGAGAGGGAGGTGGGGTGGGGAGGGGAGAGGAGAAAGGAAGAGAGAACACACCTGCAGAACACTCACGTCTAGGTAACTAAGTTGCGGGCACCCTCTAGCAATCGCTATCAATCCAGTATCACCAATTTGGTGGCATCCACTGACATTCAGATATTGTAGGGAGCTACATTTAGCAACAGCAATAAGGGCCTGGTCCCCCACTCTAGTAGTAAAAGGTAAGATTAGGATATATCTCAAGTGATATACAACGTTAAAGACATCTTTAAATAATCGAGGATGTAGATTCCGACCACAAAAAATTGAAAAAAATTTGATTGAATGTTTGAAACAGCACATTCTCAACTGAGCAGATAGAACATAAGCATCTGACTTGCAAAGAAGTGGTGCGGTTCAAGAAAGCTAAAGAGAAAGATACGGAAGATGAGAAGAAACTTTACCTATCACAAAACCGGAGGCTAAGGCCTGTGAGAGACCTACAATAGTCTCCAACTGCTACAACTCCCTTGTTTCCAATCTATACCAAAAGGCAGCAGATATTATCCAAATAGGTAACGAACAAGGAATTTTTTACAGAAGTCAGATAGCAAATGAATCTGTTCAACATACAAAAACACATTTATGGTTAAAGATAACATTTCAAAAAGGATGATACGACTCAAATGTAGGACAAAGCATTGCATTTTCTTGTTCCTGCATATTATTCCGCTCCTCCAAACTAAAGGAAATATCAAATAATAGCAAACTTTCGCAAAAATAGCTATAATCATATTCTGCAAATGAAGAATAAATATGGTGGTGAATAAATCATTGTTAAGTTTGAGAGAACCTCATAACATCGACGAATATGAAGTTTCTTCAAATTTCTACAGCCTTTAGCTATATTACAAATGGCTTCATCTCCAATGCTTGAGCAATCTACCAGATGAAGAGACTGCAAGAACTGACAGCCTCGTCCAACCTCACTAAGTGCAAAGTTGCCTATCCTTTGGCAATACAATAATGCTAACTCAGTAAGACGCCTGCACATTTTCAAATTCTTCAGATTAACCAACCATCAACAGACAAATGAATACATACTTAACATGAATGTAACACCAACTAGGTATTACCATATGAATGCAAGAAATTATATTAACTAACACAATCATCAAATCTTCCAACTGAGCTCAATGTAACCCGTTCCAAGGATACAAATTCTGAATGTACATAGTTTTCCATCGACGGGCAAAACTGACAGCTAAACATCCATGCTAAATGTATCCTATAACCCATTCAAAGAAAAATACTAGTGAAAGCCTGTAGCTTAATGGAATTCTTCCACAGTTTAGCAGCATCAATAAGCTAAACATGAGAACCACTCAAACCATCCATATAATTATTACCAGCAAAATTACGAAGTTAAGTTAAACCAAAAGAGGAACATACGGGCAAGATTTTCCAATGGATTCCAGACCCAATGTTCCAATATTGTGACAACCATTCACTTCAAGATGTGTAAGTTCCTTGCAGCCAGTTGCAATTGATTCCAAAGCATTGTCACTCAGAAAGTAGCAGTCACTAACAATAAGATTTTTTAACTTCTTACATCCTTTCCCAATAGCCCGTAAACCTCTGAAATGTCGCAGACACGAAAACAAAGAGATAGTCATTTAACTGCAGGAGCTGAATTAATAAAATGAAACAGACAAGCTCAAAACTTTTTATTTTTTCCGTAATCTTATAAAATAATGTGTACAGGCACAATCTGAAGTTGAGTGAGAAACTGTAGTGACTCGCTCCAAAAAGAAGTTTCTTATTGGAAAGAAGCCAATAAGAAACAAATAAGGAACAAAGAGAATAATGAGTACTCACTTATCAGTAAATTTCTGGAAGCTGTATAAAGCCAACACCTCCAGCGACGAACAAGAAGTTCCAACAGCAGTCAAAGCCTCATCTGTGACATTAATACATTGTAGCTTCAAAGATTTCAAAGCAGGACATCCTTGGGCCACAGAAACCACCCCTTTGTTGTGTATGCACTCTGCATCCAACGACAAGTTTTCGAGAGACTTGCAGTGCAGCCCCACTGCTTCCATTGCAGTATCAGTTATCTTTGCACACGCAGTGATACCAAGAGACTTTAATGAATTCCCAACACCACGGGCTAATTCAACCACACATACGTCAGTCAATCCCTCACAAAACCGCAAATTCAAATCTTCGAGCTGCTTGCAACACTGTCCCACGGCAGCTAGGCCCTGATCCCCAACATAGCAACCCTTCATAAACAGAAAATTAAGGTTACCTGATGCTTCATGTCATGGACTTGCCATGTATATCAAATAGCAAATATATGATTTTAAAATTATCAGGAACAGTTATTGGCACTCCAAAAAAGTCATCGCACACCGCTAAAGTGCAATTTCTCTCCTATGTTTTTACAAGGAGTGCAGGATAACATTTATTTCCAATGCTCACGGAAAAGATGGTATCTTTAACGAAAGCAAGACTGCAAGACAGCACCTCAAAAGAAACTCCATGTAGGAATGTACCAATAATTTCCACTTAAGTATTCAAACGAAGAATTGTAGACTTCAAGCATTAAAATTTAACCTTAACAAAGCAATAATAGACGAGATTAAAAGCCAATTACGCAAAAACTCACCTGCAAATCCAATGATTTCAACATTTTACACTTATCAGCAAGCGAAATTAGACCGATACTGGAGACATGGGAGCACCAGATTAAGCTCAACTTTTCGAGCTTGGGGAATCCGTCTCCGATAGCAGTCATACCGGCGTCCGATAAGCTGTTCGAATCAAGCACGCCGTCGTCGGAGCCATTGGCAGAATGCAGCCTCACCGACAAAACCGCCGCAATATCCGTCCCGCGCCTCCTCCCCTTCAAAAAAACAAAAGAAAAATCGTTAAGGCCCTGTTTGTTTCGACGAATTATAAAAACCCGATTTGTATCGAACTGGGGATCGATCGAATTGGTTGAGTGGTTACAGGGTGAGTAGGGAGCGAAATGTTGAGGCGCTCGTCAATGTGTACGGTGTGGACGTTGCGGAATCGGCGGGCGAGGAGGTCGACGACGAGGTCGGGGCTGCCGGTGGCGCCGATGCGGAGGGTGCTGCGGCTGAGGCGCTCTAGGGCGAGCCAGCGCTTGCAGACAAGGGAGCAGGCGTCGCGGCTGGTCTTGGAGTCGAGCCACCGGAAGACCTCGACGATCAGCTCGTCGGGGAGACACGTGTTGATCCGATCGTGGCCTCGCATCGCATAGGGATTCGAGATTCTTGAGGTGAGCTGATGAGCTGATGGGGGGAGAGAGCAGGTTTTGGCGATCGAAATGGATAGATAAATCAATGAAAAGCGGTTTGTGGAGGGGATCGGTGGAGTCGGCGGTCAAGATGCGAGCTTCTTTGTCGATAATGCCCCTGATTGTTCGACATAACTGCCGGGATTCCAACACAAGATTTCGTACTTTCTACTTTTGTTTTGGCCCATTTTCGTACTTTCGTTCTTCCTTAGCCTCCACCTGAAACATACTTTGCTTTCCCTTGTTTGAGTGGCCTGTCAATTTCAGTATATTTTTAGGTTTTTTTTTCTGAGTGAATTCGATACTAAATTAAGTTGTTTATTGTGTGACTTAACCGAATCTCTCCTTTTTTTACTACAAAGATATCAATGTACTTAAAAAAAAAAAAAAAAACGAATTTTTAATTTAGAGAAGGATTAAAAAAAAAAAAAAAAAACTTAAATCAAGCTATATCTCATATCTCTAGTGTAAATTACCAAACGGGTTGGGTTATTATTCGTTAACAAATCGATCGTTTTTTGACATTTACTATTTTTGAAAGTGATAACTTCGAACATGACATGATATAAGAATTTCATAACACAAATACAGGAAACCGAGAGTAATTTTTAGGGAACCAAATTTACTTCGAATGAGAAGTCTCAATCATCTCTTAATCACTTCTAAACATGTTGTGATAGGCTAACCTTAATAATTTGAAAATGATCTATGTGTTGAAAAGTCTAATGTCTGATGGCAATGAATGCCCACAAAGCAAAAGCCTTCTGCATGGGCAAAGTTTTCAATGCCCATGCAAAGTGAAATTGGAAAGTGAATTGTAATGTCAGATGATACGTTTTAAATTTCAGGATGCATTAACTGCATCAGTTTGGAGGCGCTCTATAAATAGAGCACTCCGCATGTTTGTAAGTTACAAAGAAAATAAGAAGAAGAAAGAAAACTAGAGAAAAATATCAGTAACATCATCTATTCCTCTGCCTTTTATTTGTTATCTGCCTGTGCTATAATTTTAGTGTGACATTTTACATCTACCTTGCACCTACCACTTAAAAAGGTTATCTCTCAAACTTTAACCCTTTTATAACACGTTATCAGCACGAGTCTCTATATATAATTATTCTCTCATCTCCCTTCGCCGAAAGAACGAAAGAAAGAAAAAATGTTTCCTTTAAGGTTTTTACTGTTCATCTTCTTCCTCTGCCTCAACTACGCCGTGTACCCTCGCGACGAGTTGTTTGCTCCATGCCTGCTCTTAGTTCTCCAACTAACGGTTATATACATCTTTGATTACTTGTTTGGTGTAGAGATTGATTACTAACTCAGTATTTATTTATGTTAATTCTACTGCAATCCAAGATGGTGCGGTACAATCGCCCATCTTGAACTGCAAATTTAT
Organism: Pyrus x bretschneideri; assembly: GCF_019419815.1. Taxonomy (NCBI): domain Eukaryota; kingdom Viridiplantae; phylum Streptophyta; class Magnoliopsida; order Rosales; family Rosaceae; genus Pyrus; species Pyrus x bretschneideri. The sequence continues at coordinate 9,187,296 of NW_025999798.1, forward strand.
TCTTACTGCGATCCAAGACGGTGCGGTATCATCGCCTATCTTGGACTGCAGATTTAATTTTACTGCAATTTTTAGGTGGAGCGGTATAATCGCACACCCTACCCTGCATATTTGAATTTACCTGGTGTTTAATTTCATTGCAATTTTATGTGGTGCGGTATAATCGCCCACGCTGCTCTGCATATTTAATTTTCCTGTTACTTGAGTGGTGCAGAATAATCGCCCATTCTATATTACATTATTTCAATGAGAATGGTGCGATACGATCGCCCTTCTCATTCACCCTGAAAATCTCGAGCCAGAAGTTTCGAGTGCTTATCATTTTGGCCTGAAGATCAAAATGAAAATGAAAAATTTGTAAGAACCAGAAGTTCTAACATCATATTCCTTCAGGAATACATATTATTGCAAGTTCTTACACATCTCATTTTCTTTCAGAAAATAAAATGGCGAACTTGGCGAAGCTTGAATTTGCTGCCCTGGATATTACCAGGAAGAATTACCTGACCTGGGTACTGGATACCAAGATCCATCTGGAAGCAGGGAATCTTGGAGATACCATCAGGGAAGAGAACAACTCATCCTCTCAAGATCGGGCAAAGGCCATGATTTTCATTCGCCGCCATCTTGATGAGGCGCTAAAGAGCAAGTACTTAACGGTTGAAGATCCGTTAGCTCTCTGGAATGCCTTGAGAAACAGATACAATCACCAGACAACGGTGATTCTTCCAAGGGCCCGCTATGAGTGGACTCATCTGAGGATCCAAGATTTCAAGTCAGTGGCAGAATACAATTCTGCATTGTTCAGAATTACCTCTCAGATGAAGCTCTGTGGGGATATTATTACTGAGGAGCATATGCTGGAAAAGACTCTCAGCACATTTCATGCATCCAACGTGCTCCTGCAGCAGCAGTATAGAGCGCGAGGCTACACTGAGTACAACCAGCTGATATCTGTGCTCTTAGTAGCTGAACAGAATGATGAGCTCCTAATGAAAAACCATCATTCCCGACCTACTGGATCTGCACCATTCCCAGAAGTGAATGCTGCTTCCCTTGAAGTGAACGCCACATCCTCTGGTGGTGATAATCATAAACGAGGACGTGGCCACAAGCGAGATCGATGGAATAGGAAAGGCAAGAACCATGGAGTTCAGTTTCACAACCAGGTTTCGAGGCATAATTCAGGCCCGAGCTTCAAAAATGCGAGTCACCACAAAGGCAAAGCTCATATGAATAATGCTCCTAGAAACCCTGAAGGAGCCTGCCATAGGTGTGGTGGCAATGGGCATTGGGCGCGTACTTGTCGTACCCCAAAACATCTAGTGGATCTGTATCAAGCCTCCCTCAAGGAGAAGGGTGTCGAGACCAACTTTCTCGACCAGGCTAGACCAATGGATATACCTGATCCAGTGTTTGACTTATCGGGGCAGTTGAACACAACTCATCTAGATGTTTCAGACTATATTGTGGAAAGGGGAAATGAAGTATATCGGTCCGATTGAATCATTAATGTACTTTTATTATGCTGAACTTGTAGTATTTTCAGATTCAATAAAAGTGGCATGTAAATTTCTTGTTATAACTTGCTTTTAATTCTGATTCTCTTACTCAGAGAGCATGGATAAAAATTGTGATTATTCTCAGACCATGAGAAATGACGGAGATATTTGTCTTGCAGACAGTGCAACCACACATACAATACTTCGTGATCGAAAGTATTTCTCAAGATTAATACCTACAAGAGTAGGGGTAACAACAATATCAGGACCTTCAGATGTAATTCAAGGTTCAGGGAAAGCCCAGATTATGTTACCAAATGGAACAATATTGTCCATACAGAATGCATTGTATGCTACTCGATTTACTCAAAATTTGTTGAGTTTCAAAGACATACGTCTAAATGGATACCACATTGAAACAAAAAGTGCAGAAAATGTGGAGTATCTATGCATTACCTCCAATGATACCCAGAAGCGTATATTGGAGAAGTTGCATGGTATGTCGAGTGGATTATATTATACATACATAAGGACAATTGAATCACATACTGTCATGAACCAGAAGTTCATTGATTCAAAGGTTTACATGCTTTGGCATGACTGTCTTGGTCATCCAGGATCTACCATGATGCGTAGAATCATTACCAACTCTAATGGACATCCATTAGTGAGCAGACACATTGCTGCCTTAAATGATAACCCTTGCAAAGCTTGTTCTCAAGGGAAGTTGGTAATTAGACCATCTCAACTAAAGGTTGATGCTGAATCCCCATCATTTCTGCAAAGAATTCAAGGGGATATTTGTGGGCCTATTCAACCATTATGTGGACCATTTCGATATTTTATGGTTTTGGTTGATGCATCTACCCGATGGTCACATGTTTGTCTCTTGTCTACTCGGAATGTAGCCTTTGCGAGACTTCTTGCTCAAATAATTAAGTTATGAGCACAGTTCCCAGATTATCCCATTAAGTCAATCCGACTTGATAATGCTGGTGAATTTACGTCTCAAACCTTTGATGATTATTGCATGACATTGGGCATTGATGTTGAACACCCTGTTCCTCATGTCCATACTCAAAATGGTTTAGCAGAAGCATTGATCAAGCGGCTTCAGTTAATAGCTCGCACTCTGCTTATGAAAACCAAATTGCCAGTCTCTGCATGGGGACATGCCATCTTACATGCTGCATCATTGGTTCGATTAAGATCTGTAGCCAACCATCAATACTCTTCAGTACAACTCGTGTTTGGACATCAGCCAAACATTTCCCATTTACGAGTTTTTGGTTGTGCTGTTTATGTGCCTATTGCACCGCTGCAACGCACTAAAATGGGACCTCAGCGTAGACTGGGAATTTACGTGGGTTTTGATTCACCATCTATCATTAGATATTTGGAACCCTTGACAGGTGATATGTTTACAGCTCATTTTGCTGATTGTCACTTTGATGAGACAATTTTCCCGTCGTTAGGGGGAGAAAAGACCGTTCCAAAAGAACGGAAAGAGCTGACATGGGTTGTTCCCACCTTGTCTCATTTTGATCCTCACAACATTCAATGTGAAAATGAAGTGAGAAGGATCGTTCATCTTCAAAGCATTGCTAATCAAATGCCAGATGCATTTAATGATGCTATGAAAGTGACAAAATCACATATACCAGCTGCAAATGCACCTGCAAAAATTGATGTCCCTGTTGGACAAAATAAAGTGGCAGCAAATGATTCATCTGGTGCACGCCTGAAGCGTGGTAGACCCCAAGGTTCAAAAGATTCAGCTCCTCGAAAGAGAAAGTCGAGGGCACAACTGAATCCAAATGAAATCATTCAGGAAGAGAAAATGAATGATACATCCACAATTCATCATTCTGGACTTCCAGAAAAAGAAAATGTCCTTGATGAGACATCTGTCCCTGAAGAGACAGAAGTACATGAAAGCAAAGAAATCTCCATAAATTATGCATGTACAAATGAATTGTGGGATCGAAATGAAATAATCATCGATGATATGTTTGCATTTGCAGTAGCCACTGAAATCATCTTAAGTGATGATATTGAGCCCCGTTCTGTTGATGAATGCAAACAGAGACAGGATTGGCCTAAGTGGAAAGATGCAATCCAGGCAGAATTAAATTCCTTGGAAAAGCGGAATGTTTTTGGACCAGTAGTCCAAACCCCGCCTAGTGTAAACCCCGTGGGTTACAAATGGGTATTCACAAGGAAACGCAATGAGAAAAACGAGATCGCAAGATACAAAGCACGACTCGTTGCACAAGGTTTTTCTCAAAGACCTGAAATTGATTATGAGGAGACATACTCTCCTGTAATGGACGCAATTACGTTCCGTTACTTAATAAGTTTAGTGGTTTCAGAAAGACTTGACATGCGACTTATGGATGTCATCACTGCCTATCTATATGGAGAATTAGATACTGACATCTATATGAAAGTCCCTGAAGGACTTAAGTTGCCTGAAACAAGTAATAAACCACGAGGTATGCTCTCGATCAAATTAAAGCGATCATTGTATGGTCTGAAGCAATCTGGACGAATGTGGTATAATCGTCTCAGTGAGTATTTGATCAAAGAAGGGTATATCAACAATGTTATTTGCCCTTGTGTGTTCATTAAGAAATCCAATTCTGGATTCGCTATAGTGGCAGTATATGTTGATGATATGAATCTAGTTGGGACTCCTGAAGAGCTCAATAAAACTGCTGAATATCTGAAAATCGAATTTGAAATGAAAGACCTTGGAAAAACAAAATATTGTCTCGGCCTGCAGATCGAGCATTGTGCTAGTGGAATTTTGATCCACCAATCAGCTTACATTGAAAAAATTCTGAAGCGATTTGGTATGGACAAGGCTTATCCACTAAACACGCCAATGGTCGTTCGTTCTTTGAACATTAAGAAAGATCCATTTCGTCCAAAAGAAGATGATGAGCTGGTCCTTGGTCCAGAAGTACCATATCTGAGTGCAGTAGGTGCTTTGTTGTATTTAGCACAATGTACTAGACCAGATATAGCTTTTTCAGTTAATTTGTTAGCAAGGTATAGCTCTGCTCCAACAATTCGCCATTGGAAGGGTATCAAAGATGTATTGCGATACCTTCGTGGGACAACAGACATGGGTCTCTTCTACTCAAAGAACTCCACAGATGACCAGGTCCTTGTTGGATATGCAGATGCTGGTTTCCTCTCTGATCCGCATAAAGCACGCTCACAAACTGGATATGTGTTTAAGAATGGAGATACAGCAATCTCATGGCGCTCAACCAAGCAAACATTAGTTGCTACATCTTTAAATCATTCAGAAATACTTGTTTTACATGAAGCAAGTCGTGAATGTTCTTGGTTAAGATCAATGATCCATCATATCCGAAATTCATGTGGTCTAACTTCGAAGACAGACAATCCAACTGTCATCCATGAAGATAATGCAGCCTGTGTTGCCCAAATGAAGGAAGGATTTATCAAGGGCGATAAGACTAAACACATATCTCCAAAGTTTTTCAGTGCACATGAGCTTCAGAAGGCTAAAGTTATTGAAGTCAGACAAATCCGTTCAAATGAAAATCTGGCAGACTTGTTCACCAAATCTTTACCAAAGTGCACATTTCAGAAGTTAGTGCAAGGCATCGGATTACGTCGACTTACCAAACAACTAAATTTGGAGAATGCGGAATCAGGGGGAGATACATATCAGGGGGAGTATCCATGATACATGCTTGTTGTACTATTTTTCCTTCGATTAGGATTTTTCCCACTGGGTTTTTCCTATCAAGGTTTTAACGAGGCAACATAAGCATACTTGACACTATATCAACGATCCAAGAAAAGTTGTACTCTTTTTCTTTCGCTATGGTTTTTTCCCACTGGGTTTTTCCAAGCAAGGTTTTAACGAGGCAACTCATGTTGATATGTGGGCATCCAAGGGGGAGTGTTGAAAAGTCTAATGTCTGATGACAATGAATGCCCACAAAGCAAAAGTCTTCTGCATGAGCAAAGTTTTCAATGCTCATGCAAAGTGAAATTGGAAAGTGAATTGTAATGTCAGATGATACGTTTTAAATTTCAGGATGCATTAACTGCATCAGTTTGGAGACGCTCTATAAATAGAGCACTCCGCATGTTTGTAAGTTACAAAGAAAATAAGAAGAAGAAAGAAAACTAGAGAAAAATATCAGTAACATCATCTATTCCTCTGCCTTTTATTTGTTATCTGCCTGTGCTATAATTTTAGTGTGGCATTTTACATCTACCTTGCACCTACCACTTAAAAAGGTTATCTCTCAAACTTTAACCCTTTTATAACACTATGAAGATTTTCTTACCGTGAAACTTTCTTGTACTCTCGACACCTCAGGTTTAGGTAAACAATAAATGCTCAATATTTGTCCCATTAAAGACATTATTCAATCATGATATAAGTAAGAAATGTCAACTGTATTTTTGTTTTACCTTTTTCTTTATTTTATTTTACTTTATTTATTTATTTATATTTTTTTATTTTTGGCCAAAGTAGGTACATATTATTTCACTTTCATTTTTACATACCCGCGTTTTATCTCATAAAAGCAAAAACATAAATAATTTTTTTGTTTACGTCGCGAAAATAAAAAGTTGAGATTCGCACTGAGCCAAAAGAGACTGGCTTTTCTCAATCGCCATTGACGAAAGCTCCGCTGTATTTCCCTGAATTCTTCTTCGAGAGATTGAGAGAGGAGAATTGAACGACACCGTCGATCATGTCGTTCTCGTTCTTCAAGCCGTCGAGGCCCAAAACCCCACAGGAGGTGGCCAAGGCCATCAACGACAGCCTCTCAGCCCTCGACACCCAGACCGTCGTCGAAGTCAAAGCCCTCGAAAAGGTCCCCTCTCTCAATTTCTAGGGCTTTTGATTAATTGTTCTTGTTCCAAAATCCCAAACTTGCATTTGTAATTTGGTTATACATTTGGGGGCAAGATCTTTGCTTGGTTTTGCTTTGTGGGTGTGTGTGCCTGCAGCATTGCATTTATCAATGGGAAACTGTTAATCGGGTTGATTTATATGGACCTAAATCCAAGAAATTTGATTAGTACAAGCAAATTTGCAAGTGTAGAAGTGCTTTTCGAGTCGAATATCGCGCGTGAGTAAGCAAAGTTACTAGCTTTTGTTTCCCCAATTTCGTTGGCACTTGGCATTACGAAGCTTAATTGCTAGATATACAGTTGCATTACGAAGATTAATGCCGTGATATATTTCTTTGATTAATGATTTGCTAGTTCTTTTAGTATGATGCTGCTCTACTTTATTATAGGCTTTGGAAGAAGTTGAAAAGAATTTCACAACAATGAAATGCTTGCTTTCCGGAGATGGGGAGACCGAACCAAATATGGATCAAGTTTCGCAGCTTGCGCTCGAGATTTGTAAGGAGGGTGTTTTTGATCTTCTAATTCACAAGTTACCTATACTGGGATGGGAAGTAAGTTACGGTCATTTGTGTCGTAATGTCTGGCATATGAAGCATTGGTTACACGCAATGATAAATTGTTTTCATTTCAGGCAAGAAAGGATTTGGTCCATTGTTGGTCCATATTGATGAAGCAAAAGGTTGAATCGACTTATTGCTGTGCAGAATACATGGAGAATCATTTGGAATTATTAGACTTTCTTGTCGTGTGGTAAGTTTATTTAATGTTTTTTTAAGTACTTCTGTGTAAAATATATATTCTTTCCTTGGTCTTTTCCTAACATGTTGTTTCCCATGTTTGAGGTGTGTGTAAGTTTAATTTGATCTTTCCCTTTCTCCTTCACTTTTAGGAGAATTCGAATCCAGTGTGTCTGTTAAAGATAGGGTTTATTTGAGGGAAGTATATCAGAATGAAAACATGTGACCTGTATAGCAACTATATCATATTGTTGTGTAGTGACAGGATAATAATGATGATGCTCTTGTGAGACATTTGGTGGAAGAAGGCATATGAAGTGTTGGATACTAGAAGTATATCTGAAGTGTTGGATACTAGAAGTATATCTGAAGTGTTAGGATACTAGAACTACGTCAATGGTATAATCATGATGACTCTAAAGCAACATACCCGCAAGAATACTACAGCCAGTTTGCTAATCAATCATCAATTATTATATTGTGAATTGGCAAGGTCTCTTTGTTTACTGTCATGTCATATTTTGACTGCAGACATCATGTTCTCTATCTATGCAATAAACATTTTGCATTCATAATTCTGTTTCACGAGTGCATGTATTTTTCCATTCATAATTCGACTGTTTTAAAATTTGTTTATAAAACATTTTGCACGACCAGAGTTGTCTTGTCTAAATTCTGCTGATGTCGTCTTGCAGTTTCTTTACTTAAAGTTTAAGTAAGTGAACGACAGACTCGTGCACGTAGCTAGGTGTAAATTTCACCATCAGCTATGACTAATGGGACATTGTCCCTAATGTTTTATAAATTATACTTGTCGTCATACTTTTTCAACTGGTAAATTAATAATTGCACGACACTTATTGGTTTCTTTTTCAAGCAGCTATGATAACAAGGAAATTGCTTTGAATTGTGGAAGTATGTTGAGGGATTGCATTAGATTCCCTGCACTTGCAAAGTAAGACATTTAAACTTTTCACCATTTTTTCCCCTAATGGTTATTGCAGGTCGATGAGTCTAAAGTAGATCTTATTTTGGAAAAGGAGCTGCTCTGTTACTTTTCATTAGAAGATTGTTAACGATCGCAAAACAGGAAATTTTTGGATTAACTAATATGTGGGTGCAATAGAGCTGCTACCCTCTTTTGTTCGTTCTTTTTATCTTTAAATATTTCTATTTTCCTTCAAAATAGCAAGCAAGTTTCTTTTATTCACACGTTTGATTTGTGTAGTATTTTTCAGATACATACTGGAGTCTGCGAGCTTTGAGTTGTTTTTTAAATTTGTGGAGCTGCCTAACTTTGATGTTGCTTCTGATGCGTTCTCTACCTTTAAGGTCAGAACCACAATCTTCAAGGATGTTGGACCCTTGTATACATTGCTGAGCTTTTATGGTCCTATCTGTTCTTTCATAATATGTCCCTGAATTTGGCAGGATCTACTTACTAAACATGGAACGGTAGTATCTGAATTTTTGACTGCTCGCTATGATGAGGTTTGCTCAATCTTTATCTTATTATACTTTTCTGTACAAATATAGTCAGCGGCAATTGTAGCGGTGTGACTTTGTCATATGTTTATGTTGATTGAATATTTTTTTCACCTACGATATCTGCTCGACTAAGATGCGTTTTCACTAGTGTATTGGTAGATTGTAGTGTATATTATTTTGAGCTTATCTGGTAAGAAATTGTTGTTCCAGTTCTTTGATCTATATGAGAATCTCTTGACATCTCCAAATTATGTGACCAGGAGGCAATCTTTGAAGGTTGGTTCTGGTTATCTAACTTTGCAGCTTCTGTCTATTATTCTTTTGGTCCATGAGATGCACTAAAGGATAAATTGTATATGGATTTTAGCTTCTCTCTGAATTCCTCTTGGAGACTCCAAATTCACATATAATGAAGCGCTACATCTTAGAAGTTCGGTACTTGAAAGTCATGATGACGTTGCTTAAGGTATTGAATTTACTATTGCTATTTCTATCTAGGACTATGAGGAACAAATTATGGGTTCTGCGTTGAAGTGTGCGTAAATATTGTTACTTCGTGCATTTAGCATGCTGTTTAATATCTTTTTTAATATGAGCAGGATTCAAGTAAAAACATCCAAATCTCTGCCTTCCACATCTTCAAGGTGCGTCCCCTGCTCATTTTTCCTCTCCTGCTCCCTGGATGTGTGTGTGTTTGTATGAATGTGATTAGAATATGCAGTGCATTTTGTACGCTGCTTTTTGAACTTCATGCAGTGAGGGATGTGGGTTGGAACAATGTAAAGATGCATATAGCCTACGAATTAATCGACTTTGTAGGATGGGAATGTTGACCGGCCGTCTGATATTGATCCATAACTTCAAGTTTGTCAACTTCATAAATAAAAGTCTGAGATTACTTCGATTCCCATTCATGTTTCTCAATTTTTTGCATTTCGTTTAATACTGATTATTCTATATTTGTGTTCTAAATGCAGGTCTTTGTTGCGAATCCTAATAAGCCACGGGAAGTAAAACTAATCCTGGCTAAAAACCATGAAAAGTTGACGGACTTGCTTCAGAATCTTTCTGCTGGAAAAGGTTCTTAACTTTCTACTTTTCTGGCCATTCAACTCTTTGCAGGAATTGGCTTGTGAAAGAATGATGGTGCTTCTAAAAATATTTTTAACTTTAATGTCATATTTATCCCCGCTGATTTATAGTCTCATTACAGGCGATGAAGACGAGCAATTCGAAGAGGAAAAGGAGCTGATCATCAAGGAAATCGAAAGAGTATATCAGCTAGTTAATCTGTAGAATACCTCTCACATCTGCTTGTCGTGCTTGTTCTGATATCCGATTTTCTGCAATTATCGTCCGACAAAACGCCATGTGCCAAAGAAAAGGGAAAATAGTTTGAATGGAGTATAATGCCGTCCGGAGTCGTGTGTATCAACAACTGTATGCCCTTGTAATCTTTGTTGAACTACAAAAAGAGAAGAAAATTGTTTTGATACATGTCGTAAAATTTCCGAAAAATTATGTAAAAATGGTTGTTTTTCAGTGCTCATGAGCACTTGTGTCTTGTATATTTGTTCGTCTGTGGGTTTGCCATCTTATAAAGGTTTTGTGTTTGCTTGATTGATCAAACTCCTACAGATTGGAGAGTTCTACATGGTAATGATTGAGAGAAGAATTTTCAAACTAGTTTGCTCAGAAGTTGCCCATAATCTTTTGGAATTTGATTCTTAGAAGCATTTGTTTCCTCAACTCATGATTGACTTGGAGATGTTAGTTGACTATTTTTGGTGGCTATAATAATTTGGTATCAAATGCTGCTATTTACAAGATACGGGCTTTCATTTTCACTTACAAACGAAGAATAATACCCTTACCTTTACACAAAGAGTCAAGTCTCCCTCTCTCTATATTATTTATATAAACAAATAGAGAATAAAAGTTAATTTGGTATATAATGATTAGAATTTTTATGATCAAATTAGGACTTGGTCTGACACTTAATAAGATACGAGTGCTTTTATTTCTACTAGTATCTTATCTTCCCATTTACTTTTTAAAGAAATTTTCAATTACAAGTTTGTTATTTGTAAAATGACAGATAAGGACCTTATTTATCCTCGTTTAGGGTCATCTTTTTTTTAAAAAAAAAATAATAATAATGAAAAGAGCTTGAAAACTTTGAATTCAATCAAAATGACAAAAATGTGTTGTAAGTGAATTGTAGCAAGAGTGACTTTTTAGAATAAAATGTCATTTTTCGTTAAAATGAACCGTACCTAAAGTGTATCATTAAAACTCCCTTTAAAAAAACCAAAATGTTGGCGCAATCAATTTGTTAAATAAACAAGTTGGGCGTGATAAGTCCAACGTTTTGTTCATAAATGATTTGTCTAGCCTTAAACCCTAACTCATCTTTCCAAGTTATTTTTTTAACTATATCAAAACACCCCTTTAAACAACTCTGTTTACAAAGAGAGACCGGACTTAAGTAAAGAAATACAGTCTTGATCAACTGATTTAGTTAATGATTGCCTAGTGAGAATATTCCGATGGATACTGTATTTAAAATTGTTTACTTATTTTGCAATTTTGGTGCGTCATACATGGTACCAGATACATCTTGTGTAGAAGAATTAAAAAAAAAAAAAAAAAAAAAAAAATCTAATTTAGCATTTAAAGGGATATTTAATTCACATTTTCCTTTCGAAATATTAAAAGTTACGATTACGCTACCTCGTCGCTATTATTGTAAAGAGTATTTACTCGATACGGATACAGAGTCCCGGTTCATCTCCGACTCCGAATCCGATTTCAGAAAATCTCTATCCCCCCAAATCCCAGAAAATTCCCGCAAATCTCGAAAGTCCCAACCTCTCCTCCTCTCACTCATGGATTTCTTCAAGTCGGTCTTCTCCGACGACCCCCTTCCCTCCGACGATCTGCACCCGGACTCCCAAAACGACGGCGTCGACCCGAACCCGGACTGGGAACCGGACCGCAGTCCGCGTCTGAATTACGGCGCCGGGGCGTGGAGCTTCGGAGGTCTGATCACGACGCTGGCGACGAAGTCCGAGTCTGTCATCCAGAACTACCGCCGCGATCTCAAGGAGTTCGGGTCCGGGTTGAAGAAGGAGACGGCGGTGATTCGAGAGGTGGCTTCGCGCGCCGTCAAGGATCTTCCTGGTTCGCTCGAGGTCGGCGCGTCGGTGGCTCAGGAGTCGCTGGAGACGGTGGGGCAGGCGATCGATGATATCGGAAGCACCGTCTGGAAATCGACGGCGGAGATCATCTCTCACGGTAGGGACGCAATCTTAGCTGATGATGATGTTGAATCTGATAATTTGTATGATAATGTTAGTGATAATCGTGAGATTAGTGGTGATGATAAGAGATTAAGTAGCAGTGGTAGTGATATGAGAAAGTACAGTAGGTTTGAAGCTCAGGTGCGTGCGGTTCAGAGTAATTTGAGTACTTATTTGGAGGAACCGGAGGATTTGGAGAGCTATGGTAGCTGGAAATTAGGGTTTGTGCTGGACGAGAAGGCGGAGGAAGTCGAGAATTTGATGAGGGAAAATGGAGTGATTGGTGAGATTCATGGGGAGATTGTGCCTGGTAAGGTTGACAATGAGAGCTTCTGGGCTAGGTACTTTTATAGGGTGCATAAGCTGAAGGAAGTCGAGGAGGCGAGAACTAAGCTCGTGAATCGTGCAATTTCAGGTGATGAGGAGGATTTGAGTTGGGATTTTGATGATGATGATGATGATGAAGAAGATGTAGGGAAGGAAGAGGGTAATGGGTCAGATTCGAAGGTGGGTTCGAGTGGGAATGTAGAGTTGGAGAAGCAAAAGGAAGCTTCTTGTGAGGTTGCTGCAAGGGAGGGTGATGATGTTGAGAGTGTTGAAGTTGCTGCAAGGGAATCAGTAAGTAGTGATGGTGGGGATAAGGCGGAATCCAAATTTGATGGAGTGTCGGAGGGGAAGACGGATGGTGGTGATTCTTGCAAAGAGAGTGATGTATCGATTGTTTCGAGCCAGCCCTCAATGCCTGAGGAAGAGGATCTTGGGTGGGATGAGATTGAAGATTTAGGAAGCATAGACGAGAACAAAGGGGATGCAACGGGGAGCAGATCGAACGGAGCTGATTTGCACAAGCGGCTTAGCGCAGCAGAGGAGGAGGAGGAGGATTTGAGCTGGGATATCGATGATGATGAAGAAGATGGCGCTATAAAATCACAATGAAACTGTGGTCGCAAGAAAATCGCAAATGGTATGTGAAGATAATTGTTTATTTGGTTGTTACACAACGTAAATATGTTCTCTTACTTAGCTGTTACCTTGAAGTATAAGTGATTTACATTCACATTTATGTCACATCTTGTGGTTCACTTAAATTAGAAACCCGGGTTTCCTTTGCTATATGTTCAATGGAGTTCCTTGCACCCTAATTTGATACCTAATTCGATATGGCGTGTCATAATTTCTCTTCTGATCAAAACACAAACATGTCTAGCGAAATAAGAAAATCCGGTGTTCGAACAAGTCGAGCAACCAAATCCATAAAATGGAAAATGAATCGCATAAATGAAAACGAATCGCTTGGTATTCGAACTGTTTAAAGAGTAAAAAGGAAACATATACTCTACATCCACAATGATTATGTTCAGGCTTGGACTATAGACTATGTCCACAATGAGCCAAAACCAGACTGCAGAGAGTTGAGTCGGTAGTCAGTACTCGGCATGACTAATTGTTGCTTTCCCTCAGCATCCGCAATATAGTCAGGAACAGGTTCAGAATGTCAAGATAAAGAGTGATGGAGGCCCAAATGTACTCATCGTATGTGAAGCGCTTGATCAGGTTGTCGGTGTCATAGACAATGTACCCAGAGAAAATGATAGCGCCAATGGCACCATATACGGCATTAGTTGTAGGGCCAAGAGGGAAGAACATCTACACAAGGGCACAAGATCACCAAGTCAGATCGATATTTCAAGTGTTTTGGGTATAGTATACGCATGTATTTGACTAATTAGACTCAAAGAGTCGGCCAAACAAAGTAATAGAAAGACAATCCGACCTGCATGAAACCAGTTAGGAGGAGGACAATGAGGCCAGTGAACAAGACTGGTCCGAGGAAGCTGAAGTCCTTGCCCTTCCTCGAAGCCCAGAAGGTGTATGCAGTCAAGGATGCAACCACAGCCGAAGTTAGAATTAAGGCTTCAAGCACAATTGCTCCTGAAACCACAAACATAATCAGATGAAAAATCAGCAACCGAAATAAACCCTACAATCTTTTCCAGATTGCAAGATATCAGTAAAACATTCAAAATGTAGGGAACTAAAACTAACCGTCTGTATTCGCAACGGCCACGCCAACTGTGACACTCAAACTCAGAGTGAAAAGTCCGAGGAAGACAAAATTGAGGGGATGCTTCTGCTGATACACATGCAGGGGCCACAACACTGCAGCAACATTCACAGGTTAATAAGATGAAGCAAAATAATGATGAAAACAGGACCCATAAGTGGACATCGAAACTATACGTTTTAGAGGAAATCACTTCAAGAACTCAAAAAAACCCCTCACCTATCCACTCGAAACGCTCTAATTCATTCTTAGTCGGGAAATTCCTTCGGTCCCCCTTCTAATGTAACGTCTCTAAAGAAATATTTCCCCCAAATGTAATGTTATCAAGAACTTACATGTGAAACACCCAACAAGCAATTGGTTCACTGATTAATTCAATACAACGAGCGCAAATCTTCCTTAGAAAGCAGGCATTTTTCGAGTTACACATCAATACGATCATATCACCGACACGATAAAATCTCAAATTTTCCAAGTATTTGTAACAGTGTAACCGCATCACAGATAAGAAACTAGATAAACCAAACAATAACCAAATTCGACCACCATTTAAAAAGACCAAGATCGCCCACAGAATACTCAAATCTGAAGCACTTTTAAATCTAGTACCAAATAATCACCCAACAAAACCCCAAATCAACGAAAAAGCCTCCATCTTTGAATCCAAAATCCAAATCTCAGATCTAAAATCAATATGTATAAAAACAATTACCATAACTAATGCAAAAAACTAGAGGTTTTGAGTTTAGGGTTACGTACAGATTAGGGGAAGGATGGCGAAGAAGAGGAGAATTCCAGGGCTGCCCTTGAGGAGATCGTTGATCGGAGCGTAGAGTACGGTGACGAAGGAGACCAGAGTGGTCAAAACCATCTGGGCGGCCAGGATTCCGTACACCTTGCGGATGAATCCCCATCGGAGCTGGTTCTCGCCTTTGCTCAGACCTGGGTACAACAACTCCCCCGACTCTATGTCTACCTCCGCCACCTTGCCGCTATTCGTACCCACCTCCGTGTACCCGTGCATCTTGTTCATGATTTTCTCGCTCTTCCTCGAGAACTTTCTCTACCAGAGGAATTTTCTCGGGAAAATTGGGAGGGAGAGGGGAAAGCGTTGTTGTGGAATGATGGGTGTATGTTTCTTTTTGTTGGTGGATGATTCTATTGGTCTTTCTGGCGGTTTTGATAGAGTTAGTGGCGGGTCTTTTTTGGACTGTGACGCTGCATTTTATGGTCGATGGATTCGAAGACGCGTCTTTGATTTATGACCATGATAATGATTAAAATAACATAATTTAATAGAGACTTAATTAAATGGTTAAAAATGCGTTAACATTTTATTAGGTCAAGTGGCAGGGAAGGGATCCTCTTCGGATCTCTTCCATCAAATTCACTTAATCATCTAATTCGAGTCTTTGAAATTTAATTCAACAGTTAAAAGTATTATAACTTTTAAAAGGCACAGGTGTTTGGTGAGCTTTCATGCTAAATAAGCATCGGATTATTAATCCGGCCACACCTATTTTGTCTCCCTTACACCCACTTGTTTATCTCGTTCAAAACCTTGGTATTATTTAGTTGGATTCACGGAAACAAAAACTCACAGCTTTTCTCCAAGCCATCTCGCCATCTGCTCTACACATCACCAACTTCTTAAGAAATTCTTTTCCTCCCTCTTTCTCCATCCCCACCTCTGATCAATATCAAGCAAATTTCAAACGGTACTCTTTTTCCATCCCCACCTACAATTAGTATCAAGCAGATTTCAAACAGAAAACCAAAGGTGGCAGATCAAACTCAAATCACGATAGGAGACATTATTTGAGTTTTGGCTTACCTGTTCCTTGATTTTGTTGATGTGTGGTGATTAAACTCAAAAATGGGCAAGATTTCATCTGGGTTTTTATTATTTCAAAATTTTCACTTTTTTTGTTTCTTTGAGTGCAAATAAGAATTTCGTTGAATTGTGGAGATTACTTGTGGAATTTTTTTTCAGTGCAAATATGAATTTCGTTGAATTGGGGAGGTTACTTGTGGGAATTTGGAACCGGAAGAATCAATGCTTGAGAGTGGAGTGCATAAGTGTTAATATTATTGCTTTCTTTTCCTCGGGATTGACTTATCTTTTCAACGGAAAATTGTTTCTATGTTTTTTATTATTCTTACAATGATATATATTCATGAGAAAAAATAAATTTAAGCGCTCAAATTTTATATTTTTTTAACACTTCAAATTTTGATTAATGTGCGTCCACTTTTATCTATAACATTTCTCAAATTTCCAACTCAATATTTTATATAAAGTTTAAAGAAAGTAAGAATTTTTTTTTATTATTATTAAAACTGAGAGAGTCCCTAAATTTGGGTTCTCTTTCACCAATTCATCTACAAATTGGTGAAAGGAAAAACCTTGTAAAGGCTTATAAGAGGTTGCCTACTCCTCATATTGCCAACTGGTTTTATGGTGGAGCATCAACTTTCTTGAACCAAAACATAGCCACTCTTTATCCAAGATAAAGTTGCCAAAATTCAAGTGGGAATGTATTGACTTGAATTAGTAATTTAAATTCTTGGTCCTTGGATTCAATCGTCAAAAATTTCGATGAGATTGGTTACTCTCACCACCAGCATCAAGACATACCTACAATCTCGAGCTAGAAAGACTTACACGTGGCACGTAACTGTCAGCTACTACCGGTATGGATTTACATAAGAATTTACCAATCGTGCACCAACGAGGATTGCTGACAATGAGACTCGAACCTTGATGGGACGAAACACAAAACAAAGATCTTACCAACAGAACCAACCTTTGTTGGCTCTTGGAATTAGAAGTTCAGAACACATTATATTTGTTTTCACAGTTTTTGTTCTTTTTAAATGTTGTTTGCCTTAGCCCTTTGGCATGTGTGTGATTTTCGTCCTAATCTTTCATCTGCTTCAAGTAAGTGCAGGACACAAGTAAACAACACTCCAAGGAGACCATACTCAAAATTCAAAAGGAGATAATTATTCAGAAATGATGCACAACTTAAAGAGGCCCTTGCTAACGGTCTCACGCTAATATCGGTCACAGTTGTACATGATTAGGGATAGTTAGCATCTAGGTCTTCAATTGTTATATACAACAAGACCGTAATATTAAGCGGAAAAACTCTATTTTGAGTGGGAGGTTTCTCTTACAAGTGAAGAGAAATACGACTAGATTATTGTACTAAGTGACAAAACTTTATTTTCATTAGAAATTTTTGTGCTTATTTTGTCGACATTTTCTTAGTTTTTTTAGAACATTTAAGCCAAAAAAATCTTTGAATTTAGGCAACAATAGATTTCTAATCTTGTTTTGTCAAGTTTCACATATAAAGTTGTTGGATTTACGTTACAGATTCCTATTTGGATTCATAATATGGCATTTCAAAAAGAACAGCAAGACAATGAGGATTAGTGTTATAGTGAAAATTAAGCACTCATGTGACCCTTCTCACTCAGGTTCGATGCTCCTCCACCCTCTTTCTCCCTACTCTATCAAAACCCCACCTAACCATTGATAAATAAATAAAAATAAATAAATAAATAAAGCGGATTCCGAGCCTCTACATTTATACAATACATTGGATTACTGATTCCCCTCCCATAAGTATAAGTTATCTTGAATGCATGTGTCAAAGGTGATCCCGGCAATTTTGCCATGTACAGTTTTCCTTACTAGCTCTTGAATTTCTAATTCATAAAATTTGAATTATAAACTTGGGATTTCAACATAAATAAGAATTTATTAGACATCATAAACTTAAAGATTTGAACAGCCTGTGTGTGTGTGTGTGTGTGTAAAGCATTCACTTTATTATCAAAGGAAACGATAAACTGATGAAAAAGCACGACTTATCTATTTTACTTACTTTTTAAGCCATTTTTTAGTTGGGGCTTAAATCACACGCTCCCTTGAAACTTTGAACCATAGCCACTCTTGTCATCATTGAACTTATCATACAACATGACACCTCCATACTTCGCAGATTTCTTAACAAAAGGCAAAACTTGGTTTATCAGATCATTTGAAGGCACGTAGCCAGTGCCAGCAGCGGGCCCACGCAGCAGGGAGGCCCACGAAGAACTGATCAGCGTGTATTGAGGAGGTCCATTTGTTCCATGAGTTCTTGAAGGCATCTGGATTGCTAGAGGTGAATTCACACTGGATTATTGTAGAATTGAACCCAAACATAGTCAAATAGGCCAGTGGTTAGTGCACCATTGAGTTTCTGGTCAGGAAACGGACATTGCGGTGCTGCACTTAAGGACACTTTTCTGCCTCTCTGGCTATACTCAGACAGCCTCCTAGCAAGTGCAGCTTAGTGAATCTCACCTCTCTCGATATCGAAGTCCACGCCATCCAATACGGCGTCTCCTAGAGGCCTCGAGTTTGATTGCCCCCCTAAGAAGTTATTCCATATGTAGTCCGCTACACCTCTAGCATCATCTACAGATGATAGCGTGTAACTCCCCAAGCTGCCACCAATCGAAAGCAGGACCTTAATGCCTTGGTTCTGGCAGATTCTGATGCCGGTGCTCACTTTTTGACAGCCGTTAGACGCCGGATCACAGTGGCCGGCTAAGTTGATTTGAGGGGTTTGGCCATTGCCAAACTGTGAGAGGAATGCTATGTTTACAATCCGGTATCTTCCTGTGTTACATGTTGCTGTTAGTGCGCCCTCCCTCCATTTTGGCCCCAGTAAACCACAATGCGCCCGGCGCACGATCTTGAAACCAAAAATGGGAGAATCAGTAGGAAGATAATGACAACTTTAGACCAAGACTCGGTAAACAGGGAAGCCATAGTAATGCTAAATTGCTAATGAGTTTGTTGGTACCAGGGGTTCGTTTGGTGTCAGTTTATTTAATATTTACTGGTGTATTTACATACGTAATTTCACAAAACAAAATTTTGTTGTTTTTTGTTTAAGTCTCACCTATATGTGATTTTAACACCTTTAATTAAAAAAAATTAAAAATTGAACCTCTCTCACTCTCTCACTCTCTCACTCTCTCCCCATTTATCTCTCCTTCAATTTTAAAAACAAAAATAAAAAATTTCACACACTTTGTGTGCCCATATACTAATTTTTCTATTAAATTCTCTCCTCACCCCACTTTCACCCTTCACAACCTCTATATATCTTCAATTATTTTTCATGAAATTTTCTGTAATTTGTGTACAAAAAGCATATAGGATTGTCAATGTATTATTTATGATGAAATAAATAGTAATTAGTTTGTTAAATGTCGTGGCATCGTTGTTAGACATAGATATAAATTACTACTTGGATAAATAAATAAATAAATAAAAGTTAACCCTTTAGTAAATTTGACAGGATTTTGCACAGGAGTGCAACCAATCATTTGAACTAAAATTTGTGACGAACAAAACAGTCATATGTAGTTTAGAATTAACTGAATTTATTTAGTAAATATCATGGTTCATAACTTATACTGCAGAAAGGTCTTGATAAAGTAAATGTAGCAGTAAATTTCTTACAAACAATTTACACTAAGAAATCATCTGCGAAGGAGATTTAATAGTAAAGTTCTTGATATGACAACCTAATACTTGAAAACTTGTATAGATAATGGCATGTGGAAGCTCTTCTAGTGAAGTCATCGATGTCTCAAAAGACGCTAAAGATAAAAATAAACAAGCACTCATAATTAAGTTTTGAAAAAAACAACCAAATTAATAAGGGAGACTTTACAAAGAGATGCATGCATATTGCTCATTTTCAGAAAGAAAAAATAAAATAACATTTAGTTACCATTGCTTCTTAATTGGTGGAATTCTTGAATAACAAATTAGTGATGCAATTCTTGAAGGATGAAGGCAACTCTCCTATAAATCTGTTGCTTCTTAATTTCAATGTTTCCATGTGATATAGTGAGCCTACTGTGGATGAAGGTAAGTCTACATGGCATTTCTCTACAATACTTGTTGACTTGTAGTGCATGCATAAAGTTGGATAAAATTTATGTGGTCATTTAATTAATTAGCTGTAGTAAATAAATAAACATATTATATTACTTAATCTTAGTTTATAACCCTCAAGTTTTTTGGTTTTTAACATTTGGTACATTGAATTTTTTTTCATTCCAAAATGGTACTTGAAGTCATAATTCAGGGATACTTTCATACATCTGTTAAGTTAATGTTAAATCAACCGTTGATCAATGACATGACGTCCACTTAGATAATAACTAAGCGTAACGTGTCACTATAGGCCCCACATGAATATTAAAAAATTAAAAAAATTAAAAAATAAAACTTGAAAATAATAAATATGGGCCCTACGCTCAATAATTTATTTTGTTTTGAATAGGTTTTTTCTTATCTCTTTTGTTTTTGGTTAGAAATGTTTACTCTTCTCAACTCCTATGCTTTCCCAGGACCCCAAGACATTGGGGGGTGGGGGGTACTCGAATCCGACTTACCAATTCATTTTGGCCCTTGGACTAATGGAGGGGATCCTCCTGATCAATCATTGTGGGCTGTTGGATTTTTATCCAACGGCTATAATCATTATAACTTTAAAGGGACCCCCCCTGTTTGTAGCCGTTGGATTTTTATGCAACGGCCCACGATGATTGGTCAGGAGGATCCTCTCCATTAGCTCAGGAGAGGATCCAAATCCCCTGAGGACCACTTTCAATCTGGGCCAACCGGGGCGCCACTTTCAGAAACTCCCAGATCCAATCTGCCACCACTTTCTCCAACTCATCTGTCATTTCATCTCAAACATGCTACAAAGAAAGGTAGGCCTATAAGTAACCATTAGAGACAATTCAATAGGTGACCAAAACACAGCCACATCTTTATACATAAATTAAAGTTTACACAATTTAAGTGGGAATGTATTGACTTCATGACTTAGTAATTTTAAGTCTTGGTCCTTGGAATTATTAGTTGAGAAAATACAAATCTTTGTTGACATGTAGTGCCTGCATAAAGTTGGATAAAATCTATATACTCAGGATTTATTACTTGTTTTAAATGTTGCTTGCCTTAGCCCTTTGGCATGTGTGTGATTTACTTGTAGTGCATGCATAAAGTTGGACAAAATCTATAAAATCGTTTAGTCAATCAACTGTGGCAAATAAATAGACAGTTCATAATGCTTTTACTCATTTGTTTTTATATAGTTGAATGACTTAATGCTTTCATATTTTATTAATTTTTTTAGATATAATCCTTACAAAGTATTTTATAATATGAACGGTTTCGATTATAAATACGAACTTTCTTGAATTGAAAAGTATCTTGAGGAAGTTAATTTAATGAAAAAAATGATGCCACTGTATATAATGACAAGCTAGGCATAGTTGTGGGGTTGGTGGCAACGACAGCAGTGGTGGGGGTAGTGGCGGTGATGGCAGAGGCAAATGTGGGGGTTTGGTGGTTGTGACAATAATAGGGTGTGGTGGTTAGGGTGTAGAGGTAGCAGCAGTTGTAGTGACAATTGTGGTGGTGGTAATGGTGGTGGTGATATAAGATTAGTCGTTGTAGTGGTAGGTGGTGGCGTTCTTTGTTCTCTGAGGTCGAAAATATACGTAGAATGATAAATAAGGTCAGTTTTCCTTAATGAGGGTATTATAAGAATAAAAAATATTCATTAAACGCTTAGGTCTGCTTTTTATAAAAGCAAGTCTTAAAATTTCTCATTTGTTTTTGTTATAGATAATGTTAGGGAGACCAAATTTTTAACAAAAACACTATTTTTGCCACTTAGTTGTACCATCTTTTGTTAGAGATGGAACTCATATGCGTTGGCGGGCCTTACCTCTATTAGAGTGATGGTAAAACTAGGTGGTAAATGTAACTTTATTTAAATTTTAACCAAATTTGAAACCAAATGACATTTCATTGATCAGAGATAAGCATGTTAATCAACACTTAACTAATAATTAACAATCATGTCATTTGGTTGATAAATTTGGTTAAAAAATTTGGTCTCTCTAGCATTATCCGTTTGTTATTGTGGGTGATTTGTGGTTTGTGTTAACCTAAAATGAGATCCATTTTTTCTCCGTAATTAATATCAAATCCAATAGTGAATGACCATATATTTCTTGGTTACCCAATAACCAAGAGAACATTTTCGAATTTTGATCATCCAAATTTTGTGACACTTGGTTCACAGAGTACTCAATGCCTAAGCTGGAGCACAACCAAAGCATGCACGTGGAAGTAGTTTACATCTCAACATACAAATTTGCATCAGATTTATAGACTAGAAAATGCCTCTGCAAATTTAAAGAGAAAAAAATTGAGGAGCAAAAATATCTGCTACAAGGTATGGTGGACTTGTATTCACAGTCATATTGATTTTACATGATGGCGAATTTCTTTGGGTTCTTAGTCATCTCAGCTAAATTTGGATGTTATTTCGTCTCAAACACGGTACGAGAAGTAGACTTACTTAATTATTTCAGTCGAATCCGGGTTCTACTTCTCCAGTTGGCTTGCAATTTCGTCCTCTGTGCACCTCATCGTCATGTTAGCATCCCTATGTGAAAAATATTCACAGGTAGGATGATGATTAATAGTAAAATGCCAAAAGCACAATAATTCCCCCATCTTAAAAAACAACTACAATCAAGAGGCAGAAACACAATTAATCAAGAGTGCATTGCCTTTGCCCCTGTTAAGTCTAGTTTTGAAAAGTCAATATCCCGAGTTTTTTCGTTCAACCGTTCAACTGTGCAAGTGGGTATGAGTGGGTTTGGTTTCATTCGGTTAGGTTTTTTTTTTTTTTTTTTTTTTTTGATTTTTTGAACCTACCTCTATAGGTGGGTTGAAATTTGGTGCTATCACAGAGTCTTTTCACATTTAATAAGTCTATTAACTTTACCTGTGTATGCTCATGCAAACTTTCATAACACCTGTGTGGACAATATTAGCCATTAGAAACGGATCTTGTTAGAAACGGATCTTGCAGCCACATAAATTTGAACTTTTTCCATTTATTTTCCACTCGCAACAAAATTTCTTTCCTTTGCCCCTTTCTCATGTTTCTTTGTATTCTTTCTTTGGTAAAATCGATAAATGTCACTTACAATCTATGACACGGTATATTTGCGTGGGGGATTTTCAAGCCATGATTGAAAACCAAATTATAAAAAAAGAATACCGCAAAATGAGAAATTTTTTCAATAGTACTCAATCATGAATGATACGAAATGAATGGACAAAATTGAAAATAGACTATTCAATACTTGTGGAAATCTTTGTACAACAAAATAACCAATGGTTCTTCTTCTCCAATGCATTTTCCATTTCATCTCAAACACGCTACAAACAAAGGTGGGCCTACAAGTAACTATTAGAGGCAATTCAACAGGTGACCAAAACGTAGCCACATTTTTAATTATACAACAATTAAAGTTTCCTATTGACTTCATGACTTAGTAATTTAAAGTCTTGGTCCTTGGAAATTATTAGTTCATAAAATACAATATTTGTTGACTTGTAGTGCATGCATAAAGTTGGATAAAATCTATATGGTCTTTTAATCAATTACCTATAACAAATAAATAGACAGTTCATAATACCTAATCTTAGTTTACTACCCTCAAGTTTCTTGGTTTTTAACATTTGGTACATCAAATTTTTTTCATCCCATAACGATACCTGAAGTCATAATTTAGGGA
Organism: Pyrus x bretschneideri; assembly: GCF_019419815.1. Classification (NCBI taxonomy): domain Eukaryota; kingdom Viridiplantae; phylum Streptophyta; class Magnoliopsida; order Rosales; family Rosaceae; genus Pyrus; species Pyrus x bretschneideri. The sequence goes on from NW_025999798.1 coordinate 9,210,997, forward strand.
CACTTTCATACATCTGTTAAGGTTAATGTTAAATCAGTCGTTGACTAATGATGTGGCACCTATATGGACAATGATTGGGTGCTACATGTCAATATAATCAATCAAATGTGACAAATAAATAGATAGTTCATAATGTTTTTACTCATTTATTTTCATATAGTTGAATGACTAAATGATTTCATATTTTATTAATTTTGTTAGATATGACCTTTACAAAGTATTTGAACGGTTTTGATCATTAATACAAAATTTCGTGAATTAAAAACTAAGTATCATGAGGAAGAACTCCCTTATCCATTGAGTCATGAACGAAGTTAATTCATAATATTAAATATTCATTTACAAGTGAAAATGAATACTACTAGACTTTTAAATGCTACAATCTGAAGGCCACTGCTCTATTCTTTCTTTGGTAAAACCGATAAATGTCATTGACAAACTATGACACGATATATTTGGGTGGGGGATTTTCAAGCCATAGGATTGAAAACCAAATTATAAAAATAGAATACGACAAAATGAGAAAATTCTTCAATAGTACGTAGTAGAGGTGTACACGGGTTGGTTTGGGTTAGTTTTGGGCCAAAATTGAAACCAAACCGACCTAGCCGGTTGGGCCAAATTGCAAATCGAAACAGACCAAGCTAGGTCTAAAACTGAGAAGGTCGGTTAACCGACAGTGGCGGGTTAGTTTGGGTCTGTTTTCGGTTTGTGTGAAGACGAAAATACATAACAAATTCATTTCCCAAATGCTACAGAACGTAGTACTAATATGAGTGATTGCTCAAAGAAAAACACAAATGATATAGCTCAAGGAGAGCACCAAAGAACAACTACTACCTTCTCCAAATGGTGACCTTGTTTTCCTTTCATAATTTCATTCCTATTTGCTTTTTAGGCACATAAAGGTTGCCTTTCTTTTTGCTTTTTGCTTTTTGAATGAAAGGGAAGGGGACTTTTAAACTACTTGGTTTTATTTTCATGTGGTGTATCCACAATAACTCGTAAATAAAGTAAGTATATGCGGGTCGGTTCGGTTAACCGCATCCGAATAATTTTAAAAATTGCTTGCCAAACTGATTAAGATCGGTGCGGTTCGGTTTAACCATCGAAAATTAAAAAAAAAAAAAAAAAAAAACCAAACCAAACCAAACCAACCCATCGGTGCGGTTCGGGCGGTTCAGTCATTTTTTTTAATGCCCAACCCTAGTACGTAGTAAAGGTTTTAGGGAAGTCGGAATAAGAAAGCACTCATCTTGGGGTGGGGTTACTACTTAGATGCTTTCAGCAGTTATTTGCTTCGTACTTGGCTACCCAACATTTACCGTGGGCACAATAACTGGTACACCAGAGGCGTCATTCCCGGTCCTTTGGTACTCAGCAAAATAGCCCCGTAACTTTGGGAGAAACTTTGTATAGTTAGTTGTTGGGAAATAGAATTAGTGGGATTGAACCACACAAGGGTGCATAAGCACGATGATTTTATTCTGCTATTGCGGTAACACGCCATCTATGATAGAGTGAATAAGTTATTATCTAAGATAATGAAACTCATCGCAATATCGTACATCACAAAAAAGAATCTAAAGTTTATCAAAACATGATTATTTAATTGTAAGTGAATTATCTTAAACGTCATGAAGTGGTGAAATTCGTAGTGTAAATGACGAAGAGCATATACCGGTACAATTGCTAAATAAAGGCTGGTGTTTGATGTGAAGCTAAATAGGAAGTTGGTGTCGGGTCAAAAGTTGACATCGAAATCACTAGTGTTAGCTTATCCATGCGTCCACATAAAAGGATGTTGATACTTGTTTTGGCTATCCCCAATATGGAGTAGGATTCTCTTTCCTCTTTTTTTTCTTTTCCTTACCTTTTCTCCTATTTGAATGATCACGGTTAAGTCACGTCAATATCTTATATTTATTTTTTATGGTAAGAGAAATACAAAATAAGAGAATGTGAGAGGAGTGGATGGGAAGAGGAGGGGAGATAATCCTAATCCCCCAATATAGTCGTTGACATTCTGTTAATATTTCCACGCACTCGTGATAACTTAATATAATAATTAAAACTCTCATTCAATGTACTCTTTATGAGAAAAACCTTAGTTTGGCACCTTAACCACGGATTTCACAAGGTACATGACACAGGCAGTCACACCCTCTTCTACGGATTCAATTAGCAATTGAACGAACCATTTAACTTCAACTCCAAGGAGATTTACCAGCATCACAAAGTTCGTTCACGTTTTTTAATAAATAAAGAATACTGTGGGGTTGAAGATTTGAGTAAAATTAAACAACATGTCAGTTTTAGTTAAATATCAAATTTGTCATTCATGTAAATCAAACATGTGATTTTTATAATTTATCCGCGTCTCCTTTTGTCTTTTAATTTTTATGAAAAATAAAAACAAATGGATCTGGGAAAAAAACACAGAGATCATGCAAATTCCCAAAAACAAAAAGATAAAATAATCCTATAACAATAAAAAATTGGATGACGATGATTTCAGTGGATGCACTAATGGGCTCCAAATTACAATCGAGTTAGGTCAAACCCTGAAATAAGGAGCACAAGAACGCCAGCAGAGTAGAGAGATCCAAAACCCAATACACTTGACATTTCATTCATTTCACAAATTCGTCAGATTTCTGAAGGGCGCCCTCTGAATTTTTCCCCAATCAATTTTCCCGCCAAAATACGCAAACGAAATCCCCCAAATGGCGTCTTGAGCTTCGAAATCATCGCTCGCCACTCGCAGTGTTGTTAATCTTCCGAAATGGGCATGGAATCCAGCTCCACCCACTTCACAAATATCAGAAGGTAATTTGGAACTTAAACCCAAAGTACGATTTTTCCCCAATTTGATTTATGTCCTACCCAATCAAGCTTAATTCTTTGTTATGCATTTTGTATTTGTGAATTGAGTGTTTTTGATTTTTTTGTTGGATATTTTTCTTTAGTTTTTTTTAAGTGGATAATGCTGTGTTTGGTTGCTGAGAAATTGTTTTTATTGATTTGATAATTATGTTTTTATTTTATTATTTTGCTAATCAATGTTCACATTCATGACTGCTGAGTTGCTGACCGTGTTAATTGATTAGTTTTTGTGTAAGTTTGCTTTCGAGGATCAGTTAATGTCGTTTCAGATTGTTAATCAAGTTGTTGTGGCTAAGGCTGTAGTTTGTAGTGATTTTTCATGTCGTTTTATTTTGTGTGACACGCAGCTTAGATACCGATTCTAAGATTGAAGACAGTGGGAACAACTTAGTTATAGAGGCATATCCTTTAGGAATGATGCCTCCGATGAATGCTGTCGATGCAGAGGATGAAGGAGAGTCTGGTGTACCGGAACCATATGTGGGGTTAGAGTTTGATTCAGCAGATGTTGCCCGTGATTTTTACACTTTCTATGCAGCACGGATGGGGTTTAAAGTTCGAACTGGTCAGTTGTATCGCTCGAGAACAGATGGGTCAGTTTCTTCTCGAAGATTTGTGTGCTCCAAGGAAGGATTTCAGATTAGTTCACGGACAGGCTGTCCAGCATTAATCAGGGTGCAGAGACGCGATTCTGGGAAATGGGTTGTAGACCTTTTCCTGAAGGATCACAATCATGGTCTTGAATCATCTACAGAGGAAAATCATACCCTGATTTTGCAGAAGAAGGGTTCCATGCCGACAAATACTGTTGTTGAAGTGTCTCATAGGCCAAAAGTCAAATTGATTAAGGCAATTGAGGATAAACCACATTGCCCATCTGCAGTTATAAGTGCCAAGCGCTTAAAACGGGGTGGAGAGGAAATTAAGTCAGAAATTGATCTATCTGCAGGTCTACAGTTCAATTCGGCCAATGAAGCATACCAATTTTATCATGCGTATGCTGAGAATGCAGGATTTAGAATCAGGATTGGTCAATTGTTTCGTTCAAAGCTTGATGGGTCAATTACATCTCGGAGATTTGTGTGCTCAAAGGAAGGGTTTCAGCATCCATCAAGAGTTGGTTGTGGGGCATATATGAGGATTAAGAGACAAGATTCTGGAAGGTGGGTAGTGGACCGTTTTGATAAAAATCATAACCATGAGTTTGAGTCTCACCTGGAAGTTCAAAAGAAAAATCTATTTTCTTCAAAAAAGTTCATAGAAGAGGAGATTGGAGGGCTGGAAATTGAAGATATTGTTGACATAAACTGTGGAAACCTTGTCAAAAGACGAAGAGAAAATCACATTGGAAGCGATTGGTACAGTGTGCTGTTTGACTATTGTCAAACCAGACAGGCCGAAGATACAGGATTCTTCTATGCAGTAGAAGTTGATAATGGTAGTTGCATGAGTATTTTCTGGGCTGATGGGAGGTCTAGGTTTTCATGCAGCCAGTTTGGTGATGCCATTATTTTCGACACCTCATATCGGAAAAGTATTTATCTGGTGCCATTTGTCACTTTCATTGGAATCAACCACCACAAGCAACCAGTGCTTCTTGGTTGTGCCCTGGTTGCCGATGAATCTGAGAAATCTTTTACTTGGTTGTTTCAAACATGGCTTAGGGCAATGTCAGGGCGTCATCCTCTGTCAGTAATAGCCGACCAAGATGATATGATCCAGCAAGCCATCATGCAAGTTTTTCCAGGAACCCATCATCGTTTCTCATTGTGGCAGATCAAGGCAAAAGAAAGTGAGCATCTAAGTGTAATGAATAGTTCTTTTAAATATGAATATGAAAAGTGCGTTTATCAGTGTCAAACAGCCGATGAATTTGAAACCGCATGGAATGCACTCCTCAGCAGGTATGGGTTGAAGGATAACGCTTGGCTGAAAGCAATGTATGAAAAGCGCAGGAGTTGGGTTCCGTTATACTTACGAGCTACATTCTTTGCTGGCATCCCCTTCAATGAAAGTATAGAATCATTCTTTGGTGCACGTTTCAATGCCCAAACTTCACTTAAGGAGTTTGTTTCACAATATGAAAGAGGCCTCGAGCGACGGCTTGAAGAAGAAATAAAAGAGGATTTTAACTCTTTTAACTTGAAAGCCTACTTGCAGACAAAAGAACCATTTGAAGAACAATGCAGAAGACTTTATACACTGAACACATTCCGTGTATTTCAGAAAGAACTTCTACAATCCTATAGTTATCTAGGATTTAAGATTTATGATGAAGGGGCTATCATCAGGTATTTGGTCCGCAAGTGCGGGAATGACGACGAGAAATATGTAGTCACTGTCGGTGCATCCATTCCCGAAGTGAGCTGTAGCTGTCAAATGTTTGAATTTGAAGGTATATTATGTAGGCATGTGTTGAGAGTTTTCCAAATCTTGGACATAAAAGAAGTTCCCCCCTGCTATATCTTACGCCGTTGGACTAGAAATGCAGAATATGGTATTCCTTGTGAATCTGAATTGGGTGGAAATCCTCGAGAACTGAAGACCTTGATGGTGTGGAGTTTGAGAGAAGCAGCGTGTAAATACATAGAGGCTGGGGCAACATCTCTCGAAAAGCACAAGCTCGCCTATGAAATTATGCGAGAGGGTGGACGGAAACTCTGTTGGCAGAGGTAAGCGTGTGGGGAACAATAGTCAGTCATCTCGGTTTCTCTGTATGGATAGATTTTGAAGTCTTTGAGCTGCAGAAGTGGCTAGTCCTTGATTTGCCTTGGATAATTTGCTGTTGATGCGTGGATCAGAGTCATGTAAATATTTTGTTCCCAGTTAATGTAATGCCATATTTTCCTGGAGACTTTGACTTCCACTGTATTTGCTGTCAAGTCCATTGGTTACTCCGTGGTTAGAAATTTATTTATTTGCTGTAATTGAAGCTTCACTGGGAATGTATGAAAGTCTAATGTCAATTCAGGCGTTTTTTTTTTTGCTATTTCCCCTGGAATTTGACTTCAATCTCGCTTTACCCACTGGATCAAATTTTGCAACTTAACCCCTTGAAACTCGATTTTCATTCCACAATGTCTAAATTCCGTCTACTCTGTGATTTATGCTGACATGGCAAACAGATTGCTTATTCATAAATGTATATTATTGTATCAAAATCGATCATTAAATAAAAGCGTCCCCAGTTTATGTTGTAGTCATGCGTGTAAAGAAACCACGTTTTGAAATTAAACAAATCATCTTCTCTGAACACATGGTCTTAAAACAAATGGATTCAATCTCTTCAATTCAATTCACCAGAGTCTCTGTCTATTTGTTTGTCATCGCAATAAATTTTGTTAGATGTACGATATTCATCGATACGAAAAGGAATACGTACAGATTTGAGAATGGGGTGCACAACAATGAGCCTCGATAAAAACCCCCGCACAAGCAACTTAAAAAGTTAACTATCCTCAATGAAAATACAATCAATTAGCAAATTCAAATCAAATGGAGCTATCCTCGACCAAAATGTCTGTCTAGATCCGGTGGTTCCTCGAACCAAGACACCTCCTGTTGCCGCCCAATTCCTGCACAAGCAACAGCCTCTGTGCAACCTGGTTTGCCTCCTTACGAACGTGGTTAAATTTTGGCTGGGAGAACGCTTGAATAAAAGCTCGAATATCGTTGTCATCTTCTTGACGATTCATAGCAGCAAGTGTAATACTAATAAGAGAGGCCCCTTCAAACACCACGTCCACACCACCTGCATATAACTCCTGAACAAATAAGACAGCCCTCCATGCAGCAAGTAGCTCACTCCCGTCCACACCACGTCGTCACAACTAATTAACACCGCCTTACCGCATCTGCCTAGGATTCCTTAATAATCAACCATAACCAATACTGAAAACACCCGAGTCTGAATTATTGACACTGCCACTACCGCATCTGACCGTATAAAACAGTTTGGACCGTTTATTAATTCGGCGACTATTTTATACATAAGCGCACTAAACACTCGAGTCCGTATTATTAATCCTATCAAATTCCTTATAGGAGCTGCCAAATGAGGCCTTATTTCAGTATCCCCTAATTAGGATTTCTTTCCTCTTTGACCTCCAATCCGACAATGTAACCCTAACAATAAACATAAAATAAACCCCAAGATAATCAAAGGTAATAAATATCGTAAGAAAATTGTATTCACACGCTTGTTTAAAACGCGCATATTTACGCATGAGGGTTAATAATTAGGTTTCCTTTTTTTTTTTGTGAAAAATTTGGTTACCTTTTACCGCAAGAAATTTTGATGCCTATATAAACGCATATCTCATGATCGTATTTTCATCTTTTATCATAGGAAAATTTGAGATTAGTTACAATTCTTATGGCCCCAACTTCGCGCACGTTAGTGAAAGTTGTGGCTGTGCTCGTTTTCATCACCACAGTCACAGCGGCTGCCGCAGTCGTCCCTGCTAAAGGCGGAGCCGTGGTAGTCCCTGGCAGAGGCGGCAGTGGAGTTGGTGGTCGTGGCGGCAGTGGAGGTGGTGGTGGTAGCGGCAGTGGAGGTGGTAGTACTGGCCGCAGCAGTGGACATAGCGGCAGTCAACGTAGCACGCCGCGTAGCTCATCTAATAAGAATGCCAGGGTGCCTGCGTATGGTATTAGCAATACGATCGTTTGGTACACAGCGTTTCATTACTTGCTAAATGCCATGGGGCGGTGGTAAAAAAGAGACGGCTTAATTTTGTGTTTTTTACTTTCATACAAATATCGGTCATATGGTAGTTTAGATTACAAATACCCCTTCTATTAAAAATAGAAAGATTTGGACGCACAGTTCCTAGCTACTAATGTTATTTAACTGAAACTTATTGGTTTTCAATTTTGATCGAAGTCTTTGGCTTTTAATATTAATTTATTTCCATATTAGTTATTTTATTTTTTTTCAAACTTAAAATTGGAGTTTGTAGTTGTGTATATTTATGATATTTTAAATAAAAGCTATAATTTGTGGGATTGAAAATATTGAAAGATAAAAAAAATTCAAAATCAATAGAGAAAATTATGTTTTGCCATGAAAAAACAGGTACATATAAAAATAAGAAACATATTGTATAAATATATTTATATATATGTATAACTGTTGAAACTAAATTTGCGCACGACAACAGAAGGTGGAGGTGTTCAAATCCGTTTATCTGTAAAAGAACACGTCGGGGTATGACGGTCAAAGACTCCTATGTTCCCACTTTCTTTTTCTGAAATTACAAGGACTGATTCCACGTCAGAAAAGAAAATTATAGAAATAGAATTGGGCACGGGTCATTTTGACTAGACAATTTATGGTATTATCAACGAGTAGGTGATGTACGATGATCAACTGTCAGGAAGGAGAGACAACTCACGCACATGCATGATTGCTTGATGTAAAACATTTTATACTTTTCTGTGTTGCATTTGTTGTGGGCTGCATACCAGTCCGAAGAAAAATCATTTTAGGATAAAATTCTATATTAAACCGAAAGACTCTCAAAAGATGGATATATATATATTGCATAATTTTTAGAGTGTGATTTCTTTCGCGATTGTAGGAATTCCATGAATAATATAACGAACTGGTTGAAGACTTGTTGGATCATGTCCCTGTGTCTTGCGGAATAAAAATGGTCAATCTCAACGAAATCGTTCGGTCCATGACCAGACCTTTGAAGTAACCGATCTACTTTCCCTGGAAAGTCATGATTCCACACCCGCACAACGCTATACTTTATTGCAAGGAAGTCGAAAACAGGATTTCAACCAATACAGGCTCAGGAAGATCATCGATATGATTCAGATCAAATAGATGGACAAAAGCATAGCTGTACAGATCAAATTCTCTTATCAAACAGTCACTTGAGTGTTGGGGTATGTACATGGCTCCTGATGCATGCCTTGCATCCAACACCATACAACCTCCCGCACCGAAACGGATGCAGATTTAAATTTAGACTTTGAAGACGACGGCGCACCTCTATCAGGAAAAAAAACTTCTAGTTTGTGGCAAAATGCTGACAATCTGCATTCAACAAAATCCCTGGCCCTCACCAGAAACCATCTCCGCCGCCATTCGCCACACATGAGTCCATGACATCAATGTTCCTAGAGATCTGGTACATGTTTCTCAAGTTGTATGGACTTCATCTTCGAAAGATATGTACGAGCAAATTCTCTCACCAGTTTGCTAAACGTCACAGCTCTGATGCTTTCTTTGCATCTGATTTGGAGTTTCAAGTCCATCCGTTATTTTCAGATTTGCTTGCGATATAGTTTCCTCAGAGGGGAAGCTTAAGCCTTTCAACTCTCACATCATCAGTTAACTCGCAGCAAAAACTCAACACCAGCAGTTTTTGCAGTGTTTTATCTGATGATTTGAAACTGTATCCTACTAAGGCTTTTACCAGTTCCATTGCTAAGCTTTGCTTTTCTGACACTATGCACTGAGAGCAAAACAGAAAATAAAACTAGACCCAATCCCCCAAACAGAAAATCAAAGGCGCATCTCCAAAAGGAACTTTACAGAGCCTCTACATTAGCGACGCGATACTACACATCTCAACCATTAACGTAGATCCTATGCCTATAATCCCACAGGCATAGCATGCCAATAAACCATAGTATTGACTAGTGTTTATAAATTAGTCACTTATTCCCTTAATAAAAGAAAAAGATAGTCGCTTCATATCACCTTTAAATGTTGCACCCCAGAACTCTTCATCAGTAGCGTGCACAGGGGTGATCTTACTTTCAGGATTGTCAGAGCTTCTCAGTCCTCCAACCGTTGTGGAGTAGAAAGGTCCTGTAAATTTTTTATTTCAATTAAACGTCAGCATGAATGAACTCACTAGCACGCCCACAAACAAGAAGCAAAGTTTGCTTAGGAGAAGAGAAGCAATTGGCTTTTGTTTCTGCATTGGCCTTCTTGATGTAACCTTTGAGATATTAATCTTGGAATTAATTGGGATGATGCAAAAAGAGTGAGGAACTTAATGGTCAACCAATCTAAGGAAGGGCGGTGCCTCTAGTTTTGTTAGTAGTGAATAGCAGAGAGTTCACATTCTTTCTGTCCTTGGGTAACTTGCGGATTTACTTGGATGATCCTACTTGGGGTGAGCTTTCAATATTTTTTTATGGCTCTCCCTCCTTTCTATTCGTATACCGTACTCCACGGCATTACTCATCCAAATCGGAGCTTATATGTCATATGCATACAAACACTCAAAACAATAAAATGGAACCAAATTAGAAGAAACAGAAAGCAACAAAACCATAACTCATGCAGCTTAAATCAGAAGAAAAGTAAATATCCACCAACTTCTCAACGATATCGATGTTTGTTGCACGTTAAACAAACATTGTCATGCTTTAAAACCTCTTGTATAGCCTTAAAAATAAAGAAAACCGTAATGAAGCTTTAAAGTTGAATGCAGCTTAAATCAGGAAATGGAGATGTTAAAGAAAACTCTATTCAAATCCCAAACGAATGGTATCTGAGTACAGTCGAACATAACAAGCATGATTGAAACCTGCTTCTAGAATCTAGACACAATAACTTTCCATCTTATCAATAACTCATGCAAGGCGGGAGGAGGGGTGGGGGGATGGGTAACCAAGATAACAACACAATGAAACTTATTGCAACACCTAAAGCACTTGAGATTAGAAAACACCCTTGGTTGGATTAGATTATCAACCAGTCCAAAAATAGAGTGGAAATTAGAACACCATCCAGAGAAGCCAAGATTATTAAGGAAAATGCTTGTTGCTTAGCCTAATTAGTTCCTTAAAAACGCAAAGACCATTTATCTTAGTTTTCTCTCACATTTCCTTTGCAATGATATTTGAATAAACAAGCAGCAAGGGTATTCTTACCTTGAACACCATGGTAAGCTTCTAGGAGAGGCTTTTCTCCTCTGCTTCCTCAGGCGATTGTTTGTTGGCCCCTAAATTTAGACTAGGGTGATGTAGACCATTTGGAATGTTGATGTTGCAGGTGAAAAGTAGACCTCTTCTGTTCCATGGTTTTCTGGCTGCTGGTCGACCAATGTTTTTGAGAAGAAACATTTCAGAGATAAGAAACTAGGAAGAAAGAAAAGAAAACAACAATTAATAGATAAACGTAAATTAATCACCTCGTATGCCCAACAGACATTCCATTACATTTGGGTCCAACAGTTTCTCGATTAACACTAGGTACAGAAACAGGCACATGATTCAAATGCTCTAATATCTACACCCTGAGGCGGCCGAGTTATGACACAAGAATTTACCACACAAAGCTCATGACTAGCTATGACACAGAAAATAAATTACGAATGTGACTTGTTAAAGACGCATGAACTTAACTACAAAGCTCATGAACATATGTGTGTACATATGAAGATCAATAAATATTGGAAGAAATGAAAGTGAAAACTGCATCTGAATAGAAAGAAACAAGAAACCTTGAAAGAAAGCACTATTTTTTGTTTTTTATTTTCAAAATTTGAACAAACAAGATCATATATAAATTGTTAGATTAAATAGACAGACAATCAGCAGCTGGTGCACACAGCACAGCTACATCAATTCCTGACCGATTCATGATCAATTCCAGGTACCGGAGGCAATGAGCTGTGAGTCGCTCGTCAGCATCAGCAGCAGCAGAAAGAGCAACAACAGGGGCAGCATCAGGATTAGAAGCAACTACACGGGCCCAAGCGAAAAAGACCCGAATCAACTCGAAGTCTCAATTCTCCGGTCACTACCTCGCCAAAGTCAGATTCTACAGAAACACCAACCCCAACCCCAGAAAACAAGCTCTTAGTTCTGACTTCACACAAACACACACCCCCTTGTCTCTTATACTTACATATACGGATATACCCCACAAACAGTAAATTCACCACACTCAAATCAAATCTACGTTTCGGAAACCCTAAAAACAATTCAAGAACAAATAATAAGACCAAATTTCACTACTTAAATACAAAATCTCAATTAATAACAACACGCGAAAAAAAATCATAAAAAAAATTATATAAGTCATGCATGAAAGTGAAAACACAAAAATTGGTACCTTTGGCTCACTGCTCTGTTCCCCAATTCTCGGTTTTATCCAACCACCACAACCCAAATAAATTAATGAAATTCAAACACCAATTGAACTGAAGCTCAAGGCAAAAATAGAGGCCTGCAAACACTACAAAAGGAAAATTATTTAACCGAATATCTTGAAAAATAAATATAAAAATCCAAACTTTTGAAGTGAACTTGTAGGGTTTTTCTCGAAAAATCGATCAAATAAAACAGTAAAGGAGAGTGGAGTGGGGATCGCAGCGGAGAGAGTGGGAAGATTGAAGGTATGTGTGTGTGTGTGTGTGTGTGTTTGCCATCCACTATATAAAAGCCCCAGGTTTGATTCGTCGTCGCAACCATAATTTAAAGTTTGACTTTTTTTTTACTCTGACGATTTTGCCCTCCAAATTAATTAATAATATTAAAATAAAAGAAAAATAAATGGTAACGGAGTGCCAAGGGTCAATGGGCCGCTAGACCGGTGTGACCCATCGTTGAAATATCTAGCGTTACCCACTTTTGAGTGGGCCATGGGCCTTGGACACGACACAAAAAACCTCCGTTGACTTAAATCCAATGCTCAGATCCCATGAGTCAATTTGTTGATCTTTATGTCAAGTTAGTAAGTAATATAAGACTTAAGTAGTCGCAAGAGAATAAGTGTACATAGATTGTGTTATCAGAGAGAATCTTAAGAGAGTGAATTTATACCAGTTGATTTTTGTTCGACAATGCCTAGATTTCATCTATTTCGTGGCTTTTGCTGACATGGAAAAAAAATTGCTTATGTGGCGTGTGGAAACAAGGGGAAGGATATTTTGGTCAAAACAACCGTTAATAATTTATTAATCAATAAAACTTTATAAAAGAAAAAATCTAATTAAAAACTAGGCAAAATGAAATAAAAATCGAGTTTCAAAAATTAAGTGCCAAATTTTAAGTTTCATGAACAAGGTGATCTTGTAGTCAAATTCCAGGGAGCAATAGCAAAAACTGGATGTAAGGAAAGAAAAAACTTGCTTGCAACACACAACAGGGACCAATTTGAAAGAACAAAAATATCAAGAACTATCTAAAAAGTATCACAACGTCAGTGGGTCAAAACATATTTGAATTATTTTTGTACTTTCCGGTTTTATTTCTTTTACTGTTAGGGTTTGTGCAGCTGTTTTAACAATTTTTCAGGTTGTATTTTTAGTTATACAATTTTCATTCTATTACCAATCAAACGGACCGTTGGCGTTTCAGAATTATATTAAAGGGTGATCGTTCATCAGTATTTAACTTATAATGCCGTGTCACGAATATAAGACTACGTATTATTAATTTCTACATTTGCTATGATAATATAAATTGTAACAGTTGGAATTAAAGAAGCCGTCTTTGAAACAACACATGAACATGTCCATGTCCGCCGCAGTATGATTAGCACCGCCACAACGCATTCAGCAAGTAATGAAACGCTATGCACCAGACAATACCATACGCAGGTATCATGGCATTGTTACGTACCAAACGACCCACTCCTGCACCAGTGCTAGGCACACCACCACCAGTACTGCCATCTCCTCCGCCGCTGGCACCTTCACCTCCGCTGCCTCCACAGTCATCTCTGCCTCTGGCAGCCACCGTGGTGATGATGGCGAGAACAACCACAACTTTCACTAACGTGCGCCAAGTTGGAGCCATATTGATTGCAACTAATCTAAGATTTTCCTACGACAAAAGATGAAAATATGATAAAAAGTAAGATCATATGCGTTTATATAGGCATTAAAATATTTTGGGTTCAAAAACCTAATTATTGACATGCATGCGTGAAAATGTTTTTCTAACACGCGTGCGAATAGAATTTTCTTACGATATTCTATTTATTCACATTTTTAATATAAAATTAAGAATTGACACAAATATCAAAGAGTGCATTCGAGATAACATTAGAGAAATCCTTAATTTAAAAAAACTTTAATATAAAATAAAAGGCCAACTTGGCAAAGCTAATTACCACCGTGCCCGTGAGTTTGAGGGCAAAATCATTCACATCCAAACTCAGAAGATTGAGATGGCACTCCATAGCTAGAGAAATGTCACTCTTGATAAAAACTTCTACGTACAAAGCTTTGAACATAATGAACAAGAGGACACTCTTTGATAACAAGCAACTTCGAGTCCGAAAAGTAACTGGCAACAAACCAACTAGTCTCCTACCAACACGAATTTTGTGCGAACACTGTCAACGAAGAAAATGATTCTAACAAATTGTAGATCTAGAGGAGCTGATGACACACCAACACAATTAAATTACTTACGAAGAAAGACTCACTAAGGAGGCACTTGTTGATAGAAATACTAAGACGAGAAATAAATAGGTAATAATTCATGATTGTACTCATGATCATTTATACAAAACTTTTGGTTATCGAATAATTCTTAGTTCAATAGTTTGTCACCTTGACTATCATCAGGACATGCCGTCCTGCGATCGATGACTCAAAATTATGTTTTATCTTAAGTATTTCTGATTATTCACTAATCGCTTTTAATCAGTATCTGATAATAATTACTTTGAAATCAAACAACTATCCTCGGCAGCACAAATCAGTGAGATTTTGCATTGTTTTCTTTTATCATGTATAACCAAAAGGTGCAATGCATAAGAAGGCTTTATCAGGAAACATTGTTGGTAAGCTAATCCCAAAGTTTTAAGTTTCAACCATCCAACACACTGTTAGTTTGATGTTGATTTTCGTTTAGTTGGGACAGCCAGAACCCTTGAGGTATCTCCGATCCTTTTAAGAACTCTGTAAATTCTTGATTGGCATTCCAGAAACCAGGAAGTACCTTCACCGCTTCTTTGTAGGAACGTTGATGAATTTTCTTCCATAGACTGCAGAACTCTATCTACTGATAATACAGTTCTACCAAAATTACAGCCGGCTCATATGCGTGTCGGTATATGGTACTATATCATCAACAATATTTTTCCCCTGTAGGACATATTGATCGAATCAGAGACACAAGCGCAAAGCTAAAACTACCTGTCCCAAACAAATAGGCGGAGAAATAAAAGGGGGGATTACCGATGAAAAGTTTCACAGCAGATCAGACTAGAAAGTAGCCAAACCATACGGAAGCACCTATTACACCAACCAGGCATAACAGGGAAATGATATCTGCAGTCCCGATGGATGGATCTGATAACAAGTAAATCTTATGAGCATTGCTGTCCCCTCTAAAACCTCTGACAATCATTGCCTGTAAAAGCCATAACATTGGTGAAACATGCAAAACCAGAATTACTTTTTCTCTCTTACTTCTGTGAGTTAATGCACAAACCTGTGAAATCTGCTCTGCATGGCTAAAAATATTTGTGAAGATCCGACGGAAGTAGGCAAATAAAACTGAAAAGTAAGAACCAAATCATAAAAGGAAAGTCGCCAATGACAATCAAGAAAAAGGTGATAAGACAGTGTTAAAATAGATAAATGTTTAATATCAGTTTGTCCCTCATCATCTAAGCTGACAGTTACACTAAAGTGATAGAGCATGAGGTAGTTCTACATGTAGGCAACGAAACATCTTTAACATAGCACAGAATTCATAAAAGATGAAGGAATCAGATTGTTAAGATTACTCAGTCAAGCTGAAAAGATATTTACTAGACCAAACTAGACAATATCCATAAACAAAGGGGGCTATAAGCGTTATACAGTGTGAACAACACACAAATATGATAAAATTTAGATAGCAGAAACTCTTCCTGCTTTGAGGACCCTACAACTCAGATTCATTTGTAGCTAAGGACGAGAAGACCAACAATAACAACACAAAAATTCATATGTTGGATGCATGCTTACGATCAATTGTTTCCACCATTGTCAGCTGTTCCCAGTTTATCCTACGAGATACAATCCCCAATGCAACATTCCGAACCTACAAACACATTAGAAGTATATTCCAAAGGAGTAGATATCAGTTTGAGTAGATTTTAGAGCTAAATCATCACTAATCCTCTGTCAAGAAAATCATCTGAAAATTTTGGAATCACTGAACACAAATCTTATTGACCAATCCCCATACCTCATCAAAAACCAGATTGATGAACCTCAATGAAAGCATGAGGGTAAGAATAATTTCAGCCACTGGCACACCAAGATGTGTCAAAGGGAGCATAAACCACCGCAAAGCAAATGCAAGTTCTTCAGGGGTTGTGGTTGTAAGGCAAAGGCTCGCACTTTGAAAGACCTTTCACAAAAATACAAAGCCTAATTATCAGTATAAATAAAAGCTTCTTCATCAATTGTATGGTTACATCACTTTAATCTCAAAATTTGTGTCCCTACATATACAAACACACCCTTATAATGTGATTTCAATGGGCACCCAAACATATTGTTATTTAATAAGAGGCAAAAGGTGCACCGAGCAGAGATAGAAGCAACTTACAGTAAAGGTTAAGCAAGCAGCTGTGCTCGCTACAGACAACCCCTTCCTTGTAAACTGTATTGGACCTAGCTTCATAATTAAATATGAGTAACCTTCCAGGGATGCAGGAAGATTTGATAATCCCATCATTGCAGAAGGTGGGGTTCTCAACTGAACAAGCGGTGGTACACCATCTGAACCCAGCCCCAGCATAATGAATAAAATTCCAGAAATCAAGGACACTCTTCCCAGTTGGTCCTGTAACCAAGAAAATATCCTGCATTAGTATCTTGATTATCGATTCACAACAAAGGAAGAAGGAATAACAAAATACCAGATGCATCACTAAGGCCTTGTTAATAAAATACTAAAGACTAAGAAGTTAGTACAATTAAAACTAGCTCCTGACTCATAGGCTGGTGCTTAGTTATTTACCATCCATGTGTGTCTTGGAAGAATCCATATTGACAAAACGGCCAAGTATACTACTAATCCAAAGCGCAGTATTATATGTGACCTTGCTGGTAAAACAACTAGAGCCAAAAGCCAAACCTGCATGGTCAAAATGAAAAAAGGTAATAAAACAGAAGTTACATAACCGCATATATGCCCTATCCCAAAAAAAATTTATCATGCAAACTTTACCAACAGTGAGGTGTTATTTACAAATATGCTTTAACAAAAGACAGAGGCCCAGGATGCAAAATGATATCATTACCATTTGATTGTTAAGTGCATTTAACAACATAAACAGCCTCCGCTTTAAAATCATTTGATTGTGCTCAAAATTTTGGTTGATCTAAAAGAATCTCATTCCATATGATGTTTCTACTTGACTTAGCTAATAGCTAGTATATTCAATAGAAATGTCATCTCTTAAGGTTTGAGAGTCGCCGCCTTTCAATAATAGTTGGAGATTTCAGGTGTATCATATGCATGGAATTCTACTCCTCTCATCTAAAATTTTAAAGGGCACTGCCGTTGCAATTTCTTACACTATACAAATCGGTTCTTCCTAAACCTCGAATGTTGACAGGCGAAGTCGAAACTTGGACACGGAAACAACCATTTAATGTTCCCTAACCCTCTCTCTGGTACGGAAAAAAGAAAAGACAAGTGAACAACAACATTCTTTCATATTAAAGTTCTATGTTGTAACACAATTAAAATCAGGAAGAAGAAGAAAAGGGAACATTTTTTTATCAGTCTTATCAAATTGCTCCGCAACATATACATATCAAACACATAACACTAGAAACTCAATACGAAGCAAACTGAAATACCTAAAATCAAAAATAAAAACTTGAACTTTAAATGCCATCGAAACCCAAAACCCATACATCAATTCATCCCTTTCAGCTAAATATACGGTACCAAATTAGACCAAACCCACCATTTATCATAAAAAAACCAGGAAATACCCATCAAAATTAAGCATACCAATTTGATTCTGGGGTCCACAGAATGAAGGAAGGTGGTGGGTTCCGAGACGTACTGGCAGATGGGGCTAGCAGTCGCGCCTGAAATCAACCTGAGGAATTTCTCGGCTCCGAAAGCTTTGGTCGGCAAAACGTTCACCCACCACGGGCTTTGGCTGCTATCGCTCGCCGCAGCTCGAATTTGGAGGCTTAATCTCGGCTTTGCTTGTATAAGGGTTTTGTTCAGTGAGCTCGGGTGAGTGAAATTTGAGGCAATTAGGGTTTTGGGATTAGGGTTCAGCGGGAAAGAGGGGAATGTTACCGTTGTGACGGCACGGTAAGCGAAGCTCATGGGTGAAGCTGAGTGTGGGAGAGAGGGAGGATTTTAGGGATGTTTCTGTACAGTCGGTTAATTTCCAAAGTGGCGGGAATTTAACGGTTTATCTCAACTTATGAGAGAATTTTGCAGCATCGGAGGTTAATATCTATATATCTCTATTAATTAATATAACGTCAATCAAAATTTTATAAAATTATCAGTTAAACAATTTAATTAAAATAGAACATGAATAAGAAATATGAAACATAAATGTAATTTCAAACAACTAAATTTTGCTTTTTTTTTTCTTTTAGCATAGGAGGTTAATATCTATATATACTATTATTAAGAGAACCCCATTTGTCAACTTTTTATCATTTTTTTTTTCTATTTTGCCCTCACTTTTGCCACTTTTCCTATTTTACCCTCACTTTTGATGCACAATACATACATAAGGAGGGCAAAATAGTAATTTTGTATCTTTTGAAAAAATAAGAATCATATCCCTATTTTTCCTATTTTACCCTCACTTTTGATTCACAATATTTACATAAGAATGACAAAACAATAATTATGTAATATTAAGATAAAATATGCACTTATTAAGAGAAATTGTTCCACCATCGTTTTTTCATACTCTTTTTAAATTTTTAAAAACTAATCACTCCTTAATAAAAAACAAAAAATAAAATGAAATTGTTCACATACACAGATTGTGTGCTTATTGGCTAGTAACCATTAAATGAAGATATTTTTAGGTCTACCCCAAATACAAACCAGTACATTACATGTAGAGCTACGGAATTGTTGATATTTCTGTTGAAATATCTGAAAAATTAAGGATCGATATGAAAATGGATGGTGAAATGCAAACTTCACTTTACATCTGCAAAATATAAGAAAATCAATGAATAGCGACGATATTTATCAATTTACTTCATAAATTTTGCCATAACTAATGCATACATTTATCATACATATGTGCATATCAATGAATAGCAACGATATTTATAATCCATTGCAGATTTCTAATTTTTTTTTTTTTTTTTTTTTTTGAGAAATTTTTCTCTAGTTTTCGACTAATATGAATGGAGTATATACCCTCTCCATTGCAAACTTCCATAATTTCCGTTGAAGGCAACCGATGATCAATATACATTAAACATAGAAGTGACAACATTATTCTTTATATACACATATTTTTTCTAAAATATTAGATATTTATTGAAAATATCATAAGATAGTACAAAGGATAGCTCAACCCATTTCTTATTAATAATGTCGGATTTGAATTGATCTGGACTGATCCATTAACTGGTAATTGGCAGTTTAATTGCACTTTTGTATTCTAGTTGCACGTGAGTTGAGATGCAAGACGCTTATTTCTCAAGATTAGTTGGTATTTAACAACAATTCATACATGAATAATCAACATTCAAGCAGTGTATTAGTGTGAAAGATGACACTAATTAGGACGATTAAACTCTTCCAGTGCGGCTCCTTTCTTGAGCAATAACATCTTCAACCCCAACATGGATGACACACGTCGAAAACAACTGCGTTGCAGTTACAAGTATTGTTATTGTCTCCAACGTACGCTGTTAATACAACACATAACACCGTGATTAGTCATGTAATTAGTTAAGCTTCTTTTGTTTCTGCAATAAAAATTTCAACACTATTACTACTTGCTCTTTCCCTAGCTATACGAGCCATCGGTAGATTCTTATATGTGACGAATGTATTGTGTATACAACTTCCGTCTTATAGCCATTAATCATGTGAAGACGAGTAGGTGAGGGTCATGTGTGAAAAGATAACGTATATGCATCTATGCAAAAAGGCTGCCAGTACTAAATGTAGTGTGCCACAATGCCTAGTACAAGGAAATCTTTGGTGCAAGTGAAACTGATTGTATCGGTCTTTCTTGTCACATGACTAGTCACATATGAAAGAATTATTACACATAATTGTATATACAACCGGTGAGAGGGAAGTTTTCCTCGCCAAGTACGGTAATTACGCTTACATTGGTTTTATATTTCAAATATATATGTGTGTGTGTGTGTAAGAGCAGCAACTTACCAAGTTGGAATCTGTCCAACCAAGATCAATCTCTTTACATGCCAATCTGAAACAGAAAAAGTGGGGTAAAATACAAGTATGAATTGGAGACCAAACAGATCAAGTGTACCAAAAAAAAATTCACAATTAAGCATTTGATAACATAACACTTAAAGAAAATGCTTCAAACTTCGTACTTTAAATCAAAACCCAACTTTGGAACACCAAAATAATTTCACAACTAAAAATCAATTAGAGCATAACAAGTAGATAGAAAAAGATTTTTCTCCCTCGAATCGGGCTCTTGAAGTGTTTTTATATAAAACTTATTGTTGTCGGGCCGTTTGTTTTTTCCTAATTTACTGAAGAACAAAAAGAAGCAGAAGTATTCACCCCATGGCAAGAAGGGTGAGTGAACAAGTAGCAAGAGAAGCAGCAGCAGCTGTGTGCAAGCTGGGGCTGTCCCATTGGACAACGTTGTGGAGTCCAGTGAGTGAGGTCCCAAATCCAACAACTCCAGCAATGAGGGAGAAGACCACAAAGAACCCAGTTGCCGTATTCCCAAATGGAAAATATATTGGAAATATCCGAGCAGGAATCGACAAAACAGATGCTGCATGCATGCACATTAAATGTTGTTAGTTACCACAATTAAGTTGTAATTGACGAGAAATTGTTCAGTGTGATTGCCACAATTCAATCACATGTGATGTGATGATCATGCCAGAAGATTTCACGTAATTGAAAGACTATGCCAATCGATAATTACCGGTTTCGCGAGACCTTTGGATTCCATGGTTGACAGCCCAAGAAGCAATGACAATCACAACGAAATACAGAACAAGATTAACAATTAGGAGAATTGATGCTGCAGATTTTGCCCCTCCATTAGCCATGGCCTTTGAAGTTTTTTCAGAGATGGAAGGAGAAGAACTAGATGTTGTCACCCTTAAAGAGCTCAGCTTACAGAACTATATATTCTGAATTTTAATATGCGTCTTTTCAAAGAAATGGCTTACATTCTTTTCCTTCATTGGGATTGCCTCATGGAAGGGCCAAAGAATCCTTTATTTGATTTCCGCATTCATTTTCTTTCTACTACACATCCTGTTTATTTTTCGCCTTTAAATTAGATTAATAAATCAAATGAGATTACGAGAATTAAAAAACGTAAATAAACAAAATATAATCACTTCTGTACGGCAGCTCTTTAGACTTCGATGGAATAAAGTTTCCATGCTAAGCACACAAAATAAAAGAATAAAGTTATACTTTTCTCTGTTTAATGCTTCTTTTCTTGCAAAAGAAATGCGTATTATTGTATACAGTAGAGCTCGAGTGCTAACCAATTCATATGTCGCTAATTACGAGTCTGGAACCTTTACAGAATGTACCCCATAATGTGAATCGTTTGGTGTTCGGATCCTCATTGAAAGCTCAATTCTACCAGAATTTGATGAAAAGGTTTATCTGTCTGTGTGACTATATAAATAGATGAACATAGTGTTTTCAGATTTTGGTGAATTTGCAGGGAAGATCTTCGAACGAGGACTTAAAAAATGAACGGTTTGAATCAATTCCGAAATTTATTTCTTATGCAAAAACCAGAGTTCATATGCTGCGTAAAATATCCAATAAACTGTCAAATGATTCAATTAAGGCTCTCCGATCTACACGATTTCTTCGATACAAGAAAACATTCTACAAAGTTGAACATGACATGAACAATCACTGACAATGGGACCTTTATTTCCAAAGGAACTTCTCAAAAGGATTTAAAGGGCGAAGGAATATGCTGCTGCTTTGTCCCAATTAGCTGCGTTTTAGGCCCCAGTGGATTATCTTCAGCGAATTGGTTTCAGACGTTCAATGCAAGCTTTTGAGCTGCAAGAGCTTCAGCCTCAAGGGTTGGCTCCCACAACAATGTAGTTTCTGCCAGCAGTGAGGTCACAATGTAAGGGTCCATGTTTGAAGCTGGACGACGATCCTCCAGATAACCTAACACAAGAGTCAGCAACATCGAAAGGTTCAGTGGTGCAGGTCGTTTCTAAGAGTGACATAACAGAAAGGAATGCTGGGAGCATGCCGATGAAGCTTAAAAGACAACACAAATATATTTACATATTTAACCACAGCTTAAGATAGTAAATACTGAAACTGGGGGTAGTACCTTTTCCTTGCTTCTCAGTTTCACGACCAACACGGATTGAGCAACCACGATTAGCCACTCCCTACGAGTTCAAGTTAACGAGTATTTAGTTATAAATTTTATAATCCGAAACTTCCTGGTTCCACTGTTTAAAGTTCAAGAGAAACAGCTAGCAATTTTTAAGGGCATACCCAAGAAAATGTGTTAATGCTGGCTGTTTCATGCTTTCCTGTCAACCTTCTCTCATTTCCTTCTCCGTAAGCACTAATGTGCTCACCATGGCGAAGGGAAAGATTCAAAATGGCCTTCTTAATAACTTCAAAGCCTCCTTCTTCCCTCATGCTCTTTGTACTGTGAAAGGAATGATTATTCAATATATTATTTTTCCTGAGCATGCTATCCAATTATACGTAGATATTGTCCATTTCATCAATGTTGTATTGGCTAATTACCTGTAATTGGTGTGGCATCCTGCACCGTTCCAGTCACCCTGTCGATGCAAAATAGGGGATAAGTTCATTCATCGGTGTACAAATACCGAAAATATCGGTATATGGTAAAATCTATATTACCTCTATTGGTTTTGGATCAAGTGTGAGAACAACACCAGCTTGTTCAGTGATTCTCTGCCAGGGTAGGGAAAAAATATAAAATTTTTAGTGAATCATAGGATGCATCGACACACCAAAACTAGTTGAATGATACCATTCAGTTGCAAAACTGCCACCAAGTTATGATTAGGACGAGTTACCTCAAGAATGTATCTTGAAGCCCAGATATGATCTCCAGCTTCAATTCCCACACTCGGACCAACTTGATACTCCCACTGCATGATAATACCGATGATTATTACTGATGGATGACAAAAAGGTATAGCTACAATACTTGAATTCAGAAGCAGGACAAGATAGAGAAGGGAGAAGGGAAAACCTGGCCAGGCATAACCTCCCCGTTGGTGCCGCTGATGTTAATTCCGGCATAGAGACAAGCCTTGTAGTGAGCATCTGAGATGTCACGGCCGAATGACTTGTCTGCACCAGCACCACAGTAGTAAGGACCCTGCGATAAATAGATGCATCATTACCCGGTACTTATTGATTGCGAAAGATTTTATAAGACAGACGTTTAAATACTAGAAATAAAATTATTGAGGCTGAACTGACAGATACTTGCAAACAGAATAACAACCTGAGGACCAGGGTAGCCTCCAACTGGCCAACCCAAAGGCCATTTCACATCGGTTTGGAGTAATGTGTACTCTTGTTCAATCCCATACCTGAAAATAATGGTCAAGATTAGTAGATTCTCGAATCCAAATAAACACATACTTGACACATTAATGTACATAACCATGACTACGTTGTTAATCACTATGTATTAACACAAAGTGATGAAAACTATAATTCCAGTCCGAATCACCTACGAGACACGCAGGCACACACACACACACACAAGTTAAAACTAAGACTTCAGTTATCAAGGGAGAAATTACCATGGAACTTCGTCTATAACCTTCTTGTTCTTGAAAATCTCAGCAGCCCTGGCGCGCTTGTTAGTTGGGATAGGCTCGCCTTGCGGTGTGTATGCATCGCAAATTACCTTTGTGAATCACATAGAATTATGTCAATTAAGTTTTTTTAATATGCTTAGATTCACTGGACATCACAGTACTAACATTTATATGTGATACCTACCAAAATATTGTTGCCACCACGGAAAGGGTCCTTAAATATCGCTTGAGGGCTGGAAAATAGAAGTTATATAAATTTCATGCTGTAACAATGAAGAGATACAACCATAAATGTGGTTTTGTTCTGAAGATCTTACTATAAGATTACTTCACTGTCTTCACCGGGTGCTTGTCCGGTACTTGATCCATCGTAGTTCCACTTTGGAAGCTCAGACGGATCTTCAACAGGTTTTGATATTGTCTGAAACATTTGTAAACAAACATACGCATGAGAATAATCAAACCTCAATCGTTCAAAGTTAAAATTTAAAGTCCATGGACATTTATCATACCCTTGACTTGCTGCGGACATCAACCCCTGACCCTCCGATCCTGTTTCAAAATGATAAAACATCAAAACATTTTTTGGAAGCAACCTACCATGATATCAAAGATTAAACAACTGACTGCCGAATTTCTTTCAGGTGCGGTTAGTTTGCAGGTCCTAACATGCATTACAAATATCAGATGGTAGCGGAGAAGATGAGGCATACCAAATGTACTCGGCAATAATCCTGTCAGTGAATGGAGTAAGGTCCAGGTTTAGTAAACCCTCTAGCCTGTTGATTGTATAACCTTCAGCCTTGGTGGCGAGCACTCTAAATTTAGTAGAGCTCCTAGCTGGTCCTTTCTTGTTCTGTTTCAACACAAGAGAACCCCACATCTTTGCTGTCATAGGACTGGCAGTGGTTGAGCTCTTTGTAATCTTCATCTGCCATTGTGAAGTGGGTGCCAAAATCTGCGCCATTTCGGCCTACTCCTCACTGAAAAACAGTATAAACCATCATCAAGGACTTGTAAGTAAACGGATCATGGCGTCTTAACATCAAGATCCATCGAACTTGCGAAATTAAGATCAAAATACAACAGTTTGGTGATAAACCTTCATGTGAGAGTAAGAATACTCAGCATTGCCACTTCAAATTGCTGTATAACTAATGAAATTGCATTCCTTTCATTATATAACATGAGATGACCAAGTGTTTTCTTGTTATTATACAATTTAACTATGAAATTCATCGAATGGACCGCCTAATCTCTCCTTTTGTTTTGTTTTTTTGTATGAATATGCATTACCTATTCTTTCTTGCTATTCCCAAGTCTATGTTTAAGCGTTAGTTTCTTAGCTTTACCACAATTGTTTTAACATGGTTAACATCTTGTGAGCTTTACAAGTTAGCACTAGTGTCTTGCCTTCGAACTTGTGACATCTTTCAACATTTAGAACAAAATTACCACTAGTTGGTATTGCACAACAGCGTTTCGAAATTACTATTCATGAGCATTGTTGTATAAAAAAGTCAACTTTAAGTATTGTTAGACGAGTAGTGCTATCTACACACTCATTTTTACCCCCACACACCCCTTATTAATTTTGCCATTTAACCTTCTTCAATTCATTTGATTTAATAGCTGAAAATTACGAGAGGTAGAAAATGATATGTGAGTAACACCAGCGTGTTGGACAAGTGGAAAGGAATTACAAAAAATAGTAAACGCACATTTGGCAGCTGACAACTTTGACATTGTAAAGCATGTACCAAATGAAGAAACAGAGCCCCGATAAATAAACAAGGTAATAATAAATCTCACCATAAAAAAGAAGAAACAGAGAAAACAAATATAGTCAAAACTCTACCATTTGGCAGACTTTTTGCAGCAGAGTTACAGATACAGGCAAGAAATGATAAAATGTATCAGACACTGTTAGTTTTGACCGAATGCTTGACTACCCCATCACCCATTAATTAAAAAAAGTACATTACTTTCCCGTCCCCCATTGATTTACCTAAAGACTGCTGCAACTTGGCTGGGAAGTGGCTTGTGCTGGAACGAGCTTAAGAGAGAGAGAGGAGAGGAGATGTATTTTTGGTGGGGGAGTTTTATGTATAAAATAGTGGGTGATGGGCAAAAAGATTTGTTGGCCTTTCCTTAGCCGATAGGGGTGTGGATGTGTGGAGGAAGAGAGTTTCTGGTCCCTTTAGAGGCTCCAAGAGAGGCTTTGGATTATGTGAATATTTATGATAGGCATATGTAAGGAAAGGAAATAAAATATAGTTTTAATGCTTGGTCAAGGTTATATATTGCATTGTAACGTAATATATTTACTTCGGCCTAATCTGATAGGTCTATATGATGATAAGGTAATCAGAAGATAGTCCTTATGGTAAAAAAAAAAAAAATTAAGATTCAAACCCTCGTGGTACTAGTGCATTAACAAATTTAATCCAAAAATAATTTTTTTCGTTAAATGTCTATTAATTAAAGGGTAAACATGTATTTTAACTTGTGCACCTTCTTCCTCGCCTCTCTAGTCTCTCTGTTACATACACTCCGCAGGATCAAACATACAGCGTCCGAAACACTGCTGCTCTCTCTGCTACAATTCCTAGTTGCATTAAATGAATGTATTTTCTTTCTTATTTTTGTCCTTGTAGATTCAACAACCCAAAGACAAAACAAATAAAAAATAAATTGATACATAGTTTCTCAGCACCCAAACAGTAGAAATTAAATCAAATCCCAGAACAAAAACAAAAAAAAGAACCTTCGCGGGTTTGGAGCTCTTCGCTTGTAGGAGTGGCAGTGTTGGTGCAGCGTCTTTTCCCAGGTGTCCAATTCATGACTAAATTATGTTCATCATTTGATTCATAAATATTACGGAGCCAATATACAACCTAGCCATTATTATTTTATGGCGAGCCTCTTTGTCTTTGTGTTGGCGAGGAATACAAGTTTAGTTTTACTGCGTAAAACAAAAAACAAAGAGTTTTAAAGTATCATTTCCGTCGTTAACAAGCGGAGGTGGGGCAGCTGGTTTGGGTGAAGAAGAAGAAGAGGGTTTGAAGAAGGCATTGATCTTTGATTGCATTGCATGAATACATTGGATTTGAATTGAATTGGATCTGATTTTACTGAGCTTCCATCATTTGATTTTAATGTACATTTTTATCCCTAAATTTAATTGACATTTAACAGAAAAATTACTCTGAACTAAATTTGCTAACAGACTAATACCATGAGGATTTAAATCCTAATTTTTTTACCACGAGAGCTATCTTCTGATTACCTTGTCACCACATGAAACATTTATCTTATTAGGCCCATTTACTTCTCTACAACAAGAAAGTCAATGGGGGACTAAATTTCATTACTTATTTTTCAATCACTTTTCTCGCTTAATTAGAAGAGATTTTACGTTTAAATTATAACAAGCAAAGCAAACAACAAAGTCGGCGAAACTGCAGTCTAAGCTTTAGCGGTTTCAACTCTTGATTTATGTAGCTCCTGATGGAATATCAATTGTAGTGAACAGATTTCTTCTAGGGTTCGTATCCGAACGGGACTTCAATATAATGATAAAAATCTCGTAGTCAACCATCTTGTATTTTGACTAACCACTAAAGAGATTTGTCTACTTTTGCTAACGCAAAGCTGATATGAAGACTATATATACTGGCGGTCAGATTAATACCTAGTTGTGGTTAATTACATAATAATAACTCAGCTTTATGGTATACATGTCACCTAGTAGTATGAGTATCATTATAAATAACATATGGTTTGTATTATAAAAAATAAAAAAAAAGATTAGCTTCTTGATTCCAAGGAAATATATTATATACAAGGGGTGATCAACGTAATCATGTTCACTAGATAGAACTCAAACTCCAAAGTAAAAGCTTGAAAAGATATATAAACTTCGAGGACTTATGCTAAACTCATATTTAATCATACAATTCATTGGATGGACTAATAATTGAGTTGTATAATATTTGATACATGGCACTGATTTTAGCACACTTTTTTTCTTCACACGTACACTCCATGCTTGTTTTTGAACTTTTAATTGAGTAAAAGTAAAGAAAATCAATCGACGACATCAAACAAGCATGCAAACAAAAAACAAAGGGTGCGACGAAATCAGTTCCATTGATATATAATAAGGAGTAAGCCCTCTTTTTCTTCATTTCGAATAATCCAACAAATGCTTGGTAATGTTTGTTGGAGAAAAAGACATTATGCGAATTACACTTTTGGAACCATGGTGTCTTTATATAGTGATTTGAGATTCACATTTCAAATGCGATTCCTTCAATCGAATGAGTGTTGGAAATTAAATATTATAATATTTAATTATAAAATATGAATAAAAAAATAAGAGTCAGTCAAGTGTTAAAAGTTTTGTATCAAAGGGCGCCACAAGGGGTGCCATCCCCTTTAGTGATATGTTTGTTAAAGGTATTACTTAACTACCTAAACCTTAAACGATACATCTCTTGGGTAATCAGTATATTTGAGTTCTATAAAAACTAAAAAACTATTGCCTTTTAAGAGATTTTTTAAGAGAAGAGTTTTCTCCAATGTCTTAGTAAAAATCTGAGTCGTGTCTTGAGAGTATGGAATATATGAAGTTCGCCAGAATCCGAAGATTGAAGTGCTTTGACATCGGATTATAGATTGTTTAATCTTGGGGGACGGACGCCTACTGAACTACAAGCACAAGAGTATGAGCGAAATTCTGTCTTTAAGACATTGCATTTATGCAAGCCTCAATCTCCAAGTTTGTCAAATTTTCTAACTTTTTCTCTAGTTGTTTATATTAATCTCATATATAATTGATGTTGTGAATTTCTTTATGATTATTATCATTGGAATTATATTGTTAATTTCGTATTTTCTAATATTACTTCAACAATCTAAAGACAGAATAAATCTCTATGCAATAATGAGAAAATATGATGAAGTGTTGTAAGATGTATATGCAGTTTACGCGAAAAGCAAAATGAAAGTTATTAAGACAATAAGTCAGTGCCTTCTGGTAGAGACAAATCGAGAGACACAAATAAATGGCGTGTCTGGTTAATACTTGTGTTTCATATACATAATCCTGTTTGCATCTTTGTGAGTTCTCTGATTTTACTCTGCCTTATAACGAGATACATACTTATGGACGGAAATACTTATATGTTTTGATAGAAGTGGTGATATATAATGCATGAGGAGAATGTCCATGGAAACCGTTGAGCGGTTCTTGACTTTACTTTGGCTGACTTATTAACCCTATTGATGTCTGCGTTTGACAATGAAAGGGTATTACCGTTTCGATCCGGCACCACCACCATCTTAAATTTGAGTATGTAATTAGAAGCAGATATATCATATGTCTATATGTGGCTAAAACTAGACGTAGTACTAGAAATTTGGCTAAAAGCCACCCTTTTCATTGGTGTCTATTGTCAAGTGTGGACACTCACATTGGTGGCAAACGTTAATGGCCACCAAGCAGCCACTAAACTAGAGAACATGTCCTATGTAGATGACTCTATTGTAACAATGGCTACCAATATTGCATTGGTGTGTATGGGAATAGTACAACATTTTTATATTTTATAATTATTTCTAAAATTCAAAATATCTCATTGTCCTTCTTATTAGTGGCTAGATTTGAGACTAACATTGGTGCCTTTCATACTCATACACACACACCAATCATATGTGTCTATATTAGTATCAGTGGCTTTTAAGATATAGGGACCAAAGTTGGTGTGAATCTACAGAATTCCAAATGGCCAGTAGGTTCAAATTATATTACATGCATTTTAGTAATAGCTCTTTACTATATTAAAACTCAGCTTCTTAATATAAAATTCACATGAAATTTGAATTTGCAAAAGGATTCACATTTCCAACCAACCACACTTTATATCTAATAGATTTATCAATAATAAGGTTTGTGCTACATAAGAAAGCATATTACATTCAACGATGTTGTCTAACACAACCAAGTACCCAAGGGTGATGACGTTGCATTATATAACACAAATGTACCTAAGCACATCCACCAACAACAAACTGATAACTAACAAAATTCACCCAATTGGTTCTATGCCTTCCCTATGGCATTTGTACTATATACATCAAGTAAAATTCACAAAAAGGATCATAGTTAACTTTTCACTTACTGATGCTAGTGACATTTACCATGCATGGACGATACACAATCTCATCATCTGTGCCAATATTCTATAGCACAACAAAACCTTCATCTTCAACTTCTCCACTTGCTTGGATCTACAAGCCATTCCCTTGTTCAATTCCATTGACGCAAACTTGAGTTACATCAACTCCATTTGGTTCCACCATGCCTCCATCAGCAGTCCTCTTCAGCGTGGATATAATTTCAGCCCTGACTTCACGCTTCATGTTCTCCACTTCCAAGTCCACCCATCTGTTGCGTGCCACCGTTGAATCGGTATGCTTTTTCGTCAATTGTGCAAGCACATTTGCTGACTCAATCCTTAGCTTTTCCTCTCTCTCACATGCCTTCATCCTAAGTCTCTCAATTTCAATATTAGCATCTTTTCTTTGCTCTTTATATGATGCTCTAATTGCTTCAACCTCTCTACAAATTCCCCTTTTCTCAGTTATAATACCTGGCACGTCAGACCACACAACCCCGTCCCAAACCCTCTTACACTATTGTTTCTCTCAAGCCCCAATACATTAGTGTACACAATACGGTGAACCTCATCAGTTATTATCTCTTTCCTATCCTCGTACAATTCCAGCTTTGTATTGAAATCATCATACAAGTAGTTGCCAAGATTAATTACTAATGTATATGCACTCTATATACATTTGAAAGCCTTCTAAATCAAAGATATTCCAACCATGTTTCTCAATAATACTAGTACTATGAGTGATTGTTCTGTTCTTTAGGCTATAGTGCATACCAATAAACTCATATGCATAGGAATCTCTTTCATTACTTCACTGTATTCACTAATGCAAGTTGTCGTTGGCTTATGCTCTTTGTTTCATTGACATTAAATAGCAATTAATCTAAAACACCTGATTGTTTAGAATCCACAAACCTTTTATATATCTCGCCTACATATATATAGTAGCAGTTGGTAATTGATGGCATACTTACAATTATTGCAGCTAACCGAGCATCCACTGGTTCCCCATTCTTTCGAGTATGTGTCAACATAAAGAATGTAATGTAGTTCGGTTTGCTTCCATTTACTTGTTCTTGTTAACATAAAATGTCAAACAACTAATTTCCACATTAACCTTCGTTCCATTTACACTAACATGTACTTAAGTTACCATAACACAAAACACCTAGAAGAGCCTTACATGTTCGTGTCTGATTTGCGCAAAAGTCTTGGTTCTAGTTGTGTGATTTATTTGTAGTGCCTTCCTGTTCTTTCTAGATGATGTAGCACGCTTCTACATATGTCAAGTTTATCATGCATTAGTAAGGTTATGTGAAAGGAAATTCATCTTAATTTCCAATACATACAATCCATACATTTACCATCCATATTATGTCATAACCAAATCAAGCATATATGGTGTATAAAAAAGGAAGAACATTTGTTGATTGTGTGTTCCCATAGCTGCACTAACAGTTTCCATTGGTCTTGGTTGACACGGCCATCATGGCAATGGAATTTCTCCGCTAATGGTGAGTGCAAGCATGGAGTATAGTATGCCTTCTTGAGGTTTGCCTTGTAATTCTTCCATCTATCATTCAACTTCATCTTACAAACCTGCCGAATTTTTGGCTATAATTTTAGTGTTATAGCATTTGTCCAATCAAGAGTCCCCTGCCCATGTAGATATATATGATGTTAATTATGCACCATCATTTAATATATGAAATATGAATCTGTACAGTTACTTTGTATTACCCCTCCAGTAGGTTTCAAATATTTTTCTAGTAAAACAAATTAAAATTAAAGGAAACAAAGTTAAAAGAAGCCATCTTGCACATCACCAATCTGCATGGATGTTGCCTTTTAGTGGTGCATAATGTGATGTGGACCCTATTCTAATTGTCTATGGAGCCTCTTACTAAGTAATTGGTGTGTCTTATTTCAAATATATCACAATGAACCGTAATTTATTCTAGTGCTCATTTCTGAGTGACCAACTGCAAAATAAATGACATAACCAATGAAGATTTAAACTTGTGTATGGATATGAGTAGTTGAGGTCAAAGTAGGTTTCGAATGAATTAAACATAATTAAAAACTTATGGTTTCAATTTGCTTGTTGACAAAGTAAATAAAAGCCCATGTGATGGCATTTTGTGGGTTTTTTTTATTTGAGGGTTAAAACTAAAAGACAATGAAATAACTAGCTATATATATGGGAAAACCAACCAATCATTAATGCATCTTTTGTTGATTTACCTTAATCCTCTGCCAAGCACGATCCATGTTTGAAGCCCTGTAGAAATTCCTCCAATCAACTATGTTAATTGGAAAATATGATGCTTCTTGAGATAGCATTCCTAAGAACCTAGACAATCTAGCAACAATATGAGGACGCTCTACCGGCTACCATTTCTCATTAAATTTCATCAGCTCCTTTGTACCATTGGGTGCCTATCGTGGCCTATTTATTCCCCTAGAACCCTGTGCTCTACGGGTTATACGTTGACGTTCATCCACGCAACCTTCGACATTATTTGGAACTGTGAAATGATCTATGTGGTCATGTTCCATCAGGTTGAATGCCGATGGTTGAGTTTCGATGCCTTCGTCAATCGACATTGATGCAAGTGAGTTATTGTTGCTGACCCACAATACCTTTGTAATTACCTTTCATGTAAACACAAGACAAGTGTGTTAAATTAACATTTATAAACAAAAGCATTTCTATTTAATACCTCAATTAATTTTCTGGTAAAAAGAGAAGAGTAGCAGATACCTCCTGAAATGGCTTCAATGAAACCTTTGTGCCCTCAAGATATTTTCTTGTTTGAGTTTATAGCTTGATGCAATTAAACAAGTAAAGTGAGTAAAGTGATATCTATGAAGCCATACACGTTTCCTTTTTGAAATCCAATCTTCAAATTTTTGCAGATAGTTAAGGCGAGTGGGAAGTCCTCCTGCCTAGTAATCCCTAGTAAAACCATTAATTAATTGATATACCCTTATGGAGGTAAGCCCCTAGCCACACTAAATGGCCAGGTGTTGCTATTACCAAATAAAAAAAATTAGCAACCCATTAAATAATTTGATAGTTGGTGAGGTGGCAGATTTGGAATTCATGATTGATGAGATTGGCATATGCATTGTGTGGTCAAAGTTCAGGGCTTTTGTAAGGTGAATCCCGGGACTATTAATTGTTGACACCCTAATTAAATTTTTTTACAATAAGTGGGTGTGAACTTACAAGTGCCCTGCCCTCCATTCTAATGTCAATTATGAATATCAACCATGAAGAGTTTTTTGGACTTACAACAGTTTCAAAAACTCTCAAAATCACACCTAATCACCAATGGCCCCTTTATTCCAAAAAGCTCGCAGGCAATTATTTTGTAACACAAGTGAACCCCTTGTTCTTACGATTGATCATGAAGTAATTGGTCTCATGATGCCTGCCCCAACTATTAACATTGCAACCCCAATTCCCACCCAAGAAAACCTTGTCCCTGTACTCACTACCAACCATGAAGATCCTAATTTTTGGCGTTACCTAGAGGCTAACTTTCACGTCAAAGTCGAGTACGAGCAAAACCCTACACTGCAATCAGGTGCCAATTAGCAGTTCGAATCCCTTGCAAAGACAAATACTGCTTGGGTTGAATGGAATGACTTTTCGTATGGCTCTAACATGCATGTTTACCCTCCTCAATCACCCAATCCCTTAATCAATATTTACTGTCCTCGTTATGATGAGGCAGCGAAAAATGTGATCATGAAAGATGAGCACTTTCCATCTGATCTTCTAAGTTTCGGTGTGAACATGCTTCCGCCCTGGTCCAACGAAATTGGCTACGTGAATCATGGTAGCAGTGCAAAGCAACCTTACATCAGTGGTGATACTGAGAAATTAATGACCAGTGGAAAGCAACCTTCCATCAGTGGTGACACAGTGAAAATAATATCATTTTTTTCCCGGGTGATTCATACCACTTTGATCCTATTGAGATTTGCAATGTTGTACACTTCAATTCTGATTCTGATTGTACCAATACTGCGAGGACTCGTCATCCTCAAAAAAGTTACAAGGCTGTTAAGGAGTGTGTTGTGTGCGAATATGTAGGTGGTCAAGAACACAGTGATTGGATGAATCGTGCTACAGATAAAGCAAAACAGGAAGCCATCCCTATTCAAATTCAGAGTGCAAAATCACCATCCGATGATGCTTATGGTAAGAATAGTTGAACCTAGCTAGGAATGGATGTTATATTATGGTATTAGTATTCACGTATGTCCAGTGTAGGCAGGATATCAACCTTTAAAAAAAAAAAACAAATCTCTAGTCTTTTGCTCTATGTAAACATTCCTTCTCAGTTTGTACCACTGTAGAAGATATGGATGTTTATATTTTGAACCTAGGCAGTTGGTAACTATATAGATTGCTTTGTTATTTTTGTTTCTGTATGGATGGTTTATGGAATCAAAATCATGTAAGACTACTCTGTGTATTTTGTAATTATAAAAATGTGTACCATTTTAACTTATATGTATTCAACTACAGTTGCACTAATTAAATATCATAACAATATAACTGGTCAATTCATAATTCATAATTCATTTCATACCTTGATTATATTCTTACTGCTCAATGATCGAGTGCGAGATAAAAAAGAACAAGCAACAATGCTATATCCAGAAGACTTCAACATACTGTAGTGATTTGAATTAGAACAAACCCATGCTCCAGTGCACCTCCAATCATCCTTCCTACCTGAAGCTGCCACATAAAGACACCAGTTTAATATATTGCATATAATACCAAATCAAAAAATTATTAGTCAAGGCAATGCTTGGTTCAGGATTGAATGTCAAAATGTACAAATATTTCCATATCATACAACACTTCCATCGAATCAATACTTCCTATAACTATTACCTTAATCAAAAGTGAGATGCTTTTATAAGCATTCTTCGAAGTCATGGGCGTCTACATTGCTTCTAACTCGAACCTCATCATTATCACCAGTTGCATGTTCCACATCCTGTCTATCGCACGGATCATGATCATGTGTTGAGGGCATATCAAAGAAATCATGTGGTCTCGTTTTGATTGCAACGTGCTATTCAATATTTGTTGGGTCTTGTACATAGAACACTTGTAGTGCTTGTGATGCGAGAATGAAAAGGTCACTCGCAGACGAAATCTTGTTGAAGTTAACCAATCTAAAGCCATATATGTCTGTTTTTACTCCCTGACTAGTATTTCTGGAAGTGCCATCAAACCAGTTGCACTTGAATAATATCAATGTGTGTTCCATATGGTACTTGATTTCAAATACATCAGTCAGAACTCCATAGTAGTCTATCAAACCAATAACAGGATTCCAGTCATGTGGGCTAGCATAACTTGGAACATCAGATTGTAGGAAAACACCATAGTTTTGGTATTTTCCATTGGATTATGTGCCTCTTACTTTGAACCTGAATCCATTACATACAAAAATCTTATATCTCTGACACCACTTACTAGGTCTATTAGCAAGCGCCACCAAGTTGTCAGTTGCCCTTGGATCACCTGATTGTTGCAATTGATTAACCTACACAATTTACACACAGGTTCATATGCATAGTTAAGAATAGGAAGATAAATAGGAAACCATTACACACAGAATCAACTTATTCCATACTAACATGTTTTTCAAACCAATCTGGGAATGATCTAGTAGCTTATTTTTCTGCTTATAGCATGGTTACACCCCTCCCTCGAGTTCTTTGAGCATTCTCCACGCAACTTTTGTATGTGAAAATAATGTCAATGTCACTTTATATAACCACAAGTTGAGTTTCAGAATTTGGTGCCATTCAATTACAGTATATAACATTTAAGTTTAATCACCTCCTATATGCCATTGACTTATCATAATTGGCTAAAACATACGATTGTGCAATCTCCCAATTGTGGTTGTCAAGATGATAATCTTCCTGCATACCAAGTGAATGCCCGGTGGCACAAAATATGTCAATGTCACCTTCATGGTCAGGACGTATTCTATCTGCATTTCTGCTTGGACGGTTCAAACATGTCTCCATGCCTTCCAAGTACATCGCACAAAAAGACAAGCACTTCTTAGCCAGATATCCTTAGGTCATGCTTCCATCAGGTCGATTTTTACTTCGAACATACTTCTTCAAGGTCAGTAGGTACCTAATTTAAATAGTACACAATCAATTTTGCTGTAATAAATTATATGATGCAAAAATGTAATACCCATGGAAACATATTAAAAGTTAAGGAACACCTCTCAATTGAGTACATCCATCTATAGTGTATTGGACCTGCAAGTGCAGCTTCTTTGGCAAGATGTATTGTGAGGTGAAGACTGACGACAAAGAATACATGGGGTAATATCCTTTCCAATTGGCATAGGATCATAACTATTTTGGGTGTAAGTTTGCGAAAGCCTTCCATTGACCCTTTTTTAGTACACAAATGTCTAAAGAATGCACTTAGTTCCAATAATATATGTGCAGTACCATTTGGGAGGCTTTTGCGTATGGCAATTGAAAGGAACTGCTGCATTAAAACATGCCAATCATGACTTTTAAGTCCCCTTGCAATCTTTTCCTTTACATGCACAAGCCGTGAAATATTTGACGAGTAATTGTCAGGCACTTTTATTGAGGCTAAAACCTTGCAAAACAATTCATTCTCTAATGGTTTCATAGTATATGCACCGAGAGGCATATTTGGCTTTCCATTGATAAATTTTCTCTGCAACTCTGGTTTCATGCCCATCAATTCTAGGTCCAACCTTGCATTCAAGTTATCCTTGCTTTTCCCAACGATACCCAGTAGAGTTGCAACCAAACTTTCAGTGACATTTTTTTCAATGTGCATAACATCAAGGCAGTGTCGAAGGACAAGATGTTCCCAATACGGCAATTTGAAGAAAATACTATGTTTCTTCAATGGCCCAACTATTTGTCTAGGTGGTGGTTTTTTTCTCCAACCTCTTTCTGTGGGGTTTTACCATATTTGAACCGTAAAATGGACAACCGCCGAGGGCATTCCCATCCATTCATGGGGGAAGGTGCTTACTCTCTTTCGTCAGAAAGATTAAAGGTTTTCCTCTGTCGACGAAAAACATGTGACATGGGCAAGAAACGACCGTGACCCATATAACAATATTTCTTACCCTTTTGTAGATATGTTGACTCAGTCTTGTAGTTACAATGAGAACATGCAAATTTCCCATGTGTGCTCCAACTGGACAAGTTCCCATAAGCGGGGAAGTAGCTAATAATCCACAAAATAGCTGCTAGTAAGGTGAAGGTCTCTTGCCTAAACGTATCATATGTAGGAACCCCTGAGGTCCATAATACCTTCAGCTCGTCTATTAATGGTTCAAGGTATACCTCAATATCATTTACCGGAGATTCTTTTCTCGGTATTAACAAAGCCATCAATATGAACGGTGATTTCATACACAACCAAGGTGGTAAATTGTATATGGTCAACAATACTGGCCAGGTGCTATAGTTGATGCTGCATTTTCTGAAGGGGTTGAATTCGTCACTTGCTAACCCAAGACGTACATTACGTATTTCGCCACCAAATGTTGGAAATTTCATATCTAATTGCTTCCATGCAAATGAATTAGCTAGATTCTTAAGAAGCCATCCTCGGGGCGAGAAAAACCATGCCAACACATGTTCTTTGCAAGCGAGGTGTAATAGGAAAATATGTTAGCACCTTCCGAACACACCACATGTATGACAAACATCTAAACCACTGTTATGTTTCCAATACAGCATGCAGTCATTTTCACATGCATGGATCTTTTGGTAAGGCAACATGAAAATTTTCAGCAATCCTTTTGTACTCATCACCTTCTTCGATAAAGAATGACCATTTGGGAGTATATGTTTGAAAAGATGAAGATTAGCTTGCACTGCACCCATATAAGCACTTGTTTTGAAATGCTCGTATTAGGAAATCCATTTTCTTCATACCACAACCCAGATATAATTCCATGTTGGCGTCTTGCACCATGGCTTCAAACTTACATGCATATGCAGGTATTGGAGCTTCCTGACCATTGTGATTATTAATAGGCATGCCACCCATTACACTGGGACCTAAGAAAATACCTTCAAGCAAGGGGCCTAGTTGACAATGAGGAGTATTAACAACAACAATTTGTTGTGCAACTTGGCTACTTGGAAAAGGGTCACCTAATGTTTCTCTATGCCATAGCCATGAGCCTTCCAAGTATGAATGGCCCATACCTTCGACAATTAAATACGCTTCGACTTCATTGTTGCTCAACCAGAACCTATTCAAGCATTTAGCACATGGACATTTGATGTTGCCATCATGAGAAGAAACTTGCAATGAGTTTGAGATAAATTTTGCTAGCCCTATTCTGTAATCCTCTGTAAACAGATTCAAAGTGGCCTAACTTTTGTCCATTGTGATTTAATATAATCAATAGTTTCCTGAATTGGAACAATAAGGTGCCTAATGATTAAGAAGTCAAGTAAAATATGTAACTGAAACAAATTAAGTAAATATAGTATGCAAATAAAGAGGAAAATTTTTACAAACGCAACTGCAAGGAAGAGTATATATTGTACGAACGAATCATTTGTAATAGGAAAACAAAAATTCAATCGATTTTATGAGTGACATTGTATGTATGAGGACTTGTACATAGAACACATGGTGTAGGGGATAGTAACAAGTTCATATAATTCACCAGAACAAGGAAGAAAAAAAGTTCATATACTCAATACTCTCGGTCGGGTAGTCATTAATATAACGAAGCTTAAAAACTGGGGAAATAGAAGGGGCAAGAAACTAGGAGGCCGATAAAGAAATTCTTTAGTTGAACCCTAAAATGTGAGTAATTGGAGAAGTGAACGATTAATAAGCATGATAAACAAATTGAAAAGTTTGATCTAAAAAATGTTGAATATTAAATATAAGAAACACAAAATTACCTATTTTTACTCCCCAAAATCAATTCAATGTCTTGCAACCCTAAATTGATTGTACGAAACCCAACTGAAAATAAATAATGAACTGAGGAGCTTAATCCATTGAGAAATTGAAAGGGCAAGGTTTGAGAAGCAGATAACTAGCATCCTGGGAGTGGAGCTTCCACTGCCCATGCTCGTCGCCAACTAAATGAGGTCGCTCACCGTCTCGGCCGCTACTCCCTGTCCGCATCCTGCGAGTGCGACTGGTTCACGAAACTGCCCAACTTCATCATTGATGCAATAATGACCAAGAAATGCGATTATGGTCCAAGGCTCTGTCCTTCTATGGGTTTTGACTTCTGTTTTCCTTTGTATTTCACTTGCATCCGTAGATTCTCTTCTCGAGACTAGTCTTCTCCCGTTGCAATATATATCGCACCGTTCAAAACAAAAAAATTGCAATATATATCCCAGCTTTCAAAACAAAAAAATTAACCAGCACCACTTCGATGCCTACAAAATAAATAATAAAATAAAAAAGTAGAAGAAAAGTTATTTTAAGAAATAAAGCTATTTAACAGACACCAATCATTGGTGTCTCAATGTTGAAGGCCACCGATATCAACGACATCCCACTGTAAAGACACCAAAAAATAGTAAGAGTGAGTTCTTTATATCTATGGCCACCAATTACAAATGGTGTGCAAAAAATGGTGTCCTATAAGCATAATTCTAGTAGTGCGTGAGTATCACTAAATGGATTTCTCCATTTGTGGTGGCAAATCCAAATCTTTTTTTACTGATCTGATTATGCACTTGGATTATATCTTGCATGAATCTAGACTATTGAAGTGTGATTTTGAGAGATATATGTATTTCTTTGAAATACATGGTTGTTTCCATCTTCATGTTTACTTGAATTATAAATATACAAAAAGGATAAGGCAAGTTTTTGGTCTTCGATATGCGAAGAAATTACAAAAAGGAAAGGATAAGTATGCTTGTGGGCACTGCATATATAAGTATACATGTTCCTTTTCTGGGTTTGCCTTAAAGGCGCTAGTTTGATAGGATTTGCCAACAGATGCAAGTTTGGTGTTTAATTTTTATCGAACAATTTCATGAAAAGACATTCGGTGCTTTTAACCAACACAATCAGTTATGATTGGTGAGGTTTTGTAGTGAACCAAAAAACATACGTGGCTTTCCATTTGAATGGATGTATTTGTTGCGAAGCAGTATTCTGCTTTCACTGACAAAATTAGAACACAAATTTTTGTATCAATCAAATGGATTGATGATTGATCTTCATATGCAACATGTTTCCGATAAGCATGAGCATTGCATTCGCATAAATAATTGAGTTTGTGCAAGAGTATTTGAGAAGCACATAGTGCTTGCATTTGTCAAGGTCGATGATCATGACAAAGGTAGTATAACGAATGGGCATGAGGGCGAAGAGGTATTTAAAGTATTTCCTCTATCACCGACTGGATGTATTATCATATAGTGATAATAATGTTGCAAAATCATTTATATGCTTTCTTCGAAGTGATATATTTATAAATTTCAAGAGGCTCAGAGTGGTATTGAGTGTCATTTAAAATGCTGAAAGTGAGGGGGTCATTCAAAAAGGACAAGACCATATTGAAAATGTGAAAAACATTTCGCATATTTGAATTCGACATAATGATGCTTATTAAGTAAGTATATAAATGGACATGGCCATTGGGTCATGCATGTTTGTCATAGTAAGGAAAGAATAAAAGTCAAGAAGTGATTTTCTTATAATTTCTAATTAGGCATGAAGGCCTAAGAAGATAGATAAAGTCTATCTTTATTGTTTCCTACTTAGAGTACAAAAAAATGATTGATTGAGCAATAGCATTAAAAGCAACAATAATTTTGAAACAATTGTGGAGGTAGGTTAAAAGTAATTTGCTAATTGAACAAGACAATCCAGATACCATATTTTCCAACGAGTGATTGTTTAAGGTATGGTAAGGTTAGAGACAACTTTCAAATACCTTAAATGTGGGGGAAGTCTACTTCCTAGTGTTAGCAAATTACTTACAAAAGTCCCAACACATATATATACTTTTGAGGACTTAAAATTGAGAAACAACTACTCTCATTAAATATAATTTTATAAGATGGATTGTGCACACCATTAAAGATAGTCAACCTTAGTGGTACCAATTATTAAAGGTTTAACTAGAGAGTAAGTTGATCATCGAGGGGAATGAGGCTAAAGCCAACATAACTAATGAATTAGCCGAGCGGAAACCTAACTTAATTGACTGGAGATTTCATGGTCTAAGTTCAATAGGCAAATTAGTTCGGTACGATTCAAAGAAATTAACACACTATATATCTCATTCCTATGATGGAATAAGTGTGTTGTCTGCAGAAGTTTAGGATGTATATTTATACTTAATGACAATGATATCTTATAAATAAGAGGAATATTGCAGAGTATTCTTTAACAGTGATCACCTATGTAAGAGTAGAAATGGGTTGCTTCTATAAGTCTGAGATGGCTAAATTCTTTAAAGCTTTCATGATTTCGGGATTTGTTCAGAACCAAAATGAACACAATCGTATGAACCAGAATATATTAGGATTAGTGATATGTGTTGCTTATTGTTTCGGTTTACTGCTGCGGTGAACAGTTTAAGATTTCATATCCAGCGTCACCAAGTAAATCCAATAAGCATTCACTAGGGTAGGTTCAAGTCCAAAAAGACACATTTCCCGATGCATCTCTTGTCCCCCTGTACTCTCAAATTCTTCTAGGTTTTCATTCGTGTGGGGGA
Source organism: Pyrus x bretschneideri (assembly GCF_019419815.1). Classification (NCBI taxonomy): domain Eukaryota; kingdom Viridiplantae; phylum Streptophyta; class Magnoliopsida; order Rosales; family Rosaceae; genus Pyrus; species Pyrus x bretschneideri. The sequence goes on from NW_025999798.1 coordinate 9,252,817, forward strand.
TTGTTGGAAATTAAATATTATAATTATTATATTATAATATTTAATTATAAAATATGAATGAAAAAATAAGAGTCAGTCAAGTGTTAAAGGTTTTGTATCAAAGGGTGCCGCAAGGGGTGCCATCCCCTTTAGTGATATGTTTGTTAAAGGGTATTACTTAACTACCAAAACCCTAAATGATACATCTCTTCGGCAAACAGTATATTTGAGTTCTATAAAAACTCAAAAACAATTGTCTTTTAAGAAATTTTTTAAGAGAAGAGTTTTCGCCAATGTCTGAGTAAAAATCTGAGTCGTGTCTTGAGAGTACGGAATATATGAAGTTCGTCAGAATCTGAAGATTGAAGTGCTTTGACTTCGGATTATAGATTGTTGAATCCTGGGAGATGGACGCTACCGAACTATAAGTACAAGAGTAGGGGCGAAATTCTGTCTTTAAGACATCACATTTATGCAAGTCTCAATCTCCAAATTTGTCAGTTTTTCTAACTTTTTCAGAGTAGGGGCGAAATTCTGTCTTTAAGACATCACATTTATGCAAGTCTCAATCTCCAAATTTGTCAGTTTTTCTAACTTTTTCTCTAGTTGTTTATATTAATCTCATATATAATTGATGTTGTGAATTTCTTTATAATTATTATCATTGGAATTATATTGTTAATTTCATATTTTCTAATATTGCTCCAGCAATGAGATCATATCTGCTGCTATCTGTGGCTGAGTTTTTCACCTGCTTTCCAGCTAAAGCTTTGTGTTGTTGTGTGGGAGAGTCTATAACTAGTCTTGCTAGCATCTGCAATTCTGAATCTCCAACAAAGCACTCAGCTTTTTAAGGTACAAAACAGTTTATAAAATTTGGACGCCAATGTGATAATAATGTAGTACATGTGCGCGCGCGCCGATTTTGGTTTAGGAAATAGGTTACTTTACTCTCTTGGTTGAATAGAAAGAGACTTACATCTGAGACGTTATTGTGATGGTGTTTTAATGTGTTTAATTCTATCACTTGATAGTTTGTTACTGATTTGAGATATTGTCACAGTGACATTCTGAGCACAGATAAATTATTCTCAAAACAAGTCCAAAATGACTTACTAGTCGGATCCAATGTGAGGTCAATGTAACCTTTACTTCTAATTAAATGAACTTCTCTCTCATTTTTCACCTATCTTAACTTCAATTTTTTTTCTATGTACTTCATTCTTCTATGTTCTACATAACTCATTAAATGTGTTCATGCAATATCTTTTTGGCGATGAGAAGTAATTTTTCAACACAGGATGGTTGCACGATGTGAATGATTAGTTGACTGTTACTCATATTCCGCGACTGTCATGTCTTGCAAGTTGCAACGAAGAAAACCTAGTGCATATTTTGAAATTGGACTTTCTTCTTTTTTTCTTGTAGGGTCTAGTTTCCAATGGGCCACAATGAAGTGGGATGACATCATCATTACTATTATTTAAGAAGAAGAAACAAAACAATATGGAGTAAAGTACTCCGCCCATGTATAATTTGTTAAAGCTAAAATTAAAGGATGCAAATTGGACCGTTACCTTTGTTGGTTTTGGCCTTAAATTGTATCCTATTTTTGGTGGCCAATGCATTATTTGGCAAGTGACTTTACCTCTAGAATATATATTTTGTATCCAAATAATTCATCTGCAAAATCTAAACTAAAGTTGTAGAGTCCAACCCAACATTATTCTTTCCGGATTTTTTTGATGAGGATTATAAGAATCTGTAAATTGTATCTGTTCATTGTACATCGTATTTTTATTAGGTATTATTTGTATTTAATTTTAAATAAAAATATGTAAAATAATTTCTAACTACACGATGTACGATAAACAGATATAATTCACGGATCTCTGAGATCCTCACAAAGAGGACCCGGCGAGGAATCCGGTTATGAATCCAACAAACTTGGTCAGATGATGGGCTAGAAAATAACAATACTTGTGTTTATGTGCATGACATCACTTCCCTTAAACATGATTAAGCAAAATATCCAAATGTTAATTATTCCTTTATAACAATTAATTTTTTCTTTCTATTTTTGTCTTCTACATACTCAGGACTCGTTTGAATGTGTTTTTTAAATAGCTAAAAGCATTTTTAGTGAAATTGATTTTGGGTTCCAAAAACACCTTAAGTGCTTTTTGGAAGAAGTATCAGATATTTAAAGTAATTTTTTGTGATACAATTGAATTTTACTAAGGATTGGTTTAAAAAATATTTTCACAAAAAACGGTTCCAGTCATTCTAGAAGTAATTCTAAACGAGTCCTAATTATTTGTGTGACAAATTTTTCTTGTTGTCGGAGTTGGACATGAGAATAATCGTTATGCTCTAGTTAATCTTTTATGTACGAGGAAACGACTATTCTTAACATTTTTTATTCGGCCCTTTAAATGGCTAGCTACTCTTAACATTTTTTTTATATAGTTTTTGGATGACTAGTCTTATCATTTCTCGATGTGATCAAGGTGGTTAGCAAGGAATTGGGACCAGAATGATTGATTTGCTTATTGCTTGAAGGCAAATGGATGATCCCGTGACACAAAGTGGGAGACCATTTGGTAAGCTGAGTGCTACTTCACATCATGAATTACCAACATTGGTAATTGGTCATTATCATTACCTATTTTACTTTATCTACGCAATTTTTGATTGCAGAAGTCAGAAGCTGTCCTAATTTAATACCCTACATGATCTATAATCCATTTGCATTAGTTTACTTTTCTTTGAATAGAGAGATACCGTGTAAATGATGAGGAAATGGTGCATAATTGTTTTTAATAAAAAATTTACCGGGAATTTTAGTATGGTCGAAGGAAAAAAAGAGTGTTCCGCACAAACAACTGAACAATTAACTATCCTCTAAAAATTTATTTTCAAAAGGGAAATAGTATTGGAATTTATATCAACAAAATCAGATTAAAAATAAAAATAAAGGATTGTTTTATTCACACCTTACGTATTGTGCTTTTAGTAGTTAGGATCTTGTTCTACAATGAAGGACGTGAGTGACTTTGAGAGCTTGAAGAAAAGCAATCTTAGAATACAAGTCTAAATTAACTTGGGGTGTATTTAGAAAATTGTTTATTTATTTATAATTTTTAAGGCCTAAATAGTCATTTTATATTAGATAGATAAGCCACTAAGCAATAAAATTTTATGTGGAGTGTATTCAACAATAAGTGGGATGTTAAACAAAAAACCCAAAATAAAATTATAAGTAGGAAACCACTATCTCTCATTTGTATTAAAATAAATACAGTTAATTAGTTTCTATTAATAATTAATCGCATATATTTTAATACATTTTTATGAATATAAAATACATTCTGCACCGAAAACCCGACCCTTTTACCCGGTTCCAGCTCTGAAATGGAGACGTATGCGTACGTGCGAGGAGAGAGGGAGGTTGGGAGAAAGAAAAAGAAAAGAAGGGCCAGAGAGGCAAAGAGAGAGACATGCGTCGGGACTCGGAAGGAAAGAGCAACAGCAATCAAATTAATTAAATAATAATAATTAATACTTAAATAAATACATATTTTTTGTTCTTCTTGTTTGCAAGGAAGCAAACACAAAAATTCTTCTCATATTTCCACCCCAACAGCACCGGGCAGGTCCTTTCTTCTTCTTGTTTTCTTATTGGTCTCTGCAACTCCTGATCACCCATCAAGTTCAATTTTTGTTTCTTCAGGAATTATTTTTTGTAATTTGATTGGTTTTTTGTAATATTTATTGTATTTTTTGCTGAAAGAAGTTAAATTTTTGGAAGAACAGCTAACAGCTCGGAGAGGGAGATCGTTTTTTTGAATCTATGGAACAGCTTGTAAACTTTATTATTCGGCCTCCCAGGTGAACAATCACCCTTTAGCCCTCAGTTTACTCTGTAGCTCTTAGATTTCGTATTTTTTGGATTTTGGGATTAGATTTTGTGATGGTGGGTTTTTGTTTTTGCTGTGTTTGGTTGCTGAGAAAATGGATTTGGAGCTGAAAGTTCGAATCTTTAGTTGCTTTCCTGTTTGGGTTCTCAAGGAAAAAGAAACCCTTTTGCTGAATTAGCCCAATTCAACTATTTGTTTATTTAGAATTCATAATTTTCTACTATTTCCTCTTGTTTAGTAGAAAGAAATAGAGTATGAAAGCATATGATTTGAAATTTAATTTGATTAGCGTATTTTTTTATGGTAGAGGTGGAGTTGAACCTTGTTTCTGTTTTTCTTCTCCTTCCTCGTATGTTGGGAAGTAAGATCATTTTGTGTAATTTCGGTATTTCTCTGTCCCATATTTGTTCTGGTGTTAATTTAAGATTTTGTGAAGTTTATTTGTTGAACATGATACTTTGAGCGATTTCTTTGCCTTTCAGAATTAGAAACCGGAATGATTTGTAACTGTTTGAAGAGTATATGAGTTTACGGGTGTTTGGTTTCAGGGCTGAGTACGACCCAAAAAATGATTTGTTGGATCAAGAGTTCATACTGAAAGGGAAATGGTACCAAAGAAAAGATGTGGAGGTAAGCTTTCCATATTCTGTATGTCTGCGGAAGGTAGATTAAGTATTTTATTTCAGTTTCTGAACTTACAAGTGTTCGTCCTGTTGGAGGGCGTAAAAACCTTTTGGATATGCAACCCTTGTGATTGTTTGTCTCAGAAGTTTTTTTATCTTGATCATTATTTTCTGAATGATGTTCACTTTCTGCCTGCTTATGACTTGAGAATTCCTGTGGTTGTCACTTGTCACCTTTCAATATAACGGTGTTTGAAAATCCTGCAGGTGAAAAATAGTCGGGGAGATGTCCTGAAGTGTAGCCATTACACGCCCATTGTTAGTCCAGAAGAAAAGCCTTTGCCTTGTGTAATATACTGTCATGGAAACAGGTCTGAAAATTTATGCTTAGTTTGAGTTTCCATGTTTATTTCATGGGCGTTTCATCCAGTGTTTACAGCCTTTCTGACATTTCAGAACTTGGAAGAATGCAATTTTACTGTTAAAATATGGATTTCATGTAGTAACTAGTAATGAAACAATTCTAAATGCCCTTGATCTTCACCAAGAAAATGAGGTTGCTCGACAAATACTGAAGGTCATAGTTACCTCTGGTTTCACATTCTTTTTAACCCTAGGATATACAGGTGATGTTTATCCTTAATGGTCACTTTGATTCAGTCATATTAATATAGCCTGGAAGAGTACATCCGGTCAGAGTCTTATATCAGTAATGATTTACTATAGAAGAATATAATACAAAATTATGTTATTCTCTTGAGGTTTACTTACAAATGAGAAAACCTAGTTGTCTTTACATGGGCTCTGGGATTCAAAGGTCCTCAACAACCCTACTGATATTATTTGCACATATCACACGTGTGAAGCATATTTCATACTTCATAGCTATGTCATCACTCATGTATATGCTTGTTGTGTCCCTCTGATCTAAATGATGTTTTATGCCTTTTTATTTTTCCTCCATAGAATATAATGTGACTGACGGCAGCATATTTTGTTGACAGTGGGTGCAGGGCTGATGCCAGTGAAGCAGCCATTATTTTGCTTCCATCAAATATTACAGTTTTCACTCTTGATTTCTCAGGATCCGGAATCTCCGGAGGAGATCACGTGACTTTAGGGTGGAATGAAGTAAGTACTCAATAACTATTTATAACAGATTCATCATAACGACTGGATCACAACAACGTGGAATGGGTTTGTTCCACGTTATTTCTATATTGTATGACGACTACTGTTGACTTAAAGAATTTGTAAGTTGAAATTGAAGGTGTAATAATGGGCCCACATAGAAGAGAGATTAATTTAAGAATTGGTCCATTGAGTATCCAAAATTGTAGTTAATATATCTTTGAGGGTGCTCCATAAGTTTTCTTGGTTTGTCAAAACCATCTTTGTGAAGATGAATGCTAACTTCTTTATGAAATTTTCTTTGTTTCTCCTTATTTATGCATATAGTTACCATTCTGAATCATGGGAATTGGCACCTGACTTTCTAACTATTTTTCAGAAGGACGACCTGAAGACTGTGGTTGATTATTTGCGAGCAGATGGAAATGTATCTTTGATTGGTTTGTGGGGCCGTTCAATGGGTGCTGTTACTAGGTTTTGCTCATTCACTTATTGCTTAATTGTAAACGTGCATATATGAATGTAGATTTAGGAGATCTTTCAGTTAATTGTATTAAAGGTTGGATAAATTTTGAAACACAAAAAAGGCGTATCAATGTTTCTGCAAGATTTTTATGGCCAGTAATTAGTTCATCATTTCTTCTGGTTCTTGGTATGGTGGCTAGAGTTATGACCATTTCATGAGCTCGTACCTTGATGGCTGCAAAGCCTCACATGGCACCCGTGGTTTTGAAACTATCTAATCAATCTGTACTTTTGCTTGTATTATGTGTAATATTCCCCTAAGTGTTTGCATGTGGCCATTGTCCTCCTTAACTGATTGTATAATAAAATACGGATAACATTTAAAGGCTATGACAACCATAATAACAACAATTGAAGAGTCCATTAGGTTGAACAACAAGTGAAGAGATTATGGTGTGCAAGGTGGTGATAAGATATATTAGTATATGAAACCAGATGTACGCTCTGCATCAATACTTGGATCTTTGTTATTACTTGAGGGTTAGCGTATCTGCTATTAACCATATACATATTTGGCAGTCTTTTGTATGGAGCTGAGGATCCTTCAATAGCAGGAATGGTTCTTGACAGTCCGTTCTCTGATTTGGTTGATTTGATGATGGAATTGGTGGACACTTACAAAATTCGTTTGCCTAAGTTCACTGTAAGTAGATCCTATGTCTGATTGTCTGGGTGTTGCAACTGAATTTTGGTGCATATTGTGGGAATCGATTGCTCTTAATTAAAGCCCTTCTGATGGTTGCTATCAGTTCTTGCCTATATTGGGCAATGAAGTTTTGTTGTTTATCAGTTGTAGCTGCATACTGAGTCATGACTGTTATAACCTCTGACCTTGACCTTTTTTTTCGCTTACTTAGGTGAAGTTTGCAATCCAATACATGCGGAGAGCTATCCAGAAAAAGGCAAAATTTGACATAATGAACTTGAACACCATTAAGGTACCTTATCTATGAATGTTTCTGAATATAAGACAAAACACATTGGAATAGAAAACCCAAATTTATGTTCTTTGTCACGATATTTCATACACTTAAAGTTCTCTTAATTTCTGGTTGACTATTTTTTTTTTTATTAGGTGGCAAGCTCTTGCTTTGTTCCAGCTTTGTTTGGGCATGCCATTGATGATGATTTCATACAACCCCATCATTCAGATCGTATATTTGAGGCTTATATGGTAAATATCCATAATGTGATTACTATAATTTTGGCATGACATAAATTCTGGCTTGCATCTTATGGGTGAATCTGTGTCTTATACAATGTTGGGTGCGTGTAGTGTCTCGTACGGTGTTTACATGGAGTTGAAACAAATTAGAACTCTCAATTTTCTGTGACGTCTAATGAGTTTGGTATCATTACACAAATCAGCTAGCAATTAGTCTAGTGGTATTTCTTGTCCAATTGTAGAAGAGCTCCCAAGTTAGATTCTCCTTCCCAATTATAAAAGGAGATGCCTCCTGCTTCTACTCTCCCTTGGTTTTCATCATTCTGTCTTCCAAATATCCTTATGTAAATGAGAACTTTGCAGGGAGACAAAAACATCATCAAATTTGAGGGAGATCACAATTCTCCACGACCTCAATTCTACTTTGATTCTATAAACATCTTTTTCCACAATGTTTTGCAACCCCCGGAGGATGAGGTTGTGGAAACATTTTTTGACACTTTACACGAGACCTTTGGTAAGGTAAAAAAAGCTGCAATTCATTTGGCTGTAAGTTTCTATTGTATAAGAATTGCTAGATTTAGCGTTCACAGCCCTTCTCAAATGTTGACTGCTGTACCTGCAGGGTAGTTGGAGAAGTGTGCTCACAGCTGATTATGATCACGGATGTTCAACTGCTGCTGCAGGTGATTAAAGTGCCTTATTTTCTCTTTAACTTCTCAAGTGCACCGGCTCTTTATTTGGCTAATCTCCTATCGATTACTTTTACCTGCAGAAGCACCACCTGGCAGCGGCCAACAGGATGCCATTAGACAACTCCGTTCAAGAAGACCCATGAGTCGGATGGAGGTTAGTGTTCATTCTTATTTTGTTTGCACAAATGAAAAACGCTGCATTAAAAGAATATTTTAAAAAGGGAGTACGTAGATATTTACAACTGTTAGAGTGGGGAAATACAGAATAAAGCATTTTGAATGATGTTTACTGTTCTGCAGGTGGATTAACTATATTTTTTTTTCTTTTTATCTTCTATGATTTTTCCTCAGGTTCCTTCTGGTATTTCATCTACCGATGGGCAATCTGAATCCAAGGTATTTTGCATTTTCTCTTATGATGAAACTGCTTCCAAGTCCCAAATTTCCTTCCTTGTAATTAACATGATGCAGTAGCGTGACATATGCCTGATCACTTGATCAGTATTCTGAAATAATTGCTCAAATTAATAAAAAAAGAAACCTTTGTGCCAATGTAGCTGATACTTGTGACAGATTGGTACATGATGTGGCTCACAAATTTTATGGTACATTGGTGCAAGAGTAGTTCGAAGTCATCATGTCTGGTTCTATCTGTTAACTCATAACTAAGTTAAATGTCTTGATTATATAGGTGCAGAATGGACAAACTGATAATGGCCCATCATCTTCTGATATGATTAGCTTTGAATTCACAAATGGCAGTCCTTGTGGGCCCCATGTTCGAACCACGATGGACGATGATCAGTATGTAGAATACCAGCTTGATGACCTGGAAGGTTTTCCAAGTGATGTTGATGAGGAAGAAAGGGTGAGTTAAATAGTTGACCTAGATGAGTTCTGGATTCAGGACCTTTTTGAATGACTGCTGAATTTGAATTAACGTTTTAACTCATAAATTACCAGATGTTCATGGAAGCAGTGATGTTATCACTAAAAGACTTAGAAATGAGAGGCTCTCAGGCAGAGGAACAACCGCCCTTGGATACACCTGATTCTCTAAATTTGTTGCAAAAAGATGACCAGCCGGATGATGCATCTACTGCAGAGAAGCAAGAGCTGTTGGAGACAGAATCTACTTCCACTTCAGTTAGGCACTTAGGATCCTCGAAAACAGAATCTATTTCTACTTCAGTAAGTAAATCCCACGATTCGAGACCTGAAGATCAAACTCCAACAAGGGTTCCAACAGCAGAACCTGCATCGCAAACGCCTCTATCCATAATGGATGGGAGCGCGGGGCCATCTAGCCAAAGCGATACATCAGAAAGCATCCAAAGAACATCAGATAGTGACTTGTCAGCCAAGACGACAGCCACAGTAACGGTGGTAAAAAATCCTGCAAGCAATGTCATGGATGGTTTGATACGGCGTTGGGATTTTAACTTCTTTAGAAACAACCACAGTCGATAGATGACTCTTTTCCTTATTTTTTTCGTTTTCTCCGTGGACAATATGATTGTATTTGTTTGTAACTAAAGTGTCAGGGTTCATGATTTGTAAAATGCTCGTCTGGAAAAGGAAAACCCGAACCGGAAAACGGAAAAGAATAGAAAGATTGCTGTGAAAAGTTGTATTGATTTTAGTTGTAACATAAAAAAAAAAGGTGGTTTCTTCTGGTTCCAGATCCTTATATTGTGTCCGCAACACAAATGAATATATTATTTTGTTTTTCTCGGAGTTCTGATGTGCAAATTATCTGTCAATATCTTCCTTTCACATGTGCCACGTATAATTTTTAACAAGTTATGGCTGGTGAGCAGAATCGGGACTTCAGGTGTAAGGGTAAATGCTCTTGATAATGTCGTGACAGAAGGCAACAACTTCCTCGGGTTAAGTAGAAATTTGAATGTTGATAATTCGTGTATTGCATTTACAGTACAAGAACTTTCTCCAAAATATTAACGGAGTTTAAATATGTGTTTTAAGTGTACTGCATTATGCTGCATCATTTGACCCTTCAGCTAGCAACCCCAAAGCAGTCTCTACCAGTGAATGGATCATGGTGCTGTGCCGGCTCATTCCTACGGTACCAGAGAAAATGTTGAAGCTTTCGAGTTCTGCGGTTGTCTCTAGCACAAAATCCAGCTCCTTTTCCATCCCCAAATCCCTGAAAACTCGGACATTTTCCGGTTTGTCTCTCATCATACAGATTGCCAGCTCTATGGAAAACCTCCTTATTCTTGGAACTTTGATCGGTGGATGCCTGTACTTCTTCAGAATTTGGACTAGTTCATTTGCCACTTCTCCCTCAGTGATTCCGGCTTTCTTAAACATGAGGTTTGATTCTTCGGGAGACAAGAATGTAAGAACCGGTGCTGCTAGTCCTACCATTGCTTCCTGCAGTTTGTGTTCTTCTGAAGTGATTGCTCGAATCACCTGCAATCGAAGACAAATGAGTAAGAAATGAGTCTCCAGAGCAGAAAAAAAAAACCTACAGCGACTCTAGTCACATGTTATAGTCGATTTGTCGAACTTAAATGTATCAGATTCTTCGGCAAGAAAACATTACTCGTACTTAACATATGTTAGTGCCGAATAAAAGTAGAGGTAGGCAATGCAGCAAGGAAGAACTTACTGTAGGTGCTGCATTTGTAACTCCCTTCAGCTGGTGGAAACAGTTTGAGCCGTTGTAGGTGCACAGATTCCTAAGAATCCTAGCAGCGTTCATGCGAAGCAATTGATCCTCAAGAGCTTCAACGAGGTTCTCAAGTACTCCCAGTTTTAATATCCGCAGACAATTATTCTTGCTCTCTAACACCAGCATAGCCAGCGCTTCTCCAGCTTTGGTCCTCACCTGTTTATTATTCTCCAGCATTCCCTTGTTGAAGAAAATGTTGAACAACTCCTTAAGAACTCCACCTGTTCCACCTACTCTCTCAGTTGCATCTGCTTCCAGTGCCAGACTCGTTAAGATTTCAATTCCCAATTCTTGCAGCATTGGATGTTTCTCTCCACATCTCAAAATATCTCTGATATTGCTGATTGTGAAAACTATCTCCGAAAGATTTCTCCTTAGGTTCTTTCCTGTGTTTCCGGTTGTGCTTGCAAGCCTCTTCACCAACTGGAGTGATCGTTTCAGCGTCAGTATCTGATCGTTTGGCATATCAGTCACTTCATTTAGAAGCCTCTCATCAGCATGTGTAAAGTCTATGATCTTGGGCAGGAGGCCTCTTGTGTTTCCAATCTTCCCACAGTTGTCGTGAACACGCGCAAGTTTCTTCAAAATAAGTAATCCCAAATGATTGAATGTCAAGAATCCGTAGTTTGGGTGGTCAGAAATGATCCTTTTTTCACTGATCTCGTCAGCTGCACCACTTGAGCTCCTGCAGGTTTGGAGCAGAGATGAGATTGATTCCATTGCGCCGGGAACTCCAGCTACCCGAATGGAGTTCTGATTTTTGCCAGCGAGTTTTGACAAAATCTGTGCTGCTGACCTTCTGATCTCCTCCTCCTCTTGATCTGTCCAATTCAAAATCTCAACCAATCTTTCAATCACTGCAATATTTAGACCAATCTTCTGCAATGTATCATGTGAATACCGCTGGTTCATTGAAAACTGTCGAAGAATTCTCGCTCCAATGAGCTTCTCATCGGGGGAATTCGAACCCAACAAGTCTATTCCAAAAGTGACCATATCCATCTTCAAGCCATCAAAAATGCTTCCATCAATACACCTCGAATACGCATCATAAAAAAACCTCCTAACCGAAACCAACCCCGAAGGCCCCAAATCACACTCCTTGTTCACCTCCTCCAACAATTTACAATAGCTTATCATAATCTCACCGTAAGCTTTCTCCATAAGAAACAACAGAGCTTCTGCCAATGCTAACGAATAAAAAATAATAAGAGCAGACTGCCTGTTCCTCTTGTCAGTGTCCCCCTTTGCGACCTCTCCATAGTTGTGCTTCACGAGCTTCACGAGCGAAAGAGCCACGCATGATGAGGCGGACAGGAGCTGGAGCCAGTAGAGCAGCTTACTTACATGCTTCGCCCGAAAAATCCATTTCGCGTAAGGCAGGAGAGGGACTTCCGAGCTTGTCCAAGTCCGGACTATCTTCCTCTGAAGATCAGAGTTTCGCGACGACTCTGAATTTCCACTAGTCCTCGTAATGTCTCTGCTGCGTTGACTTTGTTTCCTGACCGCAAGTTTCTGCACAGGCCTGAAAAATGCTCTGATGCTGCGGATCACGGCACTTGAGCTGATTCGCAGCTCACGAAAGCTGTTGATACCAGCATCGGTTATGGACCATGTGGCCTGGTGCTGCCACTCCAGCTCATGGCTCCTGCTGAAAATTCTTGTCCCTTCTATCAGCAAAATGATCGTGATGAACCAGAAGTCAGTCTGGTCTAATACAATGGCGAAACCGCCTAGCAGAACCACAGTTGCCCAGATGAAACCGAGGGTTCCTAGGCCGGTTGCTGTCTTTTCGAGCACTGCTAGACGGAGCGCGAAAAGGGTCAGCTTTTTCTCTGGTGCTGGGACTGGCTGTGCAGTTGGAGGACCAACGGAAGCTGTAGCGCTGCTGTCTGTCTTCCCAATGCTGTTCTGAGGCTCGAACACTGTGTTGATCGTGGCGCTGCTTGTTTCGTTGAGGCGGGGATGAAGAAGCTCGTCAATCTGCAAATGAATGCTTCCTTCACCTTCTCCTGAGTTATTGTGCTCAACCATGTTGCTCTCTCTCTCTCTCTCTCTCTCTCTTTGGTTTTTCAAACGTAGGGGATTAGGCGAGATTAGCTGCTCTGGATGGTAGAAACACTCGTGACCCTCACTTCCGATTCGCCTCCTCTCCCGGTCTCGATTTTGGATCAAATGTGATTGTATTGCAGAAGTAGATGGTAGAATTGAAGCTGTAGAAAAGGATGAGGGGATGGATTTATAAACAAGGAGGGAGGAAAATGAGCTTGGGGAGCACGTTTAATCTGTGGAAATGGAGAGGAAAGAGTGAACGTCATATTTTGCTTTTGTAATTTTCCTCCTTATTTAACTCCTAAGTTTGTTATGTTTTGTTGGAGATTTAGTTTTTGCTCTTCTTCCCTTAGATTCAACGTCTCTTTCTTGCTTCCACAAATTAGTTTATTGATTAGCGTCGCAATCAAATTGGTTAGAGTAGTATTTTTTTTGTTTTTTTGTTTTTTTATGCGGAATTCATTTTAACAATTCTTTTAATATATTGTGAATTTTCAAGTCTAGTACATGGACAACACAAATTAGATGTCGTGAAACACATGTGATCATTGTGCTTCACACACATGACAATCCGGATCTGATATCATACTAACTATATTGAAATATTTGAGAATTGAAGAGAAAACGAAGAAGAAAATATGAACAGTGGGAGATAAGTTTGAATCTCCTAAGTTAGAGAATAAGCATACCATGATGATACCGTTGGTATGATATTAGAATAAAGTTAATAAGAGCAACTAATAAACACAGAAGCCTACCTACTTTCAATAAGCAAAAAGTGCCTTTTATATATAACTTTTCACTTTATCTGAAAGAAAACCAATAAGAAAGAAAGGGTGGTGCCTGCTAAAGAAATTGCTTGGTGTTTTTCTCTCAATTTTGAATTTTCCACTTTAGCTTGGAGACATTGACTTCTACTTTTTTTTTTTTTCTAAAGACATTATGTTCCCAAAAAGTCATTTATGTAAATCACAGTCTGATTCATGTACAAAAACAATTTAGTAAACATAAAAGAAATTTTATGCACGTCAAACATCTGTAAAAAAGAATGACCTAAGTATTTTCCTTTTGTTTTAACGATTCTTAGAGATATCCGCATCTGTCTTTTTTTATATAATAGTAGCCCCTAATCAATAATTTCCTCCCAGTCTTCCTCTTATTAGATAAACTTTCCAATGAAATGCTATATTAATATATTATGCCAACTAAGCATCTGATAATCGTTAGGATATGAGAACATAATGTTTTTAAACTAGCCAAAATTTGAGTCCTATTAATTAATTTAAAACTCCAGAGCATTTGCTCTTGCATCCGATACTTCGTGTTCAAATCTCCCTTCCTATAGTTTAATATAGATTATCGTATCGTTTATAAAAAAAAAAAAAGAATAATTATTTAAAACTTCATCTAATCATATACATGCATAAGCCAGCATAATTGTTCCTCTAACATCAATTTATAAAAAAGATCGTGGATTTATTAAAAAGAATATTCCTCTTATGTGTAGGATTCGCAAATTAGTTGGTCATGGTTTGCAGAAAAAGGTTTTTATTAGTTCTATCTACACATTCATTTTTACTTTTGATACATTCTTCTTAATTTTTAACCGTCAAATCCGATCATCAAATCGAACAAATTCAAGAAGTATAGCGCTTCTTTTTGGATCAAATCTTGCATAAAAGGGTTATGAGTTCATTTGTGTCAAGTTGAAGGCTCAGATGGGTCCCGCTCCCCGCTCTCCGCTCTCCTACAATCCCTTCAGAGTTTGAGTGCACGGATCCAATTTCTGTCAAAGAGTGTTTTGGGCAACAGCTAAGCCTGGAAGGCCGTGGCTTTTAGTTTTAGTTAATTAAGGTTGCATTTGATCTTTATTGGCTCTAAACTTGGTTCCTTCTAGTTAATTCCACGTACATAGAAAGTCTCGAGGCCGAGTGATTTTCGGTTTATTTGGAACACGGCTACGTGATGTTACTAATTCACTAAATCATGTTACCTATAATTTATTTTCTATTAATCCACTAAATCATGTTACATGATTTTCAGCTTATTTGGAACACCTCTACGTAATGATACGTAATGATACTACACCACTGTAGTCTATAGTTGTATTCCTAGCCAATCAAATAGTTACAGTCCTTGATTGTTTTGAGATGCCGCCACAGTTGTATCTAAGTTTTAGGTAATCTGTCCATAATAGTGGAATGAGTAGTGGAAGCAACATTTTAGAATTGGGTATTGAATGAGTCTGCTGTTTTGGGTGGATTTCAAGTTTGAAGTCATGGGTGTTGAATGAGTCCTATGGATTAGGTTAGATGCTAGAGTAAGATAATTTGGCTGTGCTAGGGGGAAGACATATTTTAGACAACTTGATCAAATTCTTCTACCTAAGCCAGGTCATGACCAATCGGTCCAATCTTCCCGTGGGGCAGCATCGAAAGTTCGAAACCATCAACCAAATCAGCTCAACACATAAAATTGAATCTTCAATTCAGACTGACTATACTATATAGAATAGCAGCAACAGTCGCTAACATACGGAAAAAAACAGATAGCGGCATTTACCAACGTTCTCAGGCCTTTTCAGAACAAACAGAATACAGCAAAAACAAGCAACACTAAGCACTTCAGGTCCCTCTCTTAGCTAAATTCCAGCTCAAAGTAGAAAACAAAAACTAAAGTGTGGCTCTAAGCTTATTAAGCTATATGATGGCTAGAGGAAGTCAACGTCAACACACATCAGCGTTTAATCTATACGAATTCAAGACAAACAAAGAGATGACAACGGGGTAGGATTGAATTATGAACTTAACCACTTAAACATCATCATGAAACATAGCAGTCTATACATTGGAGAATATAAAATTAAATGTATGATGCAAGATCTAATTCTGGACTATCGATACCTGACCAAGAAAATCCAACCGGTGAGCAGCTTGGGTTATGAATTGGGAAAACTATGTAGCCCATGAGCAGAAATTATTTGAAAAATAGGAACTTTATGCATGTTTAACAAGCCTAGCTACAACACAACAGATCCATGTCAATGGCTACTAGATTAATTAAAAGACTTTGCACAATGGTGCAGTAAATATTTGCATCCTTCAAGTGACAAACAAAACCACATAATTCTTTGAACCAGTTGAGCATAATATGGGGAATACCGGAATAGGCAGGTTGAGCAGACAGGTTCGGCATTTAGACCGCCATAGATGATATCTGATAGCAAGGAGATCGAAACCAGATTTCACTCTAAACATGCAAAGCTAACATAGATTGATTTCTCTAATTCACCTGTTTAAATGTCCCGCTAATATACAAAGACAGGACTTCTGTAAACGTTGAGCAAAGCCAGCGTGAAGTGAAGCATTTTGGTTCAGTATGGAGTACAATGGCTATCAAGGGGTTGTATAGCAATAAAAATATGTCACTTCTTGTTGCTTATCTCGTAACGAACTCATTTTACTAAAAGTTTGTGCCATAAACATCTCCAATGAACCTGAATATTTCGTAATCAACATACCTTCCACTAATTAGTGCATCAAATTCGACCATATCTAACACCATACGCTTAAGGATCACTAGTGTGGATGCATGCTTAATAAAGATAACTGCGATAAAGATAATAGCTTGCTTCCAATTTCTTGAACAACACATTGTGATTCTGTGAACTGCAACTACTTAAAGCAGTTGATTTTCCTAGGTTCTAAAATTCACATTCAAATTGTTACAAAATAAACAACTTCCTATAAAACCATTAGAACTCGGATCATAGCGTGCATTCTTCCACACGCGAAACTAATCCATTCAAATTGAACAGTTTATAACTAAAATTAAAATCGAAAAACACAAATTCGACCTGCTACCACATTTACCTCCACAGCTATATCACAGAACTCTTCTGCTGCACCTTAGCTTTCTCCGCGTCAATAATGGACTCTACCAACTTAACAGCACTGTCCAACCTCCCCTCCGCATTCACCACCACATAATCGAAATTCTTAACATGCTTCACCTCCTCCCTAGCCGTCGCAACCCTCACAAGAAGCGACTCCTTCGTCTCGGTTTTCCGGTCAATCAGCCTCTCCACAAGCTTGGCCTCACTCTCCGCCATCAAAAATATGAAAACACCCGAGTTCCCAAGAATCTTCCTCAGAGTCTGAGCACCCTGGATGTCGACTCTCAAAACGATGTCGTACCCTTTCCCCAATTCATCCCTAATCTGCTGTTTGGGAATCCCCTTGTAGTCTCCATACACCAGCGCGTACTCCAGAAGCTCGTTCCTCTCCACCATTGTCAAAAACTCGTCTTTGCTCACAAAGTAATAATCTTTGCCGTGAACTTCGCCGGGACGCATTGCGCGGGTCGTCGCCGTTACCACGAAATGCAAGTTCTCGTTGGAATCCTTGAGCTTTTTTATGACGGCGTCCTTCCCGACCCCGCTGGGGCCGCTGATGACGATAATTAGGGGGCTGGGGCTGGGCCAGAGCGGCTCGGAGCTGAAGGCCGATCCCAGAGAGGACTCCAGAGCGCGGAGGAGCTCGGAGCGGTCCGCTTTTTCGATGTGGGGAATGGGAACCGAACCGGGTCGACGGGCGTCGCCCATTTGGGAGGATAAGGGTCGGGTGTTGGAGGGAAGTGAGAGGGTAGGTTTTGGGTAGGGGCGGTGGAGGGAATTGGGGGTTGGGAGGATTTTGGGGCGGAGGAGGAGGGGGGGAGGAGGGGAAAAGCGAGAGAGAGAGGAGGTGAGGAATCTGCGAAACATCGAGAGGGAGAGAGAGAAGGGAGGAAGGTAGGTGGGGGTGCACTATATGAGGTTGGGGAAGCAGAGCATGGAATCGAAGCTCTGCGGTTATCGGTTAAAGTAGATATGGTCCTTTTTTGGGCTGAGCCTAACCAACACCAACAAGGCTTGGGGGCCTTGGAAAGGATGGCAGGCGGCGGCACCGTGCAATTTAAGGGGGTGTATTATGTTTGTGTAGAGAAAAAGAAATATACGGAAGATGTCCACTATCACCTGGTGTTTCAATTTAGTAAAATATGAAATGTATTGAAACGATATGCTACGATAGTGTAAATTCATCTATACAAGTTACCCTCGTTATACGAAGTTTGATAGATTTTTATAATTGCAAGTGGCTTGTAGCTAAAGTTAGTTAAGAACATTCGCTCATGCATCTGAAATCTCGTTTTTGAATCTCCCTTCTCGTAAGAGCAAGTCCACTCATTTTAGGAAGGCAAGGGCAAGGGCAAGGCATTGAAATTGTCCTTACTATTCACTATGAACAATAATTGCCTTTGTGCAAGTCCACTCATTTTTGGAAGAGTAAAAACAATTACTAGTACAAATATATTTTCAACCACTCTCATCACATCACGTGTCATTATCCATTAATGGCAGAGTAGGTATCAGAGTAGGGACCACTTCCCGGCCCGACTCCATTACCGTAGCACGATATTGTCCGCTTTGGGCTTACCATTCCATCACGGTTTTATTTTTGGGAACTCACGAGCAACTTCCCAATGGGTCACCCATCATGGAATTGCTCTAGCCTCCTTCTCGCTTAACTTCGGAGTTCCAATGGAACCCGAAGCCAGTGAGCTCCCAAAAGGCCTCGTGCTAAGTAGAGATGGGAATATACATATAAGGATCACTCCCCTGGGCGATGTGGGATGTCACAATCCACCTCCCTTAGGGGCCCGACGTCCTCGTCGGCACACCACAACCAGGGTTAGGCTCTGATACCAAATTGTCACATCCCGGCCCGGGTAGGACCACTTCCTGGGCCCGACTCCACTACCGTAGCACGATATTGTCCGCTTTGGCCTTACCATTCCCTCACGGTTTTGTTTTTGGGAACTCACGAGCAACTTCCCAGTGGGTCACCCATCATGGGATTGCTCTAGCCTCCTTCTCGCTTAACGTCGGAGTTCCAATGGAACCCGAAGCCAGTGAGCTCCCAAAAGGTCTCGTGCTAGGTAGAGATGAGAATATACATATAAGAATCACTCCCCTGGGCGATGTGGGATGTCACACACAAGGCCCCAAATCCCCAAAAAATTTCCATCTAAAATTTATATGTAATAATGCTATATATTAAAAAATAATAATTGCTTTTATTAGCATTTAAAATCTCATTGTGCATTTCCTTGTAAGTGTAATTTTTTTTTCTTTCTAAATATAAAAATTTGGAGTGTACAATGAGATATTTAAAATGCTAATAACAACACCCTAAAAACGATTTTTTTTCAATTCTATTATAAAATAATGTTATATATTCAAGTGAAACTTTCAAGTTAGAGTTTTTGAAGGTTATATTTGTAGTTCTTTTACTTATTATTTAATGACATTTATAAATTTACAATCAGTGAGTCTTAAGTTTGTTTTTATTTAAGTTATTACTTTCTAGCATCAGTACATTGTCTTGCGTTCTTCTTAGCAATAATTATTGCAGTAGGATAATGACTAGGAGGATTTGAAGGGCATTATGACATTAATATTTCCAAGGTTTAGCCAAGGCTTAGCTCAGGACCCTACTACTCATCGTATTTGATTTGGTCTTGCTACCGCACAAGACTTCAAGAGTCATGATGATATTACTGAGGAACGTTTTTATCAAAATATTTTTACCTTTCATTTCAGGCAATTAGCAATAATTTGTTTGTGGACTTCCGAAAATCTGTTTCATGTAGCTTGGCAAGGAAATTTTGATGCATGGGTACTTTTTCTTAAAAACCTATCTTAAGAAGAGGTCATTTTATAAATTTCGCACATGACCCCTAAAATCTTAAAGACGACCCTGGTTGTTATGCAATGCCTCCATGAACCTCCCTAAAAAGAAGGGTCCGTTGTAGCTTGTAAACCTGCTCAACAAAATGTCAAAAACCAATGATTGCTTGAAGGTGTTTGGAAGAGCTACCAAATAATGCCGGTGAGCCAAGAATTTTCCTACGGATGGGCGACGTGCAAAACTCCCAAAAGAATTTTAAGCTAAAAGTACTCATATAAATCAAACTATACTTTTTTTTTTATATAGACCGAGTTTGATTCCCATCGATTTTCTTTTCCTTGTCAAATCGTGAAATCTTGTCCTTGGAATTTTACTATTCATTACGTATCTCGTAATTTAAATTCGTATTTCATGTTTACGTTATTTTCATTAGTTAATTTTAACTCTGTTAGTTTTAGGAATTAAATCGATTAGTTATTCGGTTTGAATTTTCGTAATTAATCTTTAAAATTCGTCGACCTTTTGAAGTCACAATTAGTGTTTTTAAACAAATCTCAAAACCATGAGCTCATGGACGAAAGTCGTTTGCGAGTCCGGATTCTAATGGTATAGTTACGGACATTTGAATTGTTATTTAAATTTTAGTTTATAAATTAAGTAAACTCCCACTAGGTGGGAATGAGAACTAATCAAGGGCTTGGTTTCGGCTCAATCGGTTAATGGGTTAAGTGGATCAATCAGCTAGAAGGAGAAGGGACCAATTAAAAATTAGAAAGGAAGGCAGCAGCCAATCAGGAGAGGAGAGAGAGACCCCACTTTTCCCGTCTACCATCCCCGCGCAGCAACCCGTTTCTGATCGAGCGATTTCCGGCCACTTCCACCATTTTTTCAAGCAATCTTCACCCATCCAACACCTGCAAGCCCTTCCACAATCCCCCATTTACCTTATTCACCCAGATTTGAGGATTTTTAAGTCCAAAACCGTGTAAAATCGTGTGGGTGAACCGTGGAGTTTTGATGGCGATTCCGCCATTCCGGTGAGTCTAACCACCCACTACCACCCTTAATCAACTCCCCTTGGACCCAGGAACAAGATCAACCAGTTTTAGGGGCGTCGGAGCACTGAGGAAGGAGAATCGAAGCTCACCCATTCTAGGGTTTCTGGCGGGTTTAAGTGAAATTGGAGCTTTTTCCGGTCAAATTGGACTTGGTCACAGGTATAAAACTTACTCTACTCGTTGAGATCTTCATTCCTGTAAAATTTGGAAATTTTTGGAAAAAGTCGAATTTCTGGCTAGTCAGGCGGCGCGTGGGCCGAGGCACCCCCTGACCACCCTAAGGTACATTTGATTCCCCGATTCCATATTTGACATCCGATTAATAGAATTCTATCGTTTGAGTATATTTTCGTTAAGGTCCACCACTTGAATATTCTAACAAACAATGATCCAACCATTGGATCACCATCAAACTTTGAGCTATTATTGTACGTAATATTTAAGGACCTTAGGAACTTACAAATCGAAAATCTAGTGGTTGAATCTTACGGAGCAAGTGACGAAGGATAGTAGACCCTACCTTTGAGCGACAGTTCAACTTCTCTTAAAATATTATTAAGAGGAACCTATTGAAGCTATGGTTATATGAATTATTGAAGAAATTCTAAATGTGGGCTTATATTGTGTTTAAGGCGGCGATAGAGCGTGACACCTTGATTCTCGTGCTTGGGTGCGTTAGCGCGGATCCCAGGTGAGTGACTTTAATATATGTGATATAGTTATTACCCTGAAAACTCCCATGCTAGTATACTTTGTGGATGTACCATAGATTTCTAAAATATGTTTTTATGATAAATAATTGTTTTTATAAAGTGTGCCATCAATCTACTTTATGAAATGTTATGTGACTTGGATATTTGAGCTGTTTATGAATTGTGTTTTAAAATATGTATTTGATTGTTTAATAAACATGAGGGCTAGTAGAGGACTGTTACCCTCGTGTCACGGGGTTAGTTAACGTCGAGTTTGCACCATGTAGCAGTGGTACATGGATGGTCCTATTTGGTTAATTCGCGATAAAGGACCATACTATTTATGGATTGTGCTTGGTTAATCCGCGATAGGCGATCTTTATATCTTTGGTATGGCCATACACAAACTTAGGGGTGATCATGCTTGGTAATCCGCGATAGGTAATCACTGCCTAACAGATGTGTAGGAGTGACTCTGCTTAGTTAATCCGTGATAGGGGGTCACTGCCTACTTGGTTAATGCAAGGAATGGCTCTGCTTGGTTAATCTGCAATAGGGGCCATTTCCTGTTTGGTTACTTATGTAGGCTTCGGACGAACTGCGTCACTTTAGCCCTAGTTTTTAGTGTTTCCGTGAACTATAGTTTTGAGAACCTTGTGTTTTGATTTAGAAAAACTGTTGGATGTCTGGGTGACTCATTCGGAGATTTCAAAGACTTGATATTGATTTCTTACGAATGAATTATATTTGAGGTTTATAAATTGTGATTGATAGCTGGTTTTATTATTATTATCACATACTTTGCATTATTGTCACTCACACGAGGTTCGCAGCTTATTCGGGTTGTTGTTTGCCTGATGCACCATTCCGATGGTGTAGGCACTGATCATACAGGTGACAAGTCTGAGTAGACTCCGAGAGGTCCATAGGTGGGGGTAGCAGTGCAGTTATCGGAGACTTAGAGCGTTAGGGTTACCCCTCTCTTGTACTTTATTTTTTGGGACTTTCTTTTGAGCACCTCGGACTTGATCCTAGTCTAGGGAGGGTTGTGTTTCTTGTTGGAGTGTACATAGCCACCCTCATAATTATTTTGGGTTATTTGTTAAAGTATTTCATTTTGTAACTTATGACATATTCAACGAACGTTACTTCCTTTTGTCACGTGTCGATTCTTGATGTATGTCGAGATCTGGGCGTGACATAAATAACTATTTAACCTACTAATGCTATAGCTCTACTAAAATAATAACGATAATAACTAGTCTTTGTTGAAATATCCCACATTGGGCAGAGACAGAGAAAAAGAAGACTAAATATCATAACCCCACTCCAACTAATACATAGACTTTTTATGATAAAATCTTACACCTGAAAGAAGTAGCAAAACTACAATGAGTGCACTGGATGCACGGAGTTTTAGTTTTTCCTCCTTTTTTTTTTTTTTTTTTTTTTTCCTATCGGCCTCCACCCCCAACTAGCTCATCTCATGCCAATCTCCCCTTTATAGGAACAACTATTTTTACCTTGATTCCTCTTATCTTTTTTCTTCTCGAGCTCAAAAGAAAATCTCAATTAAACACAATACCTAAGTTAATCTTTTATGATTTATTGAGCCTAGTGTTAATCTCATTTTGAATATACTAAGTAAGAGTGTACAACTTGCTATGCTTTCATTAAGGATTGTCAAATTCATTTTCCACTTTTGACAAAAGATCTCCTCTATTCTTGTTTGCCGTGTGTTTAACTCATAATCTTGGTGTATAATACGACCTTTCAGAAGTATGATAACAAATCATGCACAATATAAATGAAAGTATGATTAACTTCTAGACGCTTATTTACTATGACCTTAACAATAACAAAGCATTTTTCTATTAAATGGGGTCGGCTATATGAATCTTAAAAAACCATTCCACTCGGTTGTGTGCCATGTCTTTCGTTAGATCCAAGTATTCTAAATCCTTTTTTAGAGTCTCTTCTAAAGTCTTCTTAGGTCTTCCTCTACCCCTTTGGCCATGAACCTCTGTTCCTTAATCGTATCTTTTAACCGGAGCGTTAGTAGGCCTTCGTTTCACATGTCCAAACCACTATAACCGATTTTCTCTCATCCTTCCTTCAATTTCGGCTACTCCTACTTTACCTCGGATATCTTCATTCCTAATCTTATCATTTCTCGTGCACCCACACATTCAACGAAGCATTCTCATCTTCGTTACACCAATTTTATGTACATGTTGATGCTTCACTGCCCAACATTCTGTGCCATAAAGCATTGCTGACCTTATTGTCATCCTATAAAATTTTCCCGCTTATTTACTATGACCCCATTGTTATAATATTCTGACTCCATCACCAATTGTGCAGGTGGTAATTAATAAGTTGGTGATAATATCGGTGTTGTTGAAAGTGGGTCCTTGACCCGTCTCTTTGATTATTTGACAGTCTCTCCCATATGCTTACGCGTGTAAGAAATTAGTTTTTTTATGTTAAAATCATGTTTTTTCGGTTTTTAATATAAAAAACTGATTTATATTTTCTTGTTAAAGAATTGTTCAAAAAAGGAAATGAAGCCACACGTAAACCACCCACTACACGTATTAGAATTGCCTTTGTAATACCTAGTCCTACCACGCGTATTAGAAATGTCCCTGTAAGTCGTGTGTGTGTGTATATTAACGCCCAGCCTCGTTTCTCATGATTCAGTCCAGTTTTCGCAACAGTGCCCTCTTTCTTCTCTCTATCATATATCTTAGCCATGGGAGTAGCCATGTCTGCAACTTATACTCCCATATCTACAGCTAAAAGCTCAGACGACTGCGAGAATCCCGATTCCGTACCCATTTCTGCAACTAAAAGCACTCCGTTATCAGCGTGCGATCAAATATTTTGGGTCTTGATGCTTGCTCTTCTTCTCATAGCTTTTGCTCTTCTCATTGGGCTCAGGGTGTCGCCCGAAATAAGTAGTTCGGGGTACAAATGCCCCGACTTCACCGTCAACGGCGCTCATCTCACCCAGTTCGATTACACCGAGAGCAACCGTACTCTCTCCTACAACCTCGCCCTCAACATCACCCTCACAAACCCTAAGAAGAAACTCTTCCTCGGGTTGATTGACGTCAAAGTCAGTGCATACTATCAAGACAAGAGAATTGGGCAGGTGACTTTGATGGATCGGTCGATGTCGTTGACACCCAAGAACACAACCATTTTTCAGAATGTAATCGTTCAAGGGCACGATATGTTGTTCGAGCAATATCAATCAGTGACCCGCCCTGCAGCAGCTGAGCTTTATAGTATCGACGTGGTCATTGCTTTCCAGGACATGTATACCGTTCAGCGGGGTGAGGTCATCTACAATCTGAGGCTTCCTTTGAGTTCCAATGGAACATATTGGGATGCTGACAAGATTACAAACTGCTCCATGTAAGAGAGAGGCCAATATCAAATTAATTCAAGTAAACAAGCATTAGATGAGAAATTTGTTGTTTGAAATTAAAAATTGGCTAAGTCTCATTTCTGGTTCCTGTAGTTTAGCTGTTGTTCACTTTTGGCTCCCGTGTTTTTAATTGTCTCAATGTAAGTCCTTATAGTTTAGCAAACGATGCAATTCAAAGATATTTTAATGAAATGTGCCACTACAGGCATGGGCATTCTAGTCATTTCAAGAAAATTTAGGACGCCTTCATCTCCTTTTGGCATGTTTAATAAATTGGAAAACAATAAGGAAGAGTTGAACAAACTAACAGGTGGTGTTGTGGAGAGTTTCTGTTGTTAATGAGTAGAACAATCGATGACCATGTGGCTAGGAGGAGAATTGAAGGTATTAGACGCGCAAACCACCCATGTGAGATCAGAATGC
The DNA here is from genome assembly GCF_019419815.1 of Pyrus x bretschneideri. Lineage (NCBI taxonomy): Eukaryota > Viridiplantae > Streptophyta > Magnoliopsida > Rosales > Rosaceae > Pyrus > Pyrus x bretschneideri. The sequence continues at coordinate 9,277,942 of NW_025999798.1, forward strand.
TTTATTCTATAAGGCTATTGTAGGGCCATAAAATATTCAGACTAACGGGAATACGTCATGTGTACAATTTATCAAATATGATTATTCTATTCTTTAACAACATATGCAGACTGTTAGTCAAACTCTAATAGGCCACATTCTCTACGAAGGCCTTAAAAGTCCACAATCAAGGCCCCCATGCCCAATTCATCGTCAACGGTCCAACTCGATCGCCATGCGACATACACAGATTACCCTCATATGCAATAGGTTTGCCTATCCTTATCTTAGCAGAGCAAGACTATCTGAAGCATATTCTCGGAATCTCAAGAATATTCCTCCATCGGTTTGCATACTAGATAACACTCTGACAACAGGTTCAAAGAATCTAGACACTAAGGTTAACTCCTCAATTCTCTTTAAATAGCCAAGGCAGCCACTTTATTTTGGTAATCAAGAACTCTCACCACACCCTTATTGCTTCCTACAATTTCTATGACTTAAGCATCGAAGACCCTTTGGATAATACCACCCCGGTGTTGGTCCAACTCTGTTTGTCTCTTTTCTTTGTGTGTGTATGTTTTCGACAATTCAATCCTGGGGGGAAATTTGCTCCCATTTGTGACTTAATTTGTTTTCTAATTATTGGTATTTGTTCAAGGAAGAATTTGCTCCCATGGATGCTTTATATCAGACCATACAAGTAGTATTTCCATGTTTCCCTTGCCTACTTTGTGTTCTCAATATATATAGCTTTGTTTAGCTACTAGCAAGATAACCAGAAAAGAATTGTGGCTTTGTTTAGAGTTTTTGCTGGGTTGATGTGGATGTTGGGCAATTGCATAGGATAATGTTAGAGAGATTAAACTTATAGATAAAATTTTGTAAACTGAATGATATGAAAATTACTGATTGAATTATTACTTAATCATTGATAAACGTGATCATTCCTATTGGTGACAAATCATTTTATTTGTAAATTTTGTCTACAAATTTACAAATGGACGGAAAATGTTAAATGTCCTTGAATTGCATCATTTACTAAATTACAAGGACATAGAGACATTGAAACCAGTGACCCAAAATGAACTTCAACTAAACCATTACAGGACCAAACTTGAGATTTGACCTTAAAATTACTTTCCAAATTTATTTCTACATCAGAAACAACTTACTGATTTGTGCTTTTAAAATGATTGAAAGTGTTTTTAGAGAAAATGTTTTTGAATTTCAAAAATATTTAAGTGTTTTTCTAAAAGAAGCACCAATTTTGTGTTTCTTCCGGGAAACACTTTAAGTGCTATTCATGGATTTACTAACATATTTACTAAGAATTGTTTCCAAAAATATTTTTATCAAAAACGCTTTCAGTCATTTTAAAAACATATCCACATTCTTCTTTCAAAAATTAAAATAAAAATGCTAAAGAGACTTTTTCAAAAGTAGAACTCTGCATTTTAACACAATATTTTATAATGTGAGCACAAAAATTAAAATTAAATTGTGAAGTAATATATAGTTTATAGAGAGTCCCACTCTCATAGAGTCTCATTAGGATTTCTCAAATTAAAAAGTATTTCCCACAAGAGAAAATGAGTGTTAATGTTGTTATATCTTTTAATTGCTTATTTTATTGACATATTTAATTGCTTAATCAATGTTATTCTGATTGTTATATGTTGTCGTCTTGTTTCCTTAAAAGTAAGAACTCGAACCTCATTCCAACCTTATAAAAACCATTACCCCCACTCAATCAGAATCAAAATATTAATCTCACCACGGTCACCCCATCCACGGCCAACCCACCACGAACCCACATCGCCGCCGCCCGCCAATTCTGTTCTCGCGCTCCAACCCTTCCGATCCTCAAGTTTGGACCACCAACTCCAACCCCAAAACCCCCCAATTTTACATTCCAACACTGTTCAATCAAAACCCTAATTCCAAATACAATCCAACCCCTTTAACAATTTCCCTCCCTGAGAAACCCCAGAACATCAAAATCGATCCTTTTCGCGCCACCGGCCAGTAATTGTTAATGGACAGAATCGGGGTCCGCAATGAAGCTTTAAAACACAGCTCGTCCCCAGCGCCGCTGGCTCCGCCGGTTACGTGCTCGACGTCGTGCACGGAGACCGTAAATGGGTGCCACGAGTTTAAGATCAGTGGGTACTCCCTTGCCAAGGGTATGGGAATCGGTAAGTACGTCGCCTCCGATTCGTTTGTGGTGGGTGGGTACACGTGGGCTATATATTTCTACCCGGATGGCAAGAGCGTTGAGGACCACGCCGGGTATGTGTCGGTGTTCATAGCTCTGGCCAGCGAGGGCACCGACGTCAGGGCGTTGTTCGAATTGACGCTTTTGGATCAGAGCGAGAGGCAACGGCACAAGGTGCATAGCCATTTTCTGAGGATGCTCGATGGCGGTCCTTATACGCTTAAATACCGTGGAAGCATGTGGTATGCATTGTGAATTACTCTTTCGATGTATAATTTTGTTTTAAGTTGTATGTATATATGTCTGTATTGGATTCTGATTGCATATTGTGTGTTTAAAAGTGTGAAAATTTTCCTTGAATTGGTTAAACGAATGATGTTCAAGGTTTGAAGTTTAACCATTTTAGTTCGACTTCCGCCACAAACTTAAAGCTCCTTGAATGCAATTCGGAGATAAAATACCTCATAAAATTTGTTTAAATGTAAAGAAAGTAAAAGACCAAACAGTATTATCTTCTCTTATATGGTCTCGTCTGACAACTGGATAACCACTTAAAAGTTTTGGCCATTGTTTGCAGAGTGTATTATGTACTTCATGTTTTGGCAAAGCTGTCATTAGCATTGCTAGTGAGCATTGCAAAACACCGTAATTGTTTGGGCCTGGATTTCCGCAAATAAATATAGCGTATACGACATAAATTGTTGCCTGTAATGCTGTGGGTGAAAAACATAACTGGGTTCAACTTTTGGATGTTGCAGGGGTTATAAACGCTTCTACAAAAGAAGTCTTTTAGAGGGATCGGACTACCTTAAAGATGATTGCCTTATAATAAAATGTCGTGTTGGTGTTGTTAAGACGAATACAGAAGGACCTAAAACATACAATATAGCAGAACCACCTTCCAATATCGGCCAGCATTTTGGTAAGCTTTTAGAAAGTGGGAAGTTGACTGATGTAAGTTTCAAAGTTGACGAAGAAGTATTTGCTGCCCACAAAGTGGTGCTCGCAGCACGCTCGCCTGTGTTCAAGGCACAACTTTTTGGTCCATTAAAAGATAAAAACACTGATTTCATAATAGTTGAAGACATTGAAGCTCCCGCATTTAAGGTACTCTTGCTCTCTCTGTATGAAGGCTTCTCTTCCGCTGCACGTTTCGTTCCCCCCAGCAAAAGCGTTAATAGGTGTATAACTGTTAAAATGAATGGGGAATATGCTTTGATTTTCGTTTTTGACGCATATGGCTGAGAAATCAGTTTCAAACTTTAGCAGAAGTTTGATTGTCTCAAAGAAAGTGTTCATGTTATGGTATGAAGCAGGACATTTCTATAGGAAGCATAAACTAGGAGATCATATACATGAATTTTTTCTGCCTTTATCACCAATTTAGTAAAGCTGTTCATGCTTTTTTATGACTTTATTTTGTTGTTTATATGGATTGGTGGGTGTGCTTAGGGATGAATACTCTCTTCTTCAATTCAAATTACAATCTTAAATCATATAGTAACAGATGATAAAGGAGATGTCATTTTTGTTTATTAGCTTTATATTTTGACTGCAGACTTCAATGTGTACAAGAGAATTAGTTTCATTGTGGCTGATTATACATGTTACCTATTTGCAGCTCTTTTTTTGTTCTAAAATGTGAGTTTTTATTTGCTGAAGGATAAAAAGTTCATAGTAATGCAACCTTCAAGTGTGTATCTGATGCAGCTAGGTGTTTTGTTTTTGCATTATTCAACTATGAAACACATGTATTAAATTAACTTAATTCAAATATTTAATGGAAACATATCTACCAAGTATTTCATTGTGTTACTTCTGTCTTTGTTATTTTACTGCATATTTAGCATTGGCATTGACAATGCCCTGTTCCCTCTTCAATACATCTTTTATGCACAGAAGACGGTTGCTAACAGTTTGATTGATTTCTGCTATTCTAGTAAAGGGAACATATGAGTTTGATTGATTTCTTGTTTTGGATTTCTGCAGGTATTACTTCACTTCATCTACTGGGATTCTCTACCAGACTTGCAAGAGCTTGTGGGGCTGCTAAATTCAAGCTGGGCGTCTACAGTAATGGCCCAACATCTTCTGGCAGCGGCTGATCGCTATGCCCTCGAGAGGCTCAAACTGATGTGTGAGGCTAAACTTTGCGAAAATGTTGCCATAAATAATGTTGCAACAACGTTAGCCTTGGCAGAGCAACACCAATGTGAACAACTTAGAGCTGTATGCCTCAAATTTATTGCAGTGCCCGAAAATTTAAGAGGTAAACTTTTTTCTTTATCCGATTTGTTCTGACTGTTAATATTTCTAGACAGCTATTTTTTAAAATAGAAAAATCGTCCATTGTTGGTCTCCCAGTGTTCCTCGATTCTTCAATATCTTCTTTTTTCGTTCAAATATGAGTGAACTTCTCATGCATATTGGGGAGGGGACTTCCATTTTGTGGTGGTTTGGGTTTGGTTTTGAATTAAAGAGGTTTCACTTGTTGGTTGGAAAATGAGAACTTCTCAGGCATATATTTTTCTTTTCATTTACTCTAATAATGCGGATTGAATGTCTGTGTTGCTGTCTGTTGAATAACTTTATATTGACAAAAAGGCTGGTAAATTGTTTTCAGCTGTGATTGAAACTGAAGGATTTAACTACTTGAGGGAAAGCTGCCCTTCAGTCATCACCGAGCTACTGCGTTACGTTGCAAGTAGTGGTGATCATTCTTTTGTTACTTCTGGGTACGGGAAGGGGAACTTATTAGACGGCACTGATGGGAATGGAAGGCGAGTTAAGGCAAGGTTGTATTGATTTGGAAAATAAGCAATTAGAAGAATAAAATAAAAACAAGAGCTTTCTACGATGCATATTTTGTACTGCACTGGCTAATTCTTCGAAAAGAAGGATTAGTGGTTAGTTGGTTTTTTGTTTGTTTGTAATATCTCGTGTTGTCGAGGATCTGTTGGTGATGTAGTTTGTAAACCTCGGATGATGGCTCTGGCTGTAGTATGTGTGCATTTTTTCTTGGTCCAGATTGGAGTTGTCGTTTTTATAGATGATGAAAAATGGCAGCATCTTTACTATTATCACTTTTTGTGCTCTGTCATCCCTCTCGTGTGATTGAATATGTAGAATTTACGAAGTTACGTCATTCGATTTCGTCAGCTTTGATACTATATATATTGACATGTTGATTGTTTTATGAGGATTCATCGCGCATGTTTTGCTTGAGGAGATCAAAGTTTAATAAATTTAGATACAAGTGAGGTTTTCTAAGCGCGTCCCGACTCCCAGAATTTCAGACTGCTGAAAATTAAGAATCGATTTATGGCTCGTTTGGTGACAGATTTTATTCATTTTTTCCTTCACCATGCCATGAGCATTGAAAGTTATCCAACAATTTGATGATTATCGAGTCTTCGACACCAAACAAGCCCTTAGCATAAACTGAATCAAAATGATTTTCACTGATAACGAAAGGAAAATGATTTTCACACACTATTATGACGGACTTAGATGCATAGGTGCATGCATGAAGGTAGATCAATGAAGTCTGGATCAGACTGGATCAGAACATAAAATTGAAAGCGGTTGTATTTCACTGTACCATTCAAGCACGAAGCACCTAACCCAATTAACAAAGCAAAACAAGTTTAAATTTGCCAGTAAAAGTACCACAAAATCAAACCAGTTAACCCCCACAGATTTCCAAACATGTTCAATAAAAGGAGGGTGAGAGAGATCATTATTTCAAGTAGAAAACAATACAAGGTGAATCTACAAACATTGACGTTACGCCAGAAGGTATAAAACGAAAAATTACAACAGTTACTATGGTAAAAAAAGGACAGATGAAAAGAACCAGGTAAGTCGATGCATAGCTTGGCATTTCTTCGTTCCAAGTTGTCACGTGCCCCTTCACGTCTTTGTTCTGATTCGAATCAGAGAGTAGCGGAATCATGAAGACAGATCATACAACCCCTTCACTTTCACTTGGTGATATAAAGTACAATTGTTCGCTAAACTTCCTCTGGTGGAGATAGAAAGGGCTCAATCTTTTTCACGCAGATGTGGCATTCTCCGGAACTGTTATTCGAATCACTTAAATTGATGAAGTTTCAATTAGTGATGGATCAATCCTGGTTAGCATGCGGTGGATAACAGCTCCATCTAACATTTGTTATGGCTATATTGGATTCCACCATATAAACCCGCCAAAGAGTCAGTACCATTGGCTACCAGTTCCACCCTGAGCAGCAGCAACTTTCCTTGGTATGTATTGAGGAGGCTTTGGCTGCAGCCCGTTGGAACCTTCAACACCTTCACATTCTCCCCTCTCATTTTTACAGGGCAGATTTCTTCTCGGATATGAAGCTGCACTTGCAGCAGGGTATTGAGCCGGAGAACCTGGATTCCTCACCACCCTTCTCTGCTCAAGAGCCTCTGCTGTAGCTGCTGCGCCGCAATTATTAAAGCGTAATACCGACCCCACAACTTTCCCAGGCCTTGCAGCTCCTGCATCAAAAAGCAGCGTTACAAGTTTAAAAAAAAAAAAGTAAAGTGACTAATGGGAACAAAATAAATATTGCAAGAGCATCTAGAGGGCGAAAAACCAGACACCCTGTTAACAACATTTATTTGTAATCATGTCTGCACCTTGGATGGTATGAGGAACTTGAATTGGGAGCCTTGTCGTAGGGACCCCACTGCTCCTGTCCGTCTGTGGTTTCTCAGCTTCTTTGATGCAGCATCTTGAGAGGTCATCTGTGACATTGGTTGAATGCTGTACCTGGTTATCTGAATATGAAACACATGCCCTACAAGCACAAAATTTAGTCAATCACCAGATTTCGAATCAGATTGCGAACAATTCGATAAGAATACTAATAGAATTCACAGGTGATGCTTAGAAAACAGGAGCTACAAGGGATACCTGGGTAGCGATGCATGTGTTCTTTCAGGTGCAACAGCTGTTGTGCCATTTCCGTAGTGCTCCTCAAGATAAGTGAATTGCTTCTTGAAATGGTCAACAGCACTGTATTGAGAAAGCAAGTATATTAAAAATTAAGATAAACCTTTCTCCTTTGAAGAGCAATAAGGCTCACAAATCGGAGGAAACTTGGTTTGCATGCTCTCCTGGTGGTTTGCATGTTATTCATCCACCAAATTTGACATTCAAGGTTTAGATTCCAAATCAAATACTTGATTACATGAAATAGACCTAATATCTGTTAACACTCTGTCTACTAACATTATAAAGCCATAGTTCTTGCCTTTTCAAGATTGTAAGACGTGCATATCTATCTTACTTGTATACCGATTCCTGTACCTTATATACCTCCCACCTCAATAGCAAACTGTGAAGGCTCCTGAGAGTGACAGTTCACCTTCCTACACTAGGAAACCCTAAGAGGCTTAAAGTAGTGCATTTGAGTTTTCTTTGTTTATACGCTTCAGATGCAATATCACAGAATCATTCTTATGGAAGCCTGGTACAGTGCTAAAGTTTGATCAGATCATCATGACGTTAGCATGAGAAATCATCTGCTTCACTGGGAAGAGCAGTCAGGGTTTTATTTCGAGGTGCTTCAACTTTTCACAACTCAGAGTAACAGTTCTATTAAAACACCGACAATGTTGACCAGACATTTTGATGTTATGAGATGCAGAAAGTTGACCAGACAATGAACATCTACATGATTATAACTACAAAAGACTCTTGTAAGAGAAATGTATGAGTAGGCTATTTTAAACTAGGTTGATAAGATAAAATTTAGGATGAGAATACCTTGGATACATGAAGCCAGTTGGCTCAGATCCTTCTAAGTACTCCTTCAACATCTTTGGATGGTATTCAAGAGTCTCACGGTAAATGAGCTCCCTTACATCTTCCTTGGTTATCCTTCGCCTCTCAAATTCAAATTCCATCTTGGTAACAGGCTGAGCAGAAGGTTCTCTCTCCACCTTTGCCAAACCCTTAAAATAGGGATCAGCAAGAGCCTAAACGAAGCAGAAGAATATCTCCATTAGCAGAATTTTATACATAGTAAAAAGTAATGAAAAATTTGCATTTAACATTTACCTCTTCAGCAGTCGGTCTATCCTTTGGTTCAAATGCCAACATTCTTTCTAATAAACGAAGAGCAAGTGGGTCTGCATTAGGGAACTTCTGGGAGAAAGGAATTTGCTTCTTCTTTCGCATACTGCTCAAGTATCTGCGCGCCTTCTCATTGCGTACCTGTTTGATAAAATTTAGAATTAGACTCAGAAAACAGTAACTCAGACAATGAAATGTACACAAAATAACATATAGCCAGGATTTGTTAATACTGTAAATAAATTTATTACAGCAAACTGACCCTGGCAATTGTATCGGCAGATGGTGTTCCCAATAGTTCAGTCATCAGATCCAATTGATGGACAACGTTTTTGCCAGGAAATAGAGGCTTTCCGGTTAAGAGCTCCGCAAAAATGCATCCTATGCTCCATATATCTATTGCTGGTGTATACTGAAAATCAAAAACAGAGTGTCAATAGACTGAAAGTCACACCTGGAAAAGGAAGCAGTAAAACGAACACATTCATTGCAGTAGACTGAGATGGCTATGATTGGTGACTGCATGACCTAACTTAAAACGGTTACTGTTCAATGCCATATAAGAAGTATACGTACTCCCAATATCTAATAGTTGGCAATATTAACCTCACAGACAATGGAAGGCCAACCAAAGAAAGATTTTCATAGAAGATAGTGACGGTATGGCTCATTCTAATATTATATTGTATAAAATTATTAACAATCTGTCAAACGGCACCCATTATAGGAAGGGTTACAGATGCAGTATTGTTTTCCAGGCAAAGCCTTTGTTAGCAAAAGGGTTAACACTTAACAATATAGGATTGCCAGTGCATGCCAAAATTAATTAATTAATTTCTCTTCCAACAGAAGAAAAAATACCAATATAGGATTGCTAGTGCATATTAGGTCGGAGCTGAGTTCCTTGTAGGCTACAAACCATGACAATAGATTAAATAAAATGTCCTAAATCTATTGAAAGTAAGTTAAGGAGAAAAGGGCAGATGGTGGGATCACTGTTCACCGCAAAATTAGAAGTGAATCGGAGAAAATAAGAGATGAAGAAGCATTGCATGCAATGGGGCAATAACACACACACACACACACACACAAAAAGAATCAGTTGGAAACTTTTTAAAGAATCATTATAGCACACGGAGCTACAACTACAATACCAGATGAAAAGATCAAACTGCATCCAAAATAATGAAAGGGATAATCACTCTTGCACCTTTGAGAAAAATGATCCACACAATTCAGGGGCCCTGTACCATCTTGTGGCAACATAGTCCTGCATAGATAAGAGAAAGTTATAGATAAGACCTGAACAACTTACATTTGCAGAAAACATTGAAATCTGATGCCAAGTGGAAATTGAAACTCACAAGTTATTAAATGAGAAACTTACTGTCCAAAATATAGCGGTAGGAGTATCACTGAAAGCTACTCTTGCAAGACCAAAGTCACAGATCTTGAGCTTGCAGTCAGCATTTGCTAAGATATTTTTGGGTTTTAGATCTCGGTGAAAGACATTTGCTACAAAAACCAATATATAAAGAAAATCAGAACTAGTATTGTCAGGATCCAATTGAGTTTGAGGTAAAAAGAATCTGCAGTAATGCTAAATCTTGTAAGAAACTGCGAACAAGGTCATTACAAAGTATGAAACTACCTGTGTGTATGTACTTCATGCCTCGAAGAAGCTGATAAAGAAAGAACTGATAATGTTCTGGTGTTAAATCGTCATTTGCTTTAATAACCTGGTGTAAATCAGATTCCATAAGTTCAAAGACAACATATATGTCTTTGAATTCCCTTCTGGATGGTGGTAACAAGATGTGCTTGATCTCCACAATATCAGGATGACGTAGGAGCCTAAGAAGTTTAATCTCGCGAAGAATGCGGGTGGCATCCGATACGTGTTCAAAGATATCATTTATTTTCTTAATCGCAACCTTTTCTCCAGTATGTGTATCATATGCGGAGCAAACAACACCATAGCTTCCTTTACCAATGACTTCCTCTATTTTATACCTACTACCCTCACCATATTCTGTGAAGAAGTCCACATCTGCAGATGACTGTATGATCATAAACATACCATTTCATCAACCCGAAACCATAAGATAGGTCAGTATGCAATTGAAATGATGCACAAATGGAAACAGTTGGCCTGTACCCTCCACAACACTACAATGTTAAACGAGACCAAAAATACCGAATAATTCGCATTTGCAAATCTAAGTAGAAGATGATGAAAGAATGTTTGGAATTATTTCCCTGCATCAAGCATAACTGAAATGCAAAGAAAATCATGCCAATCCACCCTAGTACATGTCACAGTAAGAGCATCATGCAGCCAAGATGAACACCCACTAGTTATATTCTTGAAATATTTCCCTGTATATTTTGACTGAAGACTACTAGTGTTTATCATTATACAGGAGGTAAACAGCAACAAATGTAAACAGAAGATTTGTAAATGATACAGAGTATTAATTAGTTGAGTAAAACAGAGATGCACATGTTAAGCATAAAAGCAATTTATGCAATGCCTTGTATTTCAGTTTGATTAACTTTTAGTCCATGAATTACCCATAAAATGTTTTACAATACAAAATGAAAACTGAGCAACAACAGCTTCATATGACAAATACATTAAAGTCGGCCTTTTCCCGGACAGAAAAATGCACAGAAGAAAATGGCATAGAACTGAGACATCAAACATGGCACACTGTTCAGTCCATATATAAAAATAATAACATAATACAGCAGAAAAATATACTAAACATGGACCACAAAGTAATTAACAATTATCATGAATAAATTAACAAATGCAATAGCAAATCTTCCAATAAAATCATCAATAACTACCAACATGAACATATGATTGCAAACATCAAAAGGACAGCAGAAACGTTTTGCATTTTTGCAGGAATACATCAGAAGTAATTGAATTTACCTTTTTCCTTTGATCAGACTGCATCTTAGCAACAAAGCATCCAAAGGGTTTCTAAGCAGCAATCCAACAGGTGCATCTAACACTTGAGTTTAAAAAAAACCCAGACCCGGATCAAAAAAAGCAGCAAAAAGATAACCCAAATCCCACTTAAATCGAAACACCCAGATGACCAAATGTCCAAAATATCATCAAACTAATGATCAAAATCTGAAACCCAATACAATACTGAAAAAACCCAATTCCAATTCGGATGTTGTGAGAGCAAAGCAAAGAGCTTTGGTCCAAAAAGAGACAGCTAAAATGGTTTAGCGGAAGTATCCAATTTAGTTGGAAACAAATATTTTACAGATTAAGTGTGACTTCTGCTAAGCAATCCAGCGGAAATAACTAACTTTGGAGGATCTTAAGATGGCGGTAATCTCTAACGTTTTCCAGATAATATATATATTAAAAAAAAAAAAAAAAGGATTATTTTGGAGAAAAAGGTAATGGGTTCTTCCAGAGCAGAGTAAAGTGCTTTTGGATTAAGCAGAATTGGGAGTTGAAGAAGTGGCAAATATGTGCAGATTGGACTGGAGATTTCTGAGTGGAAGTGCTTCTGGATCTCGAAGAGAAAGGGGAGAGAGAGAACCGCAGAACAGCGTACTCCAAGTCGGAGCCTTTGGAGCGAAGAGATAAAGGGACAGAGAAGAACAGTAAAATATTACTAAACTGAGGAAACAGCATAATGTTTAAAGATGGCAATTAAACTGTATTTGTGGTAAAAAGACCTCTTTGCCATTCAGTTTGGGCTTTTTTTTTTTTTTTTTTTTTGGTTTACCAAGATAATTATAGCATTTGCCTCTCAAACATAAGGAGGAGGAATATTTTATGACGTTAACATGAGAATTGACGTTGACTGTGAAGTGACAGAAAATTTATGGAGAGTCGCACTATTAGGGAGCCCCCATAAATTGATGATATGTTTAATTGCTTGGAATGAGGGAATCATGTTGAGAAAGAAAATAAGATATGTTACGGGGATCAATCAACCTATATGAATTATGCCTTTTTAAGTATCGAATTGAAGATTTATAGTTTAAATTGAAATCATTTCAGTAACCATTTCTAGTAAACATGAAAATATTCATTTCTAGCAAACATATTGAATTTGATTATATAATTCGTGATAACAAATATAAAACTGGAAATGAGATAGTTGTTATCATATAAGGATTTGGATCCTTTCCTGAGCTAATGAAGAGGATCCTCCTCATCAATCATCGTTTATCCAACGGCTACAATCATTATAACTTTAAAGGGACTCCCCTGTTTGTAGCCGTTGGATAAAAATCCAACGGCCCACGATGATTAATGAGGAGGATCCTCTCCATTAACTCAGGATCCAAATCCATCATATATTTCGTAATTCATGTATAAATTTGATTATTTTATAAAAATATTGTCAAATAATACTTTTCTTTTGAACGTTTGAGTCCTTAAATGATTAAATTAAGCAATTGAACTGAAAACTCAAAATGAAATAGATATGTTTCTACACTACTTAATTCAGGAGGTAGCTGATACCTAACTTCATTAAAGAAACAAATTTTGAAGAGCTTGGAGGCGGACGAGGATCCTCACATCATGGTCGTTCGTCGTATCTTGTATGGTTAATTTTCATTAGATATTATTTGTGTTTAATTTTAAATAATAAAATTTAAAATAATTTTTGATTGCACGATAAACGATTAAGATGTGAGGATCTCTAAGATCCTCACAAATTAATCCGGATGTAACAAATTTTAGGATAAAAATATAAATTACATAACAATTTATTCAAAATTCACTTCTCATTTCTTGTTTTTTCATGCACAGAAAAATTAAGATAATGCCACCGTTTTATATTTTATTTTAATACATTACCAATTTTTATTTTAGAAAAGGGACCTGAATGACGTGTTTCAGAGGTTCATTTATGCAACAAAACTTGTCATGTAATTAATTGTATATTATGTCTATTTAGTGACGGATGTGTACTGGGATGAAGATGATCCTAGAATCATCAAAAGTCTGAAAAATATATATGTAAAGGTTTTTCAAGACTCTTTGAATATTCGGTATGCGTTTTTTTTTGTGTCCATCAAGTATTTGATGTAATGTCTACTAAGCATAATTTGACAAATTGCATCAATAGCACTAGACAGATTTCGATATCACTATTCAGATTGCTTGGGTATATACCGATATTGAATGTACGCAACAAAATTTGACTAACAATAACAAACCCACAAAATGTTTGATGAACTTTCTCAGTGAATACTTACAATTGAAGATGCACAAAAATCTCCCCTCGATCTTACAAGTCGATGTTTCATGGCCTTCACCTTAAAAGGTATTAACCGGATTATGATCAGTACTTTGAAGGAGAACGTTCACAATGATATCAGGAGGGTTCTCCTTTCAAACTTTGTAACAACCAATAGATAAAGAAAAAGTGTGAACAAAATTAACGCTCGTTACTTAGGCTTATACCGTCATTAAAGTTTCATTTACAAATTGACAAGACCTTGGACGTTTTGGATTATAAATCAATAAAAAAAAATTATTATTCGCATTTGAAAAATTTTCTTGTGTATTATTCTTCATAATTGTATTTTTCGTTATATATATATAAATTTTGAAGTGCATAATAATAATTTTAGAATGTCAGTAACAATTCCTTAAAAAATGATTGATCCTTTTTTTTTTTGGCAAAAAAAATTATTGATCTTTTGATAAGTAGACCTCTTATTTTGGTAAGAGAAATTAAGAGGTAATTAATGTACTAATAGTAATATAACATTAATTTGCATTAACCAGGTAGGCGGGCCAGGTGCATGTGCGCATCACATGGGATCTCCAAAGCATAATCTTTTATAATCATGAATTTGGATCTCCAAACTACTTTATCTTCAGTTCGGTATTATGCTTTTCTTTTTCATCATTGGACAGCCCGGCCATATAAAATTAAATCAGAAATTAACACTTTGGTTTTGTTTCATAATTGGTAACACATCGAACTCTGGCTGGACTTAAACAACTAACAAATCACATATTAAACTACAAAAATAATTTCAATGCATTTAATTTTCTTGTACAATGAAAAATCTGATTTTCTTAGGCTTTTTTTTTTCCTTTCTCATTTCTCATTTTTGAATTCATTTTCAGTGATGTGGGTATGGGATGAAGTTTCAAACATACTCCCAATTTATGGAAAAATAGACGGCATTAATAATAAGGACCACTGGTGCAACACATTGTTAAGTTCGAGGAGTAAAGAAACTAATATCAGAGTTCAAGGATTAAAATTTAACTAGAGGTAAAGTTCAAAGATCATTACTACAATTAAGTCTTATAGATAATATTACTTCTCTAAAGTATACTAAAGAAGAAATAAGAGAATTTTAAACCGCGATACAGTGGGTTGAACATAAATAAAGACTGCAATCCATCACTCGCCAAAGCTGAATTATTGACTTAAGTATATGGGTTGAGATAAGTGTTTGAACACGGGAAGTTGTGGGTTTAAAAAAAAAAAACTCTAGTCACCAGGACAATTCACAACTTATAGATAAAAAGCAGTTGATAAGAGGATTTAAGGTACTCCAAACTACCTGCGTCTTCCCAAGTGACGATAAAACACTTCAGCATTGATGGTTCCAGTCACTTGACATGCTCCAAGAACCACCCCAACAAATCTTGATGAGCCTCCTCAGCCGCCTTGACAGCCGCCTCGTCTTCATCGTCATACCTCGATGTCCACCCGTGTGCCACCTTCGGGAATATCTTCACATGGCTTTTAATCTGTGATTCCATTACACAGACAGTCACTTATAAGGAGTCTGCATTGATCAAAATCAATATCAATGAAGGGGTATTCCTACCTCAGGTTTTGCAGTTAAAACCTCTTCAAATTGTTTGATGACTTCGGGTGGATACATCTCATCAATCTCAGCTCCGAGTACAGAAATCGGAACCTTAACCGCTGAAAGTAGTACCGGGAACAGATCAATAATCCGACACAAAATACTATCGTTATTTCTTGAAAGAATTGTAATGCCACATTTTGTCTCTTCCTCTAAAATCTCCATACTCGAAACAATAATTAGAGTGCTATATTTAGACCATTTAAATGTGTAGAAAATTTTCACTGCCAAAATCCCCCACAACCATTTTTTCATACCGTGCAGCCATGAGATGTGGCGGCCAGGGCTGCGCAGGCGTCGCGCAACACAGGTTTGTTGTCGTTTTTAAATTTTTCTGTGGGAACAGAGAGAAGTGGGTGTGGAGAAACATTTTGGCTGTAAATACAGAAAACGTACCCTTGATATCATCCAGACTGACAGATGAAGGATGACACGGAACAGCAGCTTGGATAAAGTCATGCTTCGCAAGATCAACGACACCCTTGGCTAAGAACAGCACAAATAATTCAAATGTCATATGTAACAACCTATGCCGTAACGAATTGAGCAGGAAAATGAGCACTTACTGGTATGAGACATTGTTAAACTGGAAGAGTACTAATGAACCAGTAAACAGATATACATAACGGAGAGCAGGAAAATGAACTCACCGCCCCAACAGAAGCCTGCAGCACCAATTGCAGAAACACCTTTACTTCTTAAAGCTTCAATGACCAGTTTTGCATCTTCGATTGTTTTTTCCTATCGACATGAAAACAAGAGCTCACAAGCTAAGTTTCAGCAGCATTCATGCACTAGACAATTCCATATCAAATTTTAAAACACCAATATATAAGGTCCTTGGACTTTTTGCCACAATAGTCGAGAGGCGGAAACATCCTATAGTTCAAGACCATATGAAGCCCAAAACAACAACACTGGGACTGCCAAGCTGAAATGAAAATGTCTCCCAAGGTCTAAATAAATTCACGAATCACATACATACAGATACTTGTGAAAGGACTTATATTAAACAAACAAAATATTTAGAGATCTGCATCAAAACAAAAGAACCAACCGGTGCATGAGCTTTTTTCCAAACGGGTATAGAGGCACGGTCCCAATTAAAAGGGTCTCCGTTCAAGAAGTCTGGGAGCACAACAATGAACCCAGCAGCTGCAATTTTGTCTGCAAGCTTCCTTTTGAAGAGAAGGGCAGGTCGCATTAGTTAAACGTATATGACAATGTGACAATCTCGCAAAATTAATAGTGATACAGGTGAAAACCACAACCGTTCTTCTAAACAACAACTTCTGGTGTTGGAAACTAGAAGGGCCCGACCAACTGTCATTTACAATTGTACAGAGCTGACACTAAAAAATGGAAACGAGAAGAGAAGGGCAGGTGGCATTAGTTAAACGTATATGACAATCTTACGAAATTGATAGTGATACAGGTGAAAACCACAACTGTTCTTCAAAACAAGAACTTCTGGTGTCGGAAACTAGAAGGACCAACTATCATATCTCGACAGCGTCACGAAAAGGGCATCAGAACAGGTATTTGATATAAAATCCGATTCAAAAAGTAGTTACATTAGACCTATTATAGCCTTATTTTTTTATTTATTTTTTTTCCCTTGAGGATTAATGTAACTTTGAGTATTTAATTTCAAAAGTGTTCTCCAAGTCATCCAAGAAAAAGCGACTCGAAAGAACTTATCTGCCAAGCTATTCAAAACAAATGAATTAACAGTAGAAAACAGATGTGGGAATGAGTCATACCTAGCCTTTGGAGCTTCATATCCTGCATGGCCAAACAAAATGTAACATTAACAGGTGGTTTTCTGATAGAACAGCAATGCAATCAACTGTATAGCAGAGACATGGTTTGAAGGATCGAATATCAATTACGCTATTCGAATTCCCAGTTGGAAGCAAACTGGGAAAGAAAGAACAACAATCATGCAAAAACAGAAGAAAGAAATAACAGAAACTGGGGAACAAGTAAATAGTTGATCAATTAATCAAACATATGCACAAAGCCAAAAGGAAAAGGAAAATGTAAAAACTGATTCCTCCATCAATTAATCAAACATATGCAAGAGTGTCAAAGATTTTAGAGAGCCCATTACTAACACATCGTAACACAGATAGTAAGATAGACAAGACCTCGATATAATTAGATATACAACCACCAATATATATAGGTTACATTAATTTTGTCAATTTTCCGACGTGAGATTCTTGCACCCATTAATTTACACAAGCTAAAAACACACACAGACAACTCTAGCTCACAAACTCAAATCATAACCTGAACAAAAAACGCAAACTTTAGAAACAAGTAAAAAAAGAAAGACTTTTGGAGTGGTGGGTAAAATACCAAAAGCGTCATGGACGAGAAGAACTGAAAGCCTGGAGTCAGGGGAGCCGGTGACATAGGACCGCCGAGCTTTTCGACGTGGCCGGAGCCGCTGGACGGGTTCAGGGCTGGTGGGTTTGAGCAGCACTCAGAGCTTGCCATGATTTCTTTGTTTTTTTTTCTTCTCTGAATTCACAAACACACACACACACTCTGTCACTGTTTGATTGAGCTGGGGGAAATTATTTACTGGTAAATAAAAAGTTTGGAAATTTGGACATGGTGAGTAGATTTATCGGAATTTGACATTAGGTACTTAATCATTTATTCAATTCTTTATTTTTTAGATTCCAAGGCCGTGGCACTCCACTAAGACACTCGACTGACTATTGTCTTTATTTTTTAGATGACGGAAGGAATGACCTAAAGCCTAACGCCAAAAGTTCGGGCGAATACGTAATAGCCGCAGTCCAAGACTCCAAGGCCGTGGCACTCCAAGGCAGACTGAGTATTGTTCAACTTGAGAGTTACTCGCATTTCTCAACTATCTAGAAAATATCTCTCGTATTATAGAAAACCGTTTAACGTGTGGTTTTGTTCCGATAATTAGTTTAAAATAACAAAAAAAATTTACTTTATGATGCACTAATCAACATCATCAAACGTGTGAACATGAATTATACCACTCAGCAAATTCCAAACCTTTAAAGAACCACATTGTTCTCAAACCTCTACTCTTCCAAGCGACAAATTTACACACAAATATTGGCATATAAAATTGCAGACATTGTTCTGATTCATAGTAAATAGAATGCAGTTGGTACGATAAGGTTCAAATTATTCTTGTCATTCACAGAAAATAGAACGCTTCACAGTAATGACGATACCATTCACTTGACATGGTTCAAGAACCACTCCAATAAGTCTTGATGAGCCTCCTCGGCAGCCTTACAAGCTGCTTCATCTTCATCGTTGTACCTAGTGGTCCACCCGTGTTCCACTTTTGGAAATATCTTCACACGGCTTTTGATCTGTGATTCCATAAACCAAACTGTCATTCCAAATACATAAACGCGAAACGTTGAAGAAATAGAGCCACATTAAGAAGGTAGAATATCTAAGCATAATATATGAGCCCTTGAACACCTTTGGTTTTGTAAGGGCAAGTTCGACCTATAATCCGTGACATATTTCTACCAATAACCCATGACAGAATGAGAACGACTAAACCCGAAGTCATCTCAAGGGCTAAAAGGATGTCCATGATTAAAATCAACAACTACATTGAAATCATTGAAAAGTGTTTGGATCAAGATATTTCCAACCTCAGGTTTTGCAGCTAAAGCCTCCTCAAATTGTTTCACGACTTCAGGTGGAGACATATTATCAATCTCAGCACCAAGTATTTGAGTGGGAACCTTAACCGCTGCAATTTAGTTCCAGGAATAAATCAATAAACTCAGGCCGAACGGATTTTATTTTTCTATTTACACTTTCTTATCGTAAATGATAGAAAACTTAGGTATGTGTTCGTTTAAATATTTCTTGAAATTAAACAGTGAAATCGTACCCTTGATATCATCCAGAGTGACAAATGAAGGATGACACATAGCAGCAGCTTGGATAAAGTCATGCTTTGAAAGTTCAACGACAACCTTGGCTGAAAACAGCACAAATGATTTAATGTCAACGGAAGCATCCCATCGGTTGAACTAATAAATTAAGGATGACAAGCAATACGAAAAGAAACAAAAATTGTGGAAATACAAGACATTCTATTAAACTGAAAAAGCAACTAATAAATTATAGAATAAAGAGAAGAATCCACCAGAAGGGGAAAATGAGCTCACCCCCATAACAGAATCCTACAGCACCGACTGCAGAAATACCTTTACTTTTTACAGCTTCAAGTACTTGTTTTGCATCTTCTAATGCTTTGTCCTGTTTAGAAGCGAAACATTTTAACAATACTTGCACAATCAACAGTTCGGATATAAAACACCACAAAATCAGGTATTTTTTCGGGTCAGGGGTGGAAACGATCATATAAACTTTAAGAACAACAATAATTGGACCTCCAAGCTGAAGCTACACGCATCTTCAACTTAAAACAGCCCCAAAACGAGAATTACACAAAAGCATCATAACATTTTATGTGAATTTAAGAATCACAAAGGGATACTTGTAAAAGTATTTCAATTATAAATCAGTAAACAATTTCTTGATCTCTGCATGATAAGAGAACCAACCGTTCCATGATGTTTTATCCAGCCAGGGAAAGCGGCAAATCCCTCCTCTCCGAGTACAAAAGGGTCTCCGTAAAAGAAGTCAGGGACCACAACAAAAAAGCCACCAGCTGCAAGTTTGTCTGCCAGCTTCCTTCAAAACAGTAGGTGGCATTAGTTGAAGGGTACATAAGATTATGAGAACACGCAAATGATATAGTGATTGATCAAGTGAATAACACAACTGTGCTTCGATTTTTTTTTTAATGATGTTGGAAACTAGAAGGATAAACTATCCCAGTCTATCTTTCTAGATCGCATAGACTCGGATCAAAATACAGGAGGTGATCTTCTAAGCATAAGGAAATACCATTTTCAAAAGTAGGGAGCTCGACAGTTGCTACGTCCAATATATATGATCTTAAACTAATGGTTGTAACTACTTGAAAATTTAGTTGCAGGTAACCTATTACAATCTTTCTGATTCTTTCCCTTAACGACAAGTAATTATTTCAAAGTGTCCACCAAGACATCAAGCAGGTTCAAATTCACGAAAATTGCAATTCAGAGAACTAATCCATCACACCGTGCAACATAAATAAAGGAGCTGTAGCAAAACAGATATGCAACAGTCATACCTCAAGTTTGGAGCATCATATCCTGCACAGAACAATAAACATGTTAAATTAACAGTGATGTGTTGATACAACGTCATAGACTCATACGAAGCAATTTTACAGTACTGATCGAAAATCAGTTATTTCACCCGAACGGGGAAGGAACAGAAACAGGAGAAAGAAACACAATAAAGGGCAAACAAACTATGCTATGATATGACATACGGTTACAAAGATCCTCCTTATTATGACTGAGGCTAGATTATCATCAGTCAACCAAAACATATTTATAGCACCTATTAACATTTTCTTCCAAACTATGATATTTTCCACTTAGCGGGGTATTTCGGCTAAACTATACAATAGGTCTGCCATAATAATTAAGTATCAAACTCTAATATTGCTAGACTGTAGTATTAGTGACATAGCACGAATTAACATAAACACCCTAAAAATCTATACCCTTTAAACAAGAATCACATACAGACCAATCAAAACACAATAAAGAAACTAAACCCATGCCATAAAATGGAAAGAAAAAAAAATTGCAGAAAATACTGAACCAAACTAAAAAGCAGAGATTTTTGAAGTGGTGGGAGTTGGGAAAGTACCAAAAATATCAGAGACGAGAAGAACGGCGACCTTGGAGTCAGGGGAGCCGACCAGATAGGTGTCGAGACCGCTTAACTTCTCAACGTGACCGGAGCCACTCGATGGGTTCAGGGTTGGTGGGTGGGAGCAGCACTGAGGGCCTGACATTTTTGTTTTTGTTTTTTTTTTTCTCTGAAACAAACACAGAGTCTGCTAATCTAATCCGGCCAAATGGTTCATAAGGTGGTTAGGAACAGATTGTGTGAGACAACGGGAGGCAGATTGTCTGCCATCTGTTTGGGTCTCCTTCTTATCCCTTCGTGGTTAGTGAAGGGATGGGAAGGGCACCCAAATATGAGCGCACACAATCTGCCTCCGAGACAAAGAGTTGAGTTGACTCGTTGACTAGTTGATTAGAAGGAAAGGTTAGGATTTAGGGAGGGAGAGGAACCCTAATCTTATATTCTCACCTATTGTAGGCATATTTGATTGAACTAATCTAAGGGATTAGAGAGAGAGGGGCCAGCGGTAGCTAGAGAGAAGAGAGAGTGATTTAATTGTGAGCTGTTTGTATCAAACCATTGTGTTTTTATTTATAGTAGTAGGATATGAAAAAACCTTATCCTTTTTAGATTACAACTCTTAATAAGTAATCAACTCCTAATAAGAATATAAGAGATATTCCTAAATTTATTAGGATTTACACAATCACATTATTATTCTAAATATCACTGCAACATCACCCATATTTTAATACTAATTTTTATCCTTTTGTAAGATTATTTCTTATATACTAAAACTTAAACATGGTGGGTACTGTGGATGACCAGTCCGAGTACAGAGTTGAGGGTCTGCCACGTGGCAGGTAGTGAGAGGAGGAGAAGTTTAGAAAATCTGGAAAGGGGATTCTAATTGGGTGGATAGGGGACCAAAATGCAAATTTCATAAAACTCTAGGGGAAAAATTATGAAAGTACAATTATTTGGGGGTGGGGTTTAACATGTGATTTAAAATACATGTTGGATTGTTTATGAAATGCGAGGGCTAGTAGTGGACGGTTAACCCATTGTCATGGGGATTTGTTTGTTTCGATATTGTTTCATTTCTCGCTTTGTTGACCCGTTCTAAATTTAGTACTTGTGCTTTGTTTCATTTCATTCAGCCTTTGTAAATTGAGCACTTGATTCATGTTTTGTTTCTTCGAGCCGTTGTTAAGTTCTTGGACTTCCGCTCGGTTTCGTTGAGTGGTCTGAAATAAGGTTCCGTTGAGTGGTCTAGTTCCTTGCTCTGTCTAAATTCCGTTGAGTGGTCCGGTTCCTTACTCTGTCTAAATTCCGTTGAGTGGTCCGGAATCCCTCGAGCTCTGTGATTCTGTTGAGTGGTTCGGAAATGTATCATGCCTTGGATTTCGTTGAGTGGTCTGATATCCATTGTACTCTGCGATTCCGTTGAGTGGTCTGGAATCATATCCACTCGAATTCCATTGAGAGGTTCGGAATCCCTTCTACTTTACGATTCCGTTGAGTGGTCCGAAATCTTATCTTGGTTTGGATTCTGTTGAGTGGTCCAGAATCCCGTTTGGTATTTTGGTTCCGTTAAGTGGTCCGGAACCCAATATTGTTGGATTTCGTTGAGTGGTCACATTCTTCAGAGATGTAGGCTTTGATCAAACTGTGTCGCTCTAGCCCTACATTTTGGTGTATTGCATATGTTATTGATTGATGTGATTGTAGAACGGTGTTGGAAAGCACATGTGTGTGTGAATGGTATGATGACAACTCTTGTTTGGCTTATGGTTGATGTGTAGTGTGGTACCCTATATTTTTCACTAGGAAGTATTTTATGAAAAGTTTAGAGTTTAACAAATGATGAATTACGAATGACTTGATCCCTATTTAGGGTACATAAGTAGTCTAACGAGAAGGTTAGATGCAGCCAATCCGAATCATGAGTTGTACTTTGTCCATATCTCGGAGACTGAGTATGTTAGATATACAAGTACTTGGTGACGTCACGTGTCGATCCTGAACGTACGTTGGGATCAGGGCGTGACAAAATGTAACATGAACAAGTAGTTTGCTGATAGAAAACCAGCAAGCAACTGTACAGTAGAGACATGGTATGAAGGATTGAATATCAATTACGCCTATTCGAATTCCAATTGGAAGCAAACTGGGAAAGAAAGAACAACAATCATGCAAAAACAGAAGAAAGAAAGAACCGAAATTGGGGAACAAGTAAATAGTTGATCAATTAATCAAACTTATGCACAGCACCCACAAAGCCAAAAGGAAAATGAAAATGTCAAAACTGATTCCTCCATCAATTAATCAAACATATGTAATGGGGTCTAGGGGTATTCAATCAAGATTTTAAGTGATTATCTGAAATTCAATGTGTATTCAATCATGATTTTGCCTCTCAAATCCCTTTTTTTCATCGACAGGTAGGGTGAATTCCAAGGTTCCTTATTCCGGTTATAAAGCGGAAGAGGAGGGAGAATGGGCACAGCCCCAGCAGCAGCCCGCGTTTTCGACCCGAATCATGGAGACCTCCACCAGGTTTTCGAGCTCAGGGGGAGGAAGGGAAAGTTTTCAGGTGAAAAAAGGCGATATATGGTCTCAAGCAGTCTCCTCGGGCTTGGTTCGAGATATGAAGTTTGGTTATGACGAAGATCGATGGGTTTCCAGAGAAGCAATGCTGATCATTCCGTGTTCATAAAAAGGAGAAAAAAGGAAACTACTGTTCTCCTAGTGTACTCAGTTTAGAACTCTAAATTAACCAAATTTATATATTAGTAAGAACTGCATCCCTTAATTATGTGCGAGGAATTTCCCTCTGGAAGCGGGTTAGTTCCCGAAAATGCTCGTTAAAGTTGGGGCTAAAAATCTTTCTTGAGATAGTTTATTAAAATCCTTATAAATCTGAATGTATTCAATTACGATTTTAAAGAAATTTATAACATTCTAGGTATATTCAATTATAATTTGATTTTAAAGAATTTCAAAAAGTTGAGGAATTAGAGAGAATTTGAGAGATTTTGTAATGTATTTTAAGCATCCACAAATCTCATCTCTCCTCATGAGATTTCGGGAGAATTGAATCAAAATTTTACATGAAATCTCTATAAATCAACCCATAAAAATCTATATAAATCTATTGAAATCTCTTCAATTTCCAATTGAATACACCCCCTAAGTGTTAAAGATTTTAGAAAGACGAATCAGCAGTCCGTTGCTGACACACAGTAAAACAGATAGTAAGATACATACAACCTCGATATAATTAGAAGTAAAACCCCTCAATGTATGTAGGTTAGATTAATTTTATCAATTATCTGACATGCGATTCTTGCACCCATTAATTCACACAAGCTAAAAACCAGTACCCATTAAGCTAAAAACACACACAGACAACTCAAACTCACAAACTCAATCCATAAACTGAACAAAAAACGCAAACTTTTGAAACAAGTAAAAAAGAAATACTTGGAGTGGTGGGTAAAGTACCAAAAGCGTCATGGACGATAAGAACTGAAAGCTTGGAGTCAGGGAGCCAGTGACCTAGGAATCGAACCCGCCCAGCTTTATGACATGGCCGGAACCGCTGGACGGGTTCACGGCTGGTGGGTTTGAGCAGCACTCAGAGCTTGCCATGATTTCTCTCTTCTTCTTTTTTCTTCTCTGAATTCACAAACACAAACACGCTTTGTCAGTGTTTGATTGAGCTAGCACAGCTTTACAGAGGGGAAATAATTCTCTGGTAGGTAAAAAATTTGGGAATTTGGACATGGTCAGCAGATTCATCGGAATTTAATATTTGTTAATTTATTCAAAGCAGTACAACAGGACAGTTGATTGACTTGTGCATATTGAGCAGTTACTCACATTTCTCAACTATTCAGAAAATCTGTCGTATTACAGAAAAATCGCTTAATGTGTGGTTTTAAAATAACAAAATTTATTTATTTTATGATGCCCTAATCAACATAATTAAAGGTATGAGCATGAATTATACCACTCACCAAATTCCAAACTTCAAAGCACCATATTATTCTCAAACCTCTAGTCTTCCAAGCGACAAATTTTACATACAAATATTTGCACATAAAAATACAGGCATTATTCTGGTCCACTGTAAATAGGTTGCAGTTGATACGATACAATAAGGTTCAAATTATTCTAATATATCAGAAAATGGGCATTTTGATATAGGCGTCTCATTTTTTTTTATTTTTTAAACTAAACATACACTCCTTTTGAAAATTTGATCAAACATTTTCCTAAAATTTTGGTTATTAATTTCATTTTTTCACATAATTTCAATTTTATTTAGAATTTTAGTTTTTTCACGACTTTTTCTGGACATTTTGTTATTTTTTATTCTATTCCTCTTATCCTTGTATTTATGCAATTATTATCCATCTCTATGCATTTTTTTTATTGTTTGTTATAATTTTACTTTTTTTTTTTTTGTGAATATAGTAGAATATTTATAAAATAAAAATTGTCAGATTTTATTATTCAGAAGACCCAACACATAATAAAGATTTTTTTGATTATATAGCTACGTCTAGTTACCTATAATATGGACACATTTAGTTTTATAGTGGATTTGATTTTTTGTATTTCTCAGTACATTTGAAATGTAAATGTACCAAAATGATTATCTAATAGAGACATATGGTTTTGTGGTACATTTGTGATTTTTTGTTCATTTGTTCATTTGGTATTTTGGTACATTTGGAATCTAAACGTATCAAAAGGGTGACAATGAGCACACTTGGATTTATGGTACATTTGAAATTTTGGTACATTTGGTTTCTCTGTACATTTGAAATCTAAACGTACCAAAAGGGTTACATAACAATGGGTACATTTGGTTTTATGGTACATTTGAATTTTTGGTACATTTGGTTTCTCAGTACATTTGAAATTTAAACGTATCAAAAGTCGATATTTTTGTTCTCAAATGTACCATAAGTTTTAAGTATATTTTTTATATATCTATACGTGAAAAAATATGTATTGAAGACTTTTTATTGAGACATTTTTAATAGAAAGAGATTTTTTTTTTAATACTGATAATAAGGTAATGAGGAATTAGTTAATTAATTTTTTATTTTATTTAAAAAAAATGTCATTTAATGCGTAGAAGGGGATTGATGAAATTAAATTCCTACATTATAGGCAATTAGTTGTTAAGCTACCTTATGCCTCTATATAAATGCATTTAAATTAATGACATGGAAATTAAATAAATGGAAAATTATTGAGGTTGCAATTGAACAAAGCACCTTAAAGGAATAAATGTTTAATCTAACAACTATAGAAAAGATGTAGAACATTCTAATTTTCTCATCAGAAAGCCACTTTAGAGTAAAGAAGGTTCAAGAACCACTCCTTCAAATCTTCATAAGCCTCCTCGGCAGCCTTACAAGCTGCTTCATCTTCAACGTTGTACCTTGTGGTCCACCCGTGTTCCACTTTCGGGAATATCTTCACTTGGCTTGTAATTTGTGGGTCCATAAAAACAAGAGTCATTCCATATATATAACGTGCAACATAGAAGAACCCAAGTCACATTAAGAAGGTAGAATGTCTAAGCATAGTACATAAGCTCTTAAAACACCTTTGGTTTTGTACGGGCAAGTTCGACCTATATTTAGTGACATAGTTCTACCAATAACCCATGACAGAATGAGAACGACTCAACCCGAAGTCATCTCAAGGGCTATAGGGATGTCCATGACTAAAATCAACAAATACATTGAAATCATTGGAAGAGTCTTTCAATCAAGATATTTCCTACCTCAGATTTTTCAGCTAAAGCCTCCTCAAATTGTTTCACGAGTTCAGGTGGAGACGTACCATCAATCTCAGCTCCAAGTATTTGCGTGGGAACCTTAACCGCTGCAATTTAGTTCCAGGAATATATCAATTAACTCAGACCAAACTGGTTTTATTTTTCTATTTACACACTTAGAGCAAATAATAGAAAACTTAGGTATGTGTTCGTTTAAATTAACACCTACACTAATTAGCTAAGTATTTCTTGAATATTAAATATTGAAATCTTACCCTTGATATCATCCAGAGTGACAAATGAAGGATGACACAAAGAAGCAGCTTCGATAAAGTCATGCTTTGAAAGTTCAACCACAACCTTGGCTGAAAACAGCACAAATGATTCAATGTCAACCGAAACATTTTCCCATAAGTTGAAGTTGAACTAATAAATTAAGGATGAACAATCCGGAACATAAATTATCGAGTAAAGAGAAGAATCCACCAGAAAGGGAAAATGAGCTCACCCCCATAACAGAATCCTACAGCACCAACTTTAGAAGCACCTTTACTTCTTAAAGCTTCAAGTACTGGTTTTGCATCTTCGAATGCTTTGTCCTGTTTAGAAGAGCGAAACATTTCAACAATACTTGCACAGTCAAGCTGGAGCCACACGCATCTTCAATTTAAAACAGCCCCAAAAAGAGAATTTCACAATGAGAATCTTAAAACATTTTATATGAACCAACCGGTGCTTGATGTTTTATCCAGCCAGGGAAAGCGGCAAATCCTTCCTCTCCTAATTCAAAAGGGTCTCCGTAAAAGAAGTCAGGGACCGCAATAAAAATGCCAGTAGCTGCAAGTTTGTCTGCAAGCTTCCTTCAAAACAGAAGGCAGGTGGCATCAGTTGAAGGGTACATAATTGTGAAAACACGCACATAATATAGTGATTGATCAAGTAAATAACACAACTGTGCTCCGAAAAAAAAAATGATGATGTTGGGAACTAGAAGGATAAACTATCCCAGTCTATCTTTCTAGATCGTATAAACTTGGATCAAGATGCAAGAGATGATCTTCTAAACATAAGGAAATACCATTTTCAAAAGTAGGGACCTCGATAGTTGCTACGTCCGATATATGATCTTAAACTAATGATTGTAACTATTTGAAAGTTTAGTTGCACGTAAACCTATTATAATCTTTCTGATCCTTTCCCTTAACGATAAGTAATTATTTCAAGGTGTCCATCAAGACATCAAGCAGGTCCAAAATCACGAAAAATGCAATTCAGTGAACTAATCCATCACACCCTACAACACAAATAAAGTAGCTGTAGCAAAACGGATATGCAACAAGTCATACCTCAAGTTTGGAGCCTCATATCCTGCATAGTAAAAGAATTACACTCGATACTGAGCTTGTATTGATTTCTTGTTTATATAGATCTTTACAAGTGTAATGATTCCATAGTTATCTGCTTTGATTGTTGTGGCGGGAACTGGGCTTTTCAAAAGTGGTTTATCACACCCCCGCAAGTTGAGCGGTCGCCGGCGAACGGAAAGCTTGGAGAGAAGATAATTAAAACGACAAGTGGACAATCCTTTAGTCAGGAAATCTGCAAGTTGATCTTGCGCCTACTTGCAACTCTCGGCGTGTGACCTCTTCTCGAATATAATGATAATCAACTTCCACATGTCGTGTTCGAGCATGAAAAATTGGATTGGAAGCCAGGGAGATTGTAGAAATATTATCACACCACACTTTTGGAGGAGAAAGCTGAAGATGCAGATCTTTGAACAACTTTTGAAACCACGAAATAGTGGCTGCAATGATAGCGAGTTGGCGATATTCAGACTCCGTGCTTGAGTGAGACACTCCTCTTTGTTTCTTGGAACTCTAGGACACAAGGTTGGAACCAAGACAAATACAATACCCGTTAGTGGATTTGCGATTGTCAGGGTCCCCGGCATAGTCAGAGTCAACAAAAGCAATGAGTGTGAGAGGTCCAGGTTTCTACACTAACCCATGATCAGGAGTGGACCTTAAATAATGAAGAATGCGTTTAACATCAATCTAGTGTGTAGTGGTAGGTTTATGCATGAACTAACAAACCTGATTAACAGAAAATGCGATATCAGGATGTGTGAAAGTGAGATATTGAAGAGCACCCACCACACTCCTGAATTCGGTGATGTCCTGTAAAGGTTCCCCATCGTACATATTGAGACGTTTGCCACTAATGGCAGGAGTGGAGACAGGTTTGCAATCCACCATATTTGTACGTTTGGGCAAATCCAAAATATACTTGGACTGAGAAAGATGAATACCATTGCTAGAGCGATTAACCTCCATGCCCAAGAAATAATTCAAAGAACCAAGATCTTTCGTAGAAAATGCCGAACCCATGTCCTGGATCACACGGTTAATACATTGTAGATCGTTGCCTATTATAAGGATATCATCAACATTGATTAATAAGTAAGTGCAAATTAATCCTTGACAGTACACAAAGAGAGATGAATCTGCTTAGGAAGCCACAAAACCAAGGTGTTCCAACTTCCAGGTGATTAGAAAAACATTGAAACCAGGCCCTAGGGGCTTGTTTAAGTCCATACAATGAACGTCGCAATTTGCAGACATGAGTGGGAAATTGTGGATCAACAAAACATGTGGATTGTTTCATGTAGACTTCATCAGATAATGAATCATGTAGAAATGCATTCTGAAGATCTAGTTGCCGTATTGGCCATGAAAATTGAACAGCAAGAGCAATAATCATACATATGGTAGAATGAGTCACCATGGGGTTAAAAGTTTCTCCATAATCAGGTCATCTCCAACCGAAGAGTCCAGAGGACCAGAGGGCCAAAGCGTCGAAAATAGCCTAAAAATTGTCTCCAACCGAGGGCTAGGCCAGAGGGCTGTGGAATATGAGAGGGCCCCACAGAATTGGAGAGGGCTACCCAGAAAAATCATCTTTCTTGTTAGTTATAACTGACAGGAATGCTTAAGAAAAAAATTCAAATGCAATGGCTAGCTGACTTCAACTAGACATTGCATTTGATTTTATTTTTATTTTTATTTTTTACAGTTTTATTATTATTTTTATTTACAAAAATTTTCCTATAACTTCTAATTTTCATATTTTTTTTTAAATTCTATTTTTTTCCCTATAACTTTTATTTTACAAAATTTGTTTCATATTTTTTTTAAATTCTATTTTTTCCTATAACTTCTATTTCACAAAATTTGTTTTATTTTATTTTAAATTCTATTTTTCTCCTATAATTTCTATTTCACAAAATTTGTTTCATTTTTTTTTCTATAACTTCTATTTTACAAAATTTGTTTCATATTTTTTTTTAAATTATATTTTTTCCCTATAACTTCCTAAGCCATTATACAACATTAAATTAAATTAAGTAACATGAAACAACATTAAACAATATGAAACAACATTAAATAACATTAACCAACATACAAATTATACAACATAAAAAAAAAAACATTTAACAACATGAAACTTAAACAACATTTTAAAAAACATTTAACAACATAAAACATAAACGCCTACTCCATGCTTCTTTTGGCCCAAAGATGTGCAACAAGATCATGTTGTAGGTACTTATTTGTGGTAGGAGAATGTATCATTCTATAGCGCCTCATGTACTCATTTATAGAGATACTACCGGTTCTTGGATTGAAATGCAAATTAGGCCCATCATATATTTTTGCATGAGCCTTTCTTGACCTATTTGGATCTTCTTGGTCGTCATCGGACTCTCCATCAATATACCCATCTTGCTCATCCTCCACTATCATATTGTGTAATATGATGCAAGACATCATGATGGAGTCCAAATTTTCTCTACTCCACCCTCTTGCCGGTTCGCTGATGATCTTCCACCGTGCTTGTAGAATACCGAAAGCTTTCTCAACATCTTTCCGATATACCTCTTGGTGTAAGGTAAACAACTTTTCTGCGTCATTCCTAGGGTTTGGGATTGCTTGGACAAGTGTCGCCCACTTTGGGGAGATGCCATCTGCCAAGTAATACCCCATATTGTATTGACAGTTGTTGATATAGAAGTCAAGTTGAGGTGCTTTACCTTCTGTCAAGTTATTGAAGAGGAGTGAATGCCCAAGAACTGTAATGTCATTTTGGGATCTAGGGACTCCAAAGAAAGCATGCCAGATCCATGTGTCATAAGAGGCAACCGCCTCTAACACAACAGTTAGCTTTCTCGACCTTCCGCTAAAGCCTCATTGCCATCCAATGGGACAATTCTTCCAATCCTAATGCATGCAGTCTAATGACCCTATCATGCCCAGAAACCCACGGTCTTCAGCTTTGAGAAAGAGTCAATTCAGATTTTCTTGATTTGGCTCGCAGAGGTACTCGTTTTTCTAAACCTGAACAATTGTGTCACATAATTGTTCAAGAGTATCAAGACATGTAGACTCAAACATACCATGGGTTTCATTCATCGAATCAGCTTGGGAGCCATAGGCCATCAATCAGAGTGCAACAGTAACCTTCTAATGAGGTGAGAAACCAGGGCAGCCTGCTCTGTCCCGCTTCTGTCGAAAGTATGGATTGAACTGCTGGACATCACAAAGTAAACGCTCGAAGACATGACGCCTCATCAGGAAGCGACATCTGAAATCCTCTTCTATGTACACCGAGTTAGGCTTGAAGTAGTTGTTCATCAGATTGGCATGCGACATCATTCTGTTTCGTGGTTTGTAAGAGCGACCAGCAATAGAGCCACCCCATTGAGGTTGTTCCTTAGTTGGCTAACACACCACGGCCGCAGCCATGGTTACTGCTCTGTTTTGTTTATTACGCCTTACTTGAACTTCTTCATCAAACTCCTCATCTTCTCGTCTCATTTGTGCCCAATTTGCTTCCAATTTGGAATTGGATGAGGACCCCCAGTTGGAATCCAAAGAGGATCCAAAGTTGGAATTCATTGCAAACTTGAATTAAAAAAGATTGAATTCAAAGTTGTGTGAATTATAGCCCAATATCCACCCTATTTATAGCAAAAGAAAATTTCAAATCTGACGGCTAGCTGACTCACTAAGCCGTTGGATTTGAATTTAAGTTATAGTTTTTAAATAATAAATTATGTTTGGCCCTATGACCCTTTGGCCCTCTGTTGGAGACAGAGGCAAATATGACCATGTACTGTTCATTAAAATATTAGTTTCTTGAAGAACCAGATGGATAAAACGAGCCCTCTGACCAACCCTCAGTTGGAGATGGCCTCAAGTCGTGGTTGCTGATGAAAACCATTTGCCACAAAATGAGCCTTAAACCTATCAATAGACCCATTAGGCTTACGCTTAATTCAAAAAACCTATTTATTCGGAAGGACATTCATGGAAGAGTGATAGGGCACCAATAAGCATGTGCCAGCACGCTGTAGTTCATTAAATTCATCAGCCATGGCAATTCTCCATTCCTGAAATTTATTAGCTTGACTATAACATGTAGGTTCTGACGAGGGAGTGATGGTGGAGGTATGGGCTTGACTATAACATGCCGAGTCTGATGAAGGAGTCATGGTGAAGGTATGGACATATTTAGGGTTACGTTTGTAGGTGCCAGCTTTGGTGCATGTGACCATGGTATGGACTGATGTGGATCCTAAAAAGGCTAAGGGTGCAAAAGGAGGGGATGGTAGTGGGATAGGGGGTAGGTTCTAAAGGTATACAAATGGAAAAACACATTGGAGTTAATGGTTGTGGGGTAGAAACTGATGAGGTTAGGTGGGTTGTTGAGATAGAGTTTGAGTGGGTAAGGGAAGTTGGAAATGGTGTAGGGATATGAACTGGCAGATGTGATGGTGAATTAAAAATTAATTCAAGTGACCTAAGTGCAATAGGACTATTATCATGCAGAGAGGATGCTATAGGAGTAACACTGGAGTTTTCATGAAATGGAAAACTATTTTCATCAAAAACAACATGCTTGGACATGAACACACGACCCGAGGATGGGTCAAGACACCTATACCTTAATTGATGTTGTGAATAACCTAGAAAAATACATTTCTTGGAACGAAAGTGTAATTTATTTGGCATGTATGGACGCAAATAAGGAAAGCAAGCACACCCAAAAATCTTAAAAAAATCATAGGATGGTTCTCGATGAAATAACTTTGTGTAGGGAGAAGTTAATTTCAAAACTTTGGTTGGCAATCTATTAATCAAAAAATTGGCAGTATGGAGAACTTCAGCCCAATAAGATTGAGGCATTGAGGCATGAGCAAGAAGAGTAAGGCCAATTTCAACCAAATGACGATATTTTCGTTATGCCATAACGTTTTGTTCAGGATGATGAGGGTATGTATATTGATGATGAATGCCATGTGTTTCTAAATACTCTTTGAAAGTTTTGTTTATATATTCTCCACCACCATCCGTTAGAAAAGTTTAAATTTTTCGTTGAAATTTATTCTCCATTTCAGTTTTAAATTTAACAAATGTCGAGAACACATCAGATTTTAATTGTAAAGGATATAACCATGTATAACGTGAATAATCATCAATGAAGATCACATAATATCGATATCTAGAAATGGACAAAGTTGGGGACGTCCATACATCCGAATGAATAAGTTGTAAAGGAAAATTTGAAATTGATGTTGCTAATGAAAAGGGCAATTTCTTGCTTTTGCCCAGAGGGCATGAATGGCATACAAAATGGAAATGGTGCCTAGTAAGAGGCACTTTACTAGTTGAAACTAAATGCTTTAAAATAAATGTGGATGGATGACCAAGTTGAAACATGACTCTGGAGAACCAGCTGCCAACACCGAAGTTCCAGTTGCACAGAGAGAAAAGTTTGAAGCATATGTAATGCATGAAAGATGCCAAGGCTTTCTCAAAAATTCAAAACGAAGTCACTGGCAACATTTTTCCAAGAATCATAAGAGCCCAAACAGCAAAAAAAGCGTGGGAGATATTAGAAAAGGAGTTCCAAGGTGATAGCAAGGTAAAAGCCATCAAGCTCCAGACGTTGCGCAGAGAGTTCCACAATTTGAAGATGAAGGAATCAGAATGCATCCAAGACTACTTTTCCAGAGTTGTTAAAGTGGTGAATCAAATTAGAACACTTGGAGAATAGATGTCTGACCAGCAGGTTGTTGAGAAGATCTTGATCAGCTTGCCAAAAAATACGATTCGATTGTTTTGGCCATTGAAGAGTTGAATGACCTCACCACTTTATCACTAGAGCAATTGATGGGTTCTCTAAAGTCTTATGAGCAAAGAAGGCTGAGACGAAATAATGAGCAGTATCTTGAAAGTGCTTTCCAATCGTAGTTCACATTCAAATCCAAGAAGTTCTTCAAGAAAAGCAATGCTCGAGATGACCAGCAAAGCGGGGAGCAAAGAAGATGGAAGAAATGTGAGTCTAGCAGAAGAGATGATGCCGAAAGCAACAAAGGTAATAAGCCTTTTTGCAAGGTTTGTAACAAAAGTAACCATGATACAGCTAATTGTATTAACCGTGGGAAGCCAAATGTCATTATTGCAACAAATTTGGACATTTTGAAAAGTAATGCAGATTCAAGAATTCTAATCAAGCAAATTTTGCGGAGAAGGATGATGCAAAACAAGGAATATTATTTTAAGCTAGTCAATCAAAATCTGGAGAAGGAAATAATGTTTGGTACGTGGATAGCGGTTGCAGCAATCATATGACATCAAATGAAAAATTATTTGTTGATCTGGACACATACATTACTCCAGAATAAAGATGGAAGATGATTATTATCACCAAGCATTGGGGAAAGGCACTGTTCCTGTCCAAACAAAAAGGGGAGTCAAATATATCCGTGATGTTTTGCTTGTTCCAAATATAGCTCAAAATTTATTAAGTGTTGGGGAACTTATGCGAAATGGCTACAAAGCTGTTTTCAAAGATGTGGATTGCATTATTTATGACAAGAAGGATAATGAGCAGCTCATTGCATCAGTTCTGATGGAGACAAATCAAACTTTTCCCCTTTCAATGCATTGTGGAAATGAAGTTTTTTTGAAGGTTGATGTTGTGCAAGCAGCACCGTAATTCACTCCCAAGTCACAACACGTGGAGAGCAAAGGCACCGCTGGAACTTGTGCATACCGATATTTGTGGCAAAATGCCAATTTCTTCCTTAAGCCAACATAGGTACTTTCTTATGTTCATTGATGATTTTTTGAGGATGACATGGGTTTACATTTTGAAGGAGAGATCAGAAACTTTCACTATCTTCAAACAATTCAAAGCTTTAGTAGAAAAGCTAAGTTGTTGCAGCATCAAAATCGTTCGATGTGACAGAGGATGCGAATATACCTCTCATGAATTTGAAGACTACTGCAAAGATGAAGCCATTTGGAAGCAATTGACAGCATGGTATAGTCCCCAGCAAAATGGGATTGCCAAAAGAAAGAACCAAACAATCGTGGAGATGGCTAGATCCAGGATGAATGAGAAAGGGCTACCAAAAAGTTTTTGGGCAGAAGCTGTGTATACAGCAGTATACATTCTTAATAGATGTCTAACCAAAGTCGTAAAGAACAAAACTCCATTTGAAGCTTGGAGCGGATTCAAACCTTCAGTGAGTCATTTCAAAAATTTTGGCTGCATTTGTTATGCTCATATTCCTGCTAAAAAGAGAACTAAGCTTGATGAAGAAAGCCAAAAATGTATCTTTCTTGGCTATTGTTCCAGCACCGAAGGTTATGAGCTTTATAATGTTGAAACTAAGAAATTGATTGTGAGTAAAGATGTCATTTTTAATGAAAAAACTAGTTGGGATTGAAATGAAAATAAAGTGCAGGAGATGCCATATGCAATTGTGCAAGAAGAAGGTGAAATTCCAAGAGAACAACAGCAAGAAGAAGTCACGCCTCAGACTCCAATAGTTGCCGAAAGAAGAAGTTCAAATGATGCTAGAAGCAGTTCGAATGCAGAACCTGTTTCTCCAAACTACTCTTCATCAGAAAGTCCTCCATTAAGAACTCGGAGTTTGCAAGAAGTGTACGAGATTTGCAATTTCATTGGTGTAGACCCGGAAAGCTTTGAAGAGGCACAAAATCATGAAATATGGGTGAAAGCCATGAAGGAGGAGATAAGAATGATCGAGAAAAATCAAACATGGGAGTTGGTTGATTATCCACAAGATGGAGATGTCATAGACGTGAAGTGGATTTTCAAGAAGAAATTCAATCAAGATGGGAGCATTCAAAAGCACAAAGCTAGGATCATGGCAAGAGACTTTACTCAAAAGCTAGGTATTGATTTTTCTGAAACCTTTGCTCCAGTTGCACGATTGGAAACTGTTAGAACTTTGATTGCTCTTGCTGCTCAAAGGAATTGGTTGATTTATCAACTTAATGTGAATTCTGCATTTTTGAATGAAGTGTTGGAAAAAGAAGTTTACGTTAAACAACCCCTAGGTTTCATGCTTGAAGGGGGAGAAGACAAAGTTTACAAGCTAAAAAATGTCCTTTACGGGTTAAAGCAAGCACCTCGAACATGGTATGCTGAAATTGATAAGTATTTTGCCAAGCCGAAAAGAGCCAAAGTGAGCCTACACTCTATGTTTTGAAGAGAGGAGCTTCCATTCTCATTGTTTCCTTATATATGGATGACTTAGTCTTCACTAGAAATAGTCAAAGTTTATTACAACAGTTCAAGAAAGATACAATGAGCACCTATGAGATGAGTGATCTAGGTTTGCTTCATTATTTCTTGGGAATTGAAGGGGGAGAAGACAAAGTTTACAAGCTAAAAAAGGCCCTTTACGGGTTAAAGCAAGCACCTCGAACGTGGTATGCTGAAATTGATAAGTAATTTGCCAAGCGTGGTTTTGAAAATAGCCAAAGTAAGCCTACACTCCATGTTTTGAAGAGATGAGCTTCCATTCTTATTGTTTCCTTATATATGGATGACTTAGTCTTCACTGGAAATGATCAAAGTTTGTTACAGCAGTTCAAGAAAGATATGATGAACACCTATGAGATGAGTGATCTGGGTTTGCTTCATTATTTCTTGGGAATTGAAGTTTCTCAAACCAAAAATGGGATATTTATTTCTCAAAAGAAATAGGTAGAAAATCTGCTCAAGAAGTTCAATTTGTCTGACTGCAAAACAGTAGCTACTCCTTTGATGCCGAATGAAAAGATGAAGAAATGTAATGATGCAAAGAAAGCTGATGCCACAAAGTATCAAAGTTTGATCGGTAGTCTTTTATATCTCACTGCCACTAGGCCAGATATCATGTTTGCTTCAAGTATGTTTTCAAGATACATGGAGGAACCAAGTCAGCTTCACTTTGGTGCCGGAAAAAGAGTGTTAAGGTATGTGTAGGGCACGGTTGACTATGGAATTATATACAAGGATTAAGCACGAAGTTCAAGGCTCATCGGGCACACCGATAGTGATTGGGTTGGATGTCTTGATGATATGAAAAGTACATCGGCCTACGTTTTCTATCTTGGCTCAAGGATATGTTCTTGGCGTACGAAGAAACAAAGTGTGGTGGCACAATCATCTGCTGAAGCAGAGTATGTGGCAGCAGCAAAAGCAGCATCTTAAGCCGTATGGCTTCAAACAATTCTTGAAGATATCAAAGAAAAGCAAGAAGGAGGCACTGTATTGTACTGTGACAACAAGTCAGCCATTGCAATTGGAAAAAATCCAGCCAATCATGATCGTACAAGCACATGGCAGTCAAATATCATTTTGTCAGAAAAGCTGTTGAGAATAAAGAAATTCAGTTTAAATATTGCCGAACGGATGAGCAGCTAGCAAACTTACTCACCAAGGCACTTCTGAAAGAAAAGTTTTGCTACCTCAGAGAGCTCATTGGAGTTGTGAAGAAAGTGCATTAAGGAGGAGTGTTGGAATTAATGCACTATCCTAAATGCTAAGACTCTAGACATTCCCAAGAACAATTATTCTTGCGCTACCCTAAATGTTAAGACTCTAGACATTCCCAAGAACAATTATTCTAGAGTGATTGTATTAGAGTTCCTAGCCTATGTCTGTTAAGTTATCTAGGAAGAACTCTCTAGTACTTTGTATTCTCTTTATATAGCCTTTGGCATATCATTTTGTATCAAGAGAGTTACAGTAAGAAGTTACAATAAGAAGTAATACAAGAGCTCTGCTGTAGCAACTCAGATTTCCCATAAACTTGTTAAGTATTTCCATCCCTCTACACTTACTACATGCCAAGCTAAAATGAAAATGTCTCCCAAGTTCTAAGAAATTCACAAATCACATACATACAGATACTTGTGAAAGGACTTATATTACAAACAACCAAAATATTTAGAGATATGCATCAAAACAAAATAACCAATCGGTGCATGAGCTTTCCTCCAAACGAGAATAGAGGCATGGTCCCCATTAAAAGGGTCTCCGTTGAAGAAGTCTGGGAGCACAACAATGTGTTGTGCTAGGATAGCACCAAACCAATTGAAACCAACTCAAGCTAACCCACAGATAATATATCAAATGAAATGCAAGAACAAAATATAAAAGACACTAAGATTTTAACGAGGTTCCTCAACAGTTATGTAACTAGAGTACATCATCAAAACAGTAAGAGCCCACCCAATACTCCACTATCAACCAAATGGGAGTTTACAAAATGTTGGTAATCTCACAACCCAAATCCCAATACACTCAAAAGCTTTCACTCACCAAAGAAACAAATAGAGAAACAAATATAATGAATAGTTTCTTCTTTATACAAAGCTCAAAGCTATTACAACAAATATAACTTTAATTGAGTGAGTGCTAACCAAATGAGAGGAGCACACTTTCTTCTTCTCTCCAAAAAAGGGGCTGCGACACTCTTTTTTCGTTCTCTTACCGTTTGGTACGTGGGACGGGACGGAACAGAGTGGGACAATGCGTTCCGTCCCACGTTTGGTGCGCCTAAAACGGGTGGAACGAGTTTTGGGTGAATTTTCGTTCCACCTCACCCCCTAGAACGACTCGTTCCACATCCGTGGAACACAAAATTATAACCTCTTCGTCTCCTTCTTCTTCCTCCTTGTTTCCATCCGAGGGCATCTTTGCTCCCGCTCCGTTCCGTTCCGTCCCGTCCTGTCCCGTTCCGTCCCGTCCCATTCCGTTTCGTCCCGTCCTGTCTGCATACCAAACGATACCTTTCTGCTGCTGAAATTCTGCTCAAACAAAAGGCAGCAGATGCTGCCAATTAAAACCCTAGGCCACCTCACGTGGCTCTCACATGGGCTAAATAAAAGGGCCCATTCAATTGGGCTGCTGGAAAACATAAAGGCCCACTGAAATTTGGCCACATGTTCAACACAATGAACCCATCAGCTGCAATTTTGTCTGCAAGCTTCCTTTTGAAGAGAATGGCAGGTCGCATTAGTTAAACGTATATGACAATGTGATAATCTCGCAAAATTAATGGTGATATAGGTGAAAACCACAACCGTTCTTCAAAACAACAACTTCTGGTGTTGGAAACTAGAAGGGCCCGACCAACTATCATTTACAATTGTACAGAGCTGACGCTAAAAAAATGGAAATGAGAAAAGAAGAGTAGTTAAACATATATGACAATCTTACGAAATTAATAGTTACACAGGTGAAAACCACTAACTGTTCTTCAAAACAACAACTTCTGGTGTTGGAAACTAGAAGGACCAACTATCATTTATAATTGTACAGAGTTGATACTAAAAATACAGGTGGGGATTTTGAAAGCGTCACGAAAAGGGCATCAGAACAGGTATTTGATGTAAAATCTGATACAAAATGCAGTTACATTAGACCCATTATAGCCTTTTTTTTCCCCTTGAGGATTAATGTAACTTTGAGTATTTAATTTCAATAGTGTTCTCCAAGTCATCCAAGAAAAAGCGACTCGAAGAACTTATCTGCCAATCTATTCAAAACAAATGAATTAGCTGTAGAAAACAGATGTGGGAATGAGTCATACCTTGCCATTGGAGCTTCATACCCTGCATGGCCAAACAAAATGTAACATTAACAGGTGGTTTTCTGATAGAACAGCAATGCTATCAACTGTATAGCAGAGACATGGTTTGAAGGATCGAATATCGATTACGCAATTCGAATTCCCAATTGGAAGCAAACTGGGAAAGAAAGAACAACAATCATGCAAAAACAGACGAAAGAAAGAAAAGAAATTGGGGAACAAGTAAATAGTTGATCAATTAATCAAACATATGCACAAAGCCAAAAGGAAAAGGAAAATGTCAAAACTGATTCCTCCATCAATTAATCAAACATATACAAGTGACAAAGATTTTAGATGGACGAGCCAGTAGCCCATTACTAACACATCGTAACACAGATAGTAAGATACATACGACCTTGATATAATTAAAAGTAGAACCAGTCAACATATATCAGTTATCCGATGTGAGATCTTGCACGCATTAATTCACACAAGCTAAAAACCAGTACCCATTAAGCTAAAAACACACACAGACAACTGAAACTCACAAACTCAAATCATAAGCTGAACAAAAAGCGGAAACTTTAGATACAAGTAAAAAAAGAAAGACTTTTGGAGTGCCAGTGGTGGGTAAAGTACCAAAATCATCATGGACGAGAAGAACGGAAAGCTTGGAGCCAGGGGAGCCAGTGACATAGGTATCGAAACCACCGAGCTTTTCGACGGGCCGGAGCCGCTGGACGGGTTCAGGGCTGGTGGATTTGAGCAACACTCAGAGCTTGCCATGACTTCTTTCTTTTTTTCTCTTATTAATTCACAAACACAAACACACTCTAGTATTTATCAAATATAGCCAAATATTAGTCTTTAATTTTAAAAATGTCAATTTCTCATAAAACTTTTCAAATATATCCAAAATTTTACTTAAATAGACACAAATACCCTAAAATTTTAAAATCAAATAAACTAAAAAAATCAAAACCCTATATGATAAATTTGTGACGTCAAAACCTAAGAAATAGTGGAGACATACTGAAGGCATCGTTGTTGGTTGTGTAGCCCTAAACGATGGTATAGATGGTTAATTTTTTTCATTTTTCCTCATCTATGATTTCTTTTTATTTTTTTAATGCATTCCATGTTTCAATCGGTATCTTTTTTTGGTTCTTTAGTTTCGCTGATTTTGGGAGAAATAGAAAATACTTAAATGTGTTTTCGTGGTTCTTTGCTATCGGTTTGTATGTGTTTGGGTACATTTTTATTTGTTCTCAAGTGTTTATGCAATGTAGTTTTTATGTAAATTGTCTAATCTCTACTAAATAATAAAACACCCATTATCAACCAACATCCTATGAAATTATCAGTTTAACCCTTTAATTAAAACAGAACATGAATAAGAAATATGAGGCAGAAATGTAATTTTATGCAACCAAATTTTGCTGTTTTTCTTTTTTCAAAGTCTCACTTACATGTAATCCTAACATATCTCTCATTAAAAAAAAAAAAAAAAAAAATTCACACTCTCACATTCTCTATCACTCTCTTCCTCTCTCCTTCTATTTCAAAAACAAAAATAAAAAATTTTCTCACACACTTTGTGTGTGCCCATATGCCAGTGTGTAACTTTAACATCATTGCTTATGCAGTTTTTATCCAAATTGCTTCTGTATTTGAACATAATTGCTTCCGTAGTTTTTATGCAAATTGCCTTGTAGTTATGCAGCATACCAGTATCCACTTCTCTTACAAATCATTTGTCTGCAAATTGCTTTTGTGTGTAAAGAATTATCCTACCACCAATTATGCAAATGACACATGATAGGAGGAAAAAAAAAATAAAAAATCCCATCACATGAAGAAGAAAAATTAACTCGAAAGTGTTCAAAGTCTGGTTCAAATGACCATTATATATATGTGTGTTTTATGTTAATTCCTAGCTAGCCGGATAAGAAATAAATCTGGCCAAGTAAGATGTTGGTACCCCTTTGGTCTTTGTTTGACAAAGAAAATGAGAAAAATATTGGTGGGAGCAACATTTGATTACAGTACAAGAAATTTTTTAATCAACAACTATTTTGATATATTGAGAGTATTTGTGTCTATTTAAATGAGATTTTAGAAACAGTTAAAAGTTTTTATAAAAAATGACATTTTTTGAAATTAAGAGTGAATTTTTTACTATTATTGATGAATTTCCAACACACTCTGTCAGTGTTTGATTGAGCTAGGACAGTTAAGGCTATATTTAAAGAGGGAAAATAATTCTTTGGTAAATAAAAAATATGGAAATTTCGGAATTTGATATTTGTTATTTATTCAAGGGAGTTTCATGAAAAGGACTTAGGTTAAGTTTATTTTAACCAAAAACCATATTATAATTTTTATTTAATAAAAAATCTTTAAAATTTAATGAAAAAGACACAATTTTAATAAATAAAAAGAAAAAGAATACTTGACGCGCCAGACTCGCGCTTCTATAACAAACACTATTTATGAAACTGAAAGATATTACACTATTTATTGATCTACTTTCATAAATAGTGTCTAGTTCTTGGTCCACTTTCATATATAATGCCTAGTACTTGGTCATGTTTCATAAATAGTGCTTAGTTACTTGGTCTAGTTTCATAAATAGTGTATAATAATTGGTACAATTTCATAAATAGTGGTCTTGTTTCATAAATATTGCCTAGTTATTAGTTCACCTTCATATATAGTGTCTAGTTCTTGATCATGTTTCATAAACAGTGTCTAATTCTTGATCCAATTTCATAAATAGTGTATGCTTATTGGCCCAGTTTCATAAATAGTGTCTATTTATTAGTCAAGTTTTATAAATAATGTCTCATTCTTGGTTCAGATTCTTAAGGTTTGAAACTTAGAACCTATTTGGTTCTGTAAAAGCACCAATTGCGCCGAAAACGATGAGCCTAGAAGTGATCATTTAAATCAAAACCTTGAGAAGATTATGTTCTCAGTAATTATATTTAAAAATTTGTTTATAATTACCATATTAAAATTCCCTCACATTTTTTACATACCTACAATAATTAAACGTAGCTCTCCATCCAATTTCTTGAGCTTAGGTGTCATCTTGAAGAAATTTTTTCTTGTGCCCGTAACATAAGTAGTACATCACGTGTTATTATGTAGTTGGTGGGAAATTTTATTTTTTATGTTATTAACACAAAAATCTTACCACTTATATAAAGATATATTTAATATCGTATTTTAGTGTGACAACCCGTTCCAAATTTTACGTTTTTATTTTATTTTAAAAGCGTGAATTTACGAAAATGCCATAGAGGCAAAGATTTTGACTTATGTTGACCATCGTCTAGAGAGACGTATGACTTATTCTTTTAACATATTCTCGTAGTACTTGTTGGTGTGAACGCATAGGCGAAAGCCGTTTGCGAGTCCGGATTATAACGGTATAGTTATGGACGTTTGAAATTGATTATTTAAATATTTGAATTCCCACCTTGTGAATTAGTGGACCAATTAAATTAAAGGGACAAGGAACCAATTAGAAGAGAGGAGGGAAGCCTGCAGCCAATCAGAAAGACAGAAGAAAAGAAAAGAAAAAAAAAAAAAGGGAAAGCTTCCCGTGCACCCATACCCGACCTATGTGACCACCCATTTTCCAAGGCCAATTCCGGCCAACTCCGATGGAATTTTTCGATGCCACCACCACCATCTTGAAGCTCTCTTTCCCCTCTACAAAACCCACCAAAGAACCACCTTGATTAACCAAGGTATGTGGCGGTTTGAGGCCACGAAAGTTGATGAAAATCAATAGTGCTCCGGCCACCCTTTTCGATTTTCCGGCAAAGCGATGGCTGATGCCACCACTTGGGCTTTGTATCCCATCATCCCAGGAGCAAAACCCAACCAACCTTGACCCCGTTGGACCACCGTAGACGACGAATCGACGTCGGGAAGTTTTAGGCACCCGCTGGCTTTGTGGGAAAAATTGGTCATCTTCCGTCCACTTTTGGACTTCGTGGAAGGTATGAAAGTTGCTCCACTCACTGAGATCTTCATTTCTGTGAAGTTTGAGAATTTTTGGAAATAGTTGGATTTTCCGGCGAGTCGGGGCGGCCGCGCGTGAGGCGGCGCGTGGCCAGTGGGCCGCCAATGCTATTTTTAGGGTATGTCAAATGTCTTGAATTCAGTTTTGTTATTTGAATGACATAGGTTGATCGTTGGAACCTAAATTCGTTACGATACGTTGCTTGATGAAAATGTGAATCGACGATCTGACTGTTGGATCGTCACCAAACTTGGGTACATTATAATATGTAATATTTAAAGATCATAGGAATTTATGGATCGGGAATCCGATGTACGGATCTTCCCGAATTGAATTTGCAAGTTAGCAAAATAAATGTTCACGGCCACTTGTTTTAGGCAATTGGTGGAGATCTGACCATTGGATCATAATGAAATTTTAATATGTTATTCTAGAAACATATTGTGGATCGTTGG
Organism: Pyrus x bretschneideri; assembly: GCF_019419815.1. Taxonomy (NCBI): domain Eukaryota; kingdom Viridiplantae; phylum Streptophyta; class Magnoliopsida; order Rosales; family Rosaceae; genus Pyrus; species Pyrus x bretschneideri. The sequence goes on from NW_025999798.1 coordinate 9,322,136, forward strand.
GAGTTGCGGATTGGAAATCTGATATGCGGATCTTCCGGGTCAAGTTATACAGGGTTGTAGACCCTATCGTTGATCTTTGATCGACGGTTGACTTTTGGTCAATGAGTCTCAAATTATTCTTGAAGGTCCTTGAGGATATGTTTTATGTAAATTATGTATTCTATCGGTAAAAACTTTGAGACGTGATTTGATAATTAGTCACAGGCGACGATAGATCGTGATGTCTCGATGTGCGTGCGCTAGAGAATCATAGCGTGGACTCCAGGTGAGTGGATCTTTTCCTTTTTATCGTACATATTATTGAGAGTTTTATTGACACTTTTAAATTGATTAGGTATATTACCTTCATATAATTATTGTGAATGCTTGAAGTACCTATATGAACTACGAATGACTTGATCCCTGTTTAGCGTACGTAGGCAGTCTAACGAGACGTTAAATGCAGCCATAAAATATTTGAGACAAAAGTCTTGCTTGGGAAATTAAGTAATGCGGAGGAAATTGGTAAATGCAAGTTTTAGTTTTGTGAATTAGTTAGTTAAATTAGTGTTAATTGGGTTGTCATGGATAATTATCCCTGAAAATAAGTAGTTCAGGAGTAAGGCGTTATTGACTGTACACTTCACACCGTATTGTTTATAATTGAAAATGCTACGACATGGTTGAGTATTAGATTGCATCATGGTATATCCATATGTATATTACTTGCATATAATTATTGGGAATGCTTTCAAGTGCAAAGGTGAACGCAGGACACCCAGGTAAGTTCAAGTGAGTTTATGGTATTAGTTGAATCGATTGCGTTATAGCATGACTACAATTATGTGTTAGGCAACTTCGATACTGTCGTACTGGTTGCCATGATTTGCACATGTTATATTGAGATGCATTGAGAGCTCATAAACTTGCACCCCGGTGTTAGTGCTCCCGCCCGTGGCCAGGGCACAGTTCTTCACGTGATGTTCACCTCCCGCACCTTACGCTCACCTTGGATCCAATATAGGTGCACAGTCCTGTCGTACAGACCACTTTAAGTGGTTCCGACTCGTAGGTGACCCGCGATTATTTGCACAGTCTTCACGTGATCGTAGCACTTGAGCGTATTTATTTATACCCAGTCCTGTCGTATAGACCACTTTAGGTGGTTCCGACTCGTGTGCAGGTATACTTATTGAGCTATTGGCTAGCCATGATTGATGAGATATGGATAAGTTGTACAGGTCACTATAGGTGACTCCGACTTATATGCTAGCCATGATTGATGAGATATGGATAAGTCGTACAGGTCACTATAGGTGACTCCGACTTATATGCTAGCCATGATTGATGAGATATGGATAAGTCGTACAGGTCATTATAGGTGACTTCGACTTATATGCTAGCCATGATTGACGAGATATGGATAAGTGGTACATGTCATATTAGATGACTCCGACTGATATATCATTTTGTATTGATTAAGTTCATTTAGCCTACTTATTATTGCATGGTGGAGTTGATGGCAAACCGTGGTTTTGGTCATTTCTGAGTATGGTTTGGATATATGTATATATGTTGTACTGTCCTATAGAAAACGATAAGGGAATTATAGTGAGGGGTTATTACTGTTAGAAAGGTAATAGTTTTGGGAAGCTTGGTTTTACTGCTTACTCACACTTTCTGTTTTGTACCCCTTCAGATTTTAACTGCTGAGTTCGTATCGACGAGGATATATAGCTAATCTTAGTATTGGTGGCTACTTTTAAGGGTATGATTCTTACCCACACTACTGTACCTTACTTATGCTCTGACATCGCGTGTGAAATGGGTTCACTCCCACTCGTAGCGCACTCTGGTATTTAGACACTTTTAGATTCAAATTTATTCACTTTTTATACACTATCACATTTTATGGCTTCGTCACCTTCCAGATGTCGGCCAGCACAACTCGATTCAGAATCCAAGTGGACTTTCTGGGTCGGGATGTGTCATTTAGACATATTAAAAAAATCTCTCGTTATCTTGATTACTATTAGAAAATAACACTAAAAATAAAACTGGGAGGAGAAAATGGCAAGTGATGTGCAAGGCAGACAAATGAACATGGGAAATAGAGTGAGTGAAGAGTTAAAAAAACAAAAGAAATAGATGTAGTGATTAAAAAAAAACAAAAGAAATGGTTCTAATGATTTAAAAAATACAAGAGAAATGCGAGTGATGATTAAAAAAGCAAGAAGTTGCAATGGGTTGTTTTGTCAAATCCACCGACGTGGTTTCCACCGAAGAAAACATTGGGCACAGTCCACTGGTCGGTCCACTCACGCGCGTATGGTAAGTTTGTTTTTTTTTTTTTTTTTTTTTTTTTTAAATTTTTCTTATCTTTATCATTAAATAAAATTATTAAATTCTTTTTTTTTTTAAAATTTTTTAATTTTTTTTATTAGTTTTTTACATTCAATTCTTTATTTGTGAGATGACGGGAGGAATGACCTAATTTTTTTAGTTTTTTTTTTTATTCAATTCTTTATTTGTGAGATGACTTTTTTTTTTAATTTAAAATTTTTAAATTTTTTTCATTAGTTTTTTTTATTCAATTCTTTATTTGTGAGATGATGAGAGGAATGACCTAATTTTTTTCATTAATTTTTTTTTATTCAATTCTTTATTTGTGAGATGACGGGAGGAATGACCTAAGCTTAATGCTAAAAGTTCAGGAGAACAACTAATAGCTGCACTAGTCCAAGAGTCCAGGGCCATGGCACACCAAACCCAGTACACTGAGACAGTCGACTGACTTGTATTGTTGCGTGCTAATTAATTACTCGTATTTCGCAATTATTTAGAAAAGAATTTTGTATTACAGAAAATCACGTAATGTGGGGTTCTATTTTGATAATTGGTTTAAAATAATAAAATTTATTTATTTATGATACACTAATCAATATCATCAAACGTTTGAACATGAATTATACCACTCAGCAAATTCCAAACCTTCAAGCATCACATTATTCTCAAACATGTACTCTTCCAAGCGATAAATTTTACATACAAATATTGGCACTTAAAAGTGCAGGCATTGTTCTTATTCATAGTAAATAGAATGCGGTTGGTACGATAGGGTTCAAATTATTCTTGTTATTACAATAGAACGTTTCACAGTAATGACGGTACCATTCACTTGACATGGTTTTGGAGCCACTCCAACAAGTCTTGATGAGCCTCCTCAGCAGCCTTACAAGCTGCTTCATCTTCATCGTTGTACCTAGTGGTCCACCCGTGTTCCACTTTTGGAAATATCTTCACATGGCTTTTGATCTGTGATTCCATAAACCAAACTGTCATTGCAAATACATAAACGCGAGACGTTGAAGAAATAGAACCACATTAAGAAGGTAGAATATCTAAGCATAATATATAAGCCCTTGAACACCTTTGGTTTTGTAAGGGCAAGTTCGACCTATAATCCGTGACATATTTCTACCAATAACCCATGACAGAATGAGAACGACTAAACCCGAAGTCATCTCAAGGGCTAAAAGGATGTCCATGATTAAAATCAACAACTACATTGAAATCATTGAAAAGTGTTTGGATCAAGATATTTCCCACCTCAGGTTTTGCAGCTAAAGCCTCCTCAAATTGTTTCACGACTTCAGGTGGAGACAAATGATCAATCTCAGCGCCAAGTATTTGAGTGGGAACCTTAACCGCTGCAATTTAGCCCCAGGAATTTATCAATAAACACAGACCGAACCGTTTTTTATTTTTTCAATCTACACTTTCTTAGGGTAAATATTAGAAAACGTAGGTATGTGTTCGTTTAAATTGACACCTACACTAATTAGCTAAATATTTCTTGAAAATTAAATAGGGAAATCGTACCCTTGAAATCATCCACAGTGACAAATGCAGGATGACACATAGCAGCAGCTTGGATTAAGTCATGCTTTGAAAGTTCAACCACAACCTTGGCTGAAAACAGCACAAATGATTCAGTGTCAACCGAAACATTTTCCCATAGGTTGGACTACTAAATTACGGCTGAGAAGAAATCCGAAACGAAACCAAAATTTAGAAAGACGAGACATTCTATTAAACTGAAAAAGGAACTAAAAAATTATCAAGAGAAGAATCCATCAGGAGGGGAAAATGAGCTCACCCCCGAAACAGAGTCCTACAGCACCAACTGCAGAAATACCTTTACTTTTTAAAGCTTCAAGTAATGGTTTTGTATCTTCGAATGCTTTGTCCTGTTTAGAAGAGCGAGACATTTTAACAATACTTCCACAATCAACAGTTTGATTTTAAAACACTACAAAATCAGGTCTTTTTATTTCGTCAGAGGTGGAAAAAATCATATAAACTTTGAAAACATCAACAGTAATTCGACTTCCAAGCTGAAGCCACACGCATCTTCAACTTAAAACAGCCTCAATACAAGAATTTCACATTATCTTAAACATTTTATGCGAATTCAAGAATCACGAAGGGATACTTGTAAAAGAATTCAATTATAATTAAAGGAACAATTTCTTGATCTCTACATGATAAGAGAACCAACCGGTTCATGATGTTTTAGCCAGCCAGGGAGAGCGTCAAATCCCTCCTCTCCGAGTTCAAAAGGGTCTCCGTAAAAGAAGTCAGGGACCACAACAAAAAAGCCAGCATCTGCAAATTTGTCTGCCAG